>NC_135810.1:95643244-96243244 GCF_964213995.1 Mustelus asterias | reverse complement strand
TGGAGGGAGTGAATATTTAAATTAGTGGATCAAGCGCTGCTTTGTCCTAGATGGTTTCAAGCTTCTTGAGTGTTATTGGAGCCACACCATTCCAGGCGAGTGGAAAGTGTTCCATCAAACTCCTATCTCCCCATCTACCTTACAGATGGTAGGATAGACTTTGGGCAATTAGGTGAGATACTCTCTTCAGGAGTATCAGTGTCTGACCTGCTCCTGTCGTCACAATATATATATATGGTAAGTTCATTTAAGATTCTGGTCAATGGTAAACCCTCCAGGATGTTGATAAGGGGAATTGAGTGATGGTTATGCCACTGAATGCCAAGGAGAGGTTTTATTGTCTCTTGTTGGAGATAATCATTGCCTTGAATTTGTGTGGCACGAATTGCAAGGGGCAAGGCAAGTATTTTGAAAATGAATGTGAATTTTAAAAGCAATGCATTGTTTATTTGGAAGTCAATATATTCAATGAGCACAGGGTTGTTGGGTGAATGAGGCTTAGTGCACATTAGGACACAGGCAGCAGAACTTTGGGTGATCTCAAGTTTACAAATGGTGGCAGAGAGGAGACCAGCAAGGAATGCATTCAGAGGCATCTTAAATATCCAGAAAGTGCTGAGAATGTGGAACTCACTACCATAGGGAATAGAGAGGTGAATTGAATAGATGCATTAAAAGGAAATTTAGATAAGTATATATAAGATAATAGATTATTATGCTGGTAAAGTTAGTTGAGGAAGAATGAGAGGCCGCTCAAGTGAAGCATAGACTTTTAGGGCTGAATGGCCATCTCTGTGCTATCTAATTTGATGTAATTGAAACTCTTTTGCTATCTTTTTAGGGAGCAAACTGCAATGAATACCGGTAAGTAAGAAATCCAGTATATCATTTGGTTTTCTGATGTATAATCATACATAAGTATATCCAATATAAGGGCTAATTGAAAGCTAATTGTGCAACCATTTGAGATTTATTAAATATAATGGCACAGGGCTGTATAACTAACAATTTTTCCCAACAATTTGAAAGAGTTTGGAAGATGGTATTGCCCAATTTGCCTGAATGAAGTTGACGTTCCTCTGCTAGGCCAATCTCAGGTGGCTCAGAGGTCATTTTGTAGATGTTAGTGGCCCAAGTGCTATATCTTTCATGTAGCCAAAGGAGGCTGTGTCCATGTGAACAGGCTATAGGGGCAAAATGCAAATAGAAAAAGTATGGAGGTATATGTGGTTAACAATTGAGGCCTCAATGCACTGCAAATGTTCTTTCTGCAAGTATGTAGATCTTGTCTTGAAACAGATGATATTGAGCAGACATCCAATTATATCTTGCCTATGTTTTACACCACTGACTTTAATGGAAGGCAGGCAACATTGCAAACAAACTGGACTGCAAAGGCTCAGTCCTTCTAATTATCAAATCTACTATCACGATTGGATTTCTAGGTCTGTTGCTAATCTTCCTTCCTTAAGCCATATCTCATTCATTGGTGTAGGTGTCATTGTTATAGGTGCTACTTATTCAACATTTCATACATTACAAAAGTGACTATGCTGGAAAAGTACTTAATTGGCTATAAAACAGTATGGGACATTCCGAAGCTATGAAAAACCCTCTATTAAGATAAACCTTTCTTTTTAACAAAAGTTTCATTTTACCCAACATACTGAACATTGCTCCTCATCAGTCTAATGTATCTTTCTTCCTTTTGAAATGCTCAAAGGTGAAGAAACAGATCCCACTATACTTGGTCCTAACAGTACGTCTCAATTTTTAAAAAAAATCATCAAATGATGTGTCAACATAATTGTCCATCTGTAATTGCCCTTAAACTGGTTTCATAGTCAGCATTAGACTTTTAATTTCAGATTTTTAAAATTGGATTCAAATGTCACCATCTGCTGTGGTGGGATATGAACCTGGGTCCCCCGAACTTGCTGAGGGTCTCTAGATTACTAGTCCAGTGACAATATCACTACACCACCACCTCCTTGCTATGTCAAATAACACTCCTGTGAAGCACCTTGGGACATTTTTCACTAAGGTAAAGATACTGTATCAATACAAGCTGTTATTCTTGTTGATAATTTTAATCAAACAGCTTTTTCCATCCTGTTGAATAAAGTGCAAACGAATTTAACGAATAAATAATGTGTATGTGTGTTGCCTTTGTGTTTCCCTTGATGAAAACATATGTTTTTTGTGGTTTAGAATCTAACTTGATGCTTTTCCTATTGGGTGCTGGGTACCAGTTTCAACTTTGTTCTCTGTATCCTTGCGATGCCCAAAGAACTGTCTCCATCATGCTCACTGCTTAGTGGTAGCTTTGTCCTACTGGTTTTTCCAGTCTCATCTGACTTTTTACTCTCACCCTCATTCCAGTAAAGAGTTTGGTTGGAACATTAGTCTCAGGAAGACAAGTGTCATGCTTCAGGATGTTGCTGTACTACCATTTATCAGCATTAACAATGTGATGTTCTCAAATTGTTCTCAACAATTTGAGAACATTACATGTGTGTGGTGGACCTCAGTTGTGCCTTTGTCCTATATGGACCACCGTTGTGTGTGTTTGTCATACCTGGACACATCCCCTTCCAGTTTGGTTCCTCCCCTCAGCACCTAGTATAAAGGTGGCTGTCTCCTCCCCCTTGTTCAGTCCAGGTCGGTTAATTGTTGGGATCTGCTCCTGATTCTGTTGTGAATAAAAGCCTACACTTATATTGGCATATCGGTAGTCTTTCGCCTTATTGATAGTGCATCAATTTTATTCACAACAGTTACTACTATGGAGCAGTTTCTAAAACCCGACAAGTTAGCTTTAGACCCTCAAGAGGTTGGAGCCTCTGATAAATTTGATCATTGGTTGGACTGCTTCGAAGCATTCGTCGACACCGCTACGGCCATCGACACCGACGCTGCTAAACTCCACGTGCTCCGCGCCCGGGTAAGCGAAACTGTCTATGGAATCTTCCGGGACGCTGCTACTTACGCGGACGCTATCGAACTCCTAAAAGGGCAGTTCCGAAAGAGCCCTAACGTGGTTTACGCCAGACACCTCCTAACTACCCGCAAACAGCAGCCAGGAGAATCGTGCGCCCAATTTCTGCGCGCCCTGCGAGTCCTCGCCCGAGCATGCGACTGTAAGGCTGTTTCAGCAGCTCAGAACACGGAGGATCTGATCCGCGACGCCTACGTTGCGGGCATTGAGTCTACATACATCCAGCAGCGTCTGCTGGAACAAGATGACCTAGACCTCCGGAAAACGGCCACTATGGCTGAAACGTTAGACACAGTAAGAAGTTTAACAACACCAGGTTAAAGTCCAACAGGTTTATTTGGTAGCAAAAGCCACACAAGCTTTCGAGGCTCTGAGCCCCTTCTTCAGGTGAGTGGGAATTCTGTTCACAAACAGAACTTATAAGACACAGACTCAATTTACATGAATAATGGTTGGAATGCGAATACTTACAACTAATCCAGTCTTTAAGAAACAAAACAATGGGAGTGGAGAGAGCATCAAGACAGGCTAAAAAGATGTGTATTGTCTCCAGACAAGACAGCCAGTGAAACTCTGCAGGTCCACGCAACTGTGGGAGTTACAAATAGTGTGACATAAATTCTGATTCTAGGATCGCATGATAAAGACTCAGGAGGAAAAAAGCAGAAATATTTATGTGAAATAGTGTGACATAAACCCAATATCCCGGTTGAGGCCGTCCTTGTGTGTGCGGAACCTGGCTATCAGTTTCTGCTCCGCGACTCTGCGCTGTCGTGTGTCGCGAAGGCCGCCTTGGAGAACGCTTACCCGAATATCAGAGGCCGAATGCCCGTGGCACGGGCATATTCGGGTAAGCGTTCTCCAAGGCGGCCTTCGCGACACACGACAGCGCAGAGTCGCGGAGCAGAAACTGATAGCCAGGTTCCGCACACACAAGGACGGCCTCAACCGGGATATTGGGTTTATGTCACACTATTTCACATAAATATTTCTGCTTTTTTCCTCCTGAGTCTTTATCATGCGATCCTAGAATCAGAATTTATGTCACACTATTTGTAACTCCCACAGTTGCGTGGACCTGCAGAGTTTCACTGGCTGTCTTGTCTGGAGACAATACACATCTTTTTAGCCTGTCTTGATGCTCTCTCCACTCCCATTGTTTTGTTTCTTAAAGACTGGATTAGTTGTAAGTATTCGCATTCCAACCATTATTCATGTAAATTGAGTCTGTGTCTTATAAGTTCTGTTTGTGAACAGAATTCCCACTCACCTGAAGAAGGGGCTCAGAGCCTCGAAAGCTTGTGTGGCTTTTGCTACCAAATAAACCTGTTGGACTTTAACCTGGTGTTGTTAAACTTCTTACTGTGTTTACCCCAGTCCAACGCCGGCATCTCCACATCATGAAACGTTAGAAGCAGCCTCCCATAATCTCGGGTCTTACCTTGGATCCCGTTCCACCGACGGCTCCACTGCGACGGCTGCTCCAGCAGGGCCCAAATGTTACTTTTGTGGCCTCCCTAAGCACCCTCGGCGTCACTGCCCGGCAAAGGACGCGATTTGCTCCGGATGCGGTAAGCTAGGCCACTTTGTTAAAGTCTGCAGAGCAAAGCCGCTTCTGAAGACTCGTGGAGCCATGTGTGCTCCGAGGGCGCGGCCATCTTTGATGCAGGCGGCGGCTGCGCGCGAATCGCCATCTTGGATGCGGTCACCGGAAGTGCGGGAATCGCCATCTTTGATGCGGTCACCGGAAGTGCGGGAGTCGCCATCTTTGAGACTGGCATCAAGGCAAGCTGAGCAGGAAGCTTCATCCGTGACGTCATCAGACGGCGACGAAGATGGATTCTTCTTTAATTCAACAGTGGCATCGATTTGCCTGGACCAGTCGCAGCCACATCAACTCTCCAAGTCCATAATGGAGATCAAGGTAAATGGTTATGCAGAAAACTGCCTGTTTGACTGTGGGAGCACGGAAAGTTTTATACACCCTCGCACAGTGCGTCAATATGCCCTTCCCGTGCGACCCTGGAGCCAGACCATCTCCATGGCCTCGAATTCTCACTCAGTGGAGGTCCTCGGGTGCTGCTTGGTGACGCTGACGGTACAGGGCACAGTCTACGAGCGTTTTCGGCTCCTCGTGCTGCCGCGACTCTGCGCAGCTGTACTGCTGGGGTTAGATTTCCTCAGCCATCATAGGAGCGTCACCCTGCAGTATGATGGCCCTTATCCCCCGCTCTCCGTCTGCCAGGCACCGTCACTGCAGCGCCCCTCGCGCACCACCTGCAGTCTCTCGACCCTCAAGATCACCCCCCCCCGTTATTTGATAACCTCACCCCGGATTGTAGGCCTATAGCCACCAAGAGTAGGCGCTATAGTGCGGATGACCGGGCCTTCATTCGGTCCGAGGTACAACGTTTGCTCCAGGAAGGGATTATCCAGGCCAGCACCAGCCCCTGGAGGGCGCAAGTGGTCGTAGTTAAATCGGGGGAGAAACACCGCATGGTGATTGACTACAGCCAGACCATAAACAGGTATACCCAACTAGATGCATATCCTCTTCCCCGTATCGCGGACATAGTCAACCACATCGCGCACTATAGGGTTTTTTCAACGATCGATTTGAAATTGGCTTACCACCAGCTCCCTATCCGCTCGGAGGATCGCCCATACACTGCCTTTGAGGCGGATGGCCGCCTCTACCAGTTCCTCCGAGTCCCCTTTGGTGTCACCAATGGGGTCTCAGTCTTCCAACGGGCCATGGATCAAATGGTGGACCAGCACGGACTACGGGCCACTTTCCCGTATCTGGATAACGTCACCATCTGCGGCCATGACCTGCAGGACCATGATGCCAACCTACAAAAATTCCTTCGTACGGCCACTCTCCTGAACCTCACATACAATGAGGCGAAGTGTGTTTTCCGGACACGCCGCCTCGCCATCCTTGGGTACGTGATAGAAAATGGTGTCCTTGGCCCCGACCCAGCCCGTATGCGTCCCCTTATGCAGCTTCCCCTCCCTACTACCCTCAAAGCACTGAGGAGATGTCTGGGCTTCTTCTCCTATTATGCCCAGTGGGTTCCCCGTTACGCAGATAAAGCCCGTCCGCTCCTAAAATCGACCTCTTTTCCCCTGGCGGAGGAGGCCTGTCGGGCCTTCGATGACATCAAAGCGGACATCGCGAAGGCCGTGATGCACGCTGTGGACGAATCCATCCCATTCCAAGTGGAAAGTGATACGACTGACTTTGCCCTAGCAGCCACCCTTAACCAGAGGGGCCGTCCGGTGGCCTTCTTTTCCCGGACCTTACAAGGCCCTGAGATTCGACACTCCTCGGTCGAGAAGGAGGCCCAGGCCATCGTGGAAGCCGTCTGGCACTGGCGCCATTATCTCGCGGGCCAACGATTCACCTTAATTACGGACCAGCGGTCAGTTGCCTTCCTGTTTAACACCAGGCAAAAGGGCAAGATTAAGAATGACAAGATCTTGCGGTGGAGGATTGAGCTCTCCACCTACAGATATGACATCATGTACCGGCCTGGGAAGCTCAATGAGCCCCCAGACGCCCTGTCCCGTGGATCATGTGCCAGTGCCCAACTAGACCAGCTACAGTCCCTCCATAACGACCTCTGTCACCCAGGTGTCACCAGATTTTTCCATTTTGTCAAGTCCCGTAACCTGCCCTTCTCCCTTGAGGAAGTCCGGACGATTACCAGGCAATGCAGGGTCTGCGCTGA
The DNA here is from genome assembly GCF_964213995.1 of Mustelus asterias. Classification (NCBI taxonomy): domain Eukaryota; kingdom Metazoa; phylum Chordata; class Chondrichthyes; order Carcharhiniformes; family Triakidae; genus Mustelus; species Mustelus asterias. Next base: position 96,236,512 of record NC_135810.1, on the reverse strand, counting down.
GTGCAAACCGCAGTTCTACCGGCCAGGTAGGGCGCACCTTGTAAAGGCCACTCGCGCGTTCGAGCGCCTTAGCGTTGATTTTAAAGGCCCCCTCCCCTCCTCTAACCGCAATGTTTATTTCCTGAATATCATTGACGAATACTCACGTTTCCCTTTTGCCTTCCCCTGCTCGGACATGACCACGGCTACAGTGATTCGGACCCTGAACAAGCTCTTCACCCTGTTCGGCTTCCCAGCCTATATTCATAGCGACCGTGGGTCCTCTTTCATGAGTGATGAGCTGAGGCAGTACCTGCTCGCCAAAGGCGTTGCCTCCAGCCGCACCACTAGCTATAACCCCAGGGGCAATGGTCAAGTAGAGCGGGAGAACGCAACCGTCTGGAAGGCCGTTCTATTAGCGTTACGGTCTAGGGGCCTTCCAGTCAGCCGTTGGCAAGACGTCCTTCCGGACGCATTACATTCCATTAGGTCACTCTTGTGCACAGCGACCAATACGACCCCTCACGAGCGGATGTTTTCATTTCCCAGGAAGTCCTCCTCGGGTACTTCGCTCCCGGATTGGCTGATGTCCCCGGGACCCGTCCTGCTTCGGAAGCATGTCCGGACCCATAAGGCAGATCCCTTGGTCGAGGAGGTCCAACTGCTCCATGCTAATCCCCAATATGCTTATGTAGCGTACCCTGATGGGCGGGAGGACACGGTTTCTGTCCGTGGCTTGGCACCCGCGGGTGCCCCGGAGGTCACCACGTCCTTCCGCCCCACGGTCCCTGGTGTCGTCCATTCGGAGACTGCTACGCCTCTTCCTCCCTCAGTCCCTGTCCCCAATGTAGTGTGCCCAGAGCCTGTTGCAGCCCCCCACCCCCCAGCTCCGGTTCCCACTGTTCCCCATATGCCACCAGGGCCACAGCCCATTCCTCTCGCCCCTATGTACAGCTCGCTTGAGTCGCCGGAGCCGTCGCCACGCAGTACCCGACGACTGGACGGGACGACGGATCGGTCCGCTTCACACCACCCAGCGCCTTCTCTCGACGCTCACTGTACGGAGCCTGGGCCGACATCGCTCCCTGCTCGGACGACTCTGCGACCTGCACTACGACGATCGCGGCGACGGATCAAGCCACCGGTTCGTCTGGACTTGTGATATTGTTTCCGCTTCACCCCCGTGTTGTATTTTTAAAAGGAAGGGGTGAATGTGGTGGACCTCAGTTGTGCCTTTGTCCTATATGGACCACCGTTGTGTGTGTTTGTCATACCTGGACACATCCCCTTCCAGTTTGGTTCCTCCCCTCAGCACCTAGTATAAAGGTGGCTGTCTCCTCCCCCTTGTTCAGTCCAGGTCGGTTAATTGTTGGGATCTGCTCCTGATTCTGTTGTGAATAAAAGCCTACACTTATATTGGCATATCGGTAGTCTTTCGCCTTATTGATAGTGCATCAATGTGTAATGGACAATGAGGAACCTGTGGTGTATCTGGATTTCCAGAAGGCATTTGACAAGGTGCCGCACCAAAGACTGCTACATAAGATAAAGGTGTACAGTGTTACGGGTAGTGTATTAGCATGGATAGAGGATTGCTTAACTAACAGAAAGCAAAGAGTGGGGGTAAATGGGTGTTTTTCTGGTTGGCGATCAGTGACGAGTGGTGTGCCTCAGGGATCAGTGTTGGGACCGCAATTGTTTACGATTTACATAGATGGTTTGGAGTTGGGGACCAAGTGTAGTGTGTCAAAATTCGCAGATGACACTAAGATGGGTGGAAGAGCAAAGTCTGCAGAGGACGCTGAAAGTCTGCAAAGGGACATAGATAGTCTAAATGAGTGGGCGAGGGTCTGGCAGATGGAGTGCAATGTTGCTAAATGTGAGGTCATCCATTTTGGTAGGAATAACAACAAAATGGACTATTATTTAAATGGTAAAAAATTGCAGCATGCTGCTGTGCAGAGGGACTTGGGTGTCCTTGTGCAGGAATCACAAGGAGTTGGTTTGCAGGTGCAGCAGGTAATTAAAAAGGCAAATGGAATTTTGTCCTTCATTGCTAGAGGGATGGAGTTTAAAAACAGCGAGGTTATGTTGCAGCTGTATAAGGTGCTGGTGAGGCCACACCTGGAGTACTGTGTACAGTTTTGGTCTTCTTACTTGAGAAAGGATATACTGGCACTGGAGGGGGTGCAGAGGAGATTCACTAGGTTGATTCCGGAGTTGAGAGGGTTAGCTTATGAGGAGAGACTGAGTAGACTGAGGCTATACTCATTGAAATTCAGAAGAATGAGGGGAGATCTTATAGAAACATATAAGATTATGAAGGGAATAGATAAGATAGAAGCAGGGAAGTTGTTTCCACTGGCAGGTGAAACTAGAACTAGGGGGCATAGCCTCAAAATAAGGGGAAGCAGATTTAGGACTGAGTTGAGGAGGAACTTCTTCACACAAAGGGTTGTGAAACTGTGGAATTTCCTGCCCAGTGAAGCAGTTGAGGCTACCTCATTGAATGTTTTTAAGGCAAGGATAGATAAATTTTTGAACAGTAAAGGAATGAAGGGTTAGGGTGAGCGGGCGGGTAAATGGAGCTGAGTCCACAAAACGTTCAGCCATGATCTTATTGAATGGCGGAGCAGGCTCGAGGGGCCAGATGGCCTACTCCTGCTCCTAGTTCCTATGTTCTTATGCTGGAGGTTCGTGATAAATTCACATATCTAGGCTGCAGAATCACCAGCAATCTGTCACTTGGTGCTGAAATCAACACATGCATCACAAAAGCTGCAGCTGCTATGTCCAAGCAGAGTATGAGAATGTGGAACAACAGCAACCTGACCGAGAATACTAAACTGTGAGTTTACCAAACCTGTGTCCTTAGCGTACTCCTGTACATTGGTGATACCAGGACAAAGTATGCTAGGCAGGAAAAAGGCTGAAAAGTTTCACTGTCACAGATATATCTTTGGCATCTCTTGGCAGGAAAGGTCACCAATCAGAGGTCCTCGATTGTGTTAATTCCATCGGTATACATTCATTACTAAGCCAATTATCTCGGCACTGTCTTTGGCCGTGTTCATTGGATGGATGATGGCCATATACCCAAAGACCTTCTGTATGGTGAATTGGCCTCTGGATAATGAATTCCAGGGTATCCATACCTCCACTATATGGACAATTGCAAATGAGGTATGAAGGTGGTAGACACTGACAACTGAGAGTCAGTTGTTGACGGCCCATGACCTCAGGAGGCTGTTTGGAAGGGCATTGGAAGAGGCCAGCAGAAACTAAAATCTCAGCTGGCTGAGAAGAGGGCCCAGGAAAAAACAAGAGAAAGCAGAGGCTAGCGAATCACACACCTTCACAGCCCATTGTCTTCCCCTGCAGTAAATGCAGCAGGGACTGCCATCCAATGTGGGGCTCCTGAGACACACCAGGCAATAGGGAACGCAGAGTTGACCACCATGGCACAAACCATCACCTGTGAAAGGCTGCTGCTGCCATTGTTGCCGAGAAAGCAACTCTGGGTTGGATGCAATATTGCACAGAGATGCAGCAGCCTCATACCCACTCCAATCATGCCATTGCTCCTGGGCATTGCTTGACATGCCAACTGATCTGTGTGCGAGCAGATCTATGAGCAATAATGAAAGCACAATAATCCTCTCCATTCAATTCCTTCAGCACATTGACATTGTTGATTTTTGTAAAAAGTGGGCATTGACTGTTACAATTAGCATCCATTTTGAAAATGCAGAGTATATTTTTCAAACTGAATTCCAAGTATGACAAGCTGCATATTCTATTTTGTGCAATAGCCTTCATCAATACATATGAATAATATTCATGATTGTTTGTTATGATTCTACATCTGTTGATAAAGCGTTCATCTGTGTTTCTTTTTCACTATTACTTGAAGCTATTCTACACCTTATGACAACTTGGCACAATTGGTGGTGCGCTCACCTCTATGTCAGAAGGTTCAGAGTTCAGGTTATGATTTTAGCTCATTATCTAATGTGATACAGGCAGCTCTGGACGTGCCTGTACTCCTAACTGCACATGTGGAAATTGAAATACTCCATGTTACCAATTTAAAAATAGCAGAGAACCCTCCAAATATCTGGCAACTTTTCTCCCTCAATCAATCTTAGCCCAAACTACAAATAACAATACTCGTCTCATTGATATCTATGGATAGATTTCATAGGGGCAATTTTTTAAAATCTACTTTGCCTGGGCATGAATTATTATCTGATAGAGAGCAAGGAGAACAATTGGGTGGGTTGGGGGTGGGGGTGAGGGGGAGTTGCATAGCTATAATGGCACCTGCTGCCCTTGTTTTAAATGGAAGGAAAGCTGGATTGGACCTGTTTTCGACTCCTGATTCTTTCCTCTTTAAGTTTTCAATTTGTGACCATTCCTAGACAGGGCAGAAATGAAACTGTAGACCATGGTGTGAAGTACTTTGAGCCACATACAGAACCGATAAAGATAATTTTGACTCAAATAATTTGTACTGCACACGCAGACTCTATAATCATTGTCATTGCTAATTAACAACGGTGCCATTCATCAGTAGTCTCTGACTACCTCCCAGAAAACATCCACAAATCTAGGTGAAGTTCTGTATTTTCTGTAATGCACATACATAGAACATGAGAAATTAGTCGAGAAGTTCACTAAGCTGTAGACAATTTGAATGTATATTTAGAAGTAAACTTGTGATTTCCGCCAATATATAGTTGTATAATACTTATTAATTATCCCCTAAAATACATATTTACTCAACCATCAAGCATTTGTATTCAAGAACATTCAAATATAGATTTAACTGCTGAACAAAGTGTAGCAAAAACAAATCCAACGATATGCCATCAGTCGAATGCACTCAGCTTCAATTCAGAGTAAAGGAGGAATCTGGAACCAGTGTTTCATAAATTGGGGCTGTTCACAAAGCCCAGAGAACATAAGATACAAATCATCTTTTCCTTCCATTTTCTGCCCTAACCTTTCCTCAATTAGTAACAGCTGCTTTCACTAAAAATGGAGAATGCACTTCAGCATGACAGGAGTGCAACATTAACACGCTCTGGGTCACAATCAACTTAGGAACAGCTCAATCAACATCATAAACCCCACCCTCTCCATGTGAACAACCGAGTGCACTGCCTCAAACTGGACGAGAACAGTTTGGGAAAGATGTGACACGTGGCGACGCTTATCAAAACCAGCCTTTTCAGATTAAACAGCAAAAACAAAACCAGTAACAATAAAAAATCAGTTAATCTTTTTGACTAAACAATTAAACTAAATTAAATTAACTGAGGGACAAATTAAAAGGGGTAGCCCCCCCCCCCAAAAGAAGGGAACGGCCTGAAACAAAAGACGAAGCGGAAAGGAAATTTAAAACATCAAACTAAAATGTGATTAGAGGGGTCGATAACACACCCCAGCCGCTGCAGTGTCCAGCGGGCATGGAAGACATCAACCGTGCCCTCGGACGCCGCATGCTCCCTTTCCAGGGATAGCTGGCCTTGAATGTAGCCGTGGTAGAGGGGCAGACAGTTGGGTAGGATGACCCCCTCGGTTGCCTGCTGCTTGGACCTGTTTATGGCAAGTTTGACCAGGTCCAGGAGCAGGTTCATGAGGAGGTCCACTTCCTTATCTGGTTCCGGGATTCATCGGCCTTCTTCGTGAGCCTGCTTATAGTCCTAGCAGTGCCCATTAATGCGCTTTTCAGGCTGATGTGGCAGGCTGGCATGGAGCAGGTTGCTTCCATGCTGGCTTTTCTTCCAGGTGGGCAATCTGGAATATGCTGCCCGCTCTTTTATAGCTCTATCTCTTCTATTCTGACCTTTGAAATGTCATAACCTCCCGGCTAACCTGCGTTGCATATACCCCATATTCTACAGTTAAAACTTTCATTCCTAAAACTACAAGTTATATTCTAAAATAAAAAGGTTCCTTTTAAAACACATGAAACATGAATTATATATTTGCAACAACAGCAGCCACCGTCTTCAGACATTATTTGGGTCCTGTCTGGCTGTAACTCCAATTCCTCTGCTGAGGAGAGAGCACTGTAAATGCATAGTTAAATACATGTGCCAAGCTCTATCACGGAAGTTACATTTTTAAATGTTTAGGCTGTGCTTGTGGGAGCATCTGCATTGTCTAATCCATTATTCATAGTAGAACTCCCTTGGGTAGTTTTTAAACCTTATTTGACGCCAAGCTGCATGTGGTGTCAAACTGAAGTGGTGTGAATCCACCCCCTGCCGGAAGTCTCACATCACTTCACAGTCGAAATTAGTTCAACCACGACTGAATTTACATTACAACCTGAACACGATCAGAAGCTGGAACGTTCATACCAAAACTGAAGTCGTCGTTGAAGCAAATCAGGTGCTGGGGTGTATTTATACGGGATTAACTTATTAGTGACAGTAACATCACATTATGCACTCTCTCCTTTCGTTCTCTATGTACAGTATGCTTTGTCTCTTTAGCGCGCAAGAAACAATACTTTTCACTGTATACTAATACATGTTACAATAATAAATCAAAGCAAATCAAAAGTTTTACTGAGATAAACAGAGTAACCAGTGCAGGTAACCTTTCATCAGAAGCTAGAGTTTAACTGACGTTATACAGGGTCGATGGTAAGGTTACTTCTTGATGCTGCTTGAATCACCCTGGCCAGTATTTTACGACCTCGTTCGGGCGAGGCTCGTAAAATCCTACCTGAGGCCAACGGGGAATTCTGTTCTGTTCGGGGCGGGCATGCCAGTAAAATTCCGGCTCCTGTCTTAAAAGGATATTGATGCAATACATTAAACTCTGAGGAGTGATTAGTACAATGACAGGTCTTAGCGTACAGAATCTCTTCTCACTCCTGATTGAGAGACTTTGTCTGCCACTGTTTGAGGCAGACCCTTCTTCCCTATGATTCGTGTCAATTGCGTTTCACAGGGATGTTTGCCCAGATTTTTATCCCCAGGTTGGTTGTGCAGAGCTGGCTGATTTTCTGACTCTCTGAACCCGGCATTTTAAAATGTCCGCTCGCAGCTTGGATTTTTAGTTGGTGGGGTGGGACGGATAGCCTGAAATCAGAGTCAGGCTGGGTGGCCCTGGAACAAAAGCTGATGGGTATGGAGGTCTGCCTCTGTGCCATGGCAACGAGTTTAAATTTTAAAAAACAGGCCTCGACTCATCCCACACACACACACTCTGTGCCTCATCTAGGCCAACCTATGCCAACCCATGCCCCTCTACCTACACCCATGGCCCCCCATATGCCTATTCCAACTTACTGCCTATTTATGTTAACGCATGACCCCCCACACAACATACTTTGCCCTTACCCCCTCCATGCCAGCTCACCTAGTATCCTTGCTCAATTCCTGGACAGCTTTGACAGTTTTGACACTTCCTGGACATCTGGTCAGTTCCTTGTCAGTTCCTTGACAACTGAACAGTTCCTTGACATCTGGACAGTTCCAATGAGTTTGTGCATTAAAAGTGTATAATCATGTTAAATTCTCACAATTTCAAAGGGTGCCTTAACTCTTCCAAAGGTATCCTGGAACCCTATCCAAAGAGTTTCTTACCTCTCCAAAGAGCCTGGCTATCCAAAGAATCCATCAAATTCAGCATTATTTTATCTCCAGGATTCATGCAGCTGGGGTTCAGAAACTGGAAATCTGTGGAGTCAGCTGCCTCCATGAATCACACACGCCTGAACCCCAACCCAATTCCCGTCCTGCTCCTGTGGAGATGGAAAATGCCAGGCTCAGGGGTGGGGCTTAGAAAACTTGTCCATTCCCAGAATTTTCACCATGATGGAGTGCCAGCCTCTTTGGTGTGGCAAAATCTGGGCCACGCATTAATTTTGTTCAGGCACTGCTAAAAAAAAAACTCCTTAGAAGCTGAGGCATCCGAACATTGGTTTCAGCATCCCAATTTTCTGTTCACCAAGAGCCAGGATTCTGTATGTGTCTCACTGCAGCCTTCTTTAAGTCAGGCTCCTGATTTTGTGAAAGGGCTCCAATGGTAATCCTCCATTTCATAGCAACAGTCCATGGGGATAGTAATGAAATTCCTGGTCTTGTACCGTCAGCTGCATGATAAAAATGTACATATTTCAGAGGTTAGTCAGATATGTCCAGCTATTGCTTGGAACGGTTCAGCAACTGAAGAATGTCATGGCAGCAGTCAACCATTGACCTCATCCTTGAGGTGGTTTCAAAGTCTGGTTACAGAAGGTTGGACAGTTCTAGTCCAGATTCTTTAGGGGATCAATACACAGATCTCCTCAGAAATGGGGAAATATGATTGCCTCGGTCCTGGTGCCAATGACTTGTTCCTAATCTTAAAGGTATGGAGATAGCTGCCTTGTGTACTCATTCATCGCATGTTTTCTCCCCTATATAGATAGAGAGAGAGAGAGATGCCTGGTGAAATACCCTGTAGGAAATATCAACAAAATATTGCCGCGAAGTATACAAATTGCTGTGTCAAATTATTGCTGCTTCATGCAAATACCAAGTAGAATCCTCTTAAGCCAGGGATCCGGGTTCAATTCCGGCCTTCGGTGACTGTGTGGAATTTGTACATTCTCCCCGTGTCTACGTGAGTTTCATCCGGGTCCTCCGGTTTCCTCTCAAGATGTTGATTGGCCAAGCTAAATTGTCCCTTAGCGTCAGGGGGATTAGCAGGGTAAATATGTGGGGTTACAAGAATAAGGTCGAGTTGGGATTGCTGTGGTTGCAGGCTCGATGCAGGCTTGATGGGTCGAATGGCCTCTTTCCGCACTGTAGGGATTCTATGATTCTATTCTATGAAAGTAAAAGCCTAACATGGCTAACAAGCCTACTATGGCGGCACGGTAGCACAGTGGTTAGCACTGCTGCTTCACAGCTCCAAGGACCTGGGTTCGAATCCCGGCTCGGGTCACTGTCTGTGTGGAGTTTGCACATTCTCCTCGTGTCTGCGTGGGTTTTCTCCGGGTGCTCCGGTTTCCTCCCACAGTCCAAAGATGTGCGGGTTAGGTTGATTGGCCATGCTAAAATTGCCCCTTAGTGTCCTGGGATGCGTAGATTAGCGGGTTAAATATGTAGGGGTATGGGGGTAGGGCCTGGGTGGGATTGTGGTCGGTGCAGACTCGATGGGCCGAATGGCCTCTTTCTGTACTGTAGGGCTTCTATGAACAACAAAGAACAAAGAACAATACAGCACAGGAACAGGCCCTTCGGCCCTCCAAGCCCGCGCCGCTCCCCGGTCCAGGATTGAATCCTGAATCCAGGATCCCCGCCCAATTTTCCAGCCTATCTACATCCTAATATCCTATCCACCGAGCTGTCCCTCACAGCTACGATGCTTTGTTCATCACAACCTATTAACTCACCCCCATTTTTTATTAACTCACCCCCACCCCCCCATTCCAGACCATGACTTCTATGATGATCCAGCATCTGTTTCACGTGGCTAATGAAAAGCCACAGTACTGTTCAAGTATTGAGGCTTAACCTCAGTATTGACTGGTTAGCAATCCTAGCATACAGTTGGTGCCTTCAGTGTGACAGGTAGGTCTCCAGTGGATTATACCATACGATACACAATGGGTCCTTGGCTGATCTCAGTACCTTAGCTCATTAAATAGCCTAAGATATATTTAAATCTATCTGGATTTTCGGTTTAAAATGTTTTTGTGCCTGTCGTCAACGCTGTAATATTCCGATGACACAACTCGCATGTTAATTCATTTTATCTTTTAGCATCAACTCCTTACTGAACAAGCAGAGACTGGTTATCCATGATACCGTAGTTGATGAGGCCAAGCTTTCTTCTTTGATGAAGTCAATCAGCAAACTCTTCAACAGCTTGTCCAAGAACGATACGTCAGTCAGGAAAGCCCTACTGGCATGTGAGTCTGAACATTTGTTCACCAATATTGCAATAGCCCTCATTCTTTGACAATTTGAAAAGATTACAATAATATGATTTAAATAAGAAATTAAATGCTATTTATGCCACTGAAAGTAATAATGTGCTTATACATCCTATTTCTTAAACTGTATTAGATTTTAGATGTATGTGGACCATCCCTACCACTCCTCTAATGCAGCTTGACTATCTGGGTTATCTCTATTTTTAATTGCTCCACCATAGGTAGCCACATCTTCAGATATCTAACACTTTGGTTTTGGAATACCGTCACTACATCCCTCTGCCTCTTTATCTCATTTTCCTCCTTTAACACACTCTGTAAAAGCTAATTGTGTGACAAAACTTTTGGTCATCTGCCCTAATAACTGCTTGTGTCATATTATGTTTTATAATCATAAAATCCTTACAGTGCAGAAGGAGGCCATTTGGCCCATCGAGTCTGTATCGACCACAGTCCCACCCAGTCCCTATCCCTGTAGCCCCATGTATTTACCCTGCTAGTCCTTCTGACACTAAGGGGCAATTTAGCATGGCCAATCCACCTGACCCGCACCTCTTTGGGGGGAAACCGGAGCACCCGGAGGAAACCCACGCAGACATGGAGAGAACGTGCAAACTCCACACAGACAGTGACCCAAGCCGGGAATTGAACCCGGTTCCTGGCACTGTGAGGCAGCAGTGCTAACTACTGTGCCACCATGCCGCCCCAAGTCTTGTCAAGCACATTGTGATACATTATTATATTAAAGGTGCTATATAAATAAAAGTTGTTGTTCTGTGCTAAGAACCAACAGGTGGATTGGTGTTGGTGGCCCTAAAAGAAATGCATTATTTAAAAGTAATTATGTCAGGGGGTGAGGGAGGGGAGTGAACATTGTCACCCCTGACCCCTTAATAATGTTCACTCCCCTCCCTCGCTCCCTAACAGTTCACTCCCTCCCTCGTCTCTGGTAGTTCACTCCCTCTCTCACCCCCCGACAGTGTTCACACCCTCCCTGACACCCTGACAGGATTCATTTCTTCCCTCACTCCCTGACAGCACTGACTCCCCTCCCTCACCCCTGTCAGGGTTCACTTCCTCCCTCACTCCCTGACAACACTAACTCCCCTCCCTCACCCCTGACAGGGTTCACTACCCTTCCCTCACCCCTTGAGAGTGTTCACTTCTCTCCTTCGCTGCCCTTGTGTCCACCCCTTCTTCACCCCACAGAAATGCTCAACCCTTCACTCGCTGCCAATGCTGACCTTCCTGACACCAGCTGGACAGGAGCCCGCCATGGACTCTGGCAGGTGGATGCAGAGGCGAGTGTGGGAGGGGTTGAGCACTATCCAGTAGGAGGGGGGTGGTAAGTTAGGAGGGAGGGAGGTGATCTTCTCTCTCCACAGATGCTGCCAGAGCTGCAGAGCGTTTCCAGCATGTTCTGTTCTTGTTTCAGATTCCAGCATCTGGAGTATTTTGCTTTAATTATAGGGAGATGATCATTGTTGGGCAGGTGGGTGAAATGATCATTTCGAGGAGTGGGGGGAGCTGTGAACATTGCTTGGTGGGGTGGAGGGCGGGGGGGGGGGGGGTGAACCTTCTGAAGGTGCTGGAGTGCTTTGACACTTTACCTGATTGACTTAGAGTTATGCTGCTGAGCAGACTTTACACCTGCTATGAACAGCTCTATACAAATCCGTGTAAATGCCAAGGTAAGTATAGGGCAAACAGTTCAGATCTCTATGGATATGGCCATCTGATCGCACTGTTGTAGGAATCGTGGAATACACTGGACAGAGGCTTTGCGTGTAAATAGCATGGAATCGAGAATGCCAAGACTTTCTCAGGGTCCTGACATGTACCAGTGACTGAGCATTTGGACCATTTCTTTTAATGTAGGATTTTTCACATTATTCTTCTCTGCACAGTAGTTACATTTTTACTGAAAATAATATTTCAGTCATGAATTACATCACGAATCCTGACAGATCTCATCACTGATGAATAACAGTTGCTTAGTAATATATTACCACAGGACATTCTGAGATTTTTAAAGTATAGAAAGATGTACCTCAATTCAAAAAATGATTGCCTCAATAGTGACATATAATTTCCTCAAAATGAAGCTATATTTCTTATCAATCCCCTTACAGTTTCTCCTAGATCTTTGCCAGTTGCACTCAACTGGCTTCTGGAAGATATATTAATGTCTTAACGGGTTCTCCTTATGATTGCTCTCTCTTTCCCTTTAAAGAAGCCTCCAATTTCCACTTGGCACTTCTGTGTGAGATTCAAATAGCAAACTCTCCCTGCAGGAATATGTGGGCACAGTTTATGGTTCCTCAGCCCACTCTGCGCCATCTGGCTGTTCAGCAGATATCAAACCCTGGGTCAGCAAAGCAATCCCCCCCGACTCAACATTGGAGAAATCAAAACTATCCTGGTAGGATCCCACCTAAAGTTTAGTACCTTTCTTTCCCAACTCCATGGCCTGACTTTTACCTTCCAAAAAATGTGTGGGTTGGGGCCACGTCAACAGATAAAATGCAAAAAACTGAAACAGGAACTTAACCAGCCTCATGTCCAGTTTAAACCAGGATGGGACAAGTGCTGTGATGAATCTGCTTGTGAGAAGCAGGTTAGTTATTTAAATAATTATTTAAATATGGGCGGCACGGTGGCACAGTGGTTAGCACTGCTGCCTCACAGCTCCAGGGACCTGGGTTCGATTCACGACTTGGGTCACTGACTGTGTGGAGTTTGCACATTCTCCTCGTGTCTGCGTGGGTTTCCTCCGGGTGCTCTGGTTTCCTCCCACATGTGCGAGTCAGGTGCATTGACCATGCTAAATTGCCCCTTAGTGTCCCGGGGTGCGTAGGTTAGAGGGTTTAGCGGGGTAAATATGTGGGGTTATGGGGATAGGGCCTAGGTGGGATTATTGTCAATGCAGACTCGATGGGTCGAATGGCCTCCTTCTGCACTGTAGGGATTCTATGATAATGATTCATTTAAACCTTCATTTTAGCAGACATTCTTTTTTAATTTCAGGCAGCCGGGGTTCCCTTTCCAGCACTGCTTGTGGGTCAGGAGCAACAGGACTGTTTCCTCCAGGTCCAAACAAGTATCCCAGTAAACCCCTTTGGCCACATTGATCTTTCAGCACCCCATCCATACAACCATCTGCTCCTCATCCTGACCACCATTTGCTCCCCACCCTAATTACAATCGGGTCCCTGTACCTGGGCTCTCCGGACCACCATGGGAATCCACCCTGTTCACATGTAAAATACTTTCATGATCTGGACACCATCCCCACAGTCCCTCCACCACAACTGGGGTCCCCGCTCAGCAAATGGGAATCCCACCCCCTGTGCAATCATAACCCCAGAACACCCCTTCTCACTCACAATTCTCTTTGTTCCTGTGAAGCAGGCACCTCCAGCCTGTCATCAAACCTTATAGCTCTACCCTTTAAATCTCCAAATCTCCTCTCCTTCAATAGAACCTTGGAGAGTAATCTCGATCATGCCTTTGTGTGATTGAGAAGTACAAAATTGTGGAGCCTGGAGAGAGTGGATGGGAAAGAAGCAGAGAGGCCAGGGACCAGAGGGCAAAGATTTAAAGTGATTGGCAGAAGGATTGAAAGGGAGATGAAGAAATATTTTTTTCACCCAGAGGGTTCTGGGGTGTGGAAATCGCTGCCTGAAAGGGTGGTTAGATGCAAAAACCCTCAACTCATTGATAGAGTTTCTGGATTGCTGTAACCTGCATGACTATAGATCAAATTGTGGAAAATGAAATTAGGTTGGGTGGCTGGATTTTCAGACAGAACAAACACGATGGGCCAAATGGCCTCTTTCTGGGCTGTAAATTTTCTATGATTCTAAATCTTCTACCACAACTGCTCAGCGCTCTGTTATTGTCTCTGTAAGAAATCTCACAATACCAGGTTAAAGTCCAACAGATTTATTTGGAATCATGAGCTTTCGGAGCACTGCTCCTTCATCAGGTGACTCACCTGATGAAGGAGCAGCGTTCCGAAAGCTCATGATTCCTTCTTACTGTGCCCACCCCAGTCCAACGCCAGCATCTCCACATCATTATTGTCTCTGTGCAACAACTGAGGAACTTTTATTACGTTTATGCTACTAGTTAAGTCAAACTTGGGTCAGGACCTACTGAAAGAACTGTTCTGCCCCATCACATTATCTAACTGAGCATTCTGCCACTGATGAACAATAATTAAATGATTACAGTTACAACATAATGCAATCTAGTGTTAAATATTTTCAGTTTAATGGGCTTTTTTTTTCCTTTTCCCAACAACACAGATGCGATGACTATCACTTTTGACCCGGTAACTGCAAACGAAAACCTTATCCTTTCAGAAGACCGAACAATCGTACGCTATACAGATGCAGTTGTAAAGGCTCCTTATAGCCCCAAACGCTTTGATGACACTTTGTACGTGCTTGGCTCTCAAGGGTTTACATTTGGCAATCATTACTGGGAGATAGTGGTGAAGAGCAAGTCTGATTGGGAGATTGGGGTTGCTTATTCATCCATACCCAGGAAAGGCAAATGTTGGTTAGGTAGGAACAATGTGTCATGGTCTCTAGAATGTAGCTGTGAGCACTATACGGCATGGCACAACAACGTATCCCTGAAGATTACTGCCAGGGGTAAGCTAGAGCGAGTTGGTGTTTACTTGAATTATACTGGGGGAGTCCTGGCATTTTATGATGCTGAGAAAATGGCACTTTTAGTTCCCTTTTACCACAAGTTTACTGAAGCTCTTTACCCGATTGTAAACCCCTGCAACAGTAAAGGAGGAAATTTTGCTCCTTTAATTGTTTTGCAACTGAAAGGAATTTAGCCTCTGACTTGTTTCAAAATTCAGTTCAAATAATTTCCTCAATGCAAACCAAAAGGAATGTGATTTCAAGTGGGATCATTTTAATGTAGCTTGCCAAACAGGAAATCCATAGGATTGGGGGAGGGTGGCGGAGGGGGGGAACTGATTTTACACCCTGTCCCTTATTATCGAGAGTAAAATTGAATGGGGCGTGAAAGCAGAATTGTGCCCAACACCTTCAATATCCTGACAGGCGGATTAAGTTAAAATTGAAACAAGAACAGAAAATTCTGGAAAATCTCAGCAAGTCTCACAGCATCTGTGGAGAGAGAACAGAACGTTTCAAGACTTGATGCTTTCTCAGTGCAAAAGAGGACTGGAACTAGGATGATATTTATACTGTGGGTGGTGGCGAAGGGAGAGTGGGAGAATGTTGTAGTGGTAGCGAAGGGGGGGAGGGCAGGGGGGTGTTGTGGTGGTGGCAATGAAGTAGTGGAGGCTAGATATAGGGCCAGTGATTGGTGGAGGCTAGGGCAATATCATGGACAAAAAGACAAAGGGAATGTGAATGATGGTGATCAAGGCTAGGAAGGGTGCTGATGGTGGCACATTAAGAGATCAGAATGTGTTAATATCAAGACAAAGGTAAGCAGTGTGGCAAAGGACAACCTGGAACAGGTAACAGAGAGGTCAAAGAAGGGAAGGGAAGGGAAGTGTCAGAGATGGACCATGTGAAGGTGTTATAGGGGTGGAAATTGGAGGCGAAATTGACTAATTTCTCCAGGTCCAGATGAGATAAAATTGATCTCTACATTAACTCTGGCTACCTTGCTTTTGGTAAGCTGCATTGAATTCCCCAAACTAAACATCAAAAATACCAGGAGAAGGGCTAAATTTGATAGCCCCTGAAAACAGGAGATGCAGGATCAGCTAGCCCATGTTGCTTCTGACGCAGGTAATATGCTTTGTGCTGTCTACTAATTAACATGATTACAGTGCGTTAACTGTGCTGGTGAGTGGCTGCATGCTTCAGCGAGGGGCCCAGAATTGTCAGAAGCTCGCATCAATTAAGACTAGCTCGCCCTTATTTCAAGTTAGCCTACACCTTCAAGACCTGCATTATGGCTGGAGCAGGTATTAACATTTTGCAACTGTTTCTGGCCTGAGCAAAATAGAGGAATGGCACGACATGGGAGACAGCAGGCTCCAGCATTTTCTGACATTTCATCGGAGGGCTTGAGGAGATGCAGAGAAGTAGAGATGTGTTCTATCCATAAGGGGCCAACACGCCCAAGAGGCAAACTCTCGACATACAATGGGAGTACATAGCCATGGCAGTCAATGCCCTGAGGAACTGCATGTAGTGCCACTCAAAGTTCAATAGCCTCACATAAATGATCAAGGTCAGTGAAAGCACCTTCAAAGTCATAGAACCTACAGTGCACAAGAAGGCCATTTGGCCCCTCGAGCCTGCACCGACAACAATCCCACCCAGGTCCCATCCCCATAACCCCATATATTTACCCTCCGAATCCACCCTGACACTTCGGGGCAATTTATCATGGCCAATCAACCCAACTTGCACATCTCTGGACTGTGGGAAGAAAGCGGAGCTCCCAGAGGAAACCCACGCAGACATGAGGAGAACATGCAAACTCCACACAGACAGTGACTCAAGCCGGGTATCGAAGCCTGGACTCTGGTGCTGTGAGGCAGCAGTGCTAACCACTGTGCCACCCCTAATCCCATCAACCCCCTTTAATCCCATCAAATGTGCCACTAACCTCGGGCCCTGCTGAATTCACCACACCCCCTTTCATTCATTCACCTACCACCATCTCCATCAATCATGCCTCATTCCTAAAATTTGCATGCTGCATCATCCCCTCACACACTTAGCAGAACTGCAAGCTGTACTCTGTTTGTATAGTTTGCACACACTGCCAGACAAATCAGCCAGATTGCACACACTCACTGACACACTTCCTTCTGTCTTGGTTTGACCAAATGGCTCACAACCTGAGGTGACAGGAATGAATCGACAGGGGGCAGGCACCGTTCCGCCCCCTTATCCCATGAAGGAGATGGGAATTGGCATCATTGGACTGGCTGTGACCAGCGGCAGTTCCAAAATCTTTAGAAAGTGGCAGCATCCTCTTGCCCAATGCTTCTTCTCACATCCCAGTTTTCTTCTCATCCCCCAGTCTCCTCTGGTTTGTTAGCTGCAGATAGTGCAACCTCAGACCTCTTGCTTTCCCCTCTCACCTTACCCAAAACAACCCACCTTGTGTCTTTCTCCTTCCAGATACCCAAGAACAGCAGCCTGTTCAGGCAGTGATGGAACAAGAAGATGATATCGATGATGAAACATTGTCATTTGAACATACACTCATAGCCATCAGAGACTGATACTGAGAGGCGAATTTTCCTATTCTGCCTGCCACGGGAATTGTAGCGGGCTGAAGGGCGGACCATGGAAAGGTCCATTGACCTCGAGCAGGATTTTCCGGTTGCAGGGCGAACGCAGCCGGAAAATCCCATCTAGAGTGGTGTAATGTCAAAAATAGTTTAGAGGCAGGAAAAGTAAGTGGTGAGACACCAGGCATGAGTAGCTTGCAGTGTGGGCAGGGACAAGGGCAGCAAAGGTGCCAGCTCCCCATCGACCAGGCTCACACATGAATTCTGCTTCGCAGGACTCAGAGGAATGCTTTGATCAGGTGACTTACAGAAGGCTGAAAAGTTCAGTACATTGTCAGGCTTGCCAGAAATCTTAAATGTAATGTCAGGGAACATGGTGGAGCCCAACACAAACTTTGCAAAGGGTTTGGCACGGAGCTTGGAGTTCATCCATTTCGCATGCAATTGGAGGCCAATTACATTGCCACACTTGTGGAGCAAACCATAATGTTGCAACCAATGACCAATAGCTCAGGTGCTATTGCATCACAATCAGAAACTACCCAATAGAAACTCAAACTTGGTGTCTGGCAAGATCAGCTTGCTGCCATGGAGATACAGGCTGCTGCCAACATGGCTGCAGATACCATTGTTCAAAGGAGCAAGGAGGATGTCAACATTCTGACCTCATAACAGATTCTCCAATATACTTTAACTTATTCTAGTTTAACCCTTGTATTTACATTATTGTATTACCCCCATCTCCCTACTTCAATTCGTAGGTTCAAATGGTCTGGAAGCCTTGGGCGGAACTTTCCCAAAAAAATGACTGCCATTCTGGGTGAGAAAACCTGTGTGATTCGTGCAAGACATGCCGGCACGAATCAGATCACAATTTTCCCACACTTAATCATTTTTTGGGAGAGAGGTGAATTTTTTGCACATCAGTGTCAATTTTGAACATACGTCTGTGTTCTGATCTCATTTTATGGATTCTAGTGCACAAACATAACTGTTGAGCTATTCCTTGGCTGCCAATTCCATGGAGACATCGACATCTAAAACCTTCTTTAGGTTTAGGTTGTTTGCTGTTCACAACCGCTTTTGGACAGCTTTGTTTCTTAACCCACACACTAGTCTGTCTCTAAAGGTGTCGTTCAAGACATCCCCGAATTCACAGTATTCAGTTAATTTCTTCGGTAGCTGCGAACAGTCTAATTGATTCACCCTCTTGTTGGTTACACTTATGGAACCTAAACCTCTCGGCAATGACCAGAGGTTTAGGTGAGAAGTGGCCCTGCAATATTCTCGCTATCTCATCATAGATTTTTAAGCTGAGTGATTTTCCTCTGCGTGTCTGTTTGCTGAGCTTTTCTTCAGGTCAGAAAGCTGTATTGAATTTTTCTTTAGTCTTGCAGGATTTTACATCACCTATGCTTTTTTTGCAAGGTTTTGGGGTTTTCCATTCACTGCTACCATGTTGTACGTTGTTGGATATCATTCAATTGGTCTTAATGAAATCTTTCTCGTCTTGATCAGGTTAATTGCATGTATTTATTAACTGAAGAACTATGCACATATATAGAATAAAGGGTTTAAGCTAGGAGATCTCTCTATGTTTGCTTGTACACATGACTCTATCCAACACTAGACTGACTCCTAAGTGCAAATCCTGTGTTATCTTACATTCACTCTGTGGGTGGTAATATACTCGGTTCCATATTAACTCCATAGGTTCTTGACCCTTATACTACAGTGCAGTCCAATGCTGAACCTTCTAAGCCCATAGCTGCCCAAGGTTATCCGCCAAGA
The DNA here is from genome assembly GCF_964213995.1 of Mustelus asterias. NCBI lineage: Eukaryota > Metazoa > Chordata > Chondrichthyes > Carcharhiniformes > Triakidae > Mustelus > Mustelus asterias. Next base: position 96,217,544 of record NC_135810.1, on the reverse strand, counting down.
TTTTCTGCAATATTCCCCCACTGAAATTCAGAAGTCTTCTACCAGCTACGTGGCAGTCATTGGTTAGAAAGATTAGGAGAGGAAGACAGGAACTAAAGGAATGCACAATGGTGATTGATTAATTGACTTTTAGGCGCATCAAAGTGGTTCAGATTCTGATGACACGGTGGACTGCCAAAGCATGATGGCATCATAACCGCTTCCAGGATACCAGGCATTGACCTGCATGATTCACCGTGTATGGTAGATAACACATCGGCTGTGCTTTGAGAGAGTGTAATTGTTTTTGGCAGTGGTGCTTCTCAGAATTGACATGCACAATGCACTATGTGTGCAGTCAATGGGGGCTCCTGCGATCCTCATTAAGTAGTATGCTTGCTCCATTTGCTGCTCTCTGGAAAGAGTGAATGGGTTGTAATTACCTGTCTTTGAATAGTGCTTACCAGTGACCTCCTCCACGTAACAGTGGACCTCAAACTATGAGACAATGCAAATATCTCCAGGTTCAGCTTGCAAGTATCCAGATGTGTGAAAGTTCATTGCTATCATCACCTTTACAACCACTGGCAATGCAGCCTTGTTCTGAGGCTGCAATTGCACCTGCAGCAAGTGGCAGATTTCTGTGAGAAGGTTCAGGAAGGAGATTTCCTCCCTGAACACCCTGGATGTATATAATTGCCTGTTGCAAGTCCCTCTTTCTCCTTTCTCTTCTACCAGCTTGCCCTGCACTCTCCCATGTCTACTCATTATTCCAATTGTACTCCATTTTAAGGGGAATGTCTATTATTGCACCCATATATGGGAGCAACAAGTTTGTGCAGAAGCCTTACCCAACAAATCATTCAGCTATTGCCATTTCATTCTTGTAGACATTAGTAATTTTAAAGAGCTCTAGAAAGCACCTCTTTAACATTTGTAACAACAGCCAGGAGAAACAATCAACAACCAATTGAAAGTAGTCAATGACCTTTTCAAATGGTACTGGTGGGAGGTTCTTCCTGTTGGTTAATGTGCTCAGTTGTGATTAAGAGAAGGTGTCCAAAATTGCAGATATTCAAAATTGTGGGACGAGCATAAAATTGTTGTTATATGTTAATTGATATCATAATCTGCCTACTTTGCATATTTTCAGTTGATGCTCCCTGAATGTGCATTAAACTCCTCAACCAATATGGTGTTTGGTGCAATGGACCCTACAAGTGAACACATGTTGCAGTCACCGTTCCAGATCTCTGAGGCATCTACAACACCCAAAAGAGCCAGCCTTATGCATCAAACTTTGTGCAGTGGGTTGTTTATTTATTTTCAGCATTTGCTGGCAAATTCCTCCTGGAAAGTTCTAGGAGGCAAAGCCTGAATCAGTCTGGTTAAATCTTGGGTTAAAATTGTAAGCCCCTGTTACAAATATGCGGGTTATAAGAGTGTTATTTTTCAGAACTGTATCATTAATTTGGGATGTAATTGAGTGGGTCATGTGATCTCTGCTGAAGTCTCCCTGTCAATAGGCCTGGGTTGTATGGCTGTTAAAGATTATAGGGTAGTCTGGGTTGTTTTCTGGAAAGAAAGTGGAAGGTGCTCAGAGTTAGAGACAAAATAACAGCATCTGTGTTTTCAGTGGTCAGACTGCTAGTCCCCAAAGTTCCTGTAAGGTGTTGAGAATGTTGTGGTGTAAACAATTATGTGTAAACTGTCTATTTACTTCCAGAATAAAAAGAGTTGAGGTCTCAAGAATAGCTAATCAGCATTTCTACCTGGATACAAGCTCCATGTGATTCAAGTGGCCATGGAGGTGGGCTTTGAGAGAGGAAGGGTTTCTTAGATATCACTGAAAATGCAAAGACATAGATGGTCTTCCAATATCCAAGAGAGAGGGAGCAGTTGGAGGCCAACCAACTTCATGAGAATTTGAAATGAGGCTGGAAGATTCACCTAGCCTGTGCCAGAGGGAAAACCACCAGGAAACAACCTTACCATGAAATGTAGTTCTCGGGTTAAAAGTTATCAGACTGGGAAAGGAGTTAAGAATCACCTTGAACTAATTCCAAGCAAATTGAATGTCAGCCTAAGGGACAGTGAATATAATTGTGAACTATGTTTTATGGCTGAGTTTAAAGTAAAAAGGGATAGATTTGTTCAGTAGTTTAAAGTATAAGTTGCCTCTACCAATACTGTTTAGGTAATATTGCTCCTAATTTGCTTGTTACAGTAAAAGTTTTTAAATGTGAAATCTTGTTGTGTCATCCTTTCAGCTATTAACTGGAAGCTCAAATTTCATTTAAAAGTTTGAGGCCTCTAGAAAGTTTATTACAACCTTGAAAACACTGTCAGTTATATGATCACAAGAAAGCTTTACGTATTTGTGTGACAGATGAACATGCGAACAAGGAGCAGGAGTAGACCATTCAGCCCCTTGAACCTGCTCCACAATTTAATAAGATCATGGCTGATCTGATGGTAATCTCAAATCTGCATCCCACTTACACCTGAAAACCTATCATGCCCTTGCTTACCAAGAGTCTCCACTTCTGCCTTAAAAATATTCAAAGACTCTGCTTCCACCAGCTTTTCAGGAACAGAGTTTGAAAGACTCACGACCCTCTGAGTGAAAAATCCTTTGCAACAACTCCATTTTAAATGATAACCATTTATTTTTAAACAATGACCCCGAGTTCTAGATTGTCCAAAAGAGGAAACATCTCTACAACCACCCTGATAAAACCCCTCAAGGACATCCCAGGTCACCTTTTACTCTTCTAAACTCCAATGGATATAAGCCGAGCCTATCCAACCTTTCCGCATAAGACAACCCTCCCATTCCAGAGATTAATCTGGTAAACCTTCCCTGAACCGTTTTCAATGCATTTACATCCTTCCCTAAGCAAGGTGACCAATACTGTACACAGTTCGAAGGTTGTGGCCTCACTAGTGTTCTGCATAGCTGAAGCATAACCTCCAAACTTTCGTATTCAGTTCCCCTTGCAATAAACGATAACATTCTATTAATTTTCCTAATTACTTGCTGTACCTGTTCACCAGCCTTTTGTGACATTTCTCTGTCAGCTATTAGAATGCAAGTGCTTGTCCCTTTTGTAAATGGGCTAACATTTGAACATGGCAGTGAACAGGAAGAATAGGACTGTGAAATTAATTTTGGTTTCTGGAGAAAAGAGTTGGCATAAAAATGATGGACGATATAAATGTGATTCTATAGATGATTAAAAATAACAGAAGAATGTCACTGGAACCCGCAAAGTATTGATGTGATAATATTACTAATAATAATTCCCATATTTTTTGACCTTTCTCCATGGCTTGATAACCGATGTGATAAATTACTGTTCCTGACAACGCTCTTTCTAATTTTCTGTCCTCCTGATTTCTCCTTGAAGCATTGGCTCCATGCTCTGATATGGATTCACTATGGCCTGTTGCCCTCTGGTTCTTCATCCCAATAGTCATTATATGAGCCTTGGCATTAAGGATGACAAGCTATTTCACTGCTGGGCACGTCACAACCAAGTCAGATTCCCTGACATTGGCGGGGATACATTCCCGCAGGAATCCTTGGAGTGTGATCAGAAGCAACACACTGGGCAGTTTTTCTCTCCATAATGTCGAGTGCAAAGGCCAATTCCAATGCTCAACAGCAGGCTGACTGAGATAAGTCATAGCTGAAGAGGAATTTAAAACAAAAAACACTCTCACTAAGATTAACTGTAACTGTGACTTGTTTTAAGTGAGATAGCTCAGGGTACTCATGACTGCCTATTAAATATGCAAATTGTTATATTGTGTTTGACAAAATAAAAGGGCTAGAGCAGAGTTTTCCAGTCACGGAACCCGTTTGACGTCCCAAGAACATTGAGGGAACCCTAAACATTCTTATTAAATTGAAGATTATATTGAAGTTTTTTTGTGAAATAGGTACAAACACAGAAAACAAATGTATAGAAGATTTTTCCTATATATATGCATTTATTATCATTAAAATATTTTGTTTTATTCAACAAATTAATTAAGTCTGATCTTCTTGTCACTTTTAATGGGAAGTTTGAAGCTGCTTCGTTTGCTCACAGATATAGCCCTCTTCCCATGTCCCTCTCCCCACGGTTCCCTCTCCCCATGTCCCTCTCCTCATGGTTGCCTCTCCTCATGGCTGCCTCTCCCCATGGCTGCCTCTCTCCAGGGTTCCCTCTCCCCATGGCTGCCCCTCCCCATGTCTGCCACTCCCCATGTCCCTCTCCCCATGGCTGCCTCTCCCCATGGTTGCCTCTCCCCATGGCTGCCCCTCCCCATGGCTGTCCCTCCCCATGTCCCTCACCCCATGGCTGCCTCTCCCCATGGCTGCCTCTCCCCATGGTTGCCTCTCCCCATGGCTGCCTCTCCCCATGGCTGCCTCTCCCCATGGCTGCCTCTCCCCATGTCTCACATTGCAGCTCATTGACCTTTGCTCTGCCGCCTTGCCTGCCATTTGCCATCCACCGCCCGCTTTGCTATTGGCCTAGCTCCAATGCTGTCTTCACTCTGCCTCTGCTTTCACTCCACTATTGCCTTCACTCTCTGCTGCCTTCACTCTCCACTGCCTTTGCTCTGCCCCTGCCTTCGTTCCGCCCTTGCCTTCGTTCCGCGACTGGACTTTGACTCACTGCTTGTCTTCGCTCTCAATTGTGCAGCCCCCAACTCAGAATTTTAATGCTCACAGATATAGCCCTCTTCCCATGTCCCTCGCCCCACAGTTCCCTCTCCCCATGTCCCTCTCTCCATGGCTGCCTCTCTCCAATGTTTCCTCTCCCCATGGCTGTCCCTCCCCATGGCTGCCCCTCCCCATGGTTGCCCCTCCCCATGTCCCTCACTCCATGGCTGCCTCTCCCCATGGTTGCCTCTCCCCTTTTTTCTGCCTCATCCAATGAGAGGCCAGCTTCTCAGTACATTGGCTTCTGATAGGCTGACTAGTGCACCTACCAGTGGCCAACGCAGTGCAAAAGCCGCCTCCAATTGGATGAGCAGGAAGAACAGCTTTGTTCAAAATTTCAATGGTTGCTTCTGCACAATGCCTGGAAACCTCCGATTGAACCCGGAAACACTGGGTTAGAGTGTCAGATCTCACTGGGGCAGAAGTACTTACTATATAATTAAATCATTGTCCTAATTATGCACATTCATACCATGCATTTGAATTTGAAACTAGCTTTTCTTTGAGATGGCTGTTCATAACACCCTTCACGCAAAGAGGCAGGTTTATATCTGAGTGCAACATAAGTGACATAGTGAATTAATCATAAACTCTGCCACTTACAAGGATGGTTTATTCAAAATAGTTCTGGGGTCATGGGAAAGGAACAATTTCAATGAAGTCTGCATTTTAGAAAATTATGTTGGATTGAGGGATTCTTACCGTTGCTTCATGCTGCTCCATGTATTTTTACGTTTTACCTTGCTGCCTATTTAATTCAATGACCCTGTGCCACATTTTACTTCCTTCCTTCATTTTACCACGAGTATAGCCATCCAATTATGTGCAATTCTTAGGTTGAAGGTTCCCTAAAAAAAAAGGGGTGTCTGTATTATTACCTGATAAACAAATGTACAGCGTCACTGACTCCTCGACTGGCTTAGTGAGTTCATCTTGTGAAGAGACCAAGAAAGTGCCAGGTTTGGCCTCCAACCTGAGGTCAATTAGCTTATCTCCATCAGTATGGCATAATGAGGCTACAACTGACCTAAATGCTCCTGACTCAGAGTGCAGAATTTCTTTTTGCTTTGATTCCTACTCCTGATAGCAGCCTAGCAACCCCTGCCTGACATCTACTTTGAATGAACATTAACACTGGGCGAAGATAAGATTGGGTTCAGCTGTGACACCCACGGAGGATGCATTGTTCCTCTGCCATTCAACATGAAGGCTCGCACATGGATAATGGCCAGTTACCAGAGGGAATACAAAGTTATCCAGAATGATACCCCTTGCAAGGAAGAAATGCCTTCAGGTGGGAGTGGTGGGGGTGGGGGATAAAAATGATGGTGTGAGAAAACAAGTCTATGTACAACAAGTATCAACAATTAAACCAAGCATGAGATAATGACTGCATATTAGAGCAGCTGTTTAGTAGATTCAGTCTGTCATGTTAACACGTGTTGTCTGCTCACTGTGGAATGGTTAGTTAACTGTTCATTCTATTTATTTTGTAATTACTGCAGACTTTTTTTCTTGCAGAGTTATTGAACAGATGTAGTGCATTATTGTGTAAGCATGAAGTCACTAATTAATCTGATATTAAGAGCAGTGCCCGATAAAGCAGGAACGCGTATTTATATATCCTTTATCCACACGATCTCCCAAAGTATTTCACAGGCAGAGGTAGTCTCGGAATACAGCCACTGTTGTAGACCAATGAAACAAGGCTCCACGGACAGCAATGATATAAATGACCAATTAACGAGGCTTATTTGAAGTACCTCTATTTAGTGTATTTAAAAAAAGTTTATTTATTAGTGTCACAAGTAAGCTTACATTAACAGTGCAATGAAGTTATTGTGAAAATCCTCTAGTCGCCACGCTCCGGCGCCTGTTTGGGTACACTGAGGGAGAATTTAGCATGGCCAATGCAACTAATCAGCATGTCTTTCGGACTGTGGGAGGAAAAACGGAGCACTCGGAGAAAACCCATGCAGACACGGGGAGAATGTGCAGTCTCTGCACAGGCAATGACCCAAGCCAGGAGTTGAACCTGCGTCCCTGGCGCTATGTGGCAACAATGCTAACCACTGTGCCACCGTGCCTCCTGTATGGGCAGTAATGGAATGGAAATTACATTGGCACACCTACCACCTCAGCCATGCTGGCACTCCAGCTGCTGCCGAAATTGGTACATCCAGAGAAATGCAGCTGGAGCACTGCCAGGGTCAGACAAGAAACCATGTACAATATCCAAATTGAGATCCTATGGTATGTGTAGTCTCCTGATTGCAGTTTTAGAAGCTCAAATTCACAAAGTGTAGGCTTGCTGATGCTTCTCTGCTCATTGGTAGCAGCATTGAGTGACCCAACCAATGGTCTTGAGGAACCATCAAAGGCTGCTCAAAGAAACAGGCCAACAATTTTGTTGACTTTAGTTATTGTGGGAATGTGGTGAATGTCCCTTTAAGGGCAACACAGCAGAGTAAGGGTCACACAGTCTGTGTGACCAATTGGGACTCAGAGTGGGTAATCATTTTTGATTTGATTTGATTTATTATTGTCACATGTATTAGCATACAGTGAAAAATATTGTTTCTTGCGTGCTATACAGACAAAGCATACCGTTCATAGAGAAGGAAATGAGAGAGTGCAGAATGTAGTGTTACAGTCATAGCTAGGGTGTAGAGAAAGATCAACTTAATGCAAGGTAGGTCCATTCAAAAGTCTGATGGTAGCAGGGAAGAGGCTGTTCTTGAGTCAGTTGGTATGTGACCTCAGACCTTTGTATCTTTTCCCTGAAGGAAGAAGGTGGAAGAGAGAATGTCCGGGGTGCATGGGGTACTTAATAATGCTGGCTGCTTTGCTGAGACAGCGGGAAGTGTAGACTGAGTCAATGGATGGGAGGTGGATTTGTGTGATGGATTGGGCTATATTCACAACCTTTAGTAGTTTCTTGTGGTCTTGGGCAGAGCAGGAGCCATACCAAGCTGTGATACAGCCAGAAAGAATGTTTTCTATGGTGCATCTGTAAAGTTGATGAGAGTCTTAGCTGACATGCCAAATTTCCTTAGTCTTCTGAGAAAGTAGAGGCCCTGGTGGGCTTTCTTAACTATAGTGTTGGCATGGGGACTAGGTTGTTGGTGATCTGGACACTCGACTATTTCTACTTAGTCCCCGTTGATATAGAAAGGGGCATGTTCTCCTTTACGCTTCCTGAAATCGATGACAATCTCCTTTGTTTTGTTGACATTGAGGGAGAGATTATTGTTGCTGCACCAGTTCACCAGATCCTCTATCTCATTCCTGTACTCTGTCTCATCATTGTTTGAGATCCAGCCCACTACAGTGGTGTTGTCAGCAAACTTGAAAATCGAATTGGAGGGGAATTTGGCCACACAGTCATAGGTGTATAAGGAGTATAGTAGGGGGCTGAGAACACAGCCTTGTGGGACACTGGTGTTGAGGATGATCGTGGAGGAGGTGTTGTTGCCTATCCTTACTGATTATGGTCTGTGGGTTAAAAAGTTCAGGATCCAGTCACAAAGGGAGGTGCTGAGGCCCAGGCCATGGAGTTTGGAGATGAGTTTCATGGGAATAATGGTGTTGAAGGCTGAGCTGTAGTCAATAAATAGGAGTCTGACATAGGTGTCTTTGTTATCTAGCTGTTCCAGGGTTGATTGCAGGGCCAGGGTGTCGGCGTCTGCCGTGTGAACTGTAGTGGATCCAGTCAGTCTGGGAGGCTGGAATTGATTCGTGCCATGACTAACCTTTCGAAGCACTTCATAATGATGGATGTCAGAGCTACTGGACGATAGTCATTAAGGCACGCTGCTTGGCTTTTCTTTGGTACCGGGATGATGGTCGTCTTCTTAAAACAGATAGGGACCTCAGATTGTTGTAAAGAGAGGTTGAAGATGTCTGCGAATCACACCAGGAGGTGGAGTCCTTTTAGGCAAGAGACATGGAGGGAGTTAGCTGCACATGTGATGCAGTCGTAATCCGAGACACAGTTGTTTCAGAATAATTTATATTCTGCAGCAGCATCAGTTGTGCCTAGTTCGAGTTGCCCTCCTCTCCTTTGGATCTCCCTTCTCTCCTGGACATCAGGATAATATTGAAATATATATATTGTGCTTTTCTACTTCCACTTTATTTGCAAACATAAAGAATTGAGTTCAAAGAAGGTTTAATTGCCTCATCATCCTGGAGAGACCTGTTAAAAATGAAAGGAACTTTTGAAAATGAATGCCAGAAGAAAAAAAATAGCAGCTTGAAGGGTGGATTTAACATGAACCAAGAGACTCAAGAACAGCTCCTTTCCTGCTGTCATCAGATTTTTGAATGGTCCTATCAAATATTTCAGCTGGTCTTTCTCTTCACCCTACCTGTAACTACATATTCTGCACCCTCTCCTTTCCTTCTCCCCATGTACTCTATGAATGGTATGTTTTGACTGTATAGCTCGCAAGAAACAATACTTTTCACTGTATAACAATACATGTGACAATAATAAATCAAATCAAATTTTTATCAGTAAATCCTTTTTGTGTTCATTAATAAAGTCTGTAATACGGGGAGGGGATTTTACGGCCTTGTTCGTCCTGAAACCGTAAAATCCCGCCCGATGTCAATGAACCTTTCATGTTCCGTCCCTCGCTTGCTCCAATTTCCGTGGTGAGCGGGCCAGTAAAATTCCGGCCAGTGCATCATTACAGGGATCAAGAGGATTGCCCACAAAATAACTCTGACCTATAACCTGCTGTCAATTTTCACTATAATGATTCACTAAACCTACTTTGAGAACATTTCCTCAGCCTGATATCTCAGCCTTTAAGAAGATGAAAAGCAGCTTTATCGGGTGAACACCATCACCTTCAAGATCCACCCAGAATCAGGAACAATCCTGACATGAACCACATCGGTGTTCCTTCATTGTTTCTGGGTCAAAACTTAGAATTACTTACCTAATACAGTCAATGAAACACCTTTACAATAAATGATAAAGCAACAAGAACTGGGCTCATTCATCCCAGTGTTTTGTATGCTCATGTGTGCCTTTAACATATTAAAAAGACATCCACAGCACTTGTGGGTGAATCATACCCAACACCACTTTGATGTAGGTTGTTGAAGTGTGCGTGGTGAGTGCCAGCAGGAAGTATGCAGAGCAAGCAGATCAAACAGCATGCAGCTCTGATGATGCTGATGGTACCATTTTGGAGCTCGATGGTCCAGTTAATGCCCTCTCTAAACCTCATATGGTTTAACATGTTCAACAATAAGAATGGCCCACACCAGTGCTATTTAAACTGGTTATCAGCTACATGCAGGTTACTTGACTCCTTGTTGTTGTTAAGATTCTACAAGTGCTTTCCATTGTTGCTTCAAGTTACAGAAGTCTGCAGGGTGCAGTATGGCAGGTGCTGGAAAGGATTTTGTTGGTTTGAAGGCTTCTGCACAAACCAGTTGTTCCCAGACTTGAGTGCATGAGCAGGCATTCACCTTCGAAGGCAGGATGATTTGGAAGATGAACAGAGGTTGCACAGAGAAGGAGAAGCTGCTAGAAGAGGAAGGAGGTGGAGGGCTCACAGCTGGAGGCCACACCATCCATGGTACTTGGTGGCAATTCTCTGAGCCGAACCTCAGTGAGGAACAAAGAGTGAGACATCTGCTGCTTTCAATAAGGACATCGTCACTGAAATCTGCAACTGCTGAAAACACAACTGGAACCTCAGAGTAGGTCAAGGATGGCATTGCCAGTGGCTGTGAAAGTGAGTGTGGTGATAAACTTTTATACATCTAGTTCCTTCCCCACTGGAGCTTGAGATACTAGCAATAGCTTGTGGTTTGCAGTCCGCTGTTGAGTAAGGGAAGTCTCTGGTGCTCGCTACTTATTGAGGGGGAGGTAATTACATTTCATTCTGTCTTGCTGGATGCGAAGGGCTGGATCTTATGCTCCTATGTAGGTGGGTTTGAAGGAGAAGGAAGGTAAATTCCAGCATCTGGCCTGCCCACCACCTATCTCCCCTGCCCCGACCCATCTCAAATGTTAGGAACCGCAGTAGATGTGTAGGGCGACCCATTAACCCTTAGGTTAACAGATGCCCTTAAGTGGCATATAATGGGCAATTAATTAAAGACCTCCTTTTACCTGTGGCAGGAGGAGGCCTGCATCGAACAAGTAGCCTAACAGCTTTAGTTTCACGGGATGTGTTGGGCAAAGGCAGGGGCCTCCATTGTGGGCCCTCTATCCTCCCACTCCCCCCCCCACCTCCCCATCCCTAAGATCACACTTTTGCTTTACTTTCGCCTCCCCAGCCTCTCAAAACCTCCCTTCCTTGTGAGGGCTGGCCAGCCTGGCCCTGAAGATACATTGGACTTACCTTGGAGTCTGGATTCCTCTTCACTTGGATTGTCTGTAGTTCCAGTAGTGGCCACTATTCCCACCTGGTGCTGTTTGGCCAACAGAGCTACTGGCCATTCAGTTGGGTGACTGACAACTCTGTGAGGCAGGACTTCCTCCTGAGGTGGGACAGAAGTCTCACCTTAAGGCATGGAACAGTGCTTCCAATGTTAAATGACTGCGAGCCAGCTGGCAGTATTGTGGACAGGCTCCCGCCTGACTTTTTGGATGGGGACAATGTTGGAATCCAGCCCAAATTGACAGGGTGAGCTTGCAACTTCACGAGTGTTGCAAGTCCACTGTACCAGCTCCATTTGAGCCACCACAAAAAACCAAAAGGTGGTTACTGGGTGGCAAAGGCCATTCACTGGTGACTCCATTGTGCTGATAGTAAACAGTAAGGGAACTGGCAGAGTGGGGGCAGAGGGAAGAGCCACAAACGTTGTCATCCTGTGAGGGAACTCTGCGTTGAAGCCTCATCCCGTCACCGCTGGTATTCAGCCAGCTACGGGTGTAGGGGACACCATTTGGACAGACCGTCGAGGAAACCCTGACAAGCATGTTTGATGACTGCTTGTGGGGGTGGTGGGGGGGGCGGGGGGGGGGGGGGGAGGAGGGTTGGAGTGGTGGTGTTGGTGGGTGCTGGATGAGGGGTGCACTGGGTGAGGGGTGCGCTGGGTGAGGGGTGCACTGGGTGAGGGGTGTGCTGGGTGAGGGGTGCGCTGGGTGAGGGGTGTGCTGGGTGAGGGGTGTGCTGGGTGAGGGGTGTGCTGGGTGAGGGGTGTGCTGGGTGAGAGGTGTGCTGAGTGACGGGTGTGCTGGGTGAGGGGTATGCTGGGTGAGAGGTGCACTGGGTGACTGGTGTGCTGGGTGAGGGGTGTGCTGGGTGAAGGTGTGCTGGTGAGGGGTGCACTGGGTGAGGGGTGTGCTGGGTGAGAGATGTGCTGAGTGAGGAGTGCACTGGATGAGGGGTGCGCTGGGTGAGGGGTGCACTGGGTGAGGGGTGTGCTGGGTGAAGGTGTGCTGGTGAGGGGTGCACAGGGTGAGGGGTGCACTGGGTGAGGGGTGCACTGGGTGAGGGGTGTGCTGGGTGAGAGATATGCTGGATGAGGGGTGTGCTGAATGAGAGGTGCGCTCGGTGAGGGGTGTGCTGGGTGAGGGCTGTGCTGGGTGAGGGGTGTGTTGGGTGAGGGGTGCACTGGGTGAGGGGTGCACTGGGTGAGGGGTGCACTGGGTGAGGGGTGTGCTGGGTGAGAGCTCTGCTGGGTGAGGGCTGTGCTGGGTGAGGGCTGTGCTGGGTGAGGGGTGCACTGGGTGAGGGGTGTGCTGGGGGAGGGGTGTGCTGGGTGAGGGGTGTGCTGGGTGAGGGGTTTGCTGGGTGAGGGTGTACTGGGTGAGGGGTGCACTGGGTGAGGGGTGCACTGGGTGTGGGGTTTGCTGGGTGAGGGTGCACTGGGTGAGGGGTGCACTGGGTGAGGGGTGCACTGGGTGTGGGGTGTGCTGGGTGAGGGGTGTGCTGGGTGAGGGTGCACTGGGTGAGGGTGCACTGGGTGAGGGGTGCACTGGGTGAGGGGTGTGCACTGGGTGAGGGGTGTGCTGGGTGAGGGGTGTGCTGGGTGAGTGGTGTGCTGGGTGAGGGGTGTGTTGGGTGAGGGGTGTGCTGGGTGAGGGGTGTGCACTGGGTGAGGCGTGTGCTGGGTGAGGGGTGTACTGGGTGAGGCGTGTGCTGGGTGAGAGGTGTGCTGGGTGAGGGGTGTGCTGGGTGAGGGGTGTGCTGGATGAGACGTGTGCTGGGTGAGGAGTATGATGGGTGAGGGGTGTGCTGGGGGAGTGGTGTGCTGGGGGAGTGGTGTGCTGGGGGAGTGGTGTGCTGGGGTGCGGGGTGTGCTGGGTGGAGTTCCCACCATTTCAAGTATCCTGTGACCAACAGAAGAAACCTTGAACAGAAAGGGAAGGCACCCTGGAGATGATACCTCTCTGCCCTTTATGGTGACCCCCACCTCTTTCTCCTTGCTAGGGCCCCCTCTGACTGGCTCTGGTGACTGCCACCACACTCAGCTGCACTTTGGAGCTTCTCCAACTCCACCTCCTGCACCACCACAGTGTCCAGTCCCAGTCAGCGGCGAGCAACTCTCAAAGGCAGGATATCTGACCCCCAGAAGAACACCTGCCGAGAATTCACCCCTGGTGGAGCCAAGAATCTCAACAGCAGGCAGCCTAACTGGGGCTTAATCCCAATGGAGCTCCCAGAAATTGCCTCAGTGGGGGTGCCAGCGACCCTGCAGCTTGTGTATGAACCCACCACGGTGACCATTAACTACTGCCCAGCATTTCCAGTCAATGAGGACGCCTGATCCGAACTCTTCCCGATTTCTGGTATCTGCAGTATTGTTTGATTTGATTTGATTTAATTTGATTTGATTTATTATTATCACATGATTAGCATACAGTGAAAAGTATTGTTTCTTGTGCGTTATACAGACAAAGCATACCGTTCATAGAGAAGGAAACGAGAGAGTGCAGAATGTAGTGTTATAATGATAGTTAGGGTGTGGAGAAAGATCAGCTGAATATGAAGTAGGTCCATTCAAAGGTCTGCTGGGAAGAAGTCGATTGGTATGTGACCTCAGACTTTTGTATTTTTACCCGATGGAAGAAGGTGGAAGAGAGAATGCTTTACTATTGTTGTTAGGATGGTTAATGAGACATCACTTTGTTTACTGTCTTGCGATGATGAATTTAAAATTGCAAATGCTAATTAACTCTGCAGTTTCAACTCTTGGTAATATTTGTTTTTTATCGATTCATAGGGCAAACAAACCACAAATACGGTCATGATTAATCTGATGTTGTCACTTGGTATTTCTTTATGCGCTGATTTTTCTATTTAGTAGTTGCGTTTCTCATATGATGATGCCTTTATTACAAAGCGAGGTATTTAATTTGAAAGAATAGGTATTTTAAATGAGCCTTTACCTCATGACCCACTATCCTCCGGGGTTTCAATCTGAAACAAATAGTGACCACACGGTGCTCGCATTATTTTTTGTGCCCCTAAATTGTCAACACGCTTTGTTCATGCACTGTATAAACAACAAGCATTAAGAGACTGTCTCCATTTTACTTAATGTACAGCAGCCTTGCCACTCCTGCTGCTGCACCAGTTGAGATTACACAATAATGCACCCTGAACTTCACGAATGAATGAATGCTCCCTGCAGTGATGTGATAATTACAGAAATCCATTACGAATTCAGGCTTGCATGTCTCACACTGATTTATTCACACATGACAAAGCTACATGGCTCTCAAAACAACATGAGAAGTGGTGAAGTATGAACACGAGCTCTAATTTATAATTTCATGTAGCATGCGACAGTTTGTTAAATAAATCCGAAATGCTTGTTAATGTGGAACAGGACATTAGCAGAAATTAGTTATTTCCAGTCCGATACAATTCAGTTAAAATGTTATATCTTTTATTCATGAGAGGAATATTAAAAATTGCCAGTGTGAGAGAGAAGAGAAAACTAGTTACGTACATCAATGCGCTTTCCAATTTTTCAAAAACCTTGAAGTTGGAAAATTATTTATCCCAATAGGACTGAACTAGATGCAAACCAAACTCAAAAACGGCATCCATTAACCTAATTGCTCGAATAGTTCTTAATCAATATTATAGTCCAGTTTGGCAGTAAGCTTCAAACCTTCTCTTGCTGCTAAACTCAGCATGGTCCAAAGACATGTGGAGCATTGGAGCTGCTAATGAATATTTTTCCAAGTGTCTGAATCAATTCACTTCTTCCTCAATGCTCAAGCTGTCAGTCCTCCATCAGATTATGATTGGAAAAACACTCGAGAAGTTGCTTTCATTGAAGCTAATTTTAATCACTATGGACCATAGCTTCCTGGCTCCACAGAGTCCGAATTGGGGGGGGGAATTGCGCTGGGGAATCCATCTGGGAAGAGCCCAGGCAAGTATTTGCGCCACAATTGTTCAGAAGTGTTAACTTCCCCTGGACAATTGCGTTGCACGGAGAACCATCCGACAAAGCAATTTAAATTGCTAACTTTGAATGGTTCTGTCAGTTTTACATTCATAGCTGAAAGAGTTAGAAGAAATAAAACTACTTCGAACTTCAGTACAACTATATTAAATATTCATACCAATTCTTTGACGTCCCTCCACTGAGCTCCAAGATATTCCCCACCCAACGTCCCCACCCATATGGGAATCTCTCCCCCATCCCCCGCCACCCTGACCAGACCTGACCCAGCCTGACCCAATGAATTCCCTCTTTTTGTGCCAATCTGACTAGATTGACTAGATGGTCCCCAAAGCCCCACCAATTTCCGGCACCCACCCCAACTCTCCCATGTCCGACCACTGCCCACTTACCCATGGCCAATCAACTAACCCGCACATCTTTGGACTGTGAGAGGAAACCGGAGCACCCGAGGGAAACCCACGCAGACACGGGGAGAATGTGCAAACTCCAAACAGACGGTGACAAGAGGCTGGAATTGAACTCGGGCCCCTGGCACTGTGAGGCAACAGTGCTAACCACTGTGCCACCGTGTTGCCCCCTTGTTCCTTTTCCTCTCATCAGGTTTCATTTCCGTTCTATTTAAAGATAGTTTCATGAAATTAAGTTTCACCTTTTGTGTTTTATTTTCTAATTCCCTTTCCAAAGTAATACTCCCTGGATCTCTATGGATTGTAATGGAAGGATTCTTTCTGCTTCCCACCAATAGCTGACCTGCTACAGCCTGGTGGGAAGTGTGCTGTTGTCTCTGTTCAGCACCTTAGTTAAAAAGTCATTGGTGTTCAATCAGCAGAACAGGAGTTCAACCAGCATCTTTCCAGGAGATTTAGAACATAGAACATAGAACATTACAGCACAGAACAGGCCCTTCGGCCCACGATGTTGTGCCGACCTTCATCTGAAACCAAGATCAAGCTATCCCACTCCCTACCATCCTGGTGTGCTCCATGTGCCTATCCAATAACCGCTTAAATGTTCCTAAAGTGTCTGACTCCACTAGCACTGCAGGCAGTCCATTCCACATCCCAACCACTCTCTGCGTGAAGAACCTACCTCTGATATCCTTCCTATATCTCCCACCACGAACCCTATAGTTATGCCCCCTTGTAATAGCTCCATCCACCCGAGGAAATAGTCTTTGAACGTTCACTCGATCTATCCCCTTCATCATTTTATAAACCTCTATTAAGTCTCCCCTCAATCTCCTCCGCTCCAGAGAGAACAGCCCCAGCTCCCTCAACCTTTCCTCATAAGACCGACACTCCAAACCAGGCAGCATCCTGGTAAATCTCCTCTGCACTCTTTCCAGCGCTTCCACATCCTTCTTATAGTGAGGTGACCAGAACTGCACGCAATATTCCAAATGCGGTCTCACCAAGGTCCTGTACAGTTGCAGCATAACCCCACGGCTCTTAAACTCCAACCCCCTGTTAATAAAAGCTAACACACTATATGCCTTCTTCACAGCTCTATCCACTTGAGTGGCAACCTTTAGAGATCTGTGGATATGGACCCCAAGATCTCTCTGTTCCTCCACAGTCTTCAGAACCCTACCTTTGACCCTGTAATCCACATTTAAATTAGTCCTACCAAAATGAATCACCTCACATTTATCAGGGTTAAACTCCATTTGCCATTTTTCAGCCCAGCTTTGCATCCTATCTATGTCTCTTTGCAGCCTACAACACCCCTCCACCTCATCCACTACTCCACCAATCTTGGTGTCATCAGCAAATTTACTGATCCACCCTTCAGCCCCCTCCTCTAAGTCATTAATAAAAATCACAAAGAGCAGAGGACCAAGCACCGACCCAGGTCTGATGGGTGCGTCATCTGGTGTTAAAGAAGCAGGTCGGCAGCACGGACAAGGGAAATGGAGCCATTTTAACTGCCTTACTCCATTCATGGACGGCACGGTGACGCAGTGGTTAGCACTGCTGCCTCACAGGCCAGGGTCCCGGGTTCAATTCCGGCCTCGGGTCACTATCTGTGTGGAGTTTGTCCGTTCTTCCCGTGTCTGCGTGGGTTTCCTTTGGGTGTTCCGGGTTCCTCCGACAGTCCAAAGATGTGCAGGTTAGGTGGATTGGCCATGCTAAATTGTCCCTTAGTACCTCGAGATGCGTAGGTTAGGCGGATTAGCGGGATTATTATGTGGGGTTTTGGGGTGGAGGGAGTGAACATGGCTGGGGTGCTCTTTTAGAGAGTTGGTGCAGACCTGATGGGCCAAATGGCTTCCTTCTGCACTGTGGGGACTCTATGATTATTGCCCCATTCATCAGAGCAGCTTTGATAAAAGGCCCTATCTTGAGTTCCAATGAAGAGTCATATTGCAGTCAAATGGGGGAATTTTCCTGTCCCGGCCACCACAGGAATCGTAGGGGGCAAAGGTCCATTGACCTCCGGCGAGATTTTCCGGTTTTGGGGCGAGGGCGGTCGGAGAATCCCACCCAAAATGTTAACTTTGATTTCTCTATCTTGCTGT
Organism: Mustelus asterias; assembly: GCF_964213995.1. Classification (NCBI taxonomy): domain Eukaryota; kingdom Metazoa; phylum Chordata; class Chondrichthyes; order Carcharhiniformes; family Triakidae; genus Mustelus; species Mustelus asterias. Next base: position 96,199,935 of record NC_135810.1, on the reverse strand, counting down.
AAGACCTGGTGAGGTTTTCCAGCATTTTCAATTTTTATTTCCTGCAGCATTTTGCTTTTATGAAACATTCATTTTTTTTTAAACTTGCAAACGCTGTCAGACCTTCTTCATATTTCCTTTCTTTTCTGCTTTTATGACAGATTTTCACCATTTGCGATTTTTATTTTCATGTCGAGAGAAGTTTAAAACGTCTGGTGTATCCACTGGGAGATACAGAACTTCTGGTTTCCAGACATTCACCCACATTCGCTGCAACACTGACAGCAAAGTGTTTCTTCATTCCCATTGGGGCTACAGCTGTCCATTAAAGCACATTTCACAACTCCAATTAGGAATTCCTGCAAAATGTGGGAGTATCGTCAAAGTAGAAAAGCCACTTAAAGCAAAGATCTCACATGCCTAGCCCCAGGTGTATAATTATGCCTCAAATGCTTCCTTCTGGGCCACAGTTGGCTGGCACATCATGAACAGAATTGTCTTCAATCTTCTACAAAAGAAGCGTTCTCTCTTTAACAGAGATAAATGTACAACGTGAATTGACAGACATCCTTCAGAATCCAGAAATTGCCACTGGAAGACTGAGTGGGATTAGTGGTGAATTTCCTGCTGATCGGCGGACTGGGGTTCTCATACCCAGGGCGGGATTTTGCACTACACTCGCTCCAAGGCTGGAAATTCCCACTCGACGTCAATAGACCTCTGCATGGTCCCCCTCCTCCTACTGCGATTAGTGTGGCAGGTGGGACGGGAAAATTCCACCCCCGATCTTCCACTTGAAACTTCATGAATTCTGCATAGACGAGCAACTCGGTGAATCACGTGGCGGGGTCGACACTGACTTATCCACCCACCATTGCCTCTGCCCTTCCCCCCCCGAGCCCGTCACTGTTGATGTCCCCATGTCCTATGAGGACCTCACTGCTCCGCATCTGGACCCCGTGGACACAGTGATATACAGAGGTGACCCTCCCAAGAGAGCTTCAAGTATCCCTCCACCCCTTTATTCCCTTTTCCCCATTGGCACGCTGCAGGCTGATGCCTCCCTGGCTATGAGCATCCCATCTGCAGTTCAATACTGAGCCAGACACAGGCATCACCACCGGGTGTGAGACTGTGACCATGTCCTACACCCCAGGCTGTGCCTGAGCCCCAGTGAGCGCACAGGCCTTGCCCCTCCCTGGAGCAGGACCACGGCGTGTGTGCCACGCATTGCCCTGTAGCATGGCCTGTGAAGCTCCAGGGCTGCCTTGAATCTCTCATCCTTACCATTTGGCCTCAGTCCCTGGACTATGACCGCCTGTCACTCAGCACCACAGTTCTTTCAGGACTGACCACAACTCTGGGCGGGATTTTCCCACTGCGCTCGCCCCAAGACCGGAAAATGCCACCCGAGGTCAAGGACCTTCGCATGGTCCACCCACTCGCCCGCTACGATTCCTGTGGCAGGCGGGATAGTGAAATTCCGCCCACTCTCTCCCTGCGCTCCTCTATGAGTGTCTGTGAAACCCGATCCTCCTGTGTCAGATAAGCACCCCCCCCCGCCCCCCTGTCACCCCCACCTTCTGACTCTAGAACCCACATTCATCCCCTCCCATTCCTGTCAATCAAATTCGACTCCCCCCTGCCCCCACTTCTGTGTCTGTGTTCTAGTCTTCCATGTGGGGCCTCACCTTTCCCACCCCAAGGGTCCCTCTGCCTGCCATCAATCCTGACCTCCCCCCCACCCCAACCAAGACCGGCCCCCCCTGCACCCTCATGTCTCTGTCCTTTTCCCCGACCCGCCACCTCCCCAGTCCACTACCAGTCACCATTCTGGTCTCTGTTTTTGAGTTCATGCCTGCCTAAGATCTGAAGCATGCCATGAGTGGGCTCCTCCAGGAATAGCCACCCTAAGCACCAGTACTGCATACCTGAGGCACCCACCATGAGGTGCCTAACCAGACACTGACACCAATCTGACGTAACACAGGTAATCTGAATGCAAAAGTAAACAAACCCGTTGTATAACTTAGCTTGCCAGAATACACCAGGATTATTAATTTCATTTTAAAAGCATTATGTTTATCTGCATAACTATAAAGCAAAAGATTGTAAAATTATTTTATTTTCCATCCAGTGTATGTAAATTTGATCTCTCTACTGTTCCATGTGTGAAAATTCTTCCTTCACTCAAACATAAATTACAGAGTGGGTGTGAGCCTGTCCCATCTGCGGTGTACAAACTCATAATTCTTCACCAACTCACTGAGGTGTGCGGTATTCGCAGGCCTGTTACTGCTTGATTACATCTATCTAAGCACCATTCTGATCAGAACATGTCTTTCAACCAATCAGATCTGACAATTGTGTCCACGAGAATACATTATACAACAGCATATTGTGCAAGGCACTCAAATCTCCCTCTTACGACTCCAATGTATCTGGTAACCCTGTCAACCAGGCAGCCATTCAAACAGAATTCCAAAATGAACTTAAAGATGCACAATCCTTGAAGGCAAAGTCTTTGTTCCCTTGCTTATTGCGAAAGATTGATGTAAAGGTGACACTTGTGATATTAATGAAGAGGTGCTCTGTACTCAGAATCTACAGCCCAAAGAATACAATGTTCTTAAACAACACTTCCTTTCATAAAGAGAATGCCCCCATAATGTATCAAACCATTTATTCTGAGTCAAGTGTACATAGCACATTTCATTCTTGTCTATGCATATTGTCTTGAATAAAAGTTACAGATTCGGTGTACACCTCCGTACTGACTTTTTTATGGCTAATGCAGGAAATGGGCCTTTTGACAAAGTAGTTAATTGTCAAAAAGTATTTAAAATACCATCTGCTCTTTAGAATATTGAAATGTGGTAGTGTCAGATCACTCAGGGAGTACGAGTTGCTGTGAAAACATACACTTTTAAGTTGCATGCTGTACTCTGGAGCGATGGAGAGTGATGGTAGGGCTTCAACTTTTTTTCCAATCACATAGTTGACCAGGAATGTCGGCCGCACTTACTGCCTGCTATTGGTGTGTGCTGGAAGGATCTACAGGCTGATAATCAAGTTACTTGTCTGCGTTATGAACACATAAAGTAAATTTTATTTATCAGTCACAAGTAGACTTACATTAACACTGCAATGAAGTTACTGTGAAAATCCCCTAGTCACCACACTCCGGCACCTGATTAGCTACACTGAGGGAGAATTTAGCACAGCCAATTCATCTAACATGCACATCATTGGACTGTGGGAGGAGACCAGAGCACCTGGAGGAAACCCACGCAGAGAACGTGCAAACTCCACACAGACAGTGACCCAAGCTGGGAATCAAACCCTGGTCCCTGGCGCTGTGAGGCAGCAGCGCTAACCACTGTGCCACTGTGGGACTCACGCCTGGAGCTTCCAACTAAGATATAGGGATGTTGCCCAGTGGCCTGCCAAACCTCCCTTTCAAATTCTGGAGCAATAACAATCAGAGAACTTTCAAGTGGGAACTTTTGCTGAAAAAAAAGATGTTTCCAGCATATCAAACCATGCTGGATAAACTGATTTTCGGTAACATTCTTAGCAGAGTTGGCGATTTGAATCAGTTCAATTAATAGCCAAACCAATAAGGTTTGGAATAATAGGACAATATGTTATTTACAGTTAAACTGACAAAGAAGTTGCTGCCCAGGTTACCAATCAACTGCAAAAGCAATAGAGAGATATCAATCGAGCAAAACAGTCTGTGGCAATTTCTTACTTGGCTCAAATCATGCTCTATGTTTTTTTATGTAAAGGTGACAGACAGTCCACCAGTTCCCTTTGGAAAGGCCACTGCATTTCTACCATTGAGTTTCATTCCACCAACTCTCACACGTGTGTGCTGTGTGCGAAGAATCCGAGGTCTCTCATTTATTGCTACTCCAATCTAGGGGAGGCTCAGGGAGATAACCAGTTACATCACATAAGCTTCTCGAAAGATCAAATTGATAGTATTTAAGGTGCAGTGCTGGCGTTGAAAGTGCCAAATTTTGATTTGATATCGTCTACCTTGCAATGCGAGTGGAAGTTTTGTGATGCAGTGGTTGGCGTCTGTGCCTCTGAGCCAGAATCACCAGGTTTGACTGTACCACCAAGACTCATAGAATAGAATAGAATAGAAACCCTACAGTACAGAAAGAGGCCATTCGGCCTATCGAGTCTGCACCGACCACAATCCCACCCAGGCCCTACCCCCATATCCCTACACATTTACCCACTAATCCCTCTAATCTACGCATCTCAGGACACTAAGGGCAATTTTTAGCATGGCCAATCAACCTAACCCACACATCTTTGGACTGTGAGAGGAAACCGGAGCACCCGGAGGAAACCCACGCAGACACGAGGAGAATGTGCAAACTCCACACAGACAGTGACCCAGCCGGGAATCGAACCCAGGTCCCTGGAGCTGTGAAGCTGCAGTGCTAACCAATGTGCTACCGTGTCGCCCCATTTTTAACAAATCACTTCTGCCTGCCCTTGGTCCATATCCCTCGATGGCCAAGGAAGGTGCATTCATAACGCGGTCAAACAAGTTGAGTATCAAATTGCAAAATCCTTCCAACATGCCAGTAGCAGGCAGTAAGACTGGGAGAGATTCCTGGTCAGCCATGATTGATGTGGAGGGGCCCCTCAAGCTATATGCCTCTGGGGACAGGCTAGTGACCTGTTCTAAGAAAAACTACTCAACTGCTATTGCTTTTTTAAAATGGCTGACCATTTTGGATCAATGCGAATCTGCAGAATCAAAGCATTCTCCCAATGTGTCCGATTGGCTAAGTCAGTAGCTATCCAATCACTAAGACAAAATGTTAGGTAAAATTTCCTCAGTTGTTTGCAGAACGGCATGATGGGTGGGAAAATGGTGTGGAAGCCACCGGCCACAAAGGCAGCTTCCTTCGCCATATTTTTCAGGAGTTAGTTCAGGGGGTGGGGGGGGGGGGGGGGGGGCGGGGTTTGGGGGGAGGGGGTGGGTTGGGGGGAGGGGGGGTGAGGGAGGGGATTGTGAGCAGAAAATCACCCTGGTTCGAAATTCAACACCCACTCCGGGATTTGAGCTGATAATCTAGGATTATCTGTTGTAGTTCTGGACAACTGTTGCATTGTTGATGAGATGTTAAACTACAGCCCTGGAGGTTAAGGTGAACATTATGGCACTATTTGAAGAAAAACAGAGTTCCCTGTGCATTCTGGTGCAAAGGCAGTCGGGACATATCAATGATGGGGAGCTTCCCTGCCTCATGAGGCACAAAGACACTCCCACTTGGTAGGAGGTGGTGGCAAATGCAGTGAAACCTACAACCCTCACTCACTCTGTCAATGGTGTGAGGCCAGAAGGGATTGCTGAAATAAATTCAGAAAATGATGGAAAAACTCCGCAGGTCTGGCAGCATCTGTCGAGCGAGAAACCGAGTTAATGTTCTGAGTCCATATGGACTCGAAGGATTAACTCTGTTTTTCCCTCCACAGATATTGCCAGACCTGCTGAGTTTCTCCAGCATTTTCTGTTTCTATCTCTGCAGAATTGTCTCCCTCCTCTCCTTCATCAGCTCATCTGTCATTTAAACCCCTCTCTGTGCCTTTACCACCATCAGGCTTCATTACTCCAATGTTCTCTTGGCTATGTAACCTCCATCCTCCATACTGCATAAACTGTAACTCATCCAAAATGCTGCTGCTCCAATTCTACCCCACATTCTATCTTGCTTGGCAATCACCCGCTTCATTTCTGACCTACAATTGAAATACTTCCATATTCTCACCCTTACCACCCTTACCACAATTCGGTGTCTTTTGTTATTGCAATGGAGAGGGAGGGATAGGGCCGTACGGCAGGGCAAGGTTTACAATTGGGGGAGAGGTAATTATGATGCGATTAGGCAAGAATTAGGGGGCATAGATGGAAACAGAAACTGTCAGGGAAAGGCACTAATGAAAAGTGGAACTTTTTCAAGGAACAAATACTGGGTGTCCTTGATAGGTATGTTCCTGTCAGGCAGGGAGGAAATGGCCGAATGAGGGAACCATGGTTCACGAAAGAGGTGGAATGTCTTGTGAAAAGGAAGAGGGAAGCTTATGTAGGGATGAGGAAACAAGGTTCAGATGGCTCGATTGAGGGTTACAAGTTAGCAAGGAATGAGCTGAAAAAGGGGCTTAGGAGAGCTAGGAGGGGACATGAGAAGTCCTTGGCGGGTCGGATCAAGGAAAACCCCAAGGCTTTTTACTCTTATGTGAGGAATAAAAGAATGACCAGGGTGAGGTTAGGGCCGGTCAAGGACAGTAGTGGGAACTTGTGTATGGAGTCAGTAGAGATAGGCGAGGTGATGAATGAATACTTTTCTTCAGTGTTCACCAAGGAGAGGGGCCACGTTTTTGAGGAAGAGAAGGTGTTACAGGCTAATAGGCTGGAGGAAATAGATGTTCGGAGGGAGGATGTCCTGGCAGTTTTGAATAAACTGAAGGTCGATAAGTCCCCTGGGCCTGATGAAATATATCCTAGGATTCTTTGGGAGGCAAGGGATGAGATTGCACAGCCTTTGGCTTTGATCTTTGGGTACTCACTGTCCACGGGGATGGTAGTCATGATGTGGAGATGCCGGCGTTGGACTGGGGTAAGCACAGTAAGAAGTCTCACAACACCAGGTTAAAGTCCAACAGGTTTATTTGGTAGCAAATACCATAAGCTTTCGGAGCGCTGCCCCTTCGTCAGATGGAGTGAAAATCTGTTCTCCAACAGTGCACAGAGACACAACATCAAGTTACAGAATACTAATTAGAATGCAAATCTCTACAGCCAGCCAGGTCTTAAAGGTACAGATAATGTGGGTGGAGGGAACATTAAACACAGGTTAAAGAGATGTGTATTGTCTCCAGACAGAACAGCTAGTAAGATTCTGCGAGATCAGGAGGCAAGCTGTGGGGGTTACTGATAATGGGGATGGTGCCAGAGGACTGGAGAGTGGCGAATGTTGTTCCTCTGTTTAAGAAAGGGAATAGAAATGACCCTGGTAATTATAGACTGGTTAGTCTTACTTCGGTGGTTGGTAAATTGATGGAAAAGGTCCTTAGGGATGGGATTTACGACCATTTAGAAAGATGCGGATTAATCCGGGATAGCCAGCACGGATTCGTGAAGGGCAAGTCGTGCCTCACAAATTTGATTGAATTTTTTGAGGCGGTAACTAAGTGTGTTGATGAAGGTAGGGCAGTTGATGTCATATACATGGATTTTAGTAAGGCGTTTGATAAGGTCCCCCATGGTCGGCTTCTGATGAAAGTAAGGAGGTGTGGGATAGAGGGAAAGTTGGCCGATTGGATACGTAACTGGCTATCTGATCGAAGACAGAGGATGGTGGTGGATGGAAAATTTTCGGACTGGAGGCAGGTTGCTAGCGGAGTGCCACAGGGATCAGTGCTTGGTCCTCTGCTCTTTGTGATTTTTATTAATGACTTAGAGGGGGGGGCTGAAGGGTGGATCAGTAAATTTGCTGATGACACCAAGATTGGTGGAGTTGTGGATGAGGTGGAGGGCTGTTGTAGGCTGCAAAGAGACATAGATAGGATGCAAAGCTGGGCTGAAAAATGGCAAATGGAGTTTAACCCTGATAAATGTGAGGTGATTCATTTTGGTAGGACTAATTTAAATGTGGATTACAGGGTCAAAGGTAGGGTTCTGAAGACTGTGGAGGAACAGAGAGATCTTGGGGTTCATATCCACAGATCTCTAAAGGTTGCCACTCAAGTGGATAGAGCTGTGAAGAAGGCCTATAGTGTGTTAGCTTTTATTAAGAGGGGGTTGGAGTTTAAGAGCCGTGGGGTCATGCTGCAACTGTACAGGACCTTGGTGAGACCACATTTGGAATATTGTGTGCAATTCTGGTCACCTCACTATAAGAAGGATGTGGAAGCGCTGGAAAGAGTGCAGAGGAGATTTACCAGGATGCTGCCTGGTTTGGCGGGTAGGTCTTATGAGGAAAGGTTGAGGGAGCTGGGGCTGTTCTCTTTGGAGCGGAGGAGGCTGAGGGGAGACTTAATAGAGGTTTATAAAATGATGAAGGGGATAGATAGAGTGAACGTTCAAAGACGATTTCCTCGGGTGGATGGAGCTATTACAAGGGGGCATAACAATAGGGTTCATGGTGGGAGATATAGGAAGGATATCAGAGGTAGGTTCTTTACACAGAGAGTGGTTGGGGTGTGGAATGGACTGCCTGCAGTGATAGTGGAGTCAGACACTTTAGGAAGATTTAAGCGGTTATTGGATAGGCACATGGAGCACACCAGGATGATAGGGAGTGGGATAGCTTGATCTTGGTTTCAGATAAAGCTCGGCACAACATCGTGGGCCGAAGGGCCTGTTCTGTGCTGTACTGTTCTATGTTCTATGTTCTTACCTATCTTTGTAAACTGCACTTATGGCAAAACCCTCTCCCCCAAACTCTTTGTTTTTCTGACTCTGGCCTCAATGCGTGCCATTACCCTCTCAGTCCACCACTGAGGGCCATGCTTTCACCTGTGTCATGCTCTATAGTTCCTTCCCTAATTATACCACCTTTCCAGCTCTCTCTCCTCTTTTGAGGGCCTTGTTCAAACATCCTCTTTCTTGAACTGAGTGACCTTGCACTTCCACGGAATGCCCTTTGATCTATTTCCAAATTCGATACACTGTATAAATGCAAGTTGCTGCTATTGTTGTTAGTGTTATCTCAAAAACTGGAAGTTCTTCAAGGTTGGTCAGGACTCATTGATTCTTTCATTTATCAAATTACTTTAACACGAATATCCACGGGAGAGAATGACAGTTTTTAAATCTATAAATTCTATTTCTGCCACATACGAAACCCCTTTGGCTAGCTGAATACACTTACATAAAAGCTTTTAAGTGTTCCCTATAACATTAATTCCATCTTCTTATTAGATTATTTCCCTGAAGGTGATAGTCAACCTTAACAACGTGTCAATCTAGAAAACTAGCAAAAGCTCGCAAACTGCTGAAAAAGCTGACACAGCACCAAACAGAGTCAAGAACACAAAAGAGCCCAGAATAAAGCTTTTGATGTGTGAAAGAAAGTAATTACCTGTATCAGCAGTGGGACTTGCAATTTAAGCTGTGGGTACACCAAACATTCCTTGACCTTAACGACTTAAAAGCTTGAAAAGATGATGCAAGTTTTGAAGACAAAAAGGGATTGGATTTTTCTACTGAGCACATTTTGGTGGAGAAACTGTTAGATTACACCCGGTAATCCCAATCGGCGGCCCCTGATGAGCAGACTCTCGATGCCAGCTATGTGGCCCTCTGCAAGAACATTGGTGTTGGCGATTTTATCCTGCTGTCTGGTGTTGCAAACTGATACCAGACAGCAAAGATAGAATGCTTCTAGTTGCTTTACGTGATGCCAGCAGGTTGTCTCAGTTTCCACCATCAAGAAATAATGTAAGAACGAGTGGAGAGCAGAGGAGCGATTCTCCCCAAAAATTCTAATTGTTGAATTCACGCAAAACCTGGAGTAAATCACGCTGTTTTTTTCAGCGGGAGTTTCAAAATGAATCTCCCACACTTTGTGCATCACAGAGAGCCCGAAGGGGACGGGCCCTATTCCCACTGGAGAGACTGGCAGCATAGCGCTGAGTGGGCCACTACGCATGTGCCGGTCTATCAGTGCCAAGATCAGCGCATTCGCAGTGACCCGCACTACTGGTCTCCCGATTGCTGGCCAGCTCCATCTCTGGCCAGCCCCGTGACCCCGCATGATTGCCCCTCCGATCCCCCCGCAGCCCAATTACTGGCCCCCCAGACCTGTCCAGTCCCGTTCCCCAGCTCGCCTTGATTTCCCCGCCCCACTGGCAGCCCCGACATTCCCCGGACCCCGATGGCCAGCCCTGATCACTGGCCTCCCTCCCTCTGTCACCCAGTCCAAAGTGCAGAGTGGCACCCCCTGCGATCATCCCCCCTCCTATAGGCCCCGTCCCCTCTAGCCCCACCCCCTTGGGACTGCCCGAACACCCTGGGCATTGCCACTTTGCCCCTTCGGCAGTGCCGGGGGCCAGGCTGGTACTGCCAAGCTGGCAAAGTCCAGGGGACATCCCCTCACCCCCGACCTCCTGAGGCCCCCCCTTTACTTCAGCGGGGTCCGGCTGCCAGTTCCCCGGGCCCACTAATTAGATGCAAATAATATTAAAATAAGGATTACCATAATTTATTCAGCTCTGTGCTGATTTCTGGCATATTTCTGGCGATTCTCCCAGTCTGCTGCGCCCTGAGACTCACAGAGGCCATGGCGCCCAGTGGGAAGCCCGCTAAATGGCCTCTGTTTGAGTCTCCCGGCTCAGCGGGCTGGGAGAATCACCCCTTGATTTCAGAGATAAACACTGTGTTCTTTCCAAAGTCTGTAAGCGAGCCTGCCAAACATTGAGTTCACTTTTGCCCAAGGTAAGAAAACATATCAACTGAATGGGGGAGTATTTTGTTCGTGACTGTGGCAAGTTTGTGTTCCAGTTCTTTTCTCTTGGCCATGTCTTTAAGAACATTCACATCAGGTTTCCTTTGTGGCTTGTCTCTGTGTCAAAGCGCTTTAGATTTCATCATCGAAGACACAATATTCCTGAGAAGCTGATGGTCAGACCAGCTTTCTTCACCTTTGAGGGAGTGGGTGGAGTGTAAGTCCTTGCGATCTCTCTGTCATGCAATAATATCCAATATGTTCCAGTGTTTGGTTCTGGGGTACATCCAGGATGTTTTCAGTTTCTTTGCTGAAAGACTGGATTTGTGATGGTCAGGTCAGACTCACTGCACTTAGAAGGAGCTGGCCATTGACGTTTGCTCTGCCAATCCTGGTCTTATCCTCATGCTGCTCTCATGTATTACAGTCTGTACCCACTCAGGCCACCCAGAAATCACCAAAAATAATAAGTTTGTCCAGACGGTGTATTTCTCTAATTATCTTGCCCTTCCCCTTAGGAAGCGAGTCAAGCTTGCGTGCCAGTTCAGATCAAATAGCAAAGCCCATGACTGGCTGGTGAGTCTGGTCCTTGGACTTGCCAATCCAGTAGAATGTGCAGCCTGCACCGACCTCCTCAAGCTGAGGCTCTCTCAATGTTGTACCAGCCCAACATTTATGCTGTTCTGCGCTCTGTTTTCATATTGTTGTCTGGAAGTGTTCTGACATTCCATAGAATGAGCTTCATACGACAACTAGTAGTCTTCTTCTTTATAGTCTGACCGCGGTAAATGGATGATCTTCCAGGAGCTGTAACCTGTCATGTGCAGGGAGAGCAGATTGTGTTTAAGGTTCCTTTTCTTCCCCACCCTCACTTTGGGACAGTAGCGCTGGCTGTAGCAGAAAATTTGCTCCGATCATCCTGATGCTGCCTGTATGCATGATTATGACTAAAGTAGCATCCTCTGCCTGTCCCTGTTGTCACTTCTCCATTGCTACAGGCTTGGCATACCTGATGTTTTGGTTGATGACTGACTGAACAACCTGCACATTGTCCTGACATCCTATTCCAGCCCACTATCTTCTTCAAGATAATTAATGAAGCAGCTGAAGATGGTTCACTTTTAGGATACTGTTCTGAGGAATTCCTGCAGCAACATCATGGGGCTGAGATGATTGGCCTCCAACAATCACAACTATCTTCCTTTGTGCTTGGCATGATTTCAACTGCTGGAGAGATATCCACTGATTCGACTGACTTCAATTTTGCCGGGTGATGCTGCATTTGTTCAAAGGCTTCTTTGATGTCAAGGGCAGCCATTCGCAAATCAACACTGGCATTCAGCTCTCTTGTCCAGGTTTGGACCAAGGCTGTAACGAGCTCTGGAGCCAAGTGCTCCTGACAGAACTAAAATGGAGCATCAGTGAGCAGGTTGTTGGTGAGTAGAGTCGCTTGGTAGCACCATCCATCATTTTGCTGATGATTACAAGGAGGCTGATGGGGCAGTAATTTGCCAGATTGGAATCCTCCTTTATGTGGACAGGGCACACCTTGATAATGTGCACTTTGTCAGGTAGATGTCAGTGTTGTAGCTGTGCTCGAGCCACCTCAGAAATTCCATCTATTTGGTCTTTGGTGGACCTCAACTGAACACTTTTGCCAATTTAGAGTTATCACGACAACGGGTCATAGTCCCAAATTACTGATGGAACATATTGGACTTGTAAGACACGTGTTTTTTATAAACCAAATGTACAAACCAAAGATGACCGTGGATGTAAATTGTGAAAATGTAATTCAGTGACTGAATTAGTGTGGAAAATCTGGAACATTCTTGTGTGGATTAGACTCAATTCCAAGAGGGACCATGGAATGTTGCACTGGGAGGGTGTCACGGAATTTGACTCAAAGGAACTTCAATGGAGGGGATGCAATGCACAAACTGAACTGTCTTTCCTGTGTATGTGTGTGTGTGTGTGTGCTTGTCAGTCACCCGGGGTCCGATCATAACAGAGTTGTTGCAGTTTATTCAACATTATTATATATATGCAGTTTAGTTCTGATCAGGAGGGATGATGTGTCATCTATTCAGCAATCATTTCTTCTCTAGCATAGATTGGGATGAGTCTTTTTTTAATTCGCTCATGGGATGTGGCCATCGCTGGCTGGGCCAGCATTTATTGCCCATTGCCTTGAACTGAGTGGTTTGCTAGACCATTTCAGAGGGCTTTTAAGAGTCAACTACATTGCTGTGGATCTGGAGTCCCATGCAGGCCAGAACAGGTAAGGATGGCAGATTTCCTTTCCTATTATTGAATCAGATGGGTTTTTCTGACAATCAACTATGATTTCATAGGGTGGGTTTTTATGGCCTCTCTTGTCCCGAAACCATAAAATCCCACCTGAGGTCAGCAGACCTTTCCATTGTCCGCCCCTTGCCCGCTCCAATTCCCGAGGTCAATGGGGTGGTAAGATTCCAGCCATAGTCTTTTAATTCCAGATTTTTATTGACTTCAAATTTCAACATCTGCTGTGGCGGGATTTGAACTTGGGTCCCCAGAATGTTACCCTGGGTCTCTGGTTTACTCGTCCAGTGACAATACCACCACACCATTGCCTCCCCTTTAGTTTGGATCAGACAGGACAATGTGTTTACTGATCAGCAAACATTTCTTGTGTAGCATTGATTATCTCGGGATGAGTCTTTTATACAGGTGACTGTGGGCCTGAACGCAAAGTTCAATTCGTGATTCCAGGTCAGATCCTGATCGGTTGTCTGCTTCTTTTTCTTACTATATCAACATTGAATAATTATTAAAAGACTCTGTTACAGTTCATCTTTTGAGCCATTGCTGCCATTTGAGAATGTCCAAAGTGAATTTTTAAAGTTAACGCTATGGATTTACACAGAAGATCAAACATTGGACCACATGGGTTGTACGTTTCTGTTTGCATGTCCTCCTTATTACTGTTGGCACTTCTTAACTGTGAAGGGGTAGCTCCCTGCAATATACTGAGGAACTGAGGATAGCCAGGTCAGCTGAAGGACAAGACGGCAGGTCAGTTCCTTCAATTAGCTTAGCTCCCTTCAGCTCCCTGTTAAAAATCCTTTCTTGCTGCCTGATCAAACAGGGAAATTGAGCGTAAGTAGGGCACTTGCAGCATAAGACAGCAGGTCGATTCTTTCAATCAACCTGGCTGCTGATTTTTAGTTTTTGTTTTCACCAGAGTCTGTTCTTTCTGTTGAATTTATTGCTACTTATTGAGGAGGATTTTTTGCACAATGGCATGATGCCACCATCTTAGAACCAACACACTTGAAAAATACCAGCCTCGATGATGCTTTCTACCCCACAGTGCAAGGTTAGGTGCACACGTATTTGTGAAATGCCACCCTAGCGAGGAGCAACAATGGAAACAATACAAAGAACATAACTCTTTGTCTCTCTGGTCTTCTCAAAGTGGGGTTCAAGCTGGATAATTTGCACGACTCCTTGATTCTGCTAGCCTCAAATCTTCCAACTCCCCCTCAAACCAGCTCAGGGCTAAATACTGCGGGTACTTGTCAGAGGAGTGATGTTGAAGTGGGAGGCAGTGTTAAGTGGAATGCTGCAGCGAGCAGCACTATGATGCAGGAACCCAGTAACAACTGTTCAAGTTGCAGATAGTGCCAAACTAGAGGTGGAAAGTTGGATTCGCAGAAGCAGCTTAAATTAATTAAATTAGATTTATAAATGGGCAGAGTTGTAACAAAAATGTCATGTCAAAGAGTGTAAGATATTGCATGTGAGAAGAAAAAGAAGGATAGGTATATATGAAACAGACCTGGGAGAAGTAGGAGGTGAAGCGCAGAACAGGGATTATTTGAATTTCGGGTAATGGTGTAAAATTGGATCAGCAGAAGCAGAACAAATTAATTAAATCAAATCAGATCCTGCACGGACCAGCTGGCGGGGATATTCGCAGACATCTTTAACATCTCTTTACACCAGTCTGAGGTCCCCATCTGCTTCAAGAAGATGACCATCATCCCTGTACCAAAGAAAAGCCAGACAATGTACCTTAATGACTAACGCCCGGTGGCTCTGACATCCATCATTATGAAGTGCTTCGAAAGGTTAGTCATGGCACGAATCAATTCCAGCCTCCCAGATTGCCTGGATCGGCTACAGTTTGTCTACTGCCGCAACAGATCCACAGCAGACGCCATCTCCCTGGCCCTGCACTCAACCCTGGAACACCTAAATAACAAAGAGACCCATAAGACTCCTATTTATTGATTCCAGCTCGGCCTTCAACACCATTATTCCTATGAAATTCCTCTCCAAACTCCCTGGCCTGGGGCTTGGCTCCTCCCTCTGCGACTGGATCCTAGACTTCCTAAACCCCAGACCGCAATCAGTTAGGATAGGCAATAACACCTCCTCCACGATCATCCTCAACACCGCTGCCCCACAAGGCTGTGCCTCAGCCCCTTATTATACTCCTTATACATCTATGATGTGTGGCCACATTCCCCCCCAACTCGATTTTCAAGTTTGCTGATGACACCACCGTAGTGAGTCAGATCTCAAACAATGATGAGAAAGGAAAGAGATAGAGGGTGGGATTTTATGGCGTCGCTCAGGCGAGACCAGAAATTCCCACCTGAGGTCAATGGAGATTTCCGTTGTCGGACCCTCACCTGTGCCGATTCCATGGCGGGCGAGGTGGTAGAGTTCCGGCCAGAGAATCTGGTGAACTGGTGTGACAACAATAATCTCTCCCTCAATGTCAACAAAATGAAACAGATAGTCAGCGACTTCAGGAAGCGTAGTGGAGGACATGCCCCTGTCTACATCAATTGGGACGAAGTGGAATGAGTCGAGAGCTGCACGTTTCTAGGTGTCCAGATCACCAAAAACCTGTCCTGGTCCCTTCACGCTGATGCTATGGTTAAGAAAGCCCACCATTGCCTCTACTTTCTCAGGAGGCTAAGAAAATTTGGCAAGTCCGCTATGACCCTCATCAACTTTTACTGATGCACCATAGAAAAGGGCCATTGGCAATGGCAGTGCACTAGAGCAAAGACTGATGTAGCTATAAAGAGCCGTACACTGATCCACACAGAAACTGTACACAACCGGTCCCTCCAATCAATAAGAATAGACATCTGGTATCCCATCAGAAACATCCATATGAAGTGACTGACAAACTAAAACATGACAATTATGTGCACGATGAAATGAAGAGCTTGTTTCACTCCATCAATCTCATGGAAAACATGGATGCTGTCACACAGTTTGAAGTGTTTATCAATATTCAAATTATCCGCCCTAAGTAATATGGTAACTTATCGTTAATGGGCAAGACTGACACAGGAGAATGTATCCACAGACGTGGAAGACCATGGCAAAAGCTACTGCTGTATAACTCTCAGTGTACAAGAGTTCACTAACGTGCAGGTTCCTGGAGTGAAGTGCAGTCAATCCTACTGGTTCTCACAGATGTTCTACATTGTTAAGTCTAAAGGCCCAGCAGGGTTACTGGCAGGCCATGACCTTGCAATGGAATCAGTCAGACCTCATAAAGCAGATCAACCTCTGAAATTACTCCTATCACCTCAGTCCACAATCTAACATCCAGAATGTTTCTAAAAATATTGGCAATTTCAAGTGAGTTGCAAGTTACACTTGCAGAAGAATGCAAGTCCATCAACTGATTGGGTACATTTTGCTCAACACAAATGCCAGCAGCTACAAGAAGGAACGGTGAAAGATTCCACATTAGAGAAAGCTTGGAAAACCATCAGTGAATTGGGGTTGGGGTTGTGCCTGATTCAAGTCAGCATGTCCTCCATGAACACATGAGATCACTTTGGCCGTACTGGGATGAGCTAGGCATCTTCTGGGGAGTCATTTTTAAAGGTAGACAGGTCATTGTACCAGAACCTTTGCAAGCTGATATTCTTCAACAACTTCATCACTGACGCATGGGCATAGGTTGGATGAGAAGTCTTGCAAGAGAGTCTGTTTATTAGCCGGGCGTTACCAATGAGATTAAGGTTGTCGTTAAGAAGTGGAAGGCATGTGGTAAGATACACCAAGTCAGCACAAAGAACCATCCATTCCACATGAAGTTCCTACCCATGATAACCAAGCTCTTTCAAGCCGGTGGCACTGACTTATTTATCATTCTTGATTACTTTATCAAGTACCCCATTATTCGGCAATTGTAAAATACATCAAGCACAAATGTCACTCATACTTTAAGTGCTATTTTCAGTTCACTTGGTGTTCCTAGAGAGACCATTATGAATAATGGTCCACAATTTGTTGGTAAGTTATTTTGGGATATGTGAATAAGGAGTACAATATTGATCACACTACTCTTTCTTCTCATTATCCTAGGTCCAATGACCTAACTGAATGAATGGTTCACACGGTGAATCTCAAATGTAGACAGAACAAGTAAGATCTACACATTGCAATGTTACATCTTAGAGTGATACCTTTAAGTGCAACTATTCCATCACTGGCAGGGCTCAGGCTTAGCAGACCATGGCTTGCCAACCTACTTATTTTTACCCATTCTACTTCCTCCTTAGAGAGCAATGTTGCCAGGACTCAAAGGTCTGAGTTATAGGGAGAGATTGGGCAGGCCAGGACTTTTTTCTTTGGAGTGTAGGAGATTGAGGGGTGATCTTATAGAGGTGTATAAAATTATGAGAGGCATCGATAGGGTGAATACACTCAGTCTTTTTCCCAGTGTTGGGGAATCAAAAACTAGAGGGCATAGGTTTAAGTTAAGAGGGGAAAGAATTAATGGGAACCTGAGGAGCAACTTTTTTACACAGAGGGTGGTACTTATGTGGAATGAGCTGCTGGAGGAAGTGGTTGAGGACGGGTCATTGACAACATTTAAAAGGCATGGATAGGAAATGTTTAGAGGGATATGGGCCAAATGCAGGCAAATGGGGTTAGATTAGATGGGCTTTTTGGTTGGCATGCACCAGTTTGGGCCAAAGGGCCTGTCTCCATGCCATTGATTCTGTTCTATGAGCTTTGTAAACTACAAGAGAAGGTGAGCAATGTGCACAATAAAAACGCAGATACAGAATTGCCAAGTTGTTGGGACAAGTTCACATCCAGGATCCCACAGACAGTATGTGGTAACCAGCCAAAGCGACAGGGATTTGTTCAGAATCAAGATCCTATGAAGTCAATACACACAAAGGTGCAATGGTGACGTGTAACTGAGGACAAAGTAGATCCACTCCAGCTGTACCACTGTACAGTCCTATTGTATCCAGGACAAGATCGCAAATGAAAGGAGGAACATCATTGAAGAATTACAATCACACAGATCACTGTAAGCAATTAAAGAAACCTCCAAACAACGTTATGATTACAGCATCTGGGTATACCAGCATATTACCTCTAAGCTTTAGAGACTCTTAGATTCATCAATTCTATACACCTACGTATTGATAATTAAACTTGCATTGCAAACGTGCATTGTAAATCATTATACTACATTGGAAGGGGCAAAGGTATTTTTAAAAACAGTTGTATGTGCCTTTAGGAATTGCAGCATGGCATCATTAGAAAAATATGGCCCATAATTTCCTGGTTCCCGAATGTCGCATTTTGGGGGATACCCCAATGATGCGCTGGGGAATCCCTCCATGAAGTGCCCATATAAAGGTTTGCCCGGAAATTGCCCAGAAGTACTCACTCCCTCTGGACAATTGCACTGGGATGGGAACCATCTGACAAAAGTGATTTAAATCGTTAACTTCAGACAATTCTGCCAGTTTACCCTGATAGTTACTCTGAAAGAGTTACAAGGGAAAGAAATCACCCAGACCCAGCTTTGCATTGGACACACTGCTCACACATGACCCCGCCCCCTCCCAGGGACACATCACAGCACCCCACCCTGACACCAGCCCTCACCCCCCTCCCCCATCACTGTCCAGCCCAGCCTCCCCCCCCAACACCAGTCCAACCCAACCCGATCCCCCATGCTCCATTCCAGGACATCCCCCCCACCCACTTCACTCCAGTTCAGGATAACTCCCACCCTTTCCCTTCCACTCTGTTCAGGGAGACCCCTCCCCCCCCCCCCCCCCCCCCCCCCCCGCACCCCCCCCCCCCCCCCCCCCCACCCCTTCTCTCCAGGACACTCCCCCTCCGTTCCGGCCCGGGACACCGCTTCTTCACTCCAGAACAACACACCACTCCGCGCCCACTCCAGACACTCCTCCTCTGTTCTGGCCCGGGACATCCCTTCTCCGCTCCATGACATCCCATGCAGCTCCCCCTCTGGTCTGGGCTTTCAGCAGAGCACACAAACACAGCTCTGCCGCTGGTGTGTCTTCAAGTTTTCTATTCATGTTCATATGTCCCCCTGTGCCTGGTCTAAATAAACAAACCTACAATAAGTAATTGGTGCCTTTGCATCATTATAAAAACATGACAATTGTGTCTTGCATGTACAGGTTTAAACCAAAAATAGATTACCCATACACTCGAAACAATTTTGAATCACACTTAGGTATGTGCATTAGTTATCAATTACAATAATTTATATTTATTTGCTGACTTCTGGTCTTTAACCTATAATAACCTCCAATTGCAGAGCAATAAGAAGAAGGGGATCATCAGCTTGACCACACAAATAATCTGAAACTTCTACCAATAGTAACTTTAAAATAGCATTTTGAGAATATTGTATTTCTCAGTTATATTGCTGAAGAGGTTCCTCATCATTACTATAAATGAAACAAGTATCTCGCTGTCAATCATACGTTAAGGTTAGTTGAAACATGACAGTTCCATGTATAAAACATTAAAGGCAACTGAGAATGTAGCTTGCAGACATGGCATCTGATATTCTGTGCTGTGGCGTGGCAGCACTTCAGTTTATTATTCTGCGTGCAGTGTCAAAGCTCCACCATGCAGTTGTATAGAGGAACTGAATGGTCATTTCCCTTGGCATAAGATGGAAAATCAGAAGGCCACGCACGTCACCTCCTGGTAGCTGACCACAGAGTGGTGCTGCAGGAGATCAGCGTGCGTGCGAGATGTGGCGCAAGTCCACAAGAGGAAAACGGTGCAAAATGTAATTTCGGAATACGGCGTCAATTAGTCACGTTATTTTTTTCCCCTCCTTCATAATTTTCACTCACACAGCTGCTCCTCGCTGTGCCGTTTTCTGTCAGCCAGGTGAGCAGGTGGCAGAATCCATTTGGGATTTCTAATGCTCCGTTTTCCCAATAGATTGGCAAGGAGGGAGTACTCTTCAATGAAAAAAGCTATGGGGAAGCTGTCACTTACTGTTCCCATGGTAAGAAAACCTACCTAGCGGGGGTGGGGGGGGGGTTCATGACAACAACTAATGAAACCAGTCACACATACTGTTGCCCTGGCACATCTTAACAGCTGTGCCTCCATGATGCTCATTTTTAATCTTGATTGTAAACTTTCGGAATGATATTTTGGGGGTCGTATAGTCGGAGTCCTTCTCCATGTAATTGGTTTAAAGATATTTTCGTTTTCTGCAGGGGAAAACGAGGCAGCTCTGTGACTTGCATTTGTGAACCAATTTCTTACTAATCCTCGGTACACCCAATTAAGAGCACAACAGAAACATGCATGGTCTCCTAGCAACCCTGGAATGTCACAGATTATTAAAACACTCAATTTTCAAGAGACCGACCCAACGTCTGCTGTGGTTTGAAGATGCTAATCTTGTGCATCTATTTATTTGACGCCTTTTATGTAATCTCCTGAATTGAAACATTTCTCTTACTCTCAGTCAGAAAAGCAGGGTTAAAATGCTGATCAAAAGTCCTGTCGGCCAAAGCATGTGAACTGATGTATACCTGAATGATTTCTTTTAAATACACTTATTTGAAATCTTGTAGAAGGTGCTCATATGCTGGGGAAGGAAGGCAATAATTATTTAGCAGCAGATTTGTCGGAAGAGTATTGCTCTCAATTCTGCATTGTAATTTGCCATCAATTATTTTAAGTTTTCTAGTAGAAATAGGTGAAATGTCAATAGCTGACGATTTGAAAAGGGCCATTTTGCCTTTGTTAATAATTGATTCACTTTTGGTTATCAGCAAATATTCTAAAGGAACATCTTGATAAAGCTGTTAGTAGCTATGTATTAAGGTAAGGTAATTGAGTTGGAATGAAGGATTTATCAAAAGATAGAATATGCAAATAACTTTAAACAACAATCTCTGTGTACTGAAATATTCAAATAACAGGGCTTTAATAGGCACTCAAGTTAATAGTGTATGAAATGTTAACAAGGATACCAAAGAGCTCAAGTAATGGTTCAATGACCATAGATTTAAGGTAGCCCACAAGTAACAAGGGAAAAGATGCTGTGGTTGATTAAAAATGTAGTATAATGTTACCACAGTGTAAGAGAGAAGGGTTCCCAATCGATTGATTTTTGTGATTAAGGTATGTTTATTTACAACTAGTAGATCTTCCCTGTTATCAGTCAATACGAGAGAGGATATAGAGTATCTTATAGGGATAAGAATACTATCCTGCTTCTCAGGAACAGCTAAGTTTAACCTGCTCTATTATTTTGATGTCTTAAGGTGCAATTGCTGGAAAACAACATTTCCTGTTGTCAATTAGACACATCTAAGGTCCATTAGTAGTTAATTATTTTCTAGAGAGAGTGACAACTACTCTAATTCCCTCACTCTTTCTGAAGCTGGCGAGACTTGATTGGTTTTCCATCACTTTTTTTTATATTTGAAGAGAAGTGTGACACATAATTATGCAAGTATTATAATGTGCGATTTCCAAAATGTGACAGATGTGTCTGAAAATAGTTATTCATTCTAGGTCAGCCATGATCTAATCGAATGATGGAGCTGGTTTGAATTGGCCATCTCCTGTTCCAAATGTCCTGAAATAGACATTGAATGTGTAATGTAGGCTAAACTGATACTAATGTCAATATCACCGATCATTTTCTGTACAATGGATATGGCCAGTAACATTGCAAGATTGGTTTGTTTTCACATCTACACATAACAAATTGTTTCTGCTGCAAATGTGAGCTCACAACCTGATTGGAACTAACAGTAACTATTGAAATTTCTGTCAAAGGGTATCCTATTTATAGCACTGTACTCTGCAGAAGAAATAAAGATGGAGGGCTGTACTGTTTAAAAAGCTTCAAGTGTTTCCTGATTCACTCAACATTTCTCGTTGCATGGAACATCTCAAAGCTTTACATCCGAAAAAGATTTGCATTTATTTCGCACTTTTCACAACAGCCTCATCTCAAAGTGCTGCACAGCCAATGAAGGATGTAATGTAGGAGACACAGCAAATTGTGTACAGCAAGCTCCCACAAACAGCAATGTGATAATGATCAGGTGATCTGTTTTTCGTGAGGTTGATTGGCCAGGATACTGGGGATAAGTCCCTGACTTTTTGAAATAGTAAGAAGTCTCACAACACCAGGTTAAAGTCCAACAGGTTTATTTGGTAGCAAAAGCCACTAGCTTTCGGAACAGGCTGTTCCTTCGTCAGGTGGGTGGGAGTTCTGATCACAAACAGGGCACAAAGACACAAACTCAATTCACATGAATAATGATTGGAATGTGAGTCTTTACAGCTAATCAAGTCTTAAAGGTACAGACAATGTGAGTGGAGGGAGCATTAAGCACAGGTTAAAGAGATGTGTATTGTCTCCAGACAGGTTGAGGACGGCCTCAACCGGGATATTGGGTTCATGTCACACTATCTGTAACCCCCACAACCTGCCTGGATGTGCAAAATCTCACTAGCTGTCCTGTCTGGAGACAATACACATCTCTTTAACCTGTGCTTAATGCTCCCTCCACTCACATTGTCTGTACCTTTAAGACTTGATTAGCTGTAAAGACTCACATTCCAATCATTATTCATGTGAATTGAGTTTGTGTCTTTGTGCCTTGTTTGTGATCAGAACTCCCACCCACCTGACGAAGGAACAGCCTGTTCCAAAAGCTAGTGGCTTTTGCTACCAAATAAACCTGTTGGACTTTAACCTGGTGTTGTTAGACTTCTTACTGTGTTTACCCCAGTCCAACGCCGGCATCTCCACATCTTTGAAATAGTGCCATGGGACTGAATATTTGGGCCCTCTGCACCGCCCCTCCCCAACCCCACAACCACCCCCTGCCCCGTCCTGTGCTTAGGAATGGAGGTGGGCGGAGATCGGAATATACAATCATGAACGGAGTGGGAATGGAGGGATACAAAAGAATGGTCTAGTTTGGACCAGGGAGCGGCGCGGGCTTGGAGGGCCGAAGGGCCTGTTCCTGTGCTGTATTGTTCTTTGTTCTTTGTTCTTTGTATACCAGCACTAGCCAGTGTAACAGTTTCAGGGCACCGTTTCCAACGCCAGTGATGTTCATCAGGAGGGTGTGACAGTAACACTGAGACCAATACTGGATACTGCAAAGCCAATGGGCCCTGATAACATTTCGGCAATAGTGCTGAAGACTTGTGCTCCAGAACTTGCTGCTCCCCTAGCCAAGCTCTTCCAGTATAGTTACAACACTGACATCTGCCCAACAATGTGGAATATTGCCCAGGTGTGTCCTGTACACAAAAAGCAGGACAAATCCAACCCGGCCAATTACCACCCAATCAGTTTACTCTCGATCATCAGTAAAGTGATGGAAGGGATCATCAAGACTGCTATCAAGCAGCACCTGCTCAGCAATAACCTGCTCAGTGACACCCAGTTTGGATTTTTCCAGGGTCACTCAGCTCTTGTTCTCATTGCAGCCTTGGTTCAAACCATGGACAAAAGAGCTGAATTCCAGAGGTGAGGTGAGAGTGACAGCCCTTGACATCAAGGCCGCATTCGACCGAGTGTGGCATCAAGGAGCCCCAGCGAAACTGGAATCAATGGGTATCAGGGGGCAAACACTCCACTGGTTGGAGTCATACCTGGTACATAGGGAGATGGTTGTGGTTGTGGAGGGCCAGTCACCTCAGCTCCATGACATCTCTGCAGGAGTCCCTCAGGATAGTGTCCTAGGCCCAATAATCTTCAGCTGTTTCATCAATGACCTTCCCTCCGTCATAAGGTCAGAAGTGGGGATGTTTGCCGATGATTGCACAATGTTCAGCACCATTCGTGACTCCTCAGATACTGAAGCAGTCCATGTTCAAATGCAACAAGATCTGGACAATATCCAGGCTTGGGCTGACAAGTGGCCACACAAATGCCAGGCAATGACCATCACAAATAAGAGTCACTCTAACCACCGCCCCTTAACATTCAATGGTGTAACCATCACTGAATCCCCCACTGTCAACATCCTTGAGGTAACCATTGACCAGAAACTCAACTGGACTCACCACATAAACACAGTGGCTACAAGAGCAGGTCGAAGACCAGGAATACTGCGGTGAGTAACTCACCTCCTGACTCCCGAGAGCCTATGAACCATCTACAAGGTACAAGTCAGGAGTGTGATGGAATACTCCCCACTTGCCTGGATGGGTGCAGCTCCAACAACACTCAAGAAGCTTGACACCATTCAGGACAATGCAGCCACTTCGTTGACACCACATCGACAAACATTCAATCCCTCCACCACCAACACTCAGTAGCAGCAGTGTGTACTGTCTACAAGATGCACTGCAGCAATTCACCAAAGATCCTTAGACGGCACCTTTTAAACCCACGACCACTTCCATCTAGAAGGAAAGGGCAGCAGATAAATGGGAAGACCACCACCTGCAAGTTCCCCTCCAAGCTACTCACCACCCTGACTTGAAAATATATCACCTTCCTTCGCAGTCGCTGGGTCAAAATCCAAGAATTCCCTCCCTAACGGCATTGTGGGTCAATCCACAGAACATGGACTGCAGCGATTCAAGAAGGAAGCTCACTACCACCTTCTCAAGGGCAACTAGGGATGGGCAATAAATGCTGGCTGGCCAGTGACGCCCATTCTAAATGCTGTATGTATGTGTGTGAATTTGAGCTTTGGTGGGCCCGCACATGCAGGCGCAAATCCCGTTATGGACGAAGACTCTCACAAGAGGAGCCATAATGGGACTTGTGACGGGAAGGTCTCATTTTGAGATTCTTCCCACCCTCAACCGATGAGTTAATCTGGTTCATGCCCAGCGGGAGGGGGGGAACCAGATTTGTATACATAAATATTAATTTAGATACTTAGAATTGGCTTTAAGCTGAATTCTCCAGCCTCCTTAAATTCTCCCACCTCCCAACATGACGTGAAGCCCGCAGGAATCACTACTTGTCTCCAGAAACGAGACCAGGCGTGATGACCATGCTGGGAGGCTAGGAGGCCATTGTAGCCCCCAGGTGGTCAGGGACATGGCTGGACAGTGCCCTGGTAGTGCCAAGGGATGTGGCCTAAAGTGGCGGGACCTGAAGGGGCAGCCTCTGAAGAGGGTGGGGCCTAAAAGAGGAGGGGCCTATACGTGAGCCCATGTTGGGAGTTCAGATGCGTTGCGACTTGGTAGCATCATCTCTGATCGAGCTGGTGGAATCTTGTAGGACATTTGTCTGGGCCTGGGGGAGCAGGTGGTAAGAGAACCAGCAAGAGGGAAAGACCTACTTGACCTTGTCCTGACAAGTCTACCTGTCACAGACAGGTATTATTGACAGAGTGACCATCACACAGTCTTTCTGGAGATGAAGTCCTATCTTCACACATTCCCCATTGTGTTGTGTGTCAGTATCATTGTGCTAAATGGAACTGATTCAGAACATATCTAGCAGTTTAAAACTGGGCATCCATGAAGCATTGTGGGCCATCAGCAGCAGCTTCTTTTGCCCATTTGCTTTAATTCTCTGGTGCCCTCTGGTTCTCAATCCTTTCACCAAAGGGAACAGTTTCTCCAAATCTACTCTGTCGTTCAAGATTATTATAATCTTTTATCAAATCTCCCCTCAACCTTCTTCTCCAAGGTCCCAAATTCTCCAATCTATCTACTAAACAGAAGTTCCTCATCCCACATTCTTGTAGTCACATTATCATGGGAGTGAGGAGGAACCCTCAAACCCGATGGAGGGGGGGAGGGGTGTGATAACCCCCATGAGGTACATGGGGAATCACTGATTGGTCTCCATGTGGGGCTCATTGAGTATGAGTTCCCCTGGTAACAGGCAGTGGTCAGCCCAACTGGAACTTATTACCTGCGTCTTTTATAAGACAGGCCCAGGACTGGGTCTGCTGAACTGTAGTCCTAGGCAGGGACTAGTGTGTGTACGCCATGGTAGTGGTTTTACTTTGTATACTGTAATAAACTATATTCCTTTCCAGCCAGGCTTCCTGAGTAATTATATTTCCAAATCTATGAAGAATAGGGGCAACAAATGCATGGCAACACCACCACCTGCAAGTTCTCTCCACATCACTCGCTGTTCCTTCACTGTTGCTGGGTTAAAATCCTGTGACTGCTGACTAAATTGTTGCTTTTGTACCTTCACACCCTTAGGAGGCACGGTGGCACAGTGGTTAGCATGGAAGTCTCACAGTGCCAGGGATCCGGGTTCGATTCCTGGCTTGGGCCACTGTCTGTGCAGAGTCTGCACACTCTCCCCGTGTCTGCCTGGGTTTCCTCCCACTCTCCAAAGATGTGCTGGTTAGGTGAATTGGCCATGTTAAATTCCCCCTCAGTGTACCTGAACAGGTGCCAGAGTGTGACGACTCAGGGATTTTCACAGTAACTTCATTGCAGTGTTAATGTAAGCCTACTTGTGACTAATAAATTAACTTTACTTTTCCCTTGGAAAGAATAGAGTGAAGTCATGCAAGGAATCACAGGCCGATTAACAGGCTGTGGAACAGTGACATCAATGCTCATTCCTTGGCCATATTGCTATTCTAATATCAAGGAGTGTTTTCTGGGCTCCCATAACCCACACAACAAAGGAGGAACATCCACATCCACTGGATGCCGATTTGCTCAAATTCTTTGAGGATGTAGATAGAGGGGAATCTGCAGATGTAGTGTATTTAGAATTCCAAAAGGCATTTGACAAGGTGCCACATAAGAGACTGATGCATAAAGTAAAAGCCCATGGAATCGGAGGAAGTGTGTTAGCATGGATTGAAAACTGACTGTCACATAGAAAACAGAGAGTTGGAATAAATGGTTCCTTTCCAGAATGGATAGATGTAACTAATGGAGTACACACAGTAAGAGTTTTAACAACACCAGGTTAAAGTCCAACAGGTTTATTTGGTAGCAAATGCCATTAGCTTTCGGAGCGCTGCTCCTTCGTCAGATGGAGTGGATATCTGCTCACACACAAGGCACACAGAGACACAAAATCAAGTTACAGAATACTGATTAGAATGCGAATCAAGTCTTAAAGATACAGACAATGTGAGTGGAGGGAGCATTAGGCACAGGTTAAAGAAATGTGTATTGTCTCCAGACAGGACAGCCAGTGAGATTCTGCAAGTCCAGGAGGCAAGCTGTGGGGGTTACCGATAATGTGACATGAACCCAAGATCCCGGTTTAGGCCGTCCTCATGTGTGCGGAACTTGGCTATCAGTTTGTGCTCAGCAACTCTGCACTGTCGTGAAGGCCGCCTTGGAGAACGCTTACCCGAAGATCAGAGGCTGAATGTCCGTGACCGCTGAAGTGCTCTCCCACAGGAAGAGAATCTGTCTTGCCTGGTGATTGTCGAGTGGTGTTCATTCATCCATTGTAGTTTTAACCTGGTGTTGTTAAAACTCTTACTGTATTTACCCCAGTCCAACGCCGGCATCTCCACGTCATGACTAATGGAGTACTGCAGGGATCAATTCTTGGCGGCAACTGTTCACTATTTACATTAATGACCTGGAGGATGAAACAGAATGTAAGGTTTCCAAATTTGCCGATGATGTGAATTAGGTGGAAGGGCATATTGTGATGAGGATATTGTGATTCTGCAACGGGATTTTGATAGGTTGGGTGTCGAAAACCCGTGGCATTCACGGGCATTCGGCCTCTGATATTCGGGTAAGCGTTCTCCAAGGCGGCCTTCGCGACACACGACAGCGCAGAGTCGCTGAGCAGAAACTGATAGCCAAGTTCCGCACACACAAGGACGGCCTCAACCGGGATATTGGGTTCATGTCACAATATTTGTAACTCCCACAGTTGCGTGGACCTGCAGAGTTTCACTGGCTGTCTTGTCTGGAGACAATACACATCTTTTTAGCCTGTCTTGATGCTCTCTCCACTCCCATTGTTTTGTTTCTTAAAGACTGGATTAGTTGTAAGTATTCGCATTCCAACCATTATTCATGTAAATTGAGTCTGTGTCTTTATAAATTCTGTTTGTGAACAGAATTCCCACTCACCTGAAGAAGGGGCTTAGAGCCTCGAAAGCTTGTGTGGCTTTTGCTACCAAATAAACCTGTTGGACTTTAACCTGGTGTTGTTAAACTTCTTACAAAGGAGATTCACCAGGCTAATTCCTGAGATGAGAGGGTTTTCCTATCAAGAGAGACTAAGTAGTCTGAATCTGTATTCCTTGGAGTTTAGAAGAATGAGGGGTGACCTTATTCAAACATATAAGATCCCGAGGGAGTTTGACAGGGTGAATGGTGAGATGTTTTCACAAGTGGGAGATTCTCGAGCAAGGGGACATAGCTAAAGGTAAAGGGCCAGTCATTTAAAACTGAGGTGTGTAGAAATTTCTTCTTGCAGAGGGTGGTGAATCTCTGGAATTCGTTGCACCAAAGGCTGAATCATTAGAAGAACTTAAAGGGGAGGTGGATAAATATTTGATAGATCGAGGAAGAGAGGGCTATGGGGAAATGGCACAGCAAAGGAGCTGAGGCCGGCATGGATCAGCCATGATCATATTGAATGGCGGGGCAGGCTTGAAGGGGCTGCTGGCCCACTCCTGCTTCTATTTCTTG
This sequence comes from Mustelus asterias, assembly GCF_964213995.1. NCBI lineage: Eukaryota > Metazoa > Chordata > Chondrichthyes > Carcharhiniformes > Triakidae > Mustelus > Mustelus asterias. The sequence goes on along the minus strand of NC_135810.1, from coordinate 96,171,556 downwards.
TGTTCAAGCCAGGATGTAAAGCCTTTGCTCTGGTTTCCACTTGAGGGGACAGGCTGAAACTGGATCAAACCCAGCATTCTACCACTAAGCCAAAGCTTTGCTCTTGCTGAGTTGATTGATTTTCGCTGAAGCCTCAAGTCCTTCATGTATTTTAGACATGTACATACCTATACAAAATACCAAAAATTGCCATTCCTTTGAGCTCAACAGCACAAATGATCCTTCCCGTTCCAATAAAACCTGATTTAAAATCCACAGTATATCGCTTAACCGATATACTGTGGACTTGTTCTGTTCTGCACAAAGCCTGTTCAATTCCCAAATGTGAAGGAGAAAGAAGATCAAACAATAGGTTGTCTTGCCCCAATGACATCAAAGCGCAATCTGAGGAGGTCCACGTACTAATAATCAAAGATTGTTCCTTTTATCAGCAGCAGTTCTGCATCCACACTCAAATATATCGCACAAGAGAGGATGGTTGAAGAAGTATTTCTCAAAAGCAACAGCTGTGTTTGGAATTGCAAAACATATCAAGGTGCAGAAGTTCCTGTGAAATGATGCTTCTGACTGAATTATTCATAACTGCACTGTCTGGAAGGCTGACTGCAAACAAAATCCTGAAATGTTACATATGAGTACAACATGAAGTAGGCTTAACAAGACTGATAGGCCATGAAAGAGGACCCAGCTTCTGTACATTACAAAGACAAAAAGGGATTAGTGTTCCTGCTGATCGTACAGTTTTATGCATAGTTTAAATTCCAAATGACTGTTCATATGGGCTTTGGATGACAAAGGGCGGCATGGTAGCACAGTTGTTAGCACCGCTGCCTCACAGCGCCAGGGATCCAGGTTCAATTCCTGGTTTGGGTCACTGCCTGTGCGGAGTCTGCACGTTCTCCCCGTGTCTGCGTGGGTTTCCTCCTACTGTCCGAAAGACGTGCTGGTTAGGTGCATTGGCCATGCTAAATTCTCCTTTAGTGTACATGAACAGGCGCTGGAGTGTGGCGACTAGGGGATTTTCACAGTAACTTCATTGCAGTGTTAATGTAAGCCTACGTGTGCCACTAATAAATAAACTTATAAAAAAAAGTGTATGCACAACTGTTTACTATTGGCTGGAGCCATGAGGAATATACAAGTAGGCCATTTAGCCCCTTCTGCCCATTTAATGAGATCATGATTGACTTGCAACCATAGCTCCATATACCTACCCTTGCTTATGTGCCTTAATATTTCTGTTTAACAAAAAGTAATGAATTTCAGATTCAAAATTGACCATTGATCTAGCGGAAAGGAGTTCCAAACTTATGTGAGTAGAGAATAAGTGGTATGTAAGACAGTCCCTGGGAACCCTAGAATTTCTGTTGACGATTCAGTTCTATTTGAGTAAATAATATATGTAAATGTCTAAGAATCAAAGCATTGCTTTGTACTTTTCCATGAAATATTAATCCTGATATTCATAACAGGATGAGTGCAGATTTCCATCATGTACTTTCTGTAAAATGGGTGTGCTGAATCCTGTAAAGAAGGTGTGCCATAAGAGAACATATAAGATTGTAAGAAAAATAAAAGGCCATTTGGCTGCCCTAAGATTGATGCTTTGTTTTTCTAACTTCCCACTGAGCATCCAGCTATGTCTTGAACACTTCTAAAATCTGCATCTACACTATGCCTGGCATATTGTTGGAAAAATAGATTCTACGTAATTTTCCACACTGCCTTCAATGTGCCAGCGCAGCCTTTGGTCATCTGAGGGAGACAATATTTGAAGATCAGGACCTCAGGCCCAGCACCAAGCTCCTGATCTATGCAGCAGTACTGATACCCACCCTCCTATATAGTTCAGCATTGTGGACCGGAATTCTCTATCCCCGCTGCTGCTGTCAGTGAGAATGGAGAATTGGGCACTCAACCAAATCTCATTCACTGCTGCAGGATCAGAGAATCCTGGCTGCGGGCAAGGTCAGAGAATCTGGCACGTGGACTAAGTACAGCAGGCACCTCAAAACCCCAGAGAAGTAGCACCAGTGCTGCCTCTTTAAGATCCTGCAATTCCATTGGCAGGATAGGCTGTAAAAGAAATTTTTTTAAAGTACTACCTACTTTGTGGCAACTCACACAATATTACTTTATTTTGCGCTTACAATGGCCTTTGGGAGTGATCAGAAGAATCTACTCAAAGTTTTCTGTTATAGCCATCTTTTATACAGATCAGACGAGTATATGCAATTCTGTATAGATCTAATCACATTCCTCAATACAATGGACTTTCTACCTTGTTTACCCAATAGGTTTTACCAGGATACAATTACACCCATAATTAAATTACTTATGTGGTTGTAGTTTTTTTTTCCCAGAGCATTCTATTCTTTGTATGTCTTCATTTTATTCGAGTCAATCTATCCTCTCTAACCCTTGTCAAGCCATACTAACCCATATTTTCTGACTTAACCCCTTATTTATATTCTACTTTCTCAAGGCGCACCAGCGTCAGCATTCTTGCTCAGGCCAATATTCCCAACATTGAAGCATTGACCATGCTCAGTGGGCCACATCCTCCACAAGCCCGACATGAGACTCCCAAAACAGGCACTTTACTCGGAGTTTCGACATGGCAAGCGAGGGCAGAGCGCAGAGGAAACACTTCAATGATACCCTCAAAGCCTCTTTGAAAAGTCCCACCAACACCGGGAAATCCCTGGCCCATACTGCCTGAAGTGGAGAAAAAGCATCTGGGAAGGAGTTGAATATCTCGGGTTTCATCACCGAGAGCAAGCTGAAGCCAAGAGTAGACAGTGAAAGGAGAAAGTGGCAACTCAGGCACCCCATCCACCCATTCCTCCAATCATCAACTGCCCCATGTGCGACAGAGGTTGGGTCACGCATTGGAATCCTCAATCACCTGAGAATTCAATTTTATTGGGAAGCAAAGTCTTCCTCGACTCCGAGAGACTGCCTAAGAAGAAGAAAATTGAATTTAAAGTAATATTCAGGATTAACCTTCATTCAGACGCTCATTAATTATCATAGTTCATGAGACACCCCCCTTAAATCTTTTCTATCCAGGCAGTACTGAGTCAGTTGTCTTAACCTCTTGTTGAGCTCCTTTCTGTACTTTGAAAGCTGATTTAATCCTCACACAATGGAATTTTAGTTTCTAGCATGCCTATTGTCAAGGAAATTAGGAGGCTTTACCCTTCTTCCAACTCTTCCAAACTCTTTTTGTTTGAAAAAAGGCATCAACTCCTTTCAGCAGCGCAGGTTGCTCTGCACCGGGTTAGAAGATGCAAGCTCAATTATTTTTAAACTTGTTCTAATGTTAATCCTCATGTGATCGGTGTGTAGAACAATAGATCTCCGTGGAGCAACAGACTATTGGATGCTGCAGTGAAATGAGATGGTAGATTTTTTTAAACGGATGAGTTAAGGTGGGATGAATGGTCTCCCTCCTCTCTATTTATCATTTAATCAATGACAATTCCTCATGCAGAAGACAGGCAGTGGAACAAAGCTAGTAAAATAACCCCAATTCCATTTATTTTACAAAGTCTAATGTACAAAATGGAAAAGAGTCCATGCACTGACAAATATAACTGCATCTGCGCAGAGGACAAATAACTAAAATTGTTTTTATGTACTGTGTCCAGGTGCTAAATTTGATTTGGTCACATAAATCTTCATGCTGAATACATCTTCAGAGATTCTGCGTTGGCTTACAGTATTTCTTGTTGAGAAATGTTTTCCACGCTGTGACCACAATGCATGCACAGATGCTTCACCCAGTGTGAATGTTCACTGCCTGAAATTTTACCAGATTATCAGACACGGGCTTTAAGTTTACAAGCAGATAAGATCGGGTGGCCTCTGAGCTGGTGTAATGTAAAATGTGGGTTGCGATTTTCTCCTCCCCGCCCCACTGTGGTGCGTTTTCCCATGGCAGATGCAGCAAGCTAATGGCTGCCAGCAAAATCTTCCAGATTTTCAAGTTTCAAGATGATACCACCATAGTGGGTCGGATCTCAGACAATGGCAAGATAGAGTACAGGAGGGAGATAGAGAATCTGGTGAACTGGTGCGAGGATAATAATCTCTCCCTCAATGCCAACAAAACGAAAGAGATTGTCATCGACTTCAGGAAGCGTAGTGGAGAACATGCCCCTGTCTACATCAATGGGGATGAAGTAGAAATGATCAAAAGTTTTTAGGTGTCCAGATCACCAACAACATGTCCTGTTCCCCCTGTGCCAAAACTATAGTTAAGAAAGCCCACCAAAGCCTCTACTTTCTCAGAAGACTGAGGAAACTTGGCATGTCACCTATGACTCTCACCAACTTTTACAGTTGCACCATAGAAAGCATTCTTTCTGGCTGTATCACAGCTTGGTATGGCTCCTGCTCTGCCCAAGACCACAAGAAACTACAAAAGGTCATGATTGTAGCCCAATCCATCTCGCAAACCAGCCTCCCATCCATTGACTCTGTCTATACTGGCCAGTGCCTCGGCAAAGCAGCCAGCATAATCAAGGACCCCACGCACCCTGGATATTCTCTCTTCCATCTTCTTCCGTCGGGAAGAAGATACAAAAGTCTGAAGTCATGTACCAACCGACTCAAGAACCGCTTCTTCCCTGCTGCCAGCAGACTTTTGGATGGACCTACCTTGCATTAAGTTGATATTCCTCTACACCCTAGCTATGACTGTAACACTACATTCTGCACTCTCTTGTTTCCTTCTCTATGAACGGTATGCTTTGTCTGTATAACGCGCAAGAAACAATACTTCCCATAGTATACGAATACATGTGACAATAATAAATCAAATCAAATCAAATCAGTCCCGCCGAAGTCTTTGGACTTTTATGTGGCTAGCCTGCCCCACCATCTGGGACCTGCCACAAGGGGTCGAGTTCAACGGGACTGGAAGATCACGCTGGTGGGAGAGGCTGGAAAATCCCACGCTTGATCTAAACTAAGATATCTTTATGCTCGAGCTAAATCAGGACACGGAACTTGGCATTTTTTTCATTACAGATTAAAGGTAGACTTGAGCAGTTTTAAGATTTTTAAATTTAGGACATTTGAGAGGGAGGATAATGGTTCCAGGACTGAAACACTTCAGTTACGTCGAATGATCTCCGCAAGTTGGGATTGTTTTCCTTGGAGAAGAGAAGGTTGAGATTCGATAGAGGTATTCAAAATCATGATGGGTTTGGACAGAGTAGATAGGGAGAAACTGTTCCCATTGGTGGAAGGATCAAGAACAAATTGGCGCAGCTTTAAGACAATTGTTAGAAGAAGTAGTGGAGACATGAGGGGAAACATTTCCACACGGCGAGTGATTAAGATCTGGAAAGAACTGCTGGAGAGTGCGATGGAGGCAGCTTGAGTCGAGGCACTCAAGAGGGAATTGGATTAGCTGAAGAGGAAGAATATGCAGGGTTATGGGGAGAAAGTGGGGGAATGGCACTCGGTGGATTGCTCATTCGGAGAGCTGGCGTAGACACGACGGGGTTGAATGGTCTCCTTCTGTGCTGCAACAACTTAGTGATTCTGTGATAATAAATATCAATTGAAAAAAATGAGTCAGTTATCAATCAAAGAACATCAAAAGCCAAGCAACAGCACGATCTGCTTCTGTTCCTCGTCTGACACCAATTTTAAATTCACTGCGAAGTACACATGATTATTGTTAATTATACATATAATGGGATAAATTCTCTTTGAAGCTATTCATTGTTTCAATTCTGTTTAAAAGGTGTTGCATGACAAAGCACCTGAAGGGATATTGGAGCTGTGACATCGAGTCTATTTAGTTTGAGAGAAAGGGCATGTATTTTATTCTTCATATATATTGCAGTCTCCGGCCTGGGACTGACACCAATAGGCTGTATCTAGGTCAGTGCAGTACATCTTGTAAGGAAAGGTGGAACTAACTGAGTGCTAAAGGCAATATGTCTAATGCTCTTTCGTTTAAAGGTGCAATGATGCGTACATCACACTGTGATCATTTGAATGTCAAAGTCTGCAAAGCTCTCGTCAGCGAACAGTATAAAATAACCTTTGTGATAAATTTACAAATCCTTATTCATCACACTCTCTCAATATTGTAAGCCAAAAATGTAAGTTCCACATCACAATCTGATTTTTTGCAGATGAGGTGAATTTTCAGATCACTATCTTTGCGATTGTGGTGAATGCCGGCAGTATTTTACTTTACAAGATCATTGCATTCCTGTCATTGAAAATTCATTCTCGGGTCCACTGAACTGGACTGTGTTTCAGACCCAGATCCACAGAATATAGGAATTGTCATTATCAGTTGCACCAGTTTCAGGAAATGAGATGCTCCCAATATCCTTGCCAGAAATGGGGCAGAGGTACCAGTAACTGCTCACCACTGAAATGAAAGGCCTTAAATATTGAAGGAAAACCGATATCTATTTATTAAATTTCGGAGCACAAGCATTATTATGTTCTGTCTGCTATTTGTTATATTATAAATGACTTGGAGGAGGGGGCTGAAGGGTGGATCAGTAAATTTGCTGATGACACCAAGATTGGTGGAGTAGTGGATGAGGTGGAGGGCTGTTGTAGGCTGCAAAGAGATATAGATAGGATGCAGAGCTGGGCTGAAAAATGGCAAATGGAGTTTAACCCTGACAAATGCGAGGTGATTCATTTTGGTAGGACAAATTTAAATGTGGATTACAGGGTCAAAGGTAGGGTTCTGAAGAATGTGGAGGAACAGAGAGATCTTGGGGTTCATATCCATAGATCTCTGAAGGTTGCCACTCAAGTGGATAGAGCCGTGAAGAAGGCCTATAGTGTGTTGGCGTTCATTAAGAGGGGGTTGGAGTTTTAGAGCCGTGGGGTTATGCTGCAACTGTACAGGACCTTGGTGAGACCGCATTTGGAATATTGTGTGCAGTTCTGGTCACCTCACTACAAGAAGGATGTGGAGACACTGGAAAGAGTGCAAAGGAGATTTACCAGGATGCTGCCTGGTTTGGAGGGTAGGTCTTATGAGGAAAGGTTGAGGGAACTTGGGATTTCTCTTTGGAGCGGAGGAGGTTGAGAGGAGACTTGATAGAGGTTTATAAGACGATGAGGGGGATAGATAGAGTGAACGTTCAAAGACTATTTCCTCGGGTGAATGGAGCGGTAACTAGGGGGCATAAGTATAGGGCTCATGGTGGGAGGTATAGGAAGGATGTCCAAGGTAGGTTCTTTACGCAGAGAGTGGTTGGGGTGTGGAATGGACTGCCTGCAGGGATAGTGGAGTCAGAAACTTTAGGAACATTTAAGAAGCTATTGGATAGGCACATGGAGTACTTCGGGATGATAGGGAGGAAATGGCTTGATCTGGGTTTCAGACAAAGCTCGGCACAACATCGTGGGCCGAAGGGCCTGTTCTGTGCTGTACTGTTCTATGTTCTATGTTCTAATATTTAAAACAGGTGAATTGTCAGAAGTAACCCTGAATGTATTGAAAGACCATGCATTTATCCACAAAGAAATTCCCTGACTGTGTTAGATTGAATTGCTGATGTAGTGTGAGTTTCTGAAATTGTGCTGCCGTGCAGTCAGAGAAGGCCACACAATTAGCCTGAATTATGGGAATGCCAAAAAGGAACCGAGTGAATTAGAGAAAGATGCGTCTGATTATACAACAAGTTTCTCTTCTCAAATATATCCATATAAAATGTTACTAAAAGTCATACTTCATACTTCCTATAATGATTGTTTCCTGCAACACCAATTGTTAATACTTTTTCTGTCACTTTGTGGTGAGGGGGTTGGGAGGGAAGGCATCTTTCCTTGCCAGCAGGGCCTTGGTAGTGCACTAATGGGATTGGATTTTCCACAGTGGAAGGGGCACTGTACCCCAGCTTAAAAGTCCGCTTGGCCAGGTCACCCTGAGCTGGTTACATCCTCAGGGCTTGACTTCCTCACCCAGAATGCCCTACCTCCATGAGCTGCTAGTCAGTTAGATGGCCGACAACTCTCTCAGTAGCGTCACCAGGACTGATGGCCATTTCTGGGACTGCAGCCAGTTCACCATACTGAGGAGCCATGGAGGCCAATTAAAAGTAAGTGGGGATTTTGACAGAGCCGGTTTGGCAGGCCCCAGAGAAATGGGTGGAGGGCTGGGTTTAGGAGGGTGGAGGGAATATATGGGGCAGTGGGAAGGACTGTTCGGCGCATGGACAGGGCTCCATTGGGAACAGGGAGTCCAAAAAGGAGGAGCCCTCCCTCTGTCTTCTAAAAAGACACCCATGACTTGTGCGGCCCCATTGCTGATAAAATAACATTCTTACTGGGAGGAGACCCTAAAATGGCCATTAATTGGCCACTTAAGGGCCTCAATTGGCTGAAGGCTAGGTGCGCTGCCCAACTCCTCCCTTGCCATTGGTAAAATACCAACAGAGGAGGATAGGCAATGGGCACAGTGCATGCCCATGGCACCCGGTATTAAGCTCTCTACTCCCCGTGTCTCACCCTACTGCCAACGCTGGGGTTCAGTTAACTGCAAGCAACAGACTGGTATATTCATTATTATGTTTAATGAATATGCTGCTGGTCAGCTTCCAATTTGGATGGTCAGAAACTCAATTTAACACGGAAAAGGAGTTCTGGGTAGGGTCTAACAGCAAGGAGAGGGGGGTTAGCCATGGAAGGCCTAAACTTTGGGGATTACCAATGGCCATAAACCTAACTGGATCAGCATGGTGATCAGCACAGTCGCAAGTTGAGGAAAGGCAGAATGCCGCAATGAGGAACTTTCCTCCTCATCCTCTTTAAACATCTACAAAACTCAAGTTAGGATTGCGATGGGAAGCACAATATTTACCTGTATGAATTCAGCAACAACAGCACTTCAGAAGTTCAGCTTCATCCAGTGCTGAGCAGCTTTCTTGCCCCTATTGTTGGTTATGGCTTCCACCTTCACTCTCACTGCATATTGTGGCTGTAATATGCATGACCTACAGGATTTCTTGTAGTAATTTTCAAGGATCCTTTGAGAACACCTTGTCTGTGACCTCTGTGACGGAAAAGGACAACAGCTGGAAATGCTTCTTATTTCCACTCCAAGGTCTGAATTTCACTCTGGGCATAAAGCGGGCCCAAAGCCTGCACTTGCCGGCTGTAACAATTTTAAACACTGCCAGTCTCCTCACGGGCTGCCTGTGGGGCCTACCAGTTGGATGGGATACCTGAGGGCAGGTGGCGCCATTGCTGCAGTGGTGTCCATTGCCTTTGGCGGCCTACCTATGTGAAAAAGACTGCCCAAAAAGGTGGGTCCCTGTCCCTCTAAGGCCAATGGGACGCTACCAGATTTTATCTGGATGTCTCCCTTTGTGGTGGAAGGCCATCACTGGTTAAGTGCCAGCAGAGATGGGCTGAGGTCCTTAATTGCCCACTCAAGTTGTGTTTAATTGGCTTCTGGGTTAGAGGTCCTTCCCCTCCATTGGCAAGGTGGCATGGCAGCAAGACGGTAATGGGCACTCCACTCACTGCCTTCTCTTGCTATTTGAAAGACTGTCCCACCTCCCAACATGTTCTCAGAAGTGTGGCAAAATCTTGTGTCACAGGCATTCCTGCCTGACTGTTAGGCATTAGACCATAGAAGTAGGCCATTCGGCCCATCGAGTCTGTTCTGCCGTTCAATGAGATCATGACTGATCTGTTATGATAATCCTCAACTCCACTTTCCCATCCTATCCCCATAACCCTTGATTCCCTCGCATATTAAACATCTGTCTGCCTCAGCCTTGAACATACTTTAACAACTCAGCCTCTACAGCTCTCTATGGTAAAGAATTTCACAGATTCACTATCCTCTGATGGAAGAAAGTCCTCCTCAATCCTGTCAATCAGGCAGGTTGTGGAACAATAAATCTGATGAAAAGAATTGAAAACTGCAGGACCATTTCCTAGTTTCCTGCCCAGACTCATCCCCAGTTGCTGCTCCCTAAAACTTCAGGGGAGGCAATGGCGTAGTGGTATTATCTCTATACTATTAATCCAGAAACTCAGCTAATGTTCTGGGGATCCGGGTTGGAATCTCACCACGGCAGATGGTGGTATTTGAAATCAATTTAAAAAATATATCTGGAATTAAGAATCTACTGCTGATGACCATGAAACCATTGTCGATTGTCAGAAAAACCTATCTGGTTCACTAATGTCCTTTAGGGAAGGAAATCTGTCCTTACCTGGTCTGGCCTACATGTGACTCCAGAGTTACAGCAATGTGGTTGACTCTCAACTGCCCTCTGAAATGGCTTTGCCAAGGGCAACTAGGGATGGGCAATAAATGCTGGCCAGCCAGCGATGCCCATGTCCCAATAAACAAAAATCTGTCCAACACTGGATCAGCATTTTGTACTGCCCTCTTGAATTGTGCAAAAGATAAATGTCAGCTAGAATCCCTATCCTCATTACAGTGACCTTGCTTTTCTTCCCCCCAATCCTGGGCTGTATGGCTAATGATAGTGTCTGTAATGTCACACCAGCAGACAGCAGCTAACTCAACACTGGAGATTGAACTGGCAACATACCTGATCTGTATGGATCCGCATTATATCAGGCTGTTCATATGCTCATTAAACTGTTGTAGGGTCTGCTAGAGGATGTAGAGAATACTTATAGGAGTGAGCGATGACACCAAGCCTAAGAAAATGTGGCCACCTTCCATCATGTGACACGATGTCAATGACTAGGGTAAGATTAGGGCCAGTCAAGGACAGTAGTGGGAAGTTGTGCGTGGAGTCTGAAGAAATAGGAGAGGTGCTAAATGAATATTTTTCGTCAGTATTCACACAGGAAAAAGACAATGTTGTCAAGGAGAATACTGAGATACAGGCTATTAGACTAGACGGGATTGAGGTTCATAAGGAGGAGGTGTTAGCAATTCTGGAAAGTGTGAAAATAGATAAGTCCTCTGGGCCGGATGGGATTTATCCTAGGATTCTCTCGGAGGCTAGGGATGAGATTGCAGAGCCTTTGGCTTTGATCTTTGTGTCGTCATTGTCTACAGGAACAGTGCCAGAGGACTGGAGGATAGCAAATGTTGTCCCCTTGTTCAAGAAGGGGAGTAGAGACAACCCTGGTAATTATAGACCGGTGAGCCTTAATTCTGTTGTGGGCAAAGTTTTGGAAAGGATTATAAGAGATATGATTTATAAGCATCTAGAAAGGAATAATTTGATTAGGGATAGTCAGCACGGTTTTGTGAAGGGTAGATCGTGCGTCACAAACCTTATTGAGTTCTTTGAGAAGGTGACCACAGAGGTGGATGAGGGTAAAGCGGTTGATGTGGTGTATATGGATTTCAGTAAACTGTTTGATAAGGTTCCCCACGGTAAGCTATTGCAGAAGATAAGGAGGCAAGGGATTAAGGGTGATTTAGCGGTTTGGATCAGAAATTGGCTAGCTGTAAGAAGATAGAGGGTGGTGGTTGATGGGAAATGTTCATCCTGGAGTTCAGTTACTAGTGGTCTACTGTAAGGATCTGTTTTGGGGCCACTGCTGTTTGTCATTTTTAGAAATGACCTGGATGAGGGCGTAGAAGGATGGGTTGGTAAATTTGCGGATGACACCAAAGTCGGTGGAGTTGTGGACAGTGTGGAAGGATGTTGCAGGTTACAGAGGGACATAGATAAGCTGCAGAGCTGGGCTGAGAGGTGGCAAATGGAGTTTAATGCGGAAAAATGTGAGGTGATTCACTTTGGAAGGAGTAACAGGAATACAGAGTACTGGGCTAATGGTAAGATACTTGGTAGTGTGGATGAGCAGAGAGATCTCGGTGTCCATGTGCATAGATCCCTGAAAGTTGGCACCCAGTTTGATAGGGTTGTTAAGAAGGCATAGGGAGTGTTAGCTTTTATTGGTAGAGGGATTGAGTTTCGGAGCCATGTTGTGGCTGTACAAAACTCTGGTGCGGCAGCACTTGGAGTATTGCGTACAGTTCTGGTCGCTGCATTATAGGAAGGATGTGGAAGCATTGGAAAGGGTGCAGAGGAGATTTACCAGGATGTTGCCTGGTAAGGTGGGAAGGTCTTATGAGGAAAGGCTGTGGGACTTGAGGCTGTTTTCGTTAGAGAGAAGAAGGTTCAGAGGTGACTTAATAGAGGCATATAAGATGATCAGAGGATTAGATAGAGTGGACAGTAGTGGACTCGCCAACATTAAGGGCATTTAAATGGTCATTGGATAAACATATGGATGATATTGGAATAGTGTAGGTTAGATGGGCTTTAGATTGGTTTCACAGGTCGGCGCAACATCGAGGGCCGAAGGGCCTGAAATGCGCTGTAATGTTCTATGTTCTATGATCTACGATGGTCAATTCTGTGTTCAGTGTGTATGATTTAGGGGCTGCACTCTGGGGTGGCAGTCACTGCTCCATTTGTTGTACAGGAAGATAAGGGGTTGAGAAGGTGCATGATACACTGGCCTCTGTTTTCTCTGGAAACTTTTCTTCCAGCCAGTTGAGTTTTTTGTTCCTGCTCACTTCTTCCAATGCTCTTCAAATAAGGACCTCTGCCCACCTCCACTGGCATTTAACCAGTGATGGGGTGGCCCTTCCAGTGTGCCTCTGGAGGCCATGGCCATCAATGGCCCTCTCCCAGTTGTCAGTGTCAAAATCTACCATCTTCATATCTTGGATATCTTTGTTCCAGAGGTATGGATGCCCACATGTTATGACCCAGTGGTCAATTCACAGTACAGAGGAACTTTGGGTATATGGCCATCATCCATCCAATGAACGAGATGGAGACAGCACAGACATCACTGGCTAACAATATGTGTAATTGACATGCTCCAGGACCTCTGAGTTACTGTGCTTGTCCTGCCAAGAGATGCTGAGGATATGCCTGAGACAGCAGAGGTGGAAACTGTTCAGCCTTTTCTCCTGCCTGGTATATATTATCCAGGTCTCACTACTGTAGAGGAGTGCACTGAGGACACAGGCTTGGTAGACTCGCAGTTTAGTATTCTCACTTGGGTTGTTGTTGTTCCATGCTCTCTTACTCAGCTTGTACACAAAATCTGGTGATGTGAGTAATGATTACAGCATCAAGTGACAGATTGCTGGTGATTCCAACCTGCAGTGTCACATTGGGGCGAATCTTCCAAGGAGTAGTAATCACCGTTTGGATTGCCACTCCAACCCTATTACTTAAATGGTACAGGAGCTCCACATTACTCATCTGTATTTCTGAATCAGACCTCCTCAGAAAGGCGGGGAGCACCAGTTCTCGGAGTCCTTCTTTGTACTGAGGAGTTGACAGGGGAACGCAAGTCATGCCCCTTCTTTACAGCCTTAGCTGCCATGTTCCAATGAGTTTAAAGGTCCAAAAGTGACTTTGAGAAGTTATAGTGTGGCAAGTAAGTGGGTGAGGGGATAGAGTGGCAGGTATGTGGGTGAGGGGATAGGGTGGCAGGTATGTGGGTGAGGGGGCAGGGTGGCAGGTATGTGGGTGAGGGGGTAGGGTGGCAGGTATGTGGGTGAAGGGGTAGGGTGGCCGGTACATGGGTGAGGGGTAGGGTGGATCGGGAACAGGTTAGTCATGTGGTCAGTGGGTAGTCAGGTTTGGAGAGTGGGTAGTCGAGATGGGCCAGGCATGGTAGTCGGGTTGGGGGAGGTAGTCTGGTCAAGGGCTGGGGGTAATCATGGGCCTGAATTTTACATCTGTCTGCCAGCGGGTTTGTAGGCAGTGGGAGTTGGGGGATGAGGGTTGGGGGGGGGGGGGGGGGGGGGGGGGGGCGGGGGGAGGTGGGGGTTGAGCATAAATTCCTTGGATGGGCTTCCCAGTGGATTCCGCCTGCCCTGAGCTCTTTGCTATTTACGCTGGGGTGGATAAAGCCTTGGACAGGCCCTTGCCCTTAAGTGGCCAATTATTAACGAATTATTGACTATTTACAGATAGACCATTTCCCACCCAGCCTCAGTGTTGTGGAGCAGTTCCAGGATATGGGGGAGACCTGAAAATAATCGGGTTCAGGCCTCAGATAGGAAGGTAGTGGGGAGGGGCTGTCTAAACCAGAAGCCTCATTTGATCTACAAGCATTCTCCCCCACTTAATATCTGATGGCTGCAGAACCTCTCTCCCCACCCATCCTTTCCCACCACACCCCATCCCCCCACTGTCCACCCTCACTATCTTCCAGTGCCCTCCCCACTCTGAGATCCCCAAAACCTCTTCCTGAAATCCCATGACTTTGGCTCAGGGGGGCTTCTTGCAGTCCCATCCCTGTCCACCACAGCCTCTGTCATTGCAGGGATTAGAGAGCTGCCAGCCAATCAGATTGGTCGGCAGCTTTCAGAGGCGGGACTTCCTTCAAAATGTGTCCTGTCTGCAGCCAATTGAAATTCATTGGAAAGTATGAAATGGCTGGGGGGCAGACTGTGTCGCCGGGGATGTGTTCCCTACTGAGTCTTCAGATGGCATGACAGGGAACCACCATCCTAAAAATCCTGGCCACAGTGTCAATGGAGTAGTCGGGTCAGTGGAGGTTGGGGGGGTGTGGCAGTGGGATAGTAAGATTGGGAGGGGGGTTAGACAGGGGGTATTGTGCTGGTAGTTGGATGGGTAGTCACGTGGTTGGGCTGTCAGGAATAGGAGTTGTAGTTTGGGCACTCAGGAGGGTAATCAAAGGGTCCAATGGGGAGTCGGGGTGTCAGTAATATAGTTGCCCAAACTGATTTTAATCATTCTAACTTGTCCTGAGTATGTCAGAGATCCTGGGTACCAGCAACTTTAGGCATTCTTAGTCGACTTGAGTACAAACAGCGTTAAACATCATGCATAATCCGATACGAGGCCTTTAATGACTTGTGCACAAGGAGAAACCAGCTTGCAGTTGGCCTGCAAGTGTTTCTGAAGTTACAAACAAACAACTTGGCAATTATAGTCAATTACAGCAAATCAGAAACAAGCAATTTTTCTAATCCTTCATTTGCATACATATTCACTAATTAAATCCTGGCTTTTCGCCCTTTCTCATTCGATTAAAAACTGACTGCTGCTAATCCTTCATTTGCATAGCATATCCCCATATCTTGCCTTTGATATTTGTTATGGAAAAATCTAGTCTTGCTCACCTTCTGGTGAAGACCAAAAAATAGACTGTTATGGGGCCTACGCAGATGAAGATTAGTCTGTTCATGCTGAATAGCAGACACTGACTCCTCTTGAAGGTCTGTAAGCTGATAAACATTTTCCACTCCTGTACAAAGAAGGCATGAAACTTTAATTTGAACACTTTAACTTCTGCACAATTTAACTTCCAACCTATGAAACTTCAATCTGGATATTTTAACTTCTGCAGGTAACTATTTTCGTGAGAAAGTCATAACCATTTGAAGTCTCCAACTCTAGCTCAGAGATTCAGAAAGTTCTGGATGCAGGGGGGATTGCCCAAAGGAAGTTAAAACTTTCCAGGCAATTCCCACAGAGTCAGTGCTTGGGACTTCCTCAGGGTCCCTTTGCGCATCTTGTGGGGTACTTCCGGGGTACAATTATCCGGAGAGCACAGGTTCTGGCCCGGTGTCAATGCTGATAGGTGGCTGTCTGGCAACATCCTGGACCGTGACATTTGTCTTCCTGGTACTGATGGTCAAATGAAACTCTTTACAGGTGTGACAGAGTCTGTCCATTTGTTGCTGTAGGTATCGCTCAGTATAGAATGTGAGTGTAGCATCATCAGAATAGAACAACTCTCTGATGAGGACTTGGCACACCCTTCTATTGGATCTCAGGTGAGCAAGACTGAATAGCTAACCATCAGCTGTGTTAGGTAAATGCAAGGTTAGATGTACCTGTACGTAATACCTGCCCCTTCTGCAGATGACCTGAGGGAATCTGAGAGCAGCAAAGAAAAATATCTGAAAGAGTGACACAACCCTGTTGACCCCACTGAAGATCTCAAAGATTTCTGATGTTGCCCTGTCATAGCTGATCTTACCCATCACGTTGGCATGGAGAGAGGAAATCACATTGAACAGATAGCCATTTTTCTCCAGCAGCTGAACTAGACTGCCTTTGCTTACATGGTGGAATATCTTGCTGAGATCAATGAAGGCAATATATAGTGGTTTCCTTTGTTCCTGGCATTTCTCTTGTGGCTGCTGGACTGAGAAATCATGTAATTTGCAGGTTTAGCAGCAGAGCTCAGTGATGGAGCATTTGACTGCAAATTAAGTGCTCCCTAATTCAAATCCTGGTGCTCGCTCCCTTTCTTTAAATGCTCCCAATCAAGAAAATGCCGACTGTAAAATCCCCAATAAAATGGCACCGCTCAAAGAACAAAGAACAAAGAACAGTACAGCACAGGAAACAGGCCCCTCGGCCCTCCAAGCCTGTGCCGCTCCTTGGTCCAACTAGACCAATCGTTTGTATCCCTCCATTCCCAGGCTGCTCATGTGACTATCCAGGTAAGTCTTAAACGATGTCAGCGTGCCTGCCCCCACCACCCTACTTGGCAGCGCATTCCAGGCCCCCACCACCCTCTGTGTAAAAAACATCCCTCTAATATCTGAGTTAAAAGAACAAAGAACAGCTCATTCTCTTTCCTGCATTTATTTTTCCTCTGCATACTTTCCTTAACCATAGGTGCTTTATGAATGCACGCTATCGTTGTTACAGTTCTTATTTTCGACCACTCGCAGACCAGGTACGAAGGGCGAATGGCCTCCCCTGCTCCTATTTTCTATTGGTCTATGCTTATTAGTGAGTCCTGCATTCTCAGAATGAGACCTCAGTGACTGAAATTGAATGGAGAACCGGTGGTAATAATTTACCGAGCGTCGTCGTCATCATCCCCATACAACCAGCGCATCACACAATTGTCTCAAATTACAGGGAGGTCTTGTGGTCTTAGCAAAAAATACAATCTTCATGTGTACATCAATGTTTCTTCATGTTGACAGGGTTTTATTGAAATCCAAGCCTCATTGTATATCCATTGACTCAATGATTCTCAGAGGTTTCCAAGAAGAAATGATTTTCCCATCTCGACGCACTACGTTTTTAGCACTTCGGGCCGAGCGATTCTCGTGTACGCCGATTCACGGGATTTGCACATGCGTTCCCAATGCACGCGCATCTCCCATTGATGGGTATCCAGCGCAGTCGGAACCATGGTGGGAATAGCAGATAACTTATTTTAATGGTATTTGAATGTAATTTAAATGTCATTATCGGGTTTAAGAACAAAGAACAAAGAACAATACAGCACAGGAACAGGCCCTTCGGCCCTCCAAGCCCGCGCCGCTCCCCGGTCCAGGATTGAATCCTGAATCCAGGATCCCCGCCCAATTTTCCAGCCTATCTACATCCTAATATCCTATCCACCGAGCTGTCCCTCACAGCTACGATGCTTTGTTCATCACAACCTATTAACTCACCCCCACCCCCCCATTCCAGACGATGTGATCTCCAGGGAGAGACGAAAACCCAGAGTGAAAACCCCACGGCCAATATGGGGAAAAAAAATCTGGGAAATTCCTCTCCGACCCCCTGAGGCGATCGAAACGAGTCCAGGAGATCACAATGGCCCTGATCGGAAAATGCTTCCCAACCCTAGTCATTTCCACTTCCACGAACACCATATGAATTCCCTGCCCCCGAGACAGGTTCCCAACTATCCGCAGTCTCGCTCTGTACTGGCACCAGCAAGATGATCATAGAATGAAGCCTTGAAACGAGAAACAAGGAACAATTAGCCCGCGCCGCTCCCTGGTCCAAACTAGACCACTCTTTTGTATCCCTCCATTCCCACTCCGTTCATATAGTTGTCTAGATAAGTCTTAAACGTTCCCAGTGTGTCCACCTCCACCACCTTGCCCGGCAACACATTCCAGGCCCCCACGACCCTCTGTGTGAAATATGTCCTTCTGATATCTGTGTTAAACCTCCCCCCCTTCACCTTGAACCTATGACCCCTCGTGAACGTCACCACCGACCCGGGGAAAAGCTTCCCACCGTTCACCCTATCTATGCCTTTCATAATTTTATACACCTCTATTAAGTCTCCCCTCATCCTCCGTCTTTCCAAGGAGAACAACCCCAGTTTCCCCAATCTCTCCTCATAACCAAGCCCCTCCATACCAGGCAACATCCTGGTAAACCTCCTCTGTACTCTCTCCAAAGCCTCCACGTCCTTCTGGTAGTGTGGCGACCAGAACTGGACGCAGTATTCCAAATGCGGCCGAACCAACCAGTTTGGGACTGAATTCTCTGGCCCGTTAGCATCTCCCACCTCGCCAGTACAATCTCACTCAGGCGGGGTTTAGAGTAGCTCCCCACTTTCGGGAAACAAGTGGGAGACCCCACTGGAGCGAAGGGGCAGGCAATTGGGGCCCCCCAGGGGGTCGGGCGGTGGGTGGGTGGTGCTCCCTGAGCATGGGCACACTGGCAGTGCCAGCCTGTGCCCCCTGGCACTGCCCAATGGGCAAACTACCCATGCCCAGGGGGCACCTTGGCACTACCTACCGGGCATGAGGCAGTCCCAAGGGGGGGCGAGCCCGAAGGGGCAGGGCAAGCTGGGGCAGGGCCTGGGGGGGGTGGGGAGTCCCACTGCCACTCTGCATTGGGATTCGGTTGTGGCTGGAAGGAGGCAGCGATCTGGACGGCCTGAGGGTGTCTGCGGGGGTGGGTGGCCTTCCGGGGGGCGGGGGGGGGGGGGGGGGAGGGAGGTCAGTCAGCCTACCGGGGGTGTGCCTTGGAAGGAGGAATGGGGTTCATCGTCATTGCTCGAGGGAGGAGCTGGAGGTTGGGTTCACTCCGGGATGGGGGGCAGTTAGGGCTGGCACGGGAATGCTCCTGGGGGCCACGATCGGGCCATGGGAGGAGGGCCTGGGTGGGGCAGCACTGCAGGGATCCCAGGCTGGCCACCAATCGAGCTGGCCTGCAAATTGCAGGCTGACTGCGGGGCCACTGCGCATGCGCAGAGTTCCGAAACTGTCAGACTCCGGCGTGAATAGGCCCTGCCGCCCCAGCTTTTAATGATGTGCACAATTGTGACCTCTGTACTGCACAGAGTGTGAGAGATTCGCGTCTGAACTCCCACTGAAGAAACAATCATGATTTCCACCATTTTTCCCATGAATTCAGCACTTCAAACTGTTTCGGGAGAATCGCCCCCAAGATATAACTCTTGGGGCTAAAGTGATCAAGGGATATGAGTGGAAGGCAGGATCAGGATATTGAATTTGATGATCAGCCATGATCAAAATGAATGGCGGAGCAGGCTCTAAGGGCTGAATGGCCTACTGCTGCTTCTATTTCCTGTGTTTCTATTGTCAAGGTGTCATGAAGGAAGCCTTATCTTTACACCGAAGGACATTATTATTTGGCTGTAGTGCATAGTAGTTTCAATCAAAAAGAGGTTTGTGAAGATCCTTTGCTTGTTGCTGCGGCATTACCAAGGAAGGTGCTTAATTGTCTTCTGACTCTCCTCCATTATGATGAGTTGTGTGCGTTTTTCACAAACCGCAAGGAAATGGGGCTTCATCCACTCAAAGAGATGGATGAGAATACAGGAGGCATGGTTAGTAAGTTTGCAGATGACACCAAGATTGGTGGCATAGTGGACAGTGAAGAAAGTTATCTCCAATTGCAACGGGATCTTGATCAATTGGGTCAGTGGGCTGACAAATGGCAGATGGAGTTTAATTTAGACAAATGTGTGGTGATGCATTTTGGTAGATTGAAACAGGGCAGGACTTACTCAGTTAATGATAGGGTGTTGGGGAGAGTTACAGAACAAACAGATCTAGGGATACATGTTCATAGCTCCTTGAAAGTGGAGTCACAGGTGGACAGAGTGGTGAAGAAGGCATTCGGCATGCTTGGTTTCATCGGTCAGAACATTGAATACAGGAGTTGGGATGTCTTGCTGAAGTTGTACAAGACATTGTAAGGCCACACTTGGAATACTGTGTGCAATTCTGGTCACCCTATTATAGAAAGGATATTATTAAACTAGAAAGAGTGCAGAAAAGATTTACTAGAATGCTACCGGGACTTGATGGATTGAGTTATAAGAACATAAGAACATAAGAAATAGGAGCAGGAGTAGGCCATCCAGCCCCTCGAGCCTGCCATAGAACCATAGAAAATTACAGCTCAGAAACAGGCCTTTTGGCCCTTCTTGTCTGTGCCGAACCATTTTATGCCTAGTCCCACTGACCTGCACTTGGACCATATCCCTCCACACCCCTCTCATCCATGAACCCGTCCAAGTTTTTCTTAAATGTTAAAAGTGACCCCGCATTTACCACTTTATCCGGCAGCTCATTCCACACTCCCACCACTCTCTGCGTGAAGAAGCCCCCCCTAATATTCCCTTTAAACTTTTCTCCTTTCACCCCTAACCCATGCCCTCTGGTTTTTTTCTCCCCTAGCCACAGCGGAAAAAGCCTGCTCGCATTCACTCTATCTATACCCATCAAAATCTTATACACCTCTATCAAATCTCCCCTCAATCTTCTACGCTCCAGGGAATAAAGTCCCAACCTATTCAATCTCTCTCTGTAACTCAGCTTCTCAAGTCCCGGCAACATCCTTGTGAACCTTCTCTGCACTCTTTCAATCTTATTTGAATGCCCCGCCATTCAATAAGATCATGGCTGATCTGATAGTGGTTTAGTTCCACTTACCCGCCCACTCCCCATAACCCTTAATTCCCTTATTGATCAGAAATCTATCTACCTGTGACTTAAACATATTTAACGAGGTAGCCTCCACTGCTTCAGTGGGCAGAGAATTCCAGAGATTCACTACCCTCTGAGAGAAGAAGTTCCTCCTCAACTCTGTTCTAAACTGACTCCCCCTTATTTTGAGGCTGTGTCCTCTAGTTCTCCTTTTCTTTCTAAGTGGAAAGAATCTCTCTGCCTCTACCCTATCTAGCCCCTTCATTATCTTATATGTCTCTATAAGATCTCCCCTCAGCCTTCTAAACTCCAACGAGTACAGGCCCAATCTACGCAATCTCTCCTCATAAGCTAACCCCCTCATTTCCGGTATCAACCTGGTGAACCTTCTCTGTACTCCCTCCAAGGCCAATATATCCTTCCGCAAATAAGGGGACCAAAATCGCACACAGTATTCCAGCTGCGGCCTCACCAGTACCTTGTACAATTGCAGCAAGACCTCCCTGCTTTTATACTCCATCCGCTTCATGATAAAGGCCAACATTCCATTTGCCTTCTTGATCACCTGCTGCACCTGCAAACTGAGTTTTTGCGATTCATGCACAAGGACCCCCAGATCCCTCTGCACAGTAGCATGTTGTAATTTTTCACCATTTAAATAATAGTCCATTTTACTATTATTCCTTCCAAGTTATAAGGAGAGGCTGAATAGACTGGGACTTTTTTCTCTGGAGCTTAGGAGGCTGAGGGGTGACCTTAAAGAGGTCTATAAAATAATGAGGGGCATAGACAAGGTAGATAGTCAATATCTTTTCCCAAAAATAGGGGAGTCTAAAACTAGAGGGCATAGGTTTAAGGTGAGAGGGGAGAGATACAAAAGTGTCCAGAGGGGCAATTTTTTCACACAGAGGGTGGTGAGTGTCTGGAACAAGCTGCCAGAGGTAGTAGTAGAGGCGGGTACAATTTTATCTTTTAAAAAGCATTTTGATAGTTACATGGGTACGATGGGTATAGAGGGATATGGGCCAAATGTGGGCAATTGGGATTAGTTTAGGGGTTTAAAAAAAAGTGCGGCATGGACAAGTTGGGCCGAAGGGCCTGTTTCCATGCTGTAAACCTCTATGACTCTATGATTCTATGACTCTAAGAGAAAAAGAAAGATCGGACTCACCCAACTCATCTCTCAGCAGCAGCCATAATCTGTTAAATATACAATACTGACAAAATTCAATGATGAAGGGATCAGGGGCCCTGTCTGTCCTGCACTCTCAGCTGGAAGAGAGTTATTGAGGATGGCATCCTGAGAGGGTGGGGGGAAGAAAAAAATCTGGTGAAACAGAAGGAGGAGGGGAGAAGGAGAAAGAGGGCACACAGCAACAGAAGTGAATGATGTAAACAGATTGGAAACATGTCTAAAACACTGAGCTTTATAACGTTGAAAGCTTGTATGTGAATTCAGGGGATCAACATTCAAGGGCAACATTTTTTCACACAATATTACTGCTGCAGATTTGGTAGAGAAAAGCTGACAATTACATGGAAGAAACTAACAGCGCACCTTTCATTTAACGGTGATCTTGATGTGCAATTAATTGGCATTAAAATACAGACATTTCATATTTAAATATGGAATGAATAAAATGAAGCGGGAAGCAGGTTACCAGTAAGACACCGTATCGCTGGGTAACTGCTTTACATCAGGAGACACAGAAATCACAAATGATACAAAGCCATAAAATACCAATTTGCCAGAGCACTTTAGTCATTGCTTTATCAACGGAAAGCAGAATAATGTATCAAAAGCACTTTCAGATAATGACGAAAAGTTTAGTATCCTCTGCTTTTCTAATGAACAATTTCGAGCAATCTTTTATATTTACGTTAATGTAAATTTATGTTTCCTTTCAAGCATGCTTATTACGTCTACTGAAGCGTACAACCTGATGACTTTGCAATCTGTCAATTCATTTAGATTCCATAAGCATTAATATGGAGCTGCAAGTTGCTGATTATCCTCGCCATTATTTTGTATGTGAATCAACATAAAAGCAAGGACAAGTGCAGGAGATGCCGGCAGGTTCAGTAAATAGCTGCATGTGGGAAGATTGGTTTATGGGTTTGACTGGTGCTGTTTTCACACGTAATTTAAATCCATTTTCTGGAACATGCTGGAACATTTGCTCCGTGACAGAGATGGATGATTTATTTTAAAGCCAAACAGTTCTAGTGTGCAGCATGTATTTATGTCATCGCAGGAATGTGTAGCCTCCAGAAGGAAGATCTGCATAAATAACTGGCTGTAACACAGGGCCTGATTTGCAAAGCTGAGTCAGGAAGCTAACACCCAGTTCCCCAACTTGCATTGCTCTCACAATGCCATTATTAAATACTACAGCTAAAATGCCTCACACCTCATGAACTACAACAGTACAAATGCCCTAATTTGTCTCACGGTGAGCTTGGCACCCAATTAATCGGGCTGAGCACTTCCAAAAGGTGGGAGCTGCCTGTCTGACCCCCACCACAAAGGCAGGCAGTAGCCATGTTGGGGGCTGCCATTTCCCGAGCTGAAGAGAGCAGACAGCTCCTCCCAGAGTCAGCAGCTTTGATATGGGTGAAAGGGGCCACGCAGGAAAAATAAAGATTTAGCTCTTGCATCCAATGCAATTGGGTCAATGAAAAAGCAGTTTCAACATTAAAGCAAATAAACTTGATTTGGCCCCACGACGAGGCCACCAGCTGTGTACTAACATCAACTGGACTGTCCCGGTTCGCCGACATGAATTTAAAAAATTCCACTCTGCACCTTGGAGGCCCCTTTACAAGCTCTTTAATTAGTTTTAATTGACAGTGGGCAGGTATCCTGCCCCCACCCCCCACCCATGCTCCTTTAAAAATTACAAAATGTCCCAGTGGCATCAGGGTCCTGATACAACCTCGGGGGCTACAATTTTCAAATTGCGCCCAGACCAAGTCCCAACCCTATGACTCATTGTAAGCCCAACCTGTGATCTGCTTCACTGTGTCAAATGTACAGATCACACATTTTCATAGCACCATTAAAATGCCTCACGCCTCACGAAGTACAACAGTACAAGTTGCAATCCACGTGGTATAAGTTTGAATATATTTAGCTCACAGCTGGTTCACCTATTCACTGTCAGATCCACCAATCTGAAGAACCAAGAATCCCATGATTTTTTTTAAAAATTGATCTTACTATCAATTCGCTTTAGGACCCTCCATTCTTTTCTTCCTCTAGGCTCCAACAAGTGCCAGAAGTAAATGGAAACCTTTGCAATGAACATTCAAAGTATCAATTTTGTCCTGTTTGCCATATTCCCCTCTTCCTGCCAAACAAGTCAAATTTCCTCTGCCATTCTTTGCATCCTTACCCTGAACCTATGTTTTACTCTAGTTTCTGTCCTACATTTCCATTTTCACTCAACAAATTCATCTTTTCCACACTATCCCTTCTCTTGATGTCATTCCCACTAAACTGCTGATCATTTCATGCCTCTTTCATGCCAACACAATGCTGTAAATCATTCCCTCCATTATGCTAGCGGGATTCTCTGGTCCCTTCCGCTGCACTGAATAGAGATTTGGCTGAGCACCATCCTTGCTGGCAGCGGTGGCAGGGCGTGAACGACTGGAGAATTCCGGCCCTTTTAGGACTGCCACCACCTGCCTCCTCCCACCGCCTCCCCTATCTTCTCCACTCAAAAAACCACCACCAACTATGATGGGCGGGATTTGACCACTTCATTCGTCCCGAAACCCTAAAATCCCGCCCAAGGTCAACTGACCTTTCCATGGTCTGCCCCTCGCCCGCTCTGACTTCCATGGCGGCTGGGACGGTAAAATTCTGGCCAATGTGCTTATTTTATATGGGGTGGCATGGTGGCACAGTGGTTAATACTGCACCGGGGACCTGGGTTTGATTCCCGGCTTGGGTCACTGTCTGTGTGGTGTTTGCACATTCTCTCCTGTCTGCGTGGGTTTCCTCCGGGTGCTCCGGTTTCCTCCCACAGTCCAAAGATGTGCGGGTTAAGTACATTGACCCGAACAGGCACCAGAGTGTGGCGACTAGGGGAATTTCACAATAACTTCATTGCAGTGTTAATGTAAGCCTGCTTGTGACTAATTAACAGACTTTAAAACTTTAAACTTTTATATGTGTATGCCAAAGTGTGCCACAGGAGCATTAGAAATTAAGGTATGACACTAAGCCATATCAAGAGATATTAGGTCAGATGACCAACAATTTGGTCAAAGAGGTCAGTCTTAAGGAGCATCTTAAAGAGGATGGCAAGGTTGAAAGGCAAAGAAATGTAGGGAGGGAATTTCAGAGCACAACATGGCTTTGGCAATTGAAGGCACAGCCACCAATGGCAGAGCATTTAATACTGGGGCAAAGAGGCCAGGATTAGATGAGCGCAGATATCTTGAAGGGTTGTTGGACTGGGGGAGAAAACAGTGTTCGCAAATGGTGAGGTCAGATATTTGAGGATGAGATAGAAAGAGGTTTGGACCCTGGTGGAATCAAGGGTTGTGGGGAATGGGTGAGAAAGTAGAGTTGAAGCCCCAAGGTCAGCCATGATCATGTTAAATGGCGGAGCAGGCTCGATGGGTCATACAGTCTACTCCTGCTCCTATTGCTTGTGCTCTTGGGAAAGTTTGAATATAAGGATGGAAATTTTAAAATCAAGATGTTGCTTGACCGGGATCCACAGTAGGTCAGTGAGTGAAGGAGCGATGGGTAAATGGGACTCGGTGCGAGTTAGGAAACAGGCAGCAGAGGTTTTAATAGCCTCAGTTTTGTGGAGGCTAGAATGTGAGAGACAGCCAGGAGTGCATTGGAATAGTCAGATCAAGAGGTAAGAAAAGAATGAGGGTTCCAGAAGCAGCTGAGCTAAGGCAGGGACAAAGTCAGATGCTGTGGAGATGGAAATTGCCAGTCTTCTCAATAGCGTGACAATATGGTCAGAAGCTCATCTTAGGGTCAAATATAACACCAACTCACCTTGATTCCTCTGACCTTGCAAACTACCATCCCTTGCAAACTACCACTTCCAGCCTCCCTTCCTTCTCCAAAGTTCTTGAGTGGGCCACCTCCCAAATCCATGTCCATCTTTCCCAAAGCTCCATGTTTGAACACCTTCAATCAGGTTAATTAGATACAACTGTTGGGGCGAAAGGGATCAAGGGATATAGGGGGAAGGTGGATCAGGCTATTGAATTTGATGATCAGCCATGATCAAAATGAATGGAGGAACAGGCTCGAAGGGCCAAACGGCCTACTCCTGCTTCCAGTTTCTATGTTTCTGCCCCAATACAGCAAATGGCACTAAGCAAAGTCATAAATGACGGTCTCGTTACCACGACTGTGGTACACTATCTTTTTGAGTCCTCTTTGACTTCGCTTCAGTCTTTGCCATCCAATATTTCTCCTCTGCTGTCCAGTGGGACTACCCTCACTTGAACAAAGACCAAAGAACAAAGAAATGTACAGCACAGGAACAGGCCCTTCGGCCCTTCAAGCCTGTGCTGATCATGATGCCCCAACTTAACTAAAAAAACCTCCTGCCCTTACTCGGTCCATATCCCTCTATTCCCTCCCTATTCATGTATTCATCCAGATGCCTCATAAATGTAGCTAAAATGCCTACTTCCACCACCTCCTCTGGCAGCGTGTTTCAGGCACCCACCACTCTCTGCGTGAAAAACATCCCGGCACATCTCCCTTCAAAACGTTCCCCCTCTCACCTTGAACCTGTGTCCCCTTGTAATTGACACTTCCATCCTTGGAAAAAGCCTCTGAATATCCACCCTGTCTATACCTCTCATAATTTTGTTGTCCTCTATCAGGCCTCCCCTCAGCCTCCGTCTTTCTAGTGAAAACAATCCTAGTTTATTTAACCTCTCCTGATAGCCAACACCCTTGAGACCAAGGAACGTCCTGGTGAACCTTCTTTGCACTCTCCCCAAAGCTTCCATTTCCTTCTGGTAGTGTGGTGACCAGAACTTCACGCAATACTCCAAACGCGGCCTAGCCAAGGTTTTATATAACTGCAACATGATTTCCCAACTCTTGATTTACTAAGCAGACTCCCCACATTTTCCTCCAGATCATTTATATATACTACAAATGCCAGAGGTCCTAGCACTGAACCCTGCGGAACACCAGTAGCTACAGATCTCCATTCTGAAAAAAAAACCCTTCCACCACTACTCTTCTATAACCAAGCCAGCTCTGTATCCATCAAGCCAACCCATCCCGAATCCCATGTGATTTTAGTTTTTGTACCAGTCTGCCATTTGGGACCTTGTCAAACGCCTTACTAAAATCCATATAAACTACATCCACAGCTTTTTCCTCATTAATTCTCTTTGTCACCGCTTCAAAATCTCAATAAAGTTGGTGAGACGTGATATAAAACCATGCTGCCCGTCACTAACTAGTCCATTTTTTTCCAAATGTGCACATATCCTGTCCCTCAGTATCTTCTCCAAAAGCTTCCCCACCACTGACATCAAGCTTATAATTTCCTGGATTATCCCTACTTCCTTTCTTAAACAAGGGAACAACATTGGCTGTTCTCCAGTACTCTGGAACCTCAAGGAGGATGTGAAGATATATGTTAAGGCCCCAACTATTTCTTCCCTTGCCTCCCACAGTAACTGGGAAAAATCCCATCTGGCTCTGGGGACTTGTCTATCTTAATGTAATTTAGAATGCTCAACACTTCCTCCTTTGATATATTGATATTCTCTAGAGCGTCCACACAGCTATCCCTGACCTCAACAGCCGTCATGTCCTTCTCCTTGGTGAGTACCAATACAAAGTGCTCATTATGGATCTCACCCACTTCCTGTGCTCCACGCATAACTTCCTTCCTTTGTCCTTGAGTGGGCTTTTTCTCTTGCTACCCTCTTGCTCCTAATACATTCTCCTTGATCTTGTTTGTTAAAAAATTTCATGGCCTCTTTTAGCCCTCCTAATTCCATGTTTAAGTTCCTTCCTACTTTCACTATATTCCTCAAGGGCTTTGTCAGTTTTTAGAAGCCTAGACCTAGCGTATGCTTCCTTTTTCCTTTTGACTCAGCTTACAATTTCCCTTGTCATCCATGCTTCCTGAATCCTGCCATTTTTATCCTTCATTTTTACAGGGATATGCCTGTCCTGCACTTCAATCAACTGGCCTTTAAAAGCCTCCCACATGCTAGACATGGATTTGCCCTCAAATTGCCGCTCCCAATCCACATTCCCCAGTTCCTCTCTAATTTGGATGTAATTGGCTCTCACCCAATTAAGCACCCTCACCCGAAGGCCACTCTTGTCCTTATCCATGACTACCCGAAATCTTATGGAAGTTATGGTCGCTAAGCTCCCCCACTGAAACATCGATCACCTGGCCTGGCTCCTTCCCCAGTACCAAGTCTGGTATAGCTCTCTCCCTGGTTGGGTTGTCAACATACTGTATCAAAAAGCCCTCCTGGACACATTCAACAAATTGCTCTCTATCCGAGCCCCTGGCTGTGAGGGAGTCCCAGTCAATATGAGGGAAGATAAATGACCCTGCTTTTTTCATACCTTGTCAGTATCTGACTACACAACTGCTCCTCTGTCTCCTGCGGGCTGTTGGGAGGACCAAAGTACACTCCCAACATTGCGATTTTATTCTTCCTATTCCTGAGCTCCACCCATAATGCCTCACTGCAAGATCTCTCTAATATGTCCTTCCTCAACACAGCTGTGCTGTGCTCCCTAATCAGCAATGCAACTCCTCCACCTCTTTTGTTTCCCCTTCTGTCCCAACTAAAACAACGATATCCAGGAATGTTAAGCTGCCAGTCCTGTGCCTCCTTTAACCATGTCTCCGTAATTGCAATAACATCATAATTCCATGCAGTAATCCAGGCTCTCTGTTCATCTGTCTTACCTGTTACACTTTTTGCATTGAAGCAAGCGCACTCCTGACCTCCAGTCCGCCATGCCCCATGGCCTCCCTCTGCCTGCTCTTACCCTGTGCTATGATTATCTCAGTCTCACTTTTTTTCCTTGTCCCTTCACTTACTGGCTTGTTGTTTCATTTCCCACCCCACTGCCACACTAGTTTAAACCCTCCCGAACAGTACTAGCAAACCTCCTGCCCAGGATATTGGTGCCCCTCCAGTTCAGGTGCAATCCGTGCTTCTTGTACAGGTTCCACCTTCCCCAGAAGACATCCCAGTGATCCATATATCTAAAGCCCTCCTTCCTAACCAGCTCTTTAGCCATGTGTTCAACTGTACTATCTCCCTGTTCCAAGTCTCACTAGCACATGGCACACGCAGTAGTAATCCTGAGATTACTACCTTAGAGGTTCTACTGTTTAGTTCCCTACCTAACTCCCTTGGTTCCCCTTATCATCAATCAATGAAAATAATGTTTGCCCTTGATAAACTTTTTATACTTTTGAACACTTTCACCAGCTGCCCTCTCATTAGTGAATTAGGTGTTCACTCCCTGTGTAATTATCCGGGCTGCCTTGAGACTTGCTCCTGAGAACCGAACTTAGTTTTCCATGGATTGGTTGGGCCGCACAGTTTGCAGAGATCTGGATTAACTAATATTTGCTAAATATAATATATGACATGATGAAAAAGGGATTTTGAGTACCCGACTCATTTCTACTATAGTGACAATAAAAGTACTGCTATATTTCAGTTAAATGGCGCAAACACTTTTCAAATCTTAGTCAGTCAATCTAAAATCAATTTGCAAAGCAATTTTTCAACTCACTGCTGCTTTGCTCAAGAAAGTAAAATATTGTATTGGCTTCCCAGGTTTAACAATGTCTCTTAGCAGCAACGACCAACATGACATCCCTGCAAACTTCCCAATTGTCTGAATCTTATTTATTGTAGATCATAGAATCATAGAATCCTACAGCGCAGAGGGAGGCCATTTTGGCCCATCAAGTCTGCACCGACCAAAATCCCACCAGGCCCTATCCCCATAACCTCACGCATTTACCCAGCTCATCTCCCTAATACTAAGGGGCAATTTAGCATGGTTAATCCACCTAACCCTCACGCCTTTCAACTGTGGGAGGAAACCGGAGCACCCAGAGGAAACCTATGCAGACATGGGGAGAATATGCAAACTTCACACAGTGACCCAAGCCAGGAATCGAACCCAGGTCCCTGACGCTGTGAGGCAGTAGTGCTAACCACTGTGCCACCGTGTCGCCCTGTAGCTCATCTCATGTAACTCATCTTCAACTTTCATCCAGTGTAGGATTGTTCAGATTGGAAACCAAATAGAATGGGGATGAGGCTCATTTCAAAAGTCTGCACCCCTGTCTGTTCATGACCTGAAATGTGGCTCATTAAATCGGGGCAATATTCCCAAGTAGATATGTGTAATGATGGCAGGTTACAAAATTGCAAGGACCATAAAGTGACATCCCAAAAATAAGATTCCAAGGGCAGTAGAAATGGAGGTGACCTTGGCTTCCTGCATGCAGCGTTGCAGAAGGGTAGCTATATGCATGTAATCATTCCTGTTTTTGCCACTATATCTAGCACATAGGCAGTCTGTTAAACCTCTTTTAAAGCAGCAGACTGCAGGTCTCTTTGGAAGAATTAAGAGATGACTAAAACTTTGGAAGAGATGTGTTTTGGCAAGGTTTGTAAAACACAGGGAACGCAGGTAATTGGGCAGTTAGGTTTGGGGATGGAGTCCTTGATATTAATTGTATACCAACTGTGATTATTTGTACACAGGTGCTGGGTATTAACTGAGCATTCATTGAGCTCGGAGACAGTTTTTATGTGAAAATTAAAAGATCAGGTGACTGTTGAACAGGCAAGGTAATAATATCTTTGCCGATAATACAACATTTGGAAGTTGATGTCTATTTATTAGGAAGTGTTAATAGAATTTGCCATTATTGGAATTACTAATTACTGATTAAGCACATTCATGAAAATTGATTTTGTAAAAAAATAGGTACAGACTAAAACTGTGGTGGTTGGGTTAGAAGGTTTTTCTTGTAATGTTAACTCTGCAATTCTTTTTAAGGTGCATGAAGATTGCCTCCAGTTCTATCCTTCAGCAACTGACTTTCTTGACTCGAACAGTGAAGAGTTTGATCAAAAGAGAAAATGCTGGAAAATCTCAGCAGGTCTGGCAGCATCTGTAAGGAGAGAAAAGAGCTGACATTTCATGTCCAGATGATCCTTTGTCAAAGCTGAGTTTGACCAAGGTGGTTGAAGGCCTGCCATCATAGGCAGAGCAGAGGGAGAGGGGATGCATAGGAGGTCAGAGTAGTGATTGAACGGGCATATGTCTGGAGATGGAATGGTGCAAAGCTATGGGAGAATTTGCATGGGAAGCTTGAGCAACTTAAATGTGATGCATCTGGGGATCAGGAAACCATTGTAAACCAATGGCAAAACATTGGGATTAGTATCCTGACAAGAACATTTATCAGAAGTACCAGATAAACAATTATCAAATACATATTGGTACCAACAACATAGGTAGGAAAAGGGATGAGGTCCTAAGTCTGAATATAGAGTTAGGCAGAGGCTAAAATGCATGATCTCAAAGGTAGTAATTTCTGGACTACTACCGGAGCCACGTGCTAGTGAGAATAGGAATAAGAAGATTAGGCAGATGAATGCGTGGCTTGAGAGCTGGTACAGGGGGCAGGGATTTACATTTTTGGATCATTGGGATCTCTTTTGGGGAAAGGGTGACCTGTTCAAGAGGGACGGGTTACACCTGAACTGGAGGTGGACTAACATCCTGGCGGGGAGATTTGCGAGAGCCACTCAGAAGGGTTTAAACTAGTTTGGCAGGGGGGGTGGGACCCAAAGCAGTAGGGAGACAGAAGAGAAGGTTGAGGACAGCACAGAAGTTAAAGAGAGCACATTAAGTAGTAAAGACCTAGTACCAGACGGATCAGGCAAATGCAAGACAGAGAGCAAGGGAAGTCCAGATTAAACTGCATTTATTTCAATGTAAGAGGCCTGACGGGCAAGGCAGATGAACTCAGGGCATGGATGGTACGTGGGACTGGGATATTATAGCAATTACTGAAACATGGCTAAGGGAGGGACAGAACTGGCAGCTCAATGTTCCAGGGTACAGATGCTATAGGAAACATAGAACAGGAGGTAAGAGAGGAGGGGGAGTTGCACTTTTGATTAGGGAAAACATCACGGCA
This sequence comes from Mustelus asterias, assembly GCF_964213995.1. NCBI lineage: Eukaryota > Metazoa > Chordata > Chondrichthyes > Carcharhiniformes > Triakidae > Mustelus > Mustelus asterias. Next base: position 96,139,663 of record NC_135810.1, on the reverse strand, counting down.
GTACTGAGAGGGAATATATCCCAGGGTTCGGCCACTGAGTCTATATGGGTAGAACTGAGAAATAAAAAGGGGGAAATCACTTTGATAGGGTTGTACTATAGGCCCCCAAATACTCAGTGGGAAATTGAGGAGCAAATATGTAAGGAGATTACAGATAGCTCCAAGAAAAATAGGGTGGTAAAGTAGGGGATTTTAACTTTCCCAACATTGACTGGGACAGCCATAGTATTAGAGGGTTGGATGGAGAGAAATTTGTTGAGTGTATTCAGCAGGAATTTCTCATTTAGTATGTGGATGGTCCAACTAGAGAGGGGGTAAAACTTGACCTCCTCTTAGGAAATAAGGAAGGGCAAGTGACAGAAGTGTTAGTGAGGGATCACTTTGGGACCAGTGACCATAATTCTATTAGTTTTAAGATAGCTATGGAGAATGATAGGTCTGGCCCAAAAGTTAAAATTCTAAATCGGAGCAAGGCCAATATTGATGCTATCAGGCAGGAACTTCCAAAAGTTAATTGGGGAAGTCTGTGGGAAGGCAAAGGGACGTCTGGTAAGTGGGAGGCTTTCAAAAGTGTGTTAACCAGGGTTCAGGGTAAGCACATTCCTCTTAGAGCGAAGGGCAAGGCTGGAAGAAGTAGGGAACTGTGGATGACTCAGGATATTGAGGCCCTGGTCAAGAAGAAGAAGGAGGCACATGACATGCATAGGCAGCAGGGATCAAGTGAATCCCTTGAAGAGTATAGGGGGTGTAAGAGTAGAGTTAAGAGAAATCAGGAGGCAAAAAGAGGACACGAGATTGTTTTGGCAGATAAGGCAAAGGAGAATCCAAAGAGCTTCTACAAATACATAAAGGCCAAAAGAGTAACTAGGGAGAGAGTAGTGTCTCTTAAGAATTAACAAGGTGATGCACGTTATCATACACGAGGCTTGATGCTCAGGAAATAAAGGCTTTTATTTGCTGTAACGAAGCAGCCAACAATTATATACACAATCCCAGACTGAGGGGTCCCAGCCAGAGCAGGGACCTTTATACCTCTCCCAGGAGGCGGAGCCCGACTGGGATGTACCACAACACTACAATACAAAGGTGTAACAACCCCACCCTAACCCCAACAGCAACAAGTAGCACAACCCATCCCTAACCCAACAGCAACATATGTACATACTTGTAGTACTAGCCAGACCCTGGCTCAGTACTATCCAGTGGGAACCAACGATGGTTCACCACACAAGGTCATCTATGTACGGATCCACAAGAGATGGGTGAGATCCTACATGAATATTTTTCATCAGTATTTACTGCTGAGAAAAGGATGGATGTTAGGGAACTTGGGGAAATAAATAGTGATGTCTTGAGGAGTGTACATACTACAGAGAAGGAGGTGCTGGAAATCTTAAAGTGCATCAAGGTAGACAAATCCCCGGGCCCTGATGAAGTGCATCCCAGGACATTTTGGGAGGCTAGGGAGGAAATTGCGGGTCCCCTAGCAGAGATATTTGAATCATCGACAGCCACAGGTGAGATGTCTGAAGATTGGAGGGTGGCAAATGTTGTGCCTTTGTTTAAAAAGGGCTGCAGGGAAAAGCCTGGGAACTACAGGCCAGTGAGCCTCACATCTGTGGTGGGTAAGTTGTTGGAAGGTATTTTGAGAGACAGGATCTACAGGCATTTAGAGACGCAAGGACTGATTAGGGACAGTCAGCATAGCTTTGTGAGTGGAAAATCATGTCTCACAAATTTGATTGAGTTTTTTGAAGGGGTAACCAAGAGGTAGATGAGGGCAGTGCAGTTGGTGTTGTCTACATGGACTTTAGCAAGGCTTTGACAAGGTACCGCATGGTAGATTGTAGCATAAAGTTAAATCTCACGGGATCCAGGATGAGGTAGCTAAATGGATACAAAATTGGCTTGATGACAGAAGTCAGAGAATGGTTGTAGAGGGATGTTTTTCAAACTGGAGGCCTGTGACCAGCAGTTTGTCTCAGGGATCAGCGCTGGGTCCACTGTTATTTGTCATTTATATTAATGATTTGGATGAGAACATAGGAGGCATGGTTAGGAAGTTTGCAGATGACACCAAGATTGGTGGCATAGTGGAAAGTGAAGAAGGTTATCTCGGATTGCAATGGGATCTTGATCAATTGGGCCAGTGGGCTGACGAATGGCAGATGGAGTTTAATTTAGATAAATGCAAGGTGATGCTTTTTGGTAGATTGAACCAGGGCAGGACTTACTCAGTTAGTGGTAGGGCGTTGGAGAGAGTTACAGAGCAAAGAGATCTAGGGTACAGGTTCATAGCTCCTTGAAAGTGGAGTCACAGGTGGACAAAGTGGTGAAGAAGGCATTCAGCATGCTTGGTTTCATTGATCAGAACACTGAATACAGGAGTTGGGACGTCTTGTTGAAGTTGTACAAGACATTGGTAAGGCCACACTTGGAATACTTTGTGCAATTCTGGTCACCCTATTATAGAAAGGATATTATTAAACTAGAAAAAGTGCAGAAAAGATTTACTCGGATGCTACCGGGACTTGATGGATTGAGTTATAAGGAGAGGTTGGATAGACTGGGACTTTTTTCTCTGGAGTGTAGAAGGTTGAGGGGTGATCTTATAGAGGTCTATAAAATAATGAGGGGCATAAATCAGCTAGATAGTCAATATCTTTTGCCAAAGATAGGGGAGTTAAAACCAGAGGGCATAGATTTAAGGTGAGAGGGGAGAGATACAAAAGTGTCCAGGGGGTAATTTTTTCACAGGGAGGGTGTTGAGTGTCTGGAACAAGCTGCCAGAGGTAGTAGTAGAGGCCAGTACAATTTTGTCTTTTAAAAAGCATTTAGACAGTTACATGAGTAAGATGGGTATAGAGGGAAATGGGCCAAATGCGGGAAATTGGGATTATCTTAGGGGTTTTTAAAAAAAGGACAACATGGACATGTTGGGCCAAAGGGCCTGTTTCCATGCTGTAAACCTCTATGGCTCTATGACTCTATAATCTCCTAGAGTTTACCATCCAATCAATACCTTGTGATTAATGATGCCCATATTTAGCTTACCGAACTGTTTTATCTTAAGAATAATAACAGTATTTATACTATCAAACTCTCATTGAATTTAAAACATTGATAATGCAAATGCGCAGTAGATCTGGTTAATTCTCAAAATAACTGATAAATGTTACAAAAGTAGCTGAGTTATGTCACAGTAATTCAGTATGAGTTGCTTGGCATCTATAAACTAACAGTGTAGATCAGTATTTAAGATTGATATAAAGTGGTGAGATTAATTTCGGATTAGGCTCCTTAGACAGCCGACACATTACATGATTAGAATGCCAATTCGCTGAATAAATTTAAGTCTATGGGAAATAAATTCCTTTGAGTGGCATCATTACACAGAAGACCTTAATTCCCCAGGGACAGGCAGCACCACGGGCCACTAACTACACCCCCCACCCCCATGGTTTCCTCTATTGGTGATATTGAAGAACGTAGAGCAAGCCAATCCTTGGAGATTTGGGATAAGCCTGCATTGTGGCATGAACAATATTCAAATGTTTCCAGTAGGTCTTGACCTTATGAGCTAGTGTGGATGAGTTGATTGGCTCACCAGTTTTTGGGAGGATGATTGGGACAATCAAGGTCAAATTTGTTTTTATTCGTTCATGGGATGTGGGCATCTCAGGCTGGGCCAGCATTTATTGCTCATCTCTGAGGTCATTTAAGACTCAATCACATTGCTATGGATCTGGAGTCACATGTAAACCAGACCAGGTAAGGATGGTAGATTTGCTTCCCTAAAGGACATTAGTGAACCAGGTGGGTTTTTGTGACAATCAACAATGGTTTCATGGTCATCGTTAGACTTCTAATAGAATTCAAATTTCACCATCTGTCATGGTGGGATTTGAATCTGTGTGCCCAGAGCAATACCCTGGATCTCTGGATTACTAGTCCAGTGACAATACCACTACGCCACTCCCTCCCCTAATCCTCTATCTTTCGAGCTGCTGTTCATTGTTTCTGGATTGTCCCTTCCTGAGTAACGCCTTACAAGCTTGCAGCCTTGACCAACTGATTTACATCTCAGCTACTGTTCTCTCAGGTACATTAGTACATCTAAATGACACACTATTTCGCAATGATCTCATTGGTATAGAAGTACAATCTTAACTTCTGTAACTTTTTCCTCATGTGACACAGACATCCTTTTACATATACTAAACGAAAGGATTCCTACACCTACTACATAGACTATTACATGAACTGATAAAAGAATTGATCTATAAACTAAGGATTAAGAAAAGAGAACTGAAGATTCTTCAGGGCTGGATTTTCCTGGAGTTGGAGAGACCTGTGGAGAGGTTAAAATGGTGGCTGGGACCTGATTCCAAGATTCCCAACCCTATTCCTGGGGTTTCCAATTTTCAGCAGAGCCTTGGAATCTTATTTTTGGGATGTCACTTTATGGTCCTCACAATTTTGTAACCTGCCAGTATTACACGTATCTACTTGGGAATCTTGCTCTGCTTTAATGAGCCACATTTAAGGTCACAAACACACAGGAGTGCAGACTTTTGAAATGAATGATCCCTATTCTATTTAGCTTCCAATCTGAACAATCGTATGCTGGACGAATGTTGAAGATCCTGGAATTCCGTCCCTAACAGTACAGTGGGTGTACCTATACTTCAGGGACTGCGACGGTTCAAGAAGGCAGCTCACCATCACATTCTCAAGGGCAATTAGGGATAGGCAATAAATGCTGGTCTAGCCAGCGACACCCACATCCCGTAAATAAATTTCAAAAAATAATAGTAAAGATCTAACGATACAATAGCAGAAAAAGTGTCCTGATCAAGATGTGTCTATCAACCAAAATATGTCAACTGGTCATTTACCTAATTGCTATTTGTGTGACCTTGTGTACGAATTAGTTGTGGTACTTGTCTGCATAACAAAAGTGTCCACACTTCAAAAACTGTGAACCACTTTGGGACATTCTCAAGACGTGAGAGGGGCAACTAGTTTTTTCCTCAAGAAAAAGTGCTCATAAGTCCAGGATTTGGAAATAAAGGGGCCGATTCTCCCATTCCGACCCGCTAATATTTTGGTGGATCGGGCTGGGAGACGTGCGCATGTGCCGATTCACGGGATTCGCGCATGTGTTCCCGACGCATGCATGTCTCCCATCGCCAGAGAGCAGGCGCAGTCAGGACCACACTGGAAACCGGCAGGAAGACCAGGTAAGTATTTTAAATCTATTTTTAATGTAATTTAGATGTGATTATCGGGCCTGGGACTGAATTCTCCAGACCTGATAGCATCTCCCACCTCGCCAGTACAATTTCACTAAGGCGGGGTTTAGAGTAGCTCCCCAATTTCGGGGACTCCGCTGGAGTGAAGGGGGGCAATCAGGGCCCCCAGGGGGTCTGGCGGTGGGGGGGTGGTGCCCCCCAGGCATGGGCACTCTGGCAATGCCAGCCTGTGCTCCTGGTGCTGCCCAAGGGGCAGTGCCCATGCCCGGGGCACCATTGCACTGCCCACCGGTCATTGGGAAGCGCCAAGGGGGTGGGGCCAAGGGGGTGGGGCTTAGGGGCAGTGGCAAATGCAAAGCCTATTGTGGGTGGGGCTTAGGAGCAATTGGTTTTGATGGGGCGTTCTCCTGCCACTCTGCTTGGGGATCGGTCGGGGCCAGTGGTCGGGGTGGGCTGGGGGGTGGGGGTGGTCGGCTGGGGGGGCGGGTCTGCCTCCTGGGGAGGAGTCTACCTTCGTGGGGGTGATCTGCCTCTCATGGGGGGTAGTCTGCCAGGGTCGAGGGGGGGGGTCTGCCGGGGTGGAGGGATCATCACTGCTGGGGGGATGCTGGAGATCGGGGTGCTCTGGGACGGGGGGGTGTCGGGGCTGGCCTGGGAATGGTCATGGGGTGGGGCTGGGGGGACCGCACTGTGGGCGTCACGGGCTGGCCAGCGATCGAGCTGGCCAACAAACTGCAGGCTGACAATTTGGGGCCACTGAGCAGAGTTCCAGAACTGTCAGACACTGGCGTGAATAGGCCCCGCCCCGACCTTTTAATGATATTCATGATTGTGACCTCTGCAGTGCACAGAGTGTGGGAGATTCAAGTCTGAACTCCCACTGAAAAAACAATCGTGATTTACACCATTTTTCCCGCCAATTCAGCACTTAGAACTTTTTTGGCAGAATCGCCCCCAAAATGTTTCCATTCCAGAAAAGCCAATTGTTGCTTCTGAAGATATGTACTTTAGGAGGTTGATAGGATATAGCTTGCATCGATCCTGTGTCAGGAGAATGGCAACAGGGCACTTGTACATTTTATGAGATCGGCAGATTCAGCAGGAACTGTCAGCATGTTGAAACTACGTATTTATTTCCTTGCTGAATTTCACACTTTCCCTTCTACCTCCCTCTTCTTCTGAAGCCATTGATACATTCTTGCAGGATGTTTTGAAGGCCATGAGGAATTTTCTCTCACGTGACCATCATTCAAGTCTGATCCTCCTGAGTGAGTGTTGGCAGTGGGACACCATTTCCAAACCTGATATGACTTCACTTGGCATCCATAGCGGTGTCATAAGGAAGAGGACCAGATGAAATGTAACCAAGAATGGTTGAAGAAATAAAGGATCAAGAATGAGAAGCTGATCATGAAACGGTTTGCAATTTTTAATTACATGCCAGAATGTTATCAAAAAATGACAAAAGTATGATTCTAGGCATAATAATGTTTGCTCGTCATCCATTGTGGAGAACATTTTATAATTTTTCAAACATCTTTGACCAGTGTTGGGTGAGATGTTAGTGTAGTGTTAATGTCATTGAACTAATAAGCCAGAGGCTCAGGCTAATGTTTTGAGGACATGGGTTCAAATCCCACCTCAGCAACAGTGAGAAAATGAAGCAAATTAATAAAAATGGATATAAAGCTACTCTCAGTAAGGGTGGCCATGAAACTACAATTTAAAAACCCATCTGGTTCACTAATGTCCTTTGCGGAAGGAAAGTTGCCTTACCTGGTCTGGCCTACATGTAACTCCAGACCCACAGCAATACGGCTGACTCTTAACTGCCCTGTGAAAAGGCCTCACAAGCCACCCAGTTCAAGGGACATTAAGGATGAACAATAAATGCTGCATTTGCAGGCAAGCCTACATCCCATGAAAGAAAAGAAAGGTATAAATTCAAGGCAATTCCTGGATTATGAAAAGCAAGGGAAGCCTCACAATTTTAGTTTAAGAATTGGAATTCTTTGAGGATTGAATAGGATTTTAGAATGATAGTAAAGTGTTGGATGTTAGATAGTGTGGCTTTAAGAAAGGAGCTGATGAGGTTCCTCACAAGAATTGTAATCAAAGTAAAAGCACTTGGAATAATATTGCAAACTGGATAATAGGTTGGGCAATAGTACCAAACAACTCGTAGTGATCAATGGCAGTAATTAAAATTGGACAGTCAGGGATCAATCCTGGCACTTCAGTCGGTCACATTTATTAATTATCTTAATGAAAGCAATGACAAATAGGATGTTTACATCTGTAGATAATTGTAAGTTATCGAGGAAAGCAGATTGCTTAAGGAACGGACTTGAATTTTAGACAATTTACACGGACGTGGCACTGAAATACCTGGATTCGAGTGCAATGGGATTAGTATAGCAAAATTTGACATATACCTGTCAAAATAGAAGAGTGGATGGATCAAAATCCCAGTGTCTGCTAATGCTGAAGGAAACAAAAGTTGCTTAAGAAATAAGAATATAAGAAATAGGAACTGGAGTAGGCCCTTCAGCCCCTCGAGCCTTCGCTATCATTCACTAAAATCTGGCTGATCTGCGTGCGGCCTTAACTCTACTTTCCTACCTGCCCCCTTAACCCTTGATTTGCTTGTCAACCAAAAATCAGTCTAACTCAGCCTCGAATATGTCCAATGCCCTAGTGTCCACTGCTTGCTGGGAAACACTACCAATCTGCTGAATGTTTTGAAACTGTGTCTGCTAGTTCTAGATTCCCCTACGAGGGGAAACATCCTCTCAGCATCGACCCTATGAAGCCCCCTCAGAATCATATATATTTCAATCAGATCACCTCTCATTCTTATAAATTCCAATAACCTTTTCTCATAAGGCAAACACCTCAGCCCAGGAATAAGCTTAATGGACCTTCTCTGAACTGCCTTCAATGCAAGTATGTCCCTCTTTAAGTAAATACTCTAGGTGTTGTCTCACCAATGCCCTGTACAGTTATCACAAGGCTTTCCTGCTTTTATACTCCATTCCTCTTGCAATAAAGGCCATCATTCCTAATTCCTTGCTGTGCCTGTATGTTAACTTTTTGAGATTCATGTACAAGGATATCGAGGTCGCTCTGTACCACAGCATTCTGCAGATGTCCAAAACAGGATTCAATGATTGGATTTTTCCATGGTTTTGAGGCCCTGACGTCAGGACCAAAAAGGGTACATTTGCTGCAAATTAGATCCATGGCATTAGGTTCCCGGAGGTGGCCTCCTAATGGGCTGCACTTTCCATCCAATTAAGGATGGTGGGAAGGCTCCCTGATGAGAAGCATGGCAATTCGGAAATCTTGGGAGTCCCATCAGGAAAATGGGTACTGGTGAGGTAGGTCAGAGACAACAAAGGTGCCGCAACATGGAGGCTCCCATGCCAGTCAATACAGATAGGCTGTACTGAAGACTCCTGAAGATGAAAGTAACATTGGGAGAGAAGGGATTGGAATTGGCTTCAATTTTGGCCTCTCATCAATGAGACATAGACCCTCATGCTCTGATGCTCCCTCTCCCCCCACCCCCTGCACCACTGCAAAAGGAGCACCCTGTCAGTGGGAGAATTCCATCAATGCTTAAAAATCATCTTAATTGCAGCTGTAATGACCCTGATTGATGCCTGCTCTTGGGGAGCAGTAGCCAATCCTGCTACCAACCCAGACTCTGGGAAAGGGCCTTGCGGGGGGGGAATGTATCAGGAAGCCATCCTGTCCCTCTCCAGTCCACTCTTTCCAGCCCTGAGTCCACAGGATTATCAAAATCTAGCCCAATGGGTGTGAAACTTTGCTTGGGTTACACTAACACGATCATTCAAGACTCATGCGTCACCTATTCCCAAGCTCAATTTATTCTGGGGAGAGCCATGGTCTCAACTTTTTCCTTTCCCCATCCCACCCAAGGAGGACATCACTGTGTATATTTCAATCGATCTGAGAAACATTGGGTAATTTTCACTTGTGCAGGGTCAAAGCATTGGTGGCATTGGGTTTTCTGCCCAATCTACACACTGCCTAATTTTCCGTGCCATTGAACAGGATGTGTGTGTCAGAGCTGTGAATAATTTGATGTTTAAAGAGGGTGCAGAATGGAAGGCCAGTTGAATCAGGAGGGGATAAAGGCTTGTCTAAGGTTTTCACTGATGGAGGGGCTAAGATGGAGGAAAGGCCAATCGTGCAAGGGAGAGAGAGAAAAGTGAACCCAATTCCCCTCATCCTGTAATGAACACTTCAATAAAAAACAAACTGGGTTAGCTCGTTTGCTGGTTTTTTTTCTCTCCATGCATACTTCAAGCTCTCTGAGGAAATAGCTTGCCAATGGTTAATGATATTTACAGGCTGCAGCAACTTGACAGGTTTGACTCAGAACACAGGGGCTGTTCTAATTCAAGTGCTTTAATTATAGCTTTCATTCATTTATAGATCCTTTCTGGAGCGAGGGCACATAATGATTCTCTCTGGGTTTTCCTTTTCACTTTTGCGAGAACTAATTGTGAGTTATTGGCTCAGGACAACAGGATGCATTTGATTCCTTAAGGATATTTTGTAGCCTTTGTTGCAAATGATATCAATTGAGGATAGAGTTGGGTATGTTGGTCTGGAACTTCCTGCAAACTGGAGTTATTAGAATGTGCATTATTAGCCCAGCATAAAAGCTCCAGGAAATAATGGTGCATGTGAATAATTTACATTGCACCGTAATGTTCTGGGGCAGATATTCACGCCAAATCTAAGAAATGTTTATTGTCATAGTTTTGTTTACGACTGCAGTCAAAAATTGCAAATCTTCTCACTGCAGTCATTTAGACTGAAAAATAATGGTGCAGGTAAGCCGGCATTGACGTGATAGAAAATATAGAAACTAGAAGCAGGAGTAGGCCATTCGGCCCTTTGAGTCTGCTCTGCCATTCATTATGATCATGGCTGATCATCAAATACAACATCCTTGATCCTGCTTTTCCCACAAAGGTGATCTATGGACTTCACGTGACTCACGGCCTTGGAAGACAACAAGGAGGCCAAGAAAGTTGTGGAGCCCCATCCTTGCAGCCTGGAAACACGTCTAAGATATTCTCTCCTGAATCTGTCGGATTTGGCAGTTTCCTGTGAACATTTGTAGATAAAACCTCCGGGGCCGACACCATTCCTTACAAGAATTTCTTCTCTCAAAGTTTAAGTTTATTTATTAGTGTCAGAAATAGGCTTACATTAACACTGCATTGAAGTTACTGTGAAAATCCCCTAGTTGCCACACTCCAGCGCCCATTCGGGTACACTGAGGGAGAATTTAGCATGGCCAATTCACCTAACCAGCATGTCTTTCGGACTGTGGGAGGGAATCGGAGCACCCGGAGGAAACCCACATAGTCATGGGGAGGATGTACAAACTCCGCACAGACAGCAACCCAAGCCGGAAATCAAACCCAGGCCCCTGGAATTGTGAGGCAGCAGTGCCACCATGCCACCCCAGTGCTGCCCCAGAGTGGTGAATCTTTGGAATTCTTTACCCCAGGAAGATGCAGAGGCCTAGTCCTTGAACTTTTTCAAGGCTAAGATTGATAGGTTATTAATCAGTCTTGCAATTAAGCGTTACGGACATAAGGCTAGAAAGTGGACTTAATGAGCGTTAGATCAGCCATGATCTCATTAAATGGTGAGCAGACTTGAAGGGCTGAATGGCCTACTCCTGTTCCAATTTTTTATGGTCTTATGTTGAGAAGGTGAAACAATTGCAATGGTTTCTCCATTGGCCATTCCCCTGTTCTTGCCGATCATGAATGATGGGGAGGAAGAACAAAAGGATGAGCGTGAGGCAGTGAACCCCATTTTTCTTTCAGAATAAATGTTGATGCTTGATGTTACAATTCCAGTTGGTATGAAAACTGGACGGGAAGATTCCAGAATGGAAACCTGGCAATTCTCCCAAAAAAATTCTAAGTGCTGAATTCACGTTAAAGGGGAGTAGCTCCCATTGGGTTTTTTTAGCAGGGTTTTCAGAATGAATCTCCCACACTCTGTGCATCATAGAGTGCCTCAGGAAGATTCACGCTGAAAATCCTGGGGCGGAGCTTGTTCCCGCTGGAGAGGCTGGCAGCAAGGCACTGAGCGGGCCACTGCGCATGTGCTGATCTGTCATGGGAGGGATTGGCACATGCACAGTAACACTGCACTGCCAGCCTCCCAATCGCTGACCAGTTCGATCGCTGGGCAGCACTGCAACCCCCCATAGCTGCCCCTCCAATTCCCCCAACTCCCGATTGTTGGGATCCTGGATGTCTCTGGGCTAGCCGCGATGCCCCCCCGCCCCCCCCCCCCCTCGCCATCAGGTCCAGTCTCCCTGACCCCGATCCCACCGCTCCTGCAGTCCTGATACCCTCTCCTGCCTGCTCCGAGCCCCCTGGCAGCACCCCCATCTCAGCCTCATCCCAACTCTGATGGCTAGCCCCAACCAGCTCCTTCTGTCCCCCTGCCACTGATCCCAATTGCAGAGTGGTAGAGGGACCCCCCCACCAATCTCCCCCCATAGGTCCCGCCGCCAATAGGCCCTGCCCCTTCTGGCCTCACCCTATTGGCATTGCCCAATGCCCAGTGGACAGTGCAAAGATGCCCCCTGACCATTGCCACTTTGCCCCTTGTGTAGTGTCAGGAGGCCAGGCTGGCACTGGCCAGGCTGGCAATGCCCAGGGGGCACCCCTCTTACCCCCGACCCCTTTTGACCCTTTTTACTTCAATATTCCTGGAGTCTCTTTTCCATTTCCTGGTTTCCAGAACTAACTATCCTTTGGTTCCCCGGAGCTTGCTTTCATGCACATTACTTCATTGTATGGCTTTTCTGCTTCTAGCAGAGTTGGGAGAAATGTTCCCTCTCTAGTTGCCTGTACTCAGTTGCCATAAATCCAGTTAAAACTAAGCTGAAAAAGCATTCCTACCATAAAAGTGCCCCTGGTTACTATGCAACAACTTTGTACTTCTTCCAGTTTGTTACTTTTCATGCTGTAACCCTCTCTAAACACAGTAGAAGCAAAGTTTGACCTGACCAAACCCCCACACATACAAACACCTTTGTCTAGCATGAATCCAACTATAGGTTTACCCTTCCTTACACACAAACACTAATTTCAACCCACTTAGATTCATACCTTATTTCTAATATTCAACAATACAAATATATGTGTTGGTTTAAGAACAGGGTAAGAACCCCATCAAGCAGCTTATTTAATGTGCATAATTCCAGGAAATTCCAAGACAAAATTTGCTTGCTTGTCTTTACTCAATTGATTGGGCTATAATTTGCTGACAGTTTTACAGTGAGGCTAATTGTGCCTGCCATTAATTATGTCCCAATGTTATAGCAACCTTGGGTGACAGTATAGTTCCAATACAACTACAATATGTGCACCTACTCAGTAATGTGGACAATTGTCCAAGTATGTCCCATCCAAGACAAATCTAACCTGACCAATTACTAGTCAGGATAGACTTGATCATATGCAAAGTGAAGTTGTCATCAACAGCGCTATCAAGCAGCACTTACACAACAATAACCTACTCACTAACAATCAGATTAGGTTCTGCCAGATTCACACCGTTCCTGACCTCAAGGTTGTAATCTTGGTCCAAACATGGATTAAAGAGCTGAACTCAAAAGTGAGGTGAGAGTGACTGTCCTTGGCAGACATCATGGCAACATTTCACTCAGTGCAGCATAAAGGGGCCCTAGCAAAATTGGAGTCAATGGAATCAGGGGGAAAATTCTCCACTAGTTAGAGTCCTACCTGGCACAAAGGAAGATGGTTGATGATGTTCAAATCAATTATGTCAGTCCCAGGACATCACTGCAGGAGCTCTGTAGGGTAGTGTCCTAGGCCTAACCATCTTCAGCTGCTTTATCAATGGCCATCATTGCATCATAAGCTTAGAAGTGGGACTGTTCACTGATGACTGCACAATGTTCAACATTCAGCAATTCCTCAGATACTGGAGCAGTTCCATATCCAAATGCAGCAAGATTTCGGCATGAGTCAGGGATGTGATGAAATATTCTCCACTTTCCCAGTTAGGTGCGGCTCTAACAACGCTCAAGAAGCTTAACACCATCCAGGACAATGCAGCCCACATGATTGACACCAGATCCACCACCTTCAATGCTCACTCCTAACACTGATGCACAGTGGCAGGATTCTGTACCATCTAAAAGGTACATTGCAGCAACTCAGCAAGCCTCCTTCAACATATTCAATCACCAAGAAGGACAAAGGCAGCAGTCACAAGGGAATATCATCACTTGCAAGTTCCCTCCAAGCCATTCACCATCCTAATTTACCAACATATTGCCATTCCTTCACAGTGGCTGGGTCAAAATCCTGGCACTCCCTCCCGAGCAGCACTGTGGGTGCACCTACACCACATGGACTGCAGCAGTTCAAGAAGGCAGCTCACCACCACCTTCTCAAGGGAATTAGAGATGGGCAATAAATGCTGGCCTAGTCAGCGACACCCACATTCTGTGAAAGAATTAAAAAAGGGGCTCAAAAAAAATCATGGCCCATTATACATGTAAATGTATTTAGAGAGGAAACAAAGAGTAGGAATTATTGGGTCCTTTTCAAATTGGCAGGCAGTAACTAGTGGGGTGCCACAGGGATCTGTGCTGGGACACCAACCATTAACAATATATATTAATGATTTGGATGAGGGAACAAAATATAACATCTCAAAGTTTGCAGATGATACCAAGTTGGGTGGGAGGGTGAACTGAGACGAGGATGCAGAGATCCTTCAGAATGATCTGGAAAAGTTGGGTGAGTGGGCAAATCAATGGCAGGTGCAGTATAATTTGGATAAATGTGAGGTTATTCACTTTGGAAGCAAAAACAAGAAGGCAGGTTACCACTTGAATGGCAATTCCTGTGCGCGGCCTATGAGCAGCCTGATCCAATATGGCAATGCTCCATTTCTGACATGGGACCGGTGTGTGTGCTGCCTGTAATAGGCATCCATTTTACATTGAAACAATGGAGGCAGTGTAATCTAATTTCTCTGCTGTAATTTAAAAGGAGACCTGCTGCTGTGCAATGCATGGAACATTTACTACCCTATGTCGGGTCTGTATCTCATAATGCCCCAACAAAGTTGGTATGTCGAAATATGTGGCTGAGCTCTTCAAAATGCAGAAATATTTCAAACCAGTAATGGCCCCAGCTGAATATGAATCAATCAAACCTTTTGCTCCAGTGTCATGTTACTTAATTTACGGTGAACAATGGGACCTGCTTTCTTTTGGCCAGGTTTGTGTCAATTTTATTGCTCTCCTGGTCTCTGATTGCAAGTTTCAGTACAAAACATTAGGGAGTGGTTACTCTCAGGACCATGTGGGTTACTGCAGATGTTCATGATATCTTCAATGATTTGTGTACCTTGAGATGTTTAATTGGTTAGGCCCAGTGGTTAGCACTGCTGCCTCAAAACACCAGGGACCCAGGTTCAATTCCCGGCTTGGATCATTGTCTGTGTGGAGTTTGCACGTTCTCCCCTTGTCTGCGTGGGTATCTGCCAAGTGCTCTGGTTTCCTCCCACTGTCCGAAAAACCTGCTGGTTAGGTGCATTGGCCATGCTAAATTCTCCCTCAGTGTACCAGAACAGGCACTGGATTGTGTCGACTAGGGGATTTTCGCAGTAACTTCATTGCATTGTTAATGAGAGCCTACTTGTGACACTAATAAAAATACATAATTTAGAAGAATTCTGTCTTTCTGCAGTTAGGTTTCAACGATACCAGCATTTGTAAGGAATAGAAATGCAAACGTAAACATCGAACTTAATTGGTCAGGCAACTTAATTAATCTGCACCTTTCATTCTCTGTTTGGTTTCTCTCATGTTGGAGTGGATGTCACTTGATCTGATTCTGCCAGGCAAGTGTTTTTCCTTCAAAGTCCCGGAATCTCCTCCATAGCTGGTGATTTTGTATTTGTTCTTTCTTCTGAAAGGTCACAAATTTCCTCTCGCAGTTACAGAAGGATTCTGAGTAGGTCACTGCTGTTGTGGCGGTCCTGCGGAATGAGACTTCAATACCTATCAGCTTAAAATAATCGGGCTTCATTTTAACTTTGTGATTATGTAAAATGGGTAATTTCTTTTTAGGTGCCCACAACATAGGAACATAGGAACAGGAGTAGGCCATTCAACCCCTCGAGCCCGCTCTGCCATTCAATAAGATCATGGCTGATCTGTGGCCTAACTCCACGTACCTGCCCTAGGCCCATATCCCTTGATAACCCTGCTCAATAAAAAATTGTCTATCACAGACTTAAACCTAACAATTGAACCAGCATCCACCGCCGGTTGAAGGAAAGAATTCCAAACCTCCTCCACTCTCTGTGTGTAGAAGTGTTTTCTAACATCTCTCCTGAACGTCTTGGCCCTAATCTTTAGATCATGGCCCCTGGTTCTAGAGTCTTCAACTAGTGGAAACAGTTTATCCTTATCCACCCCGTCCTTCAGTGTAAACATTTTGTAGACTTCTATCAGATCACCCCCTCAACGTTCTGAACTCGAGAGAATAAAGGCCTTGTAGCTTAACCCTGAAGTCCAGGTATCATTCTTGTGAACCTGTGTTGAACTCTCTCAATTGTCATTCTCATTGAGCATCCATTGGTGACTAAATTGATATAGAGTCATGGAGTCATATCACCTGGATTACACTGTAACCTCTAGTCACATTTACCCGTAGTGACTGGAGCTTAAAAACCGCCAAGAAATTTTCTTCAAGGTTATTGGATTCCAACCTATTCCATATTGCACATTCAACTTGAGCCCGGCAAGGCATCCAAAACTATAATTAACTCACCAGCTCCGCTGCAGAAAAAGGATGTGATAGATGAGTAATTCACAAAATAGATTGCATTAGCCATGGCATGCTTTCATCCCATTTTTAATTGTTTTTGACTTTTAACTGGGCTGTCATTTCAGCTGGACACTTATACGCTAAATCATCAATTTGTAGCAGCTGTTAAGATGCAGAAACATCAGCGAGTCTGAAAATTAGCAGTGCTTCGCTCTCGGTCTTTCAATCCAGTCATTTGCTTTTCCAGCAATTTCAAATTGTGCCTTGTAATCTTCCCTGGCTCAGAGACTGACTCGATGTCAAAGAAGATAGTATTATTGTGAAATCAGAAGGAATGCTCTGGGGAATAGTCACTCACAGAACCCAATGGCTTACTGCGTATGAACACTGTTCACAGTATTTTCACTGCTTTGTGCACCTTTGAGACCATTTATTGAAAAGGAAAACAACTCCTTTTCTCCATGCTGAAATAAAAACACAGAAAGTGCTGGAAATACTCAGCAGGTCAAAGAGAAACAGTGTTACAGTTTTAAGTTGATACAGGACATTCTCCTAAGATTGTAACACTACATTCTGCACCCTCTTGTTTCCTTCTCTATTAACAGTATGCTTTATCTGTATAGCGTGCGCGAAACAATACTTTTCACTGTATACTAATACATGTCACAATAATAAATCAAATCAAAAAAAGGTCTGAGGTCATGTTTTTAAAGTTTTTATTTATTAGTCACAAGTAGTCTTACATTCACACTGCAATGAAGTTACTGTGAAAATCCCCAAAGTACCAACCGGCTCAAGAACAGCTTCTTCCCTGCTGCCATCAGACTTTTGAATGGACCTACTTCACATTAAGTTGATCTTTCTCTGCACCCTACCTCTGACTGTAACACTACATCTGCTCTCTCTCCTTTCCTTCTCTATGTATGGTATGCTTTGTCTGTATAGCACACAAGAAACAATGCTTTTCACTGTATACTAATACATGTGACAATAATAAACCAAATCAAATCAAAATCCTTTGCCGAGGTTATTCTTTCATGTACTGATGTTTTGTAGAGAGGTTTCCTATTTGGAAGCTAAGAGCAGGAACAGGAAAGTTTCAAGATTCCCAGGTGCTTCAAGCTTGAGTTGAAAGCCTATTTTTCCAATTTTTCTTATTCATTTGTGGGACATGGGCGTCGTTGGCTGGCCAGCATTTATTGCCCATCCCTAGTTGCCCTTGTTCAGAGGACAGTTGAGAGTC
The DNA here is from genome assembly GCF_964213995.1 of Mustelus asterias. Classification (NCBI taxonomy): domain Eukaryota; kingdom Metazoa; phylum Chordata; class Chondrichthyes; order Carcharhiniformes; family Triakidae; genus Mustelus; species Mustelus asterias. The sequence continues at coordinate 96,122,279 of NC_135810.1, read as the reverse complement.
AACCACATTGCTGTGGCTCTGGAGTCACACGTAGGCCAGGCCAGGTAAGGACAGCAGATTTCCTTCTCCATGGGACATCGATGAACCAGATGGGTTTTTCCGACAATCAACAATGGTTTCATGGTCATTGGTAGATTCCTAATTCCAGATACTTTTGATTGAATTCATCTGCCGTGGTGGGATTCAAACCCGGGTCCCCAGAACATTAGCTGAGTTTCTGGATTAATTGTCTAGCGATAATACCACGAGGCCATCACCTCCCCTCCCCTTCTTCATATCCTTCAAAATTATAATTGATTTTATCCTTCTTTTTAAAAATGTCACCTTGGAATGCAAACTGAAAGTGTTCAGAAGACACAACCTGGCTTTTAACAACTCAAACATGCTATTCAGTAGTACTTCCTGTGCAATGAAATGTCCCAGGCACTTCACAACAGAGAGAGCATATTTGGGAGAGTTGTCTGTAGATACACATCATATTTGGGAGAGCTGGCTGGAAGGTACAATATACATTCAGGAGAGTTGACTGTAAGATACAGAGTATATTTGGGAGAGTTGGCTGTAGATACATGTCATATTTGGGAGAGTTGATTGTAAGGTACAGAGAAATTTGGGACAGTTGGCTGTAAGTCACAGAGTATATTTGGGAAAGGTAGTCATAGAGTTATAGAGGTCTACAGCACAGGCCCTTCAGCCCATCACATCTGCACCAGTCGAAACAACCACCTGACTATTCTAACCCCATTTTCCAGCACTTGGCCCATAGCCTCGTATGGCTTCACATTGCAAGTGCACATCTAAATATTTCTTAAATGTCATGAGCTTCTCTGCTTCCACCACCCTTTCAGGCAGTGAGTTCCAGACTCCCATCATCCTTTGGGTGAAAAAGTTTTTCCGCACATTCCCCTCTAAATCTCCTACCCCTTACCCTAAATCCCTGCTGCATCTTACACATCTCAAGCATGCACCCCCCCTCCTCCCCCCTGCACCTCCCCCCCCCACCGACCCCCCCCCCCCCCCCCCCCCCCCCCACCCCCTACCCCCGACCCCCCAAGTCTCCTCTGCTTCAAGGAAAACAATCCAGTCTATCCAATCTCTCTTCATAATAAAACTCTCCAGCCCAAGCAACATCCTGGGAAATCTCCTCTGCATCCTTTCCAGTGCTATCACATCCCTCCTATAATGTGGATTCCAGAACTGCATACAATACTCTAGCTGTGGCCTAACCAATGTTTTATACAGTTTGAGCATAACCTCCCTGCTCTTAAACTCCATGCCTCAGTTAATAAAAGCAAGCATACCAAAGGCCTTCTTAACCACTTGATCCACTTGTCCTGCTAGCTTAAGTGATCAGTGTACATGCGCACAAAAGTCCCTCTGATCCTCAGTGCTTCCCAAGGTCCTGCCATTCATCATGCATTCCCTTGCCTTGTTTGTCCTGCCTAAGTGCATCACCTCATACTTATCCGGATCGAATTCCATTTGCCACTGATCAGTTCATTTATATCTTCCTGTAATCTAAGGCTATCCTCCTCACTATTTACCACCCCACCAATTTGCCTGTCATCTGCGAACATACTGATCAACTTCCCTACATTCAAATCTAAGTCATTTATATAAACCACAAACAGCAAGTGCCCCAACACTGATCCCTGTGGGACCCCAGTTGACACAAGCTTCCAGTCTGAAAAACACCCCTCGACCATCACCCTTTGCTTCCTGCCCATTCAGCACATCTGGATTCAATTTGCCCAATGTCCTTGGATCCCATGGGCTCTTACCTTTGCTGTCAGTCTCCCATGTGGGACATTATTAAAAGCCTTGCCAAAGTAGACTACGTCAAAGGCAATGCCCTCACCTACACATCTGGTCACCTCCTCAAAAAATTCAATCAAGTTTGTCAGACATGACTTCCCCTTAGCAAAACCAAGCTGACAGTTCTTGATTGACCCCTGCCTCTCCAAATGGAGATTAATTCTGCTTCTGGCACAGTGGTTAGCACTTCTGCCTCACAGCATCAGGGACCCGGGTTCAATTCCAGCCTTGGGTCACTATCTGCGTGGAGTCTGCACATTCTCCCCATGTCTGTGTGAGTTTTCTTTGGGTGTTTACTCCCATTGTCCTAACATGTGCAGGTTAGGTGGATTAGCCATGGTAAATTGACCCTTAGCGTCAAGGAGATTAGCAGGGTAAATACATGGGGTTACGGGGATAGGGCCACGGTGGGATTGTTGTCGGTGCAGGCTCGATGGGCTGAATGGCCTCCTTCTGCACTGTAGGGATTCTATGATTCTATGATCTACCCTTAATTCTCTTTCTTCTAATGGTCCAGAATTGCTTCGTAATATTTGACATAACAACGATGGATATCCTGGAGATGTGCTGGTTTTCTCTGAGGGAATTCACATCTAAGCATCTTATACCAGGTTTTATGCCAGAATGTTATTATATATCCAATACACAAAAATGAGATCAGCTTGAAATGTTCATATAACAAGCTTGCATTCTTGGTCTAAGATTGAGAAGCTTTTGAGCTGATGCTTCTCCTCATAAAGAAAGACACTTGTCTCTTGTACAGTCTTACCGGATTTCTTCCATGTTCTCTTCATGGCCATGTTGAGATAAAGTGCCCCAAACTGGCTGGATGCATACATGGGTTTTGATGACCCTGATGTCAGGACCAAAAAGGGTAACTTGCTGCCAATGAGACCCATGCCACCAAGTTCCCAGTCGTGGCCTCCTAATGGGCTGCATTTCCATCTAATTAAGGATGGTGGGAAAGCTCCCTGATGAGAAATATGGCAATTTAGGATTCTTGGGAGTCCTAAAAAAACCTCCTCTCTATGTCCTTCTCCCTGATTTTTATGCCCTCTAACTAGTGAACATCAACATGAAGTATTAATTTAGAACCCTGCCTCTAAACTCCGACTACACACACAAATTACCGCTGTGGTCCTTTAAAGGGCCCGACCCTTTCCTTAGTTATCCTTTTACCATTAATATACTTGTAAAATATCTTGGGATTTCCCTTTATTTTACCTGCCAGTATCCTTTCATGCTCTCATTTTGCTCTCCTGGCTGAAAGTTATGGAGGCTATTTGAGAGAGATGGGTGTAACGTGCCGGCCATATTTGGGAGCGATGGGTGTAAGGCACATTTGTGGGAGTTTTTAAAGGTAGAGAGGGGAGCAGCAAGCCGGTGAGGTTTTGGGATGTAGTTCCAGGGTCTTCAGGCCAAGGTGATGGAAGCTTTGCCAACACATAGAGCCTTGGGAGAGGCAAGTGTACCACAGGACAATGAAATTGGAGGAACATCAGGATTGAGCTGGGACAGAAAGTTGTTTCCAGAAGTGGGGGTTAGGTGAGGATGTGCAAGAATTTGTAAATGGGACAAGAATTTTGAAATAAAACAGAAAATGCTATAAATATTCAGCAAGTGAGGTAGTACCTTTGGGGAGAGGAACAGAATCATTGAGTAGAATCATGTACTCTCGCTGGTACAAACTTGGAGTTGGGACGACCAGCCAGGATGGTGGCAAGGTCCATGGTCTTTCCATCCTGACACATATTGAGAACATTAAGTGGCGAATCAATGACCACTTAAGAGCCGCAATCCGCCACCAATGGCATTAACCCAGGTCCATTGATATGCAAAATGCATTCAGTACTTGATCAAGGGACTCAGGAAGTTGGGGGGTGGGGATGGTGCTGAGACCTACTGAGTGTCAGCCCCCTGTCCTTGCTGCTGGCCCACCTGAACCCCTCTTTCAATAGCTCCTACCCCACCCACCTCCTCCCACACATTAATTACCTATGGCCTGGGTCACTCCGTGATCCTGGGACTCCAGTTCCAGCAGTGGCCATGGCCTCCCAAGTGATGCTGCTGAGAAACAAGGACTGCTGGCCTCTGATTAGCTGGTAGCTTTTGGCAAGTGAACCTTCCGTCCTCAGGATCTTGATTCCAAGGGACGGTCCCCTGCTCTTGCAGTTGCCTGGTTGGCCTGTTGTTCAGCAAGCCTTCCCTGAAAAGCGACAGTTTGGGTCTCTTGCCTGCTCTCTAGTCAGAAGGTGAGATCTCTGACGCCTCAACAAGATTCTGGCTTTCATTTCAGGTCAATGACCTTTTGTCAGAGCTGTTATGTAATGAGTTAATAGAATATTTACCATAATGAGTGATGTAGGCCATGATGTTACAATGATATCAGCTGTCATGTGCTAGATTCTCAGGAGAGAGGTTGGAACACTTTATACTCAGGAGAGACTTACCTACTCTGTAACCTATCATATATAGCATTAAAAAACCAGTATGGAGCAAACACCAGATTACAGTCCCTCTAGGTGTACTGACGTACCAGAAGTCATCAACCAAGTAGCCAGTATATGAAACAAGAACTGCAAAGAGTTAAAGACACAACAGCTTTAAGCAAATATGGAGGCACTGAAATGTGTGGGGTTTATGGTGTGGGCAAGATCAAAAGAAAAGATCTGTGACAGCATTGAAGGCAAGACAAATCAAATGACAAAAGGATGAGGCAAAAGGAGGTGACAATGAGAAATGGTGTCACTGAGAAAACAAAATCCTTACCAACAGAATCACTGGGAGCATTGGTTATGATCTGAAATTGTTTGTTCCAATGTCGCATCCAGTAGACTATGAAGAGCCTTCACAGATAGAGAGATGAGACGCTATTCCTCAAGCTTATATTGAGCTTCATCGGACAGAACGGGAGTTGGATAGAGAATTAAAATGATGTGGGATCATGCCTGCAGACTGAACTGAAGTGTTCCACAAAGTGGTCTTCCCCATGTAGCAGAGACTGCAGTGTGAACAGCGAATACAGTATACTAAATTGAAAGAAGAGCAAATAAATCTCTTATTCAGCTGGAAGTGGTGTTTGAGGCCATGGACAGTAGGAAGGGAGGGGGTAGAAGGGCATGTCTGGATTCTGCTGAAAACACATCACTTGTCACAATCACCAGTGAAACAAAGAGCTAAGTAGCAGAATCAACAACACTTTGCACAGTTTTAATGGCGTTCGATCTATGGATGTTGTTGTGGGTTGTCATTGCCATTAAATGTGATGGCCACTATATTAATGGGCATTAGTGCCAAGGCTAGCGGTTATCGGGAGTTCCAAAATCTTAACCCAGCAGCAATGAAGGAAGGACAAAATGGGCAGGATTTTCCATGCAACCCACGGCGGCAGAGGCAGCCCAGTACCATTGGCCAGTGGTGGGATCTCCTGGTCCTGCCATTGTCAATGGGGTTTCCCATTGAACGCACCCCTCACTGCTGGGAATCCCATGGCGGGGGTGCGCCATCGGCGGGATCTTCCAGTCCCGCCGGTGTGAACAGCTGGAAAATTCCAGACTAAGGGTGGAATTTTATCGGCACGTCCGAGGTTCGTACGATCCCTCCCGAGGCCAACGGAGAATGCTGTTCTCCGAGCCTCGCCCACTCCCGGAATCAGAGCAGGTGTGCCAATAAAATTCCAGCCTATGTCTCCGACTCAAGATAATGTGTGAGTTGGAGGTGGTTGTGTTTCTATGCCACTGTTGCCCTTGTCCATCCAGCTGGTGGATGGAGGTGCGGAGAAAGAATTGCATTGTATAGTTAATACAGTCACTGTAAATGGGGCGCTAAACAGGCTTTGACCTGGATAGTGTCCAGTGCTGTTAGTGCTATACCTATCTAGGCAAGTGATGAACATTTCATCACACTGATTATACCAGTGCAACAATTTATAAAATTTCTGTTCCATAAATGGAATACTTTACAAATATGTTCACTCAATAATTTAGTGTCATCTCCGGAGCAGTATCAAGATTTTCAATACCGCAAAATTATAAATTCCAGCAATGTATAGAATAGTCATCAGTTTGGTACTATAATTATTTATATTGAGATAAAATACTAAAAATCTATTATAAACTTAACATAAATAGGGTTCATGTAGCGCAGTGGGTAGCATCTCTACATCTGAGGCAGAGGCTATAAGTTCAAGTTCAACAGGGAGGGGACTGAGGGAGATGCATTAATAACATGGCAAAATTGCTTGATTATCAACCTCCAAATCCTTGCAAAACATACTGGTAGTAACAGTGGGAGAGATTCCTGATCACCAATCTGTGGGAAGAAAGTTGATGCCTCTACCATCATTCTCCATAGCTGCAGACTGCGACATTTACTTAAAAGTACATATTGCCACAGCACCTTGGACTCCCTGAGTGACCTGTGACATGTCATCACACATCAATCATGTGACTTGGCCAACGTTGTCTACCTGATACGCTGCAGGAAAGGATGTCCCAAGGTGTGGTACATCAGCGAGACCGTGCAGACGCTACGATGATGGATGTATGGACACCGCGTGACATTCGCCAGGCAGGAGCGTTCCCTTCCAGTCGGGGAACACTTCAGCAGTCAAGGGCATTCGGCCTCCGATCTTCGGGTAAGTGTTCTACAAGGCGGCCTTCAAGACACACGACAAAGCAGAATTGCCGAGCAGAAGCTGATAGCCAAGTTCCCCATGCCTCAACTGGGATCTTGGGTTCATGTCACACTATGACTAACCCCCACAATTTGACCTGGGCTTGGAAAATCCTACTAACTGTCCCTGGCTTGAGACAATTCACACCTCCTTAACCTGTGATTATCCCTCTCTCCACTCGCACTGTCTGTACCTGTAAAGACTTGATTACCTGTAAAGACTCACATTCCAACCATTATCTTGCAATTGTATCTCTGTCTATAAATGCAATGTTTGTGAAACCTACCTCTCCACTCACCCAATGAAGGAGCAGCGCTCCGAAAACTTGTGATTCCAAACAAACCTGTTGGACTTTAACCTGGGGTTGTGAGACTTCTTACTGTGCCCGCCCCAGTCTAATATTTTATATCCCAATATAAAATATTTCTTTTGGGAAGATGGTTTTGCATGGTTTAAATTTTCCACATCCAGAAATATGATGGCCGGACCTCTCCGACCGTTCACACTGGCGGGATTCTCTGGTCCCGTTGGCAGCGTACTCCCTGCCTGCAGGTTTCATCAATGGGAATTCCCATTGACAGCGGCGGGACCAGAGAATCCCATCGCTGGCAAACAACGTGCCACCTCCTGCCGGTGGGAAACAGACGGCTGGGAGGCCGGAGAATCTCACTGTATATATTTCTAAAGCAAACAGGGATTCATCTACTTAACTGAGTAAACCGGCAGGGTTTAATCATATGTGGGGGAAATGTTTCTGGCCAAGTGGGCACGGGATGAATAATTCAGGTGGACGAAATTCAGAACAAAGTGCAGATTGCCACCAAAAACTCAATTTGCCACTTGGTCGAACCTGGTAGGGAATTTGCAGACACCTGGGTGAACATGCTCGTATGTAAAACTGAAAACCATTCTGCTCTTTTTATTTATTTGTTGACTTGCTTTCATTTCAGTTTTGCTGCCAGTGCCTCTGTGAGTTGACACCAATGAGCAGTGAGTTAATGTGCAATGACATCCATACTGAAGCGTTAATAATGATCAGTGCAGGTTTATATATACTGATCAACACAGCGAGGAAATCCTGTGTGCTGTGTGCAATATGCATTCATGAAACAAAGGCAGATAAATTGAGTTATTGTGGAAGGGTTGTCCTGATGCCTTTGTCTCCCATAGCAGCGCTTTGAACTGTGCATTAAAATTACGGAATAGTTTGGTTCCACGGTTTTGCATTCAGAGTGAAAATTAGCCATTAAATTCCGCCTCTGGCAAGTTGCATTGTTTAAACCATTGTTGTGGAATCTCTCCAGCCATTGAAATACGAGACTGAAGCAAACCCTCACACACACACACACACACATGTTGACCTGGGGGAGTCTTATAAACAGAGAAACTGAAGTTACAGAACAGAACTGTCAGCTGTCAAAAAGGCAGGTCTGCATCTCAGGCAGATCTTCCCTGTTTCAACTCTAACGAAGGACTCATGCCTGAAACATTGAGATCCCTGATAGCCTTTGAGATGGTGACAGCTCAGCCAATGTAGATTATGTGAAGTCATGCTTTCAGCATAGATCTTTGCCCAATGATAGAGGCGGCACGGTGGCACAGTGGTTAGCACTGCTGCCTCACAGTGCCAGGGACCCGGGTTCAATTCCGACCTCGGGTCACTGTCTGTGCGGAGTCTGCACGTTCTCCCCATGTCTGTGTGCGTTTCCTCTGGGTACTCTGGTTTCCTCCCACAGTCACAAAGATGTGTGGGTTAGGTTGATTGACCATGCTAAATTGACCCTACTGTCAGGGGGTTTAGCAGGGTAAATATGTGGGGTTACAGGAATAGGGCCTGGGTGGGATTGTGGTCAGTGCAGTGGCCTCCTCCTGCACTGTCAAGATTTTATAGTATACATCTATACTAGGAAACTGGTGGGGCAGGGGTTGGGGGGGTGGGGATTGGTGGTGGTGGGGAATCATTCCTCTTAATGCGACCATGTTAAAAAAAATACTTCTACTCAAATTCACAGGGAAACCTCCTACAATTGCATTGGATTTGTTTAGCTGATGGATCTATTCTGGATCTCACCAATGCAACCTGTACCAACAGGCCCAAACACATCTTCTGTCTGCATTCATTTGCAAAATTATACTTAAGTTTATGTTAACATCTATGGTTGTTCCCTCAGAATGTAAAATCTCAGACATTTCATGTATTAGAATTTGGGAGGAAACTTGGATCACAAATCTAATCAGGAATATTAAAATAAAAACTGGAGGAATAAAGGACATATTTAGTGTGGGCTCTACCTCCATCTAGTGGGCAATTTGGAGATCACGATCTACACTTTTGACAAACTCTGCTGTTTACGGCAACAACAACTTATTTTCATACAGGACCTTCAATGTGATGAAGCAGCCTAAGGTGCTTCACAAGAACATTAGATTAAATAATATTACCATGGGTGCATGGAAAACATAGCTAAAATTGTGTCAAAGATTTTAAACATGTGCTTAGGAAGTTACCCAATTTCCCTGGTAAGTGAACATGCCTGTACAAAATTGCCGTTCTATGGGCGGGAATTTACGGCCTTGCTTGGGCGAGACCGGAAATTCCCACCCGAGGTCAATGGAGAGTTCCGTTGTTGGACCCTAGCCCACTCCGATTCCATGGTGAACGAGGTGATTTGATTTGATTTGATTTATTATTGTCAGATGTATTAGTATATAGTGAAAAGTGGTAGAGGTCTGGTCGATATGTCATCATGGGATGTCCTTCCTTTTAAATTGATAAAGCAGGATGATGGTAAATGTACTTAACTGGCATGGTGAATTATTAATAAATAGAACAGTGCATGTACATTGATGGTGAAAGAATCATTCTGTGTACTTTTGACCGGGGTATTAATTTCATTGTCTTTACATTTGATTTGGGTTTTTACATCAGTATTTTCAGCTCAACACTCGCTGCGGTAAATGTGGTTTTACATTCTTTGACTCACAACATTTAAGAAGCATTTAGGTGAGCACTTGAAATGCCAAAGTGTGCAAGGCCAAATGCTGGAAAATGGGATTAGAATAGATAGGTGCTTGATAGCTGGTGATGGGCTGAAAGGCCTCTTTCTGTGCTGTATGACTGTAACAAGTGAGTACCCTTATGCCACGCAGGATGCATTACATCATGTTGTTCTTTTCATATTATGGCCACTGCCTCCTGAGTGGTAAGATTCACTGGTGTGATGCCAAATCTTATTTTTAGACAACAACCTTGAACAGCTTCGTTTCACACAGCTGTTATCACACTCCCTTCACATTGAAATAAAAAAAACACAGTAAATGAAATCATTGAACTAAAATTACAAGCATCTTACACTGAATATTTTAATAAACCTGAACAGCACTACTTGAGAAAAGCTCAAAACAAGATCTACAATGGCCACAATAATAGAATCAGAAAGCTAGTGGCTTGTGCTACCAAATAAACCTGTTGGACTTTAACCTGGTGTTGTGAGACTTCTTACTGTGTTTACCCAAGTCCAACACCGGCATCTCCACATCGTGCGGAAGGAGGCCATTCAGCCTATTGAGTCTGCACTGACTCTCTGACAGAACACCTTACCCAGGCCCTATTCCCATAACCCCAAGTATTTACCCCACTAATCCCCCTAGCCTATACATCTTGGGACCCTAAGGGGCAATTAAGCATGGCCAATCAACGTAACACGCACATCTTTGGACTGTGAGAGGAAACCGGAGGAAAACCCACGCAGACACGGGGAGAACATGCAAACTCCACACAGGCAGTCACCCAAGGCCGGAATTGAACCTGGGTCCCAGGCACTGTGAGGCAGCAGTGCTAAGCAATGTGCCACCATCTCACCCAACAATGGCCCAATCCCTAGCATAGACTGAAGGGCAATATATATAAATTGAAAACATATTCTTCACTTTTTACTCCTTGCGCCTAATTTTTAAAAATTCTTTCATGGGATGTGAGCACCTCTGGTAAGGCCAGCATTTGCCCATCCTGAATCACCTTTGAGAAGGTGGTGTAAGTTACTTTCTTGGACTTCTGCATTCCATCTGATGTGGGTGCCCCCACAGTGTTGTTTAGAAAAGAGTTGCAGAATTTTGAGCCAGTGACAGTGAAGGAATGACGATATATTTTCAGGTCAGGATGATGTGTGGCTTGGAGGTGGCAGTGTTCCCAAGCGACTGTTACCCTTGTTCCTCAAAGATTGTGGGTTTGGAAGGTGCTGCTGAAGAGGACTTGGTGAGTTGCTTAGCAGATCTTGCAGATGGTAAACACTGCGGTCATTCTGCGCTAGTGGTGGAGGGATTTGATGCTTCATGCTTTTTGTAGGCTTAACTGTTCACATTGTAGAAGAGGAATACATGATGAGGACTGACGCTATCTAGCGTTTTGAACAAGGTCACACGGCACAGAAGAAGCCCAAAATTCCATGCTGGTTCTCTGTAAAACAATCCGGTGTGTCCCATTTCCCCACACCTTTCACATAGCCATTTTCCTCAAATGCCCATCCAATTTCCTTTGATCATTGCTGCTTTCATCACTCATATAGGCAGCAAGTTCCAGGGTAATTACCACCAACTGCATTCATGGGCCCTGAGGGCATTTTCTTTTTAAGAGTCAACCACATTGCTGTGGATCTGGAGCCATATGTCGGCCAGATCTCCTTCCCTAAAGGATGTGAGTGATCAGATTGCGACAATGGTTTCATCAGTAGACTTTTAATTCCGGATTTTTATTGAATTCAAATTTCACCATCTGCCATGGGGAGATTCAAATCTGTCTTCCCAGAGCATTACCCTGGCTCTCTGGATTATTAGTCCATTAACAATACCACTGTACCATTTCCTCATTCATGTGTATCCAACAAAGCAGTGATCCGAGCACTGAACCTTGGGACACATCACTGTCGATCAACCTTCCCTCTGAACAATGGCCATTTACCGTGACTCATTCTATCCTGATGTCAATTATTTTATCCAGGTTCACACTGACTCTCTGGCTGGGATTTTGCTAAGCAGTGGTGGCCCCATCCACTGGCTGTCAGGACAAGGGTAAACCTACCTCAGTCAGTCATGAAACCTTCGACTTCATTTTATGCTCCTCAGACAATGAAACTACCTGAATTTGGGGCTTTAGCTCCTTTAAGATGACAAGGTCCCATGCCCAAGAGCAACTGGACAATTGGAGGACCAGTTGCTTTTCAATCCCAGCAGGAAGTGGTGGCCACTGCTGGTGGTTGGCTCCTAGCCTCCTATTCCACAAGCCTCAATTTTGTTGACCAAACTTTTGAGTGGCCAGTAGTTACTACGACTGTTTGATACACTTTCTTGAATAAGGGTGCCATGTTTTCCATTCTCCAATCCTCTGTCTGGTACCACCCCTGTATCTAAGGAGGATTAGAAGATTCTGGCAAGCCCTTCCACTGCCCCTATCTCTAAAGTGGAGACAATGGCATAAGGGTATCGTCACTGGAGACATCAGGGTAATGATCTGGAGACCTGGGTTCGAATTCCACCACGGCAGATAAATTCAATCAAAATCTGGAATTGAATTCTAGTGATGACCACAAAACTATTGTCAATAGTCGTAAAACCCCATCTGATTCACTAATGGCCTTTAGGGAAATCTGCCATCCTACAGTGATGTAGTTGACTCTTAAATGCTTCCTGAAATGGATGAGCAAGTCATTCAGTTCAAAGACAATTAGGGATGGCCAATAAATGCTGGTCCTGCCAGTGCCAATGAAGCCTCCATCCCATGAATGAATACTAAAAATAAATTCCCTCAGCAACCTGAAAGTCATCCAGTCTGAGTGACTCAGTGTTAAGAATAGCCAGGCTTTCCAGTACATCCTGTCCATCAATTCCCACCCTCTCATATACCTCTACCACCTCCACTTCCCTTAAATTTTAAAGTTTATTTATTGATGTCACAAGTACGCTTACATTAACACCACAATAACTTAACTCTGAAAACCTCCTGGTCGCCATACTCTGGTGCCTGCTTGGGTACACTGAGGGAGAATTTAGCATGGCCAGTTCACCTAATCAGCACGTCCTTCGGACTGTGGGAGGAAACCGGAGCACCCTTGAGGAAACCCACGCAGACACGGGGAGAACGTGCAACTCCACACAGACAGTGACCCAAGCCGGGAATCGAACCTGGGTCCCTGGCACTGTGAGGCAGCAGTGCTAACCACTGTGCCAGCGTGCCGCCCCTTAGCCAAAACTGACTCAAAATACTCAGTAAATATTCCAACTTTGCCCTGCACCTCTCAGCTCAAAAGTATATTAATAACCTGTATGTGTTTTTATTCCTTAAAATAACGAAGGAACTCATAGAATCCTATAACACAGAAGAAGCCCATCGAGTCTGCACCGACCACATTCCCCCCCAGGCCCTATCCCCATAACCTCATGCATTTACCCTAGCCAGTCCCCCTGACGCTGAAGGGCAATTTAGCACGGCCAATCCACCTAACCCGCACATCCTTGGACTGTGGGAGGAAACAGGAGCACCCGGAGGAAACCCATGCAAGACACATGCAAACTCCACACAGACAGTGGCCAAGCTGGGAATCGAACTGATGCTGTGAGGCAGCAGTGCTAACCACTGTGCCAGCCGCATGCTGCCCCAATTTGACAGGAAAGATACAGAGAAACTGTTTCTGCTGTCGCGGCAGTCCACAAACAAGTGGACACAATCTTAACATCAGAGCTCGACCGCTCAGGAAATCAGTAAGTATTTATGCACACAAAGGGAAATGGAAATCTGGAACTGATTCCCCAAAAGGATGTGGACGCAAATAGAAATTTTGAAGCCTGCAATCAACAGATTTCTTCTGGTGAAAAGTGTCAAGAGATATGGAACAAAGATGGGTAAATAGAGTTGGGGCACAGATGTGTATCAGTGAATAGAATGGCAGTTCAGGCATGAAGGACATGTAACAGGAAGGCGAGATAAATAAACTAATCTCAACAAGTTCAGTGCTGCTGTCATTCCATTCCGACAGAATCCTCTTTTTTTAATTTAATTTTTTTTTACATTTTATTCTGATTATCTTCTTAGCAAACTCGGGCATAGCAGCCACCAATTCTATTGCTCGGTTGACCCACTTACTCGACTTAGGAGACAAGTCGCTTTGATGCATAATTTTGTTTTAAATGAGAAATGAGTACAGTGTGTGTTCTTGTCCTGAGCCTATATGTCTGCTCTGATTAGAACGTGAAGCTGAAGGCTGGTGGTGGATGATAAAAAAAGGCTCAAGTTTATGGTTTTGAGGGTGATGATTTCTGTCACTGAAAATGAAATGTAAGTATTTTTTTTTACAGAATATCGTATTTCGTGCTTCGCTAATTGTGCCACTGCGACCGCTCCACTGATTCCGAGGTTAATGATGAATGGCCGGGTCGCCGGCAGAGGGAAGGGGAAATTCGGCTGTAGCTCTTCTGCGTTGAGTTCGCGAGCAATTGCAGGAATAATCATTGGCATCGTCACGTTACAGCACAGAAGTTGTTTGTCTGGTGGAGTGTCGCTCAGCCACGGCTGGAGAAGGACAACAAGATGGAAGCTGAAATGAAGTTTAATTGGCTAAGCTCAGCTGCATCAGTAAACTTCATTATTGAACAAAAAGAACCAGCATTAAATCCATTTAGCAGTTCCATTCGAAAGAGAAATATTTAATGTGGAAAGAGGGTCAAGGTAGTCATTAGCTGAATGGAAATGACTGCGTATCCTAATCTTTTGCACTCATCAAGGTGACAAATGACAGTGCTGGAGAGCTGATCATTTTTTCCTATTTTCTATCCAATGACACTGCAAGGCATTCTTAAATAAGGGCGCTGCATAGTTCATTGGGAGAATATCCTTGCCACAGCTTTTAACCAGCTTATGCAGGAGAATGATGCCTAACTTACATGACAAAAGAGAAAATAAGAGACATGAACTACCTTGTTTTCTGATAACTGTGGAAGGATAGTTAGAGGCTTTTTCCCAGGGTGGAAGTGTCAATTACGAGGGGGCACAGGTTCAAGGTGAGAGCGGGAATGTTGAAGAGAGATGCGCAGGGGACGTTTTTCACGCAGAGAGTGGTGGGTGCCTGGAACGCGCTGCCAGAGATGGTGGTGGAAGCAGGCACAGTAGCAACATTTAGGAGGCATGTGGATGGGTAGATGAATAGGGAGGGAATAGAGGGATACGGGCCGAGTAAGGGCAAAAGGTTTTGTTTTTAGTTAGGGCATCATGATGGGCACAGGCTTGGAGAGCTGAAGGGCCTGTTCCTGTGCTGTATTTCACTTTGTTCTTTATGTCTTCGAGCTTTGAATTTTGCCTCCATTGATTCTCATGGCATTCAATCATAGACTAAAATAGACAAGCTCCAAATCATAACATTCTATAGGCATGTTATGCTATCATGAGTTAATTAAATACCCAAACTACACTACATTTCTTCTCTCTCTTATTCCCCCCTCCCCTCCTCTGTTAAAAGCATGGTCTCCTAATCCAGCTACACAAGTAGCCCTGGCCCTCATACAGGTCGGCATGTGGGAACATAAACAGTGAGTGTCCATAGTTCATTGTTTGTCATGGGACCATTACAGCCAAGCCAAATGCCATATTCACAAAGACAGAAGCAAGCACAATGGCAGTCAGAGCAGAACTTTGTTATTTATCCAGGCGTGAGTCCTGATGGTGGACAAGGAAGTGGGTGTCATTTCCACTTACGGCGGGAATGGTTGACTGATTATACGACAGCCAGCCAATCAACATGTCGGAAGCATGGGTCCTGGCTATTTAGGAGGACAGGAAGTGCTGAACCTGCCATCAGTTGATAGGGTTGGGGGTCTCGGTGCTAAGTTTAAGCAACACTCGAACATGCCTCCAACAGCATCTGTGTTGCAGAGTCTGCCATATAACCCTCAGGACCATCACTTTGACCCCCTCCCATCTCAACTTAGCTCTCTGACACAAAATCCAAGGATGGGAGTTCCTCGTCCCCACCAACAGATTCAGGAGATCCCCCCCTTGCCTGATCAAGGATGTCCAGATAGAGAGGAGACCCCCCCCCCCTTGCCTGACCAAGGGTGTCCGGATAGAGATTGCAGCAGAGGTTAGCGGCTGTGGGGTCCACAGACAGGAAAGAGGAAAATGACAGGCCCCTCCGCCCGTTCTGCCTGGGTGGATACACTAGTGATATTAGATCAATGTCTTTCAGCAAGGTGGTGGAACAGACGGGGTGGGGGGTGGGCGGGGTGGGGGGGGGGGGTGCGGAATGAAACGTAAGGCATAGCAGCAGATGCATCATGAGGCCTGGATGGACGTGGGTTAAAGTTAGCAGGCTCATAGTTCCATCATTGTCCAAGTGGGCATCAGAGTGGGAATGTGGCCTAGTTAGCCGGAGGCTCCATTATCTATCAGATGAACAGATGCCGATAAGGGGGTTGGTTGCCAATCATGCGGAATCTCATTCTCTGCTGCTTGCAGAGAAATGGCTCATAACACCAAAGAAGTGGCAAAGACAGGTGGAGGAGTGTCCGCATTCGGACATTCAGCCCCGCAGAGGAGGAGGCAGTGGAATTGTCTGGAGAGCAGTGTGGTTGGGCGATCATGGAGAGCGAAGGCAGAAGAGAAGAGAGTGAGGAGGCCTCAGGCTTGGTGTTCAGCACTGGCTGGAAAGAAGCGACAGAGGATGGAGAACAGGGATTGTGAATAATGTGAACCTAATCCTTTGTGTTCTCCAATGCAGGTCCTTGCATTCCGGTGAATTGTGAGAGCTCCTTGCGGATTGAGCATAACCTGGAGGATACGTCACACATCAATTACATGTTAATGGAGTGAAGTTTAAAAGTTTAAAGTTTATTTATTAGTGTCACAAGTAGGCTTACATTAAGATAAACACAAAATACTGCAGGTGCTGGAATCTGAAACAAAAACAGAAAAATGCTGGAAAATCTCAGCAGGTCTGACAGCATCTGTGGAGAGAGAATAGAGCCAATGTTTTGAGTCTATATGACCCTTCGTCAGAGCTGATGAAAGGTCACCTAGACTCGAAACGTTGGCCCTATTCTCTCTCCACAGATGCTGTCAGACCTGAGATTTTCCAGCATTTTCCTATTTTTGTGTAGGCTTACATTAACGCTGCAATGAAGTTACTGTGAAAATTCCCTAGTCGCTGCACTCTGGCGCCTGTTCGGGTACACAGAGGGAGAATTTAGCATGGCCCATCCTCCTAACCAGCACATCTTTCAGACTGTGGGAGGAAACCGGAGCACCCAGAGGAAACACATGCAGACATGGAGAACATGCAAACTCCACACAGACAGCCACCCAAGCTGAGAATCGAACTCAGGTCCCTGGTGCTGAGAGGCAGCTGTGTTAACCGCTGCCCTTAATCCAACGTGCCACCCTATCTGTTGTTAAACACTGCAGGCTGGTCTCAGAGAGTTCTGATTGCTGTATGTGTGCAGTTGATCACCCCTACACATGTGGGAAGACCACGTTAGCCCTGAAGATCACAGATCTTTCCACCTGGCTCTCTGGATCTGAATTGCAGTGCACAAACTCTCCTGCGCTTTTAAAGAGGGCTTTCATCACTTCTTTGATGCAGTGATGTCACACATGTTCCCCATGGAGCCCTGGAAGGAGACACTGGTGTAGAAGTTGAATTCTGCAAAGATTTGTAAAGCCACAGGCATTGTGTTCCCTCCCAGTCCAATCAGTCACAGGTTATCCTGAAGGAGGTCACATCAGTCAGTGACAGGCCTCCCAAGATACCCTCAGCTGTCATTGGCTTTGCCTGTTTGACACCTGCAGGTAGTTGATGTGGGAGTGATACTCTTGGATGTGCCATTACTCTGGGTTGGACTGGCCCCTGATTGCCTCCCTCCTGACAGCTCTCAGCATCTGGTCTCAGCACAGGTGGAGTCCCTTTCAGCTGCTCTGCATTACACCAGTTGTATCCTTTCCTCTGCGTCATCCTTCCTTTGTCAAGGCTCCAGAAACACTGGGTGTGTGAGACCCATTTTGTCTGCAGAGGTTCAGAGGGCAGAAGGGTGAGTCCTCCAGTGGTAACCTGGCGTTCAACAAGCACCTTGAACCAATGGTTGAATGGTACTCAGTATTGCCTTGCACAAGCTCACCCTTGTTTTGCTTTCAATGATGCTTGCCCTCCCCTCACTCAACCTTGATTTCCCCTCAGTGACCCTCGACCTCCCCTCAATGACTCTTGACCTTCAAGGGGGGATCTAATTGAAACATACAAGATTCTGAATAGGTTTGACAGGGTAGGCACTGAGAGGTTGTTTCTGCTCTTTAGAGAATCTGGAACTGTGTTTCGCAAACTGTTTTTCCAGTGACCCACTTTTATCAAATGGCCATCCCTCATGACCCGTGCCATATTCACGTTGACCTGTTTTGCACTGTACTGCAGCGAGAATTTCCCCAGACATGAAATGGAAAAAAAGTTCAGGCAATCTTTGGGGATTGTTTTTGGTGACCCATTTTTCAACATCCTGTGAAACAGGCACAAATATTTTCATCCCCATCCACCTCTGTTCCCACCTGTCCTGAGAGTTTAGCTTTCAATATCCTGCAGAGCATGGGGCGGCACATGGCACAGTGAGGTGGCACGGTGACACAGTGGTTCGCACTGCTGCCTCACAGCGCCAGGGATCCGGGTTCGATTCCCGGCTTGGGTCACTGTCTGGGTGGAGTTTGCACGTTCTCCCTGTGTCTGCGTGGGTTTCCTTCAGGTGCTCCAGTTTCCTCCCACAGTCCAAAGATGTGCAAGTTAGTGCATTGGCCATGCTAAAATTCTCCTTCAGTGTCGCCGAACAGGTGCCGGAGTGTGGCGACTAGGGGATTTTCACAGTAACTTCATTGCAGTGTGAATGTAAGCCTACTTGTGACAAATAAATAAACGTTTAAACTGAAGGGAGATGAGGCAAGAAAGGTAGCATCATAGAGTGAAAGTTCTCTCTCTATCTCAGCCTTTCTGCACCCTGACGGTACATAGATTGGACTTTGGTCTGTTTCTGTAGCTAATTATTCCTGGAGCAGGTCGCTAGTCTGTCGCCAGGGACTTACAGCCTGAGGAGCAAGAGTGCAAGCTCATTATACAAATAGAAAATTTACAACGATTCTCAGATTGAAAGCACTTTTGCATTGCAAAGTCCAAGACAAAATATATATATTGATTTTACTTTGGCTAAATTACTTAGAATATTAACAGTTATTGTGTGTAATAGGTATGTAGGAGGAAGATTTTTCACTCAGAGGCAAACATTAAAAAAAAATAAATAGGGGATGCATGATGCAACATTCACTTTCCCTTTCAAGAGTGAAATTACAATTCCAAACCAGCTCAGACTGCTCCAATGTAAAGCTTCGGTCTCTGTCAGTAGTAAGAGTCCCAAGAAGAGAACTAATTTGCAGGGTTATGGGGAGATAGTTCAGCTGTGGGATCTATTGAAGTGCTGGTGGAGGCACAGTGCGCCAAATGGGCTCCTTCTGTTCCATAGCATTCTGACTCTGGCCAGAATTTTGTCAACAGTTTGCCATTGCCAAACCTCAAAACCAGATTTGTGCATGAACTCTGCTTCCTCACTTGTGGCTGTTTCCCACGTGATTAGAATTAAAAGTCTATGTGCCAGCAGCTGATACGCAAAACATGCTCAATATAGTGGCAGGGGAAACTTCTCATTGGTGAAGCCCACTATCAGCTGACCATGCTGTGTCTATGGGTGGCCTATATGTGCATCATCATTCTTTGTTAACACTGTCTGAATCAGAGAGCTAAATGTACTGGCACACCTCCTGGTTGGCATGGATTGATAATTACGGGGGAGGGGGTGGCAGTTAGGGACATTCCCATTATTGTGGAAGAAACACTTGCTGCTAGCTTCAACTGGCCATTCCTTCAATGCGTTGTAAAGGATATTGTACATGAGCATTCAATTAGTTGGAGTAATTGAAGTGTTGTAGGTGAACTCAAAGCCCTGGAAGGAATCTGCCAGCTAACACATTGAGATGGACCCACATTTGGATTCCTTTGACACAGCCCAATTTGGTCCCTCATTTTGTTACCTCGAGGGACTGTCCCCACCACCCTACCACTAACCCCCCTCACCCCCCCCACCCCCCATCCCCCCACCCACCACATCACACCCAAGACACCAGGCCTTCACCACTTCACTCCTCCATGTCTCCAACTCCACCCTCTGCCTTCCTCTGGATTCCTCTTCCACTCCTTCATGCCACTGACCTGTACCTCAACCCCCATCACCACAGAGTCCCCCTTGCTGGTTCTGAGCCTCCATGGACGAGCCCATTCTCTTCCTCCCCTCCTGTGAGCTGCACAGTTAAGCAAAGGAAGCGGCCTACCTTGGACACAGCACAAAGAGGACCGGTGCACGCCACCTTTAAAAGATCTTGAAATGCGTGCCAGGACAATCTCAGACAAGGCTGACTTTATCTTGAAGGTGGATATCATGACAAAAGTTGTAAACTGATCAGTATATATAGCATGCAAATGTATTACCATTAGGAATCCGCCAAAGGCTGGAGTAATGTTCGACATGTCACAAACTTTGGCTGGAATTTTACCAGCACGCCCGCCCGAGGCTCGTGAGATTGTGCCCGAGGCCAACAGGGAATGCCATTCTGCAAGCCTCACCCACCCCGATTTCAGGGCGGGCGTGCCGGTAAATTCAGGGCTAATTTATCTCTGCATTTCAACCTGCTGTTAAGATATCAAAAGTTCCCCAAACTGCCTCATTATGTCAACCCAGAAACCAACCTAGTGGGGCTCCATAAAATCCACGCCCTCAATAAGTGAGATAGGTTTGGGCAGTCTGAATGCAGTTCCTAATGGCCTGGGCCTCAACCCCAGTTCAGAATTACATCGTCAATCTCACTCAGAGGGACAGAAATGCTGATTGGTTGTGAGACAGAATATTATACTGTGCAACATTCATTTTTATTCAGGAACTAAAGCTAAGGCCTATTGTTGTCTGAATTGGAAACCTGATCCAATTCTCATCTCCAACATTGTTCATTTTAAAAATATGAATTTACACCAAAGTTTGAATGAATGTTATATTCATGTTGTCTCATTTATTATCCTGTATTTATGGAATGTGCGAACGCCATTATTTTTTTACGCTCCTGGCGCAGTCAATTTTAGGTATTTATTTACATCTACAATAGCCCTTATCATACTGATATTTATAGCTAATATTTCTTTACTATTTAAATTTTCTTTATTGCTTTTTGCCAGGAGGATAGTAACAGCAGATATAACATTTGCGCTTAATGTGCAGACTATTAATGTATATCAACACTCCTTTCCTTCAGATGTGGGCTTATGCTGAAATATGGCTTCACAGTAGCAGCTGCCCTCCACTCTCTTGCCAAGGAGGCTGACCTTCAAGTGTGAACCTGCACAAATGAATGTCTCAGCTGTGGGGAAGTCACAGCTGAGGATGATCCTATTCTCAGGAAGTCATTGCATAGCAGCCAGAGAGAGGAATCCTCACTGATTACTGCTTGCCTTATTCCAAGGGTGCTGAGCCCAATTATAGCACTGCTACTTCTGTCCAGCTGTGATTAGCTCATTCAGCACAGTTCATGGCTGCTACCTTCTGATCTCCTTCCTTAATGCTACACTTGGCAGTGCCAGACCAATTTAACACTTCTTCAAAACTCATCTTTTTTTTTAACACCAACTGAAATGTGTTTAATTAAACTGGTAATTGTGTATGCAGTGTTAGATTTAACAAATGAAGCACAAGGTATGTTCTTAGCTAGTTGACGCAGCTTGTAACATTACTAGACCATGCTTTGTATTGTGCAGCGATGGGCCCAGATTAATAACAAAGTCAGATAGGCTATATGCAAAGCTAAATTTTGAGGCATCCATTTTGACAGTAAACGTTTAGCATGGATGCTCCCCATCTGCGTACTATCACTGTATACTTGGACACATACCTTGTAGATTACTTAGAGCAATGCATTTGAAAAGTCAAAAGATGATCGCACAAACACTCACATACATGCTCCCACATACACACACACTCACACACACATGTGAAATTAAAAGTCTAATTGATGACCATGAAACCATTGTCGATTGTCATAAAAACCCATCTGGTTCCCCCATGCCCTTTGGGGAAGGAAACTTGCCATCCTTACCCAGTCTGGCCTACATCTGACTCCAGACCCAAAACAATGTAGTCGACTCTTAAATGCCCTCAGTTCAAGGGCAACAAGATGAAGGCATGTAAAATCGCCAGCTCCAACGCACCCCTCCCTGATGAGCTCAATGCATTCAAACAAAGAACAAAGAACAAAGAAAATTACAGCACAGGGACAGGCCCTTCAGCCTTCCAAGCCTGCACCGACCATGCTGCCCAACTTAACCGAAACCCCCTACCTTCCCGGGGACCATATCCCTCTACGCCTGTTTTGAGCAAGAGGTCAGTGAGAGCATGCCCTCCACCCTGGAAGCCTTGGATGAACCTGTATCTGGAGTCACCACTGCAGATGTCAGAGCAGCTTTCTCGAAGGTCAACCCACGGAAAGCAACTGGCCCGGATGGGGTACCCGGACATGCACTCAGATCCTGCGTGGATCAGCTGGTGCGGGTATTCACAGACATCTTCAACCTCTCTTTACAACAATCTGAGGTCTTTATCTGCTTCAAGAAGACGATCATCATCCCACTACCTAAGAAAAGCCAAGCAGCGTGCCTTAATGACTATCGGCCGATGGCTCTGACATCCATCATTATGAAGTGCTTTGAAAGGTTAGTCATGGTACGAATTAATTCCAGCCTCCCGGACTACCTGGATCCATTTAGTTTGCCTAGCGCCGCAACAGGTGCACAGCAGACGCCATTTCCCTGGCCCTGCACTCAACCCTGGAACACCTAGATAACAAGGCCACCTATGTCAGACTCCTATTTATTGACTACAGCTCAGCCTTCAACACTATTATTCCCACGAAACTCATCTCCAAACTCCGTGGCCTGGGCCTCGGCACCTCCCTCTGTGACTGGATCCTGAACCTCCTAACTTACACACCACAATCAGTAAGAATAGGCAACAACACCTCCTCCACGATCATCCTCAACACTGGTGCCCCACAAGACTGTGTTCTCAGCCCCCTACTCTACTCCTTATACACCTATGACTGTGTGGCCAAATTCCCCTCCAATTCGATTTTCAAGTTTGCTGATGACACCACCATAGTGGGTCGGATCCCAAACAATGACGAGACAGAGTACAGGAATGAGATAGAGAATCTAGTGAACTGGTGCGGCAACAATAATCTCTCCCTCAATGTCAACAAAATGAAGGAGATAGTCATCGACTTCAGGAAGCGTAAAGGAGAACATGCCCCTGTCTACATCAATGGGGACGAAGTAGAAAGGGTCGAGAACTTCAATTAGGGATGGGGAATAAATGAAAAATAAAACACATGCATAAATACTATTTTGAAAGTAGAAAATCAATTCTGAATTAAGCAAATACAGTAAAAGAAAACATTTTGTAAATCAAAATCAGAAACAGTATTTATATCTTGTCCTGTTTAAACTGAACTGCATTAAACAACGGGGCTGTAAAGTTGGCATAAATATACTGATGCTATTCTGTTTAAAAATGCATTTAAATTGTTATTTTCAGTATGAAAAAAAGCAAAGAAACTGAATTGTAAGATTCTCCCTAAATGTGTCAACAGCTCGCTTCCAAATTGGCACTCGGGGGTACAACAAAATGCATCACCATTGCCGCTTTGTCAGTGGTGGGACTGTTACCAGTGTCATTGTGTTACATTCATACCTGGGTGTGGAAGATATGTTTTTGCACGCTGTGGCATTTCCACTTACTGAGCTTCCCACCCACTGAGAAAGAGAAGATAAACAAGCTGGCACCGCAGCGCACCCGTATGTCAGGAAGATTCAGGATCCTGCCAGTTCTCTGCCTTACACTTTAAACTTCACATTAAGCTCTGCCTTTCAGCAATGCCCTCAATGCACTGGATGACAGTTCAGATCCCGGGAAAGCAAGACTGACCGAGAAAATATTTACCGCTGGGCTATAATCCTGCTGACTGGGCTTTGGCTACCAGATTCTGATTCACTTTGTCATCTTTCTTAATCGCTAGTCTTTTAGGAAGAAACAAAGTCAGATTTAGGGGTTAAAGCATTCACTTATTTTGCTATATGTTATACAAAGTGAAACAAATAGGGCAACTGTCGTTCTCTCTGTTCCGTAAGCTGAATTTGATCGCGTCCGGTTTCTTCTCACAGTTCAAAGATGTGCAGATTAGGTGGATTGGACATGCTAAATTGCCTATTTAGTTGTCCCAAAATGTGTAGGTTAGATGGATTAGCCATGGTAAATGTTTGGGGTTGCAGGGATAGGGTGGAGGAGAGGGTCTGGTTAAGATATTCTGTCAGAGAGTTGGCGCAAACCCGATGGGCTGAATGGCCTCCTGCATTGTAGGGATTCTATTCTATGATAAGAAAGTTAGATCCCCACATTCAGCGCTTCTTGAAAAAACGGTAAACAGGAATTACAAGTAACATTCTTTTCCCCTATTCTACTTGTTTGTAAGCAGTCGGCGTTGATCACATGGAAGAGAATCATTGGGAGCGGGTGTAGAGAGAGGGGTGGGGGGGGGACGAGTTTGTTATTCACACGAAGTAGCTGATTGAATCCATGGCTGAGCTGAGCTGATTTCTAGACCAGTTTGAATTAATGACACCATTTTGCACAATGTTAATCCAGCCTCCTCTCACTCATGCAATCAGTTCATAATCCTGACCATGTTGTCCGGACCTCCTCACGGTGTGTGAGATACTGACCCTGACTTCTCCCATCACTATCCGCTGAGGCAAAAGCAGCACTGTATTGAATGAAAAAACCTGCAGACAAGTCATTGAGTGCAAAATTACCCAATTGTTCACCTCCTCCCCACCCACCTTTCAAATCTGTGGGATTATGGGGCTGAGGCCTGGTTGGGATTGTGGTCGGTGCAGGCTCGATGGGCTGAATGGCCTCCTTCTGCACTGTAGGGGTTCTATGATTCACACTTTTGTTCTTCCCTCTCCCATCACCTCCTCTCCTCACATTTTCCCCCCGTGCACCCCTTTCCTCCTCTCCCAATGTAAATTCTCAGGCCATTTTAATCTTAAAATATTATCAATTTACATTAACTCCTTTTTTTTCTGTCCCCAAGCACCTCTCCATCCGCGAGACTGTGTTTCCTTTTCAAATCGTTGTCTGCTGATTTTCATTCCGATGGCAGATTTTTCACGCCTTGAGAAGGTCACCTCCAATGCTGCAGCACTCCTGTAGAACTGAACCGAAAATGCCAGCCTAGCACAGTGCAGTGCTGGGGTCCTGGAGTGCAAATTGGAATCAGAATGATCTGACTCAGACAGCACAGGGGTACCAGCTGTGCCAAGCTGGCACGCAGTCTGTTTATTCATCAATAAAACTGCCCCAGTTCAACTGTGCACATGACATGCTACGAGATCTAAATAGGGAAATTCAGACACACTGCAATGCCTACATATTGGAGTAATTTAGATTCAGCAGCTTCACAGTTCATCCCTATCGATCAGAAACCTACATCCTGTGCTTCTGCATCCGCAGGAAATGCTGATCTAGTTTAACCTGTGTCTATTCTTAGCACTGCACATTTCCCTTTATTCATGATTATCCATCAATTTGTCCTGATGTTGTTACATCAGTAAGAGGGAATAAAACTGAGGTTTTCACATGCCACATTTTGTTAACACCAATGCCAGGTTATTCAGTGATATCAGTAACTAGCCTTGTTTGAGACAGAGATGAGAACACATTTGTAAGAATCCCTACCGTGCAGAAGGAGGCCATTCGGCCTATCGAGTCTCCACCGATCACAATCCCACCCAGACCCAATTCGCGTAATAACCCCACATATTTACCCTGCTAACCCCCCCTGACATGAAGGGGCAATTTCTGCATGGCCAATCAACCTAACCTGCACATCTTTGGACTGTGGGAGGAAACTGGAGCACCCGGAGGAAACCCACGCAGACACGGGGAGTGTGTGCAAACTCCACGCAGAGAGTGACCTGAGGCCGGGATTGACCCCGGGTCCCTAGCGCTGTGAGGCAGCTGTGCTAACCACTGTGCCACCGTGCCGCCCCCATCTGTGTCAGCTCAAAGGCAGAAAAAGGTGCCAGGCTGAAAGGAGGGACAAAAATGAGCAGGAGTTCCAACATTAGGGGCACTTTCATCTTCCCACTAACTAAGCTTAGAATATCTGTGGGCGGGAAAGATAACAAGAGGAAATACTAAAAAGGGAGGAAAAAAACAAACATTACATCCCAATTCTGTACATGTAGTCAACATTTTGCTGTTAACAAAATGTGACATGTGAAAACCTG
This sequence comes from Mustelus asterias, assembly GCF_964213995.1. Taxonomy (NCBI): domain Eukaryota; kingdom Metazoa; phylum Chordata; class Chondrichthyes; order Carcharhiniformes; family Triakidae; genus Mustelus; species Mustelus asterias. The sequence goes on along the minus strand of NC_135810.1, from coordinate 96,096,335 downwards.
TTTTATTCCCTCTTAACGGTACATATACATTGATGATGTAAGAAACAATGGATCCATTCTTGTTAAATCCTCAATTCCAATTCTGTCCGAGATACTTTTAACTTTGACCATTAAGGGTGGACCAATTGGGGATGCAGGTTGCCCTATATCTGCTTTCAGTGTCTTTAAACAACAACAACAAAGCTACTCATCATAGAATCCCTACAGTACAGAAGGAGGCCATTCAGTCTATCGAACCTGCACCGAAAACAATCCCACCCAGGCTCTATCCCCATAACCCCACTAATTCCCCCGACACTATGGGGCAATTTAGCATGGTCAATCCACCTGACCTGCACATCTTTGGAGTGTGGGAGGAAACCGGAGCACCCGGAGGAAACCCACACAGATACGGGGAGAATGTGCAAACTCCACACCGGCGGTCACCCGAAGCTGGAATTGAACCCGGGTCTCTGGCATCATGAAGTCTCACAACACCAGGTTAAAGTCCAACAGGTTTATTTGGAATCACGAGCTTTTGGAGTGCTTCTCCTTCATTAGGTGAGTGAAGCAGCGCTCAGAAAGCTTGTGATTCCAAATAAGCCTGCTGGACTTTAACCTGGTGTTGTGAGACTTCTTACTGTGCCCACCCCAATCCAACATTGGCATTTCCACATCATGTCTGGCCTAATGAGGCAGCAGTGCTAACCACTGTGCTGCCACCTATATATATATATAGTGTCTTCAACATAACATTACATACCAAAGCACTTCACAAGAGCATTATAAAACAAAGCATGACACCAAGTCACATAAGGAGATATTAGATCAGATGACCAAAAGCTTGGTAAAAGAAACACATTTCAAGGAGAGGATGTTAAAAGAGGATAGTGAGATAGAGAGGAGGAGAGAGATTGAGGGAAGTAATTCCAGAATTTTTGGGCCAGGTTACGGATATTTATGGAGCCTCCACCTCCTGTTAGTTTTTTTAATTGTCCATCACCATTCACAACTAGATATGGCAGGGTTTAGATCTGATTCTTTGGATGTGCGATTGCTTAGCTCTGTCTAACACACGCTGCTTCTGCTGTTTGACATGCGACTACTTCTGTATTGTAGCTTCACCAACTTGATACTTTAGGTATGCCGATGCCCACATGCCAAGCTTTCCAATGATATGGCATCTGTTCTTCTCAATCGATGATGGACTGCACCTGGGCTGTATGTCACTTCTGGGTTGGACTTTGTCTGTTGTGACTGGAGAGACTGATTTGAGAGTGGCATTCCCATTGGCACGTTGGCACAGATGAATAGCGTTGCCTTGGGGTTAACTGATGTTTTTTTTCCTTCACCATCTGGTCATTTCTTTTGTCCTCTGCTTTTTCCACATGTTTTCTGACTGCTTGTCTCCAGGCACTCTGGTCAGCAGCAAGGACTTCCCATGCATCAACTCCAACCCCAGCCAACTTGAGGTCTCGCTTGCAGACATCCTTGTATTGCAGATGTGGGAGACCTGCTGGTCTTGTGCCAATAGCAAGTTGGGCATGGAGCATTAATCGGGGATGTGGCCATTATCTATTGAGTGCGCATGGTCCAGCCATGGGAGTTACGCTTCCCTCAAGAGAGCAAGCCTGAAGCTCTCCTCTGGTAGAGTATTAAAGTTTATTTATTAGTGTCACAAGTAGGCTTACATTAACACCGCAATGAAGTTACTGTGATAATCCACGAGTGGCCACACTCCGGCACCTGTTCGCCGCATGTTCGCCGCATACACTGAGGGAGAATTTAGCATGGCCAATGCACCTAACCAGCATGTTTTTCTGCTTGTGGGAGGAGACCACCAGAGCACCTGGAGGAAATCCACGCAGACTTGGGGAGAACGTGCAGACTCCGCACAGACAGTGACCCAATCCAGGAAGCGCTGTGAGGCAGCAGTGCTAACCACTGTGCCATCCATTAATCACACACGGGGTATGATGTCTGTTGAAATTTGCCTTTAAACGATTGCAGCATGACATAATTAGAAGGAAGTTTGTCATGCCATCCAGTTTTAGTCTCGCTTTTGCTTTCAGCAGAGCACATACATGCACAACCCTGCAGCTCTGATATTTTCAAGCTTTCTATCCATGCATGTATGCTCTTATGTGCCTAGGTTTAATAAGTGAACCCACACACCATCCCTTATCAGTGACTAGTGCTTTTATTTCATTATAAAAACATGACAATGTGGTGGGATTTGCTAACCATTCCCGCCAATGTAATCTTCCAGTCCCGCCAAGGCAACGCCCCGTCACAGGTTTCCTGGTGGCGGAAGGTGCGAACAATGGGTAATTCTACTGACAGTGGCAGGACCAGAAGATACCACCGCCAGCCAACGGTGGACTATCTCCGCCACCATGGAACCCGGACGCCCCACCCAATGTCCTTAAGATTCCATCGGAATGAGGTTGAGTGCTTAGACTCAGGCAGGGTCAGTCAGTCACTTCTTCCACACAGCCCTCTGCTAAGTATTCCACTGCCTCTGTCAGCGCTGATCCTAACTGCAAATAATGTTTCAGTTCATACAACCAACTGCAGTTATGAACGAAAGCTCTGAACTAATTTTGCGGATACATCCTCTCTGCAATTCTGCCCGTGTTTATCTCCAGTTAGTTTTAATAGGTTAAGCACAGTCCTAAATAAGTCTTCAGCAATATGTTTTAACCTTTCTGCCTTTCTGTGAGAAAACCTCTATGTTTTTGTATCTTCTGTATGATCTTATCAGTCTTCCTTGCATCATGGAATACATGGGGTTAAATTTAATTATTGAAAGCTGATTGTTTTCAAGCTGCAGGGAATATCTATTATACCGCAGACATTAATATATGTCTGCAATTTGCTTCCATCGAACAAAGGAGATTTTAATATGTTCATATTAATATACCATATGGTGTAAATTTAAGGTGTTGTTAATTCTGTCTGTTGAGTGCAAACACGTTATTGACATTCTGCCGGCGAGCGAGTCTAATAGCTGGCTGGACAACATGTAAATCTATGGCAATCGTAGATTGTTTAAAGTGATCGTATAGCTTACATCTATTTGGTGAATCTTTTTCAAGTAATAGGGTTGATTGGCATTTATGTCTGAATTGAAGCCTTGCCAATTTTGAGAGGGGACATGCCCATGACTCTTTGCAGCCTGCTTGACAGACCTGGGGCTGGAGGTGGGAGTGCCTTAAAATGGCAAAGAAAGAGGAAGGTGGGGTCAGGGGAAACAGAGACTCCTTCCCCCATGCCACGAGGACAGCCTCTGCCCAGAAACTGATTGAGCCGCTCCTGTGACCAATTAACAGCCTCTTTCCACCTCCATTGGCATTTTAACAGTGGAGGATGGGCTCTTTGCTATGTTGGTAGACTACCTGGTGAGCCCTGGTAGGGGCGACCTACCCATTCTGGTACTCCATTGTCCATTGAAAGGCTCCCCAGTGGCAATGGCTGTCCCCATGACAAAGCACCCCCCCCCCCACCACCCGCCCTCACCTACTACCACCCATCTGACTGGCCCTGGTATCCCCCAAACCCCACTTAACCCTGGTTGGGAGGGCAGCCCGCTTCCATTGGCATCCACTCTTCCTGGCACAATCTCAGCAGTCACCACTGCTCCTGGTGACGCTCCCGAAACTGATAAACTGCCAGCCTTCCAACTGGCCAGCAGCTCCTGGGGGTAGGATGGGGAGACCCAGTAGCAAGTTACATCACCCATCTTTGTGTTTAGAGCACCTTAAGCTTGCGCTTGTGAGTCTTTGTTCTACTATCAGTACCTTCTTTAGTCATTAACACAAGCATTAACATTTCCTTTGTCTTGTACCCACAACACCTTCGTCAATCTCTCCTGAGCTCCCAACAATCCTTGATCTTCCATTCCTCTCCGCCTTCTCCAACCCTCCAACTATAAATTCCATCACGTATCTTCATCTCCTCAGCGCTGAAGAAGAGTCAAACGGATTCAAAACGTTAACTCTGTTTCTCCCTCTGCAGATGCTGGTAGACCTGCTGAGTCTTCCGTCATTTTCTGCTTTCATCTCAAATGTTATAGTTGTTTAATCTTTGCAACAGGAATACATTCTTAAAAACCCTCAGTTTGAATCAGATTGTAAAGCAATTAATTCACTTCACTGTCAGGTTGGTTAGACCATTATTTTGAAGCCTAAGTGAATGCGGTGTGAAAACTCTCTGCAGCACAGGAGAACTGCAATCGCCATTGATTTTATTGGATGACACTTCCCTCCTAAATATTCCCAGAGCACGGTGCAAAAGAGCCAGGGGAATGTGGAGTGGCATAAATAATGGTATAATTTGCTTACTCAATTTCCTCTTTCTTTTACGCTATTCTGGGATCATTTTGCATCATTTCAATTGTGCAAATCACTAGGAAAATCTGGACTATCGTTATTACATTGTGTACTCATTCATTTTATTGGCACAATGGAACGTTGGTATTCCGATGCAGTACAGAGGAAATGTACAGTAGGCTGAGTAAACCCACGGAACTCAACTAATCCTTTCTTGAACAAAAAAATTAGCACTTTAATGGGAGTCAGTATGCAACAAAGAGCAGCTGGAATACAGCTTAAAAACTGGCTGAACTAAGACCTCTAGTTGTAATGCTTTTTGGACTTTAATACGATTGCAATCAGATTACCTTGATGTATTTATATATGAACTGACACCGTAATTGCCATAATGAAGATCACCAGTTTACAATTTACCTCAGTAATCATGTACTTAGTGAGCCCAATCAGACTACGTTACAAAGGGTTTTTTAGCATTTAACTTGGAATAAAACGGATAGATCCAATTCATCTGCAATGAGCTCATCCCATTCAGCAAATAAAGAAGGGGATCTGGCTTAAGCAGGAGTAATAGTTTTGACAGGGATTACTTTGGATTCAGTTGAAGGCAGTGATTGTAGGAAAGGACAAAACATTTTTTTTCAGTCATTCTCTAGAAGGGCCACCTCACTGAGGCAGTGACAACTGATATAAATCTCTTCCCCTACATGCCCAATGAAGGTCATATCAGTCGATCACAGGATTGTGAAAATAACCATCTAGCCAAATCAATGAGAAGGAGCCAACTAACATCTGAAGGAAGCTAATGTAGAAAAAGACGAGGTAATGGTCAGCAAAGATAAAGAAAAGCAAATCACAAAAAGTATGTGAAATGTAACAGAAATGTAGCCTAATCCTAAAACTGTCTGTTATACAGCTTTAATTTAAACACCTTCCAAGCAATGAGACAAACAAGGACAGTAATTCAATGATTTCTTTATTTAACACTTCTGGTATCAAACATAAACAGTTGCAACTCATTCACTCTTTACTGAACTTTAACTCTAACTGAACATCAACTTTAACTAAACTTGAACTCTTCGACAGCACATTCACTTTAACTGAACATCAAATTTAATTATTTAACTGAAAATAGATACTACCAAGTTTAGGAAAACCTTGGCCAAGAATTTATCTTCTTCTCTTTGAAGTATCTTTTAGGGTACAAGGTCTTAGAAATCATAGAAACCCTACAGTACAGAAAGACACCATTCGGCCCATCGAGTCTGCGCCAACCACAATCCCACCCAGGCCCTACCCCCATATCCACCCACTAATCCCTCTAACCTATGCATCTCAGGACACTAAGGGCAATTTTTTTTTAGCATGGCCCATCAACCTAACCCGCACATCTTTGGACTGTGGGAGGAAACCGGAGCACCCGGACGAAACCCACGCAGACACGAGGAGAATGTGCAAACTCCACACAGACAGTGACCCAAGCCGGGAATCGAACCCAGGTCCATGGAGCTGTGAAGCAGCAGTGCTAACCACTGTGCTACTGTGCCACCCCGTCCTGTTGCGATGGTTGGTCTCTTCAAATTATCGCTGCCAAACAAAGAACCCACATGTCTTTTTATCCACAATTCTCCACTTGCTTCCGGAAGATTCTCTGTCATCCAGCCAATTATGTCACCAGAAACCAATCACATGGCTCAAACATCCAGTGAAATTATTTTTGAATGACGCCATGATGCTTAGTTCATTTGACATGTCCCATACATACCAGCCATAAAAATCGGAGCCACGATGTCTCGGTTAATGTTAACAACTTCCCTGATCTGACCAACATAGGAAGCTTCAGATCACAGCTCCCGGACCAGAGCCTCTTTATGACCTGCATCTAGTTTTAATCTATAAGTTGACCAAAATTCCCAGCATGCTTAGCTCTCAGCCAGAATAGCCATTTTAAAGCCACTATTGCCATTATTGTTATTAAATTATTGCTGTAGCCATTCTTTCTCTGTCCACACTGTCTGTGTTGCGTTTTCCATGAGGCCAGATTCATCCAAACATTCCTATACATTTTTCTATTCTTTTCCTGTTTTTAAACGTAAAGGGTTAAATTGGTTAGCTCTCAAAACAGCAGAGATAACAATGCATGATAAACCAATGCCCACTTATCCAAATGCATGAGTATATTATCTTTGTGTTACCTACTAATTAGCATTATTTCTGCATCTTCTAGCGGTAACTGCATTGTTCATTGGCTACAAGCATCAGCAGGGAGCTCAAAGTCATAACTTCCTAGCACATCTTAAAACTAGACAGCATTACTTAAGTTAACCTGTACCTCATAAAGGGAAGGTGCATGGTGGCAGGAACTGATGTTAGGAGTCATGCAGGAAGTGATTCTGACATGGGAAGCAGTGGTGAATGGCACAACATGGGAGAGAGCAAGTTCCAAGGTTTCTCTATTGATGCACTGGAGGTCTGGGTGGACGAGAAAGTGGAAAGGATAAGAGATATCCCGTATTCATAGGTGCCCTCCAGATACATGGTCAAGTGGCAGTGAAAGCAGATAGCCAAAGAGGTCAAGGCCAGGCCTCCAATAGCGCAGCAAGAATTTGAATGACCTCACACAAATGGTCAAGGTCAGTGAATTCAACTTCAAATGCCAAATCTTACAAAATGCACCCATTAGCCTCACACACTCCTCAATTCACAATATCCCATCACTCAACACCCAACAATTCCTATCAATTAGGGCTCACATCTAACATTCATATATGCTACCCCAACCTCACACACTTAGCACTGCTGCGAGCCTCATCTCGCTATCATCTATTCCCTCATCTCTCAGTCAGCTATTCAACTATAACAGTCAGATCACTCAAACAGATTGAATGACACTCATTGACATACTTCCCACTCACTAGCACGCCAAGTTGGTGTGTACCAGCAGGCAGCAGGTATTAACCAGAATGGCATGACTGCATGTCCTAACCCTCATGCAGGAAATGTCACTGCCCATTACTGGAATGGCCACTGCTTAGGATGTGACCAGTGGCAAAGCAAAAACCAATGAAGATGATGGTATTCTCATACTTCATCTTTCTTCTCACTTCCCACCTTCCCCTCATCCCTTAATCTCTTCTGACTTACAAGCGGCAGATGGTGAGATACAACTTCTGTTCCCTCCACTTGCCACAATCTTATCCTTGAAGCTATAACCATTCAGACCCGCAAGGTGCAACCTTGGCATAAGTCTTTCCTCATAAGTGTCCCTGGCAACAGTCTGAGATTTAGGCATTACATTTGGCCCTAAGGTGAACTCCAGACCTCCTACATTGTTTGAATACTGTGCATGTGTGCATGGTTTCGGAACCAGTGTCATGAGCCATGAGGTTAGTGGATAAACCTTGCCACCCAAGTCTTTCAGCAAGTCAGTGGTGGCTAACTGCATGAGAACACTTGTTGACCCAACCCTGATGCAGTGTCTGATGGTTAATGTCTCAGCTTCCATTACAGTACACAGTTTCCAACAAAAGTCTTGATTTCCACCCTGGCCACTGTTCTAAATCAGCTCTTCTCAAGGTCACAAATCACGTCCTAGGGTGAGAATGTCCGAGGGTGAGGTTGAGCTGGGTGTTGTCTGTGTATGTGAAAACTAATATTGTGCTTTTGAATGATGTTGCCAAAGGGCAGAATGTAGATGCGAAATAGAAAGAGGCCAAAGATAGACCCTGAGGGAAAGTAACATCGCAGAAACAGGACATCCTAGGGTGAGGTTGAGCTGGGTGTTGTCTGTATACGTGAAAACTGCGCCGAAGATGAATTTTCCCTCCTCACCCTTCTCAAGATGTCTGCATTTTTGACACAGTTGATCAAACCATCCTCCTTCAATGCCTAGCCAGGCATTGATCTCACCTCATTCCATTCTTATCTATCAAATCATAATCAGAATATCACTTCAGTGGCTTCTCTTGCTGTTTCTGCAATGTTACTTTCCCTCAAGGTCTATCTTTGGCCCCTTTCTATTTCTCATCTACAATCTACCCTTTGGAGACATCATCCAAAAGCACAATATTAGTTTTCACATACACAGAAAACACCCAGCTCAGCCTCACCACTACTTCTTTCCACTCTTCCACTGTTGCTAAGTTCCCAGGCTGCTTATCCAACATTCAGTACTTGGATGGGCAGAAATTTCCTGCAATTAAATACCTAGAAGACTGAAGTTATTCTTTCAGTCCCCACTCCAAACTCCATTCCCTGGCTACTGACTCCCTCCCTCACTCTGTTCACAGCCTTGGTATCACATTTGACCCTAAGATGAGCTTCTGACCTCCTTCATTGTTTGAATGCTGTGCATGTGCGCATAGTTTTGGAATCAGTGTCATGCGTCATGGGGGTCAGTGGATAGACCTTGCTGCCCAAAAGCCCCTCTTGGGATTGCTGAGGTAGCTCAAATGCAGCTGACACAATAAATTGCCATAGAATGAAAGCATCAGGACTGCTACAAGGATTCCAAACACTGGTCTGTATGATGCACTGCTTATGGTCACAGACTAGTCGGCATGAAGGGCCTGAAATCCATTTTGGTTCTGGTACATGGCAGAGTTGATACGATATTCCCACAATGCAAGATACATGCAGTCAATATCACTCTGAACATGATGAAGCCTGCAATCCCAGCAAACTCTTGTGCTCACTCTAACTGCTCATCTCTGTCAAAACTGATTGAAATATAATTTGCTCTGTTTGAAAAGAAAGTGTTAGTGACCACCCTTATTCAACAGTGGAAGGCAAACTGTGAGGGGCGGCACGGTGGCACAGTGGTTAGCACTACTGCCTTGCAGCTCCAGGGAATTAGGTTCAATTCCTGGCTTGGGTCACTGTCTGTGTGGAACAAAGAGCAAAGAACAAAGAACAATACAGCACAGGAACAGGCCCTTCGGCCCTCCAAGCCCGCGCCGCTCCCCGGTCCAGGATTGAATCCTGAATCCAGGATCCCCGCCCAATTTTCCAGCCTATCTACATACCAATATCCTATCCACCGAGCTGTCCCTCACAGCTATGATGCTTTGTTCATTACAACCTATTAACTCACCCCCACCCCCCCATTCCAGACCATGTGATCTCCAGGGAGAGGCGAAAACCCAGAGTGAAAAACCCCAGGGCCAATATGGGGGAAAAAAATCTGGGAAATTCCTCTCCGACCCCCTGAGGCGATCGAAACGAGTCCAGGAGATCACAATGGCCCCGATCGGAAAATGCTTCCCAACCCTAGTCATTTCCACTTCCACGAACACCATATGAATTCCCTGCCCCCGAGACAGGTTCCCAACTATCCGCAGTCTCGCTCTGTACTGGCACCAGCAAGATGATCATAGAATGAAGCCTTGAAATGAGAAACAAGGAACAATTAGCCCGCGCCGCTCCCTGGTCCAAACTAGACCACTCTTTTGTATCCCTCCATTCCCACTCCATTCATATAGCTGTCTAGATAAGTCTTAAACGTTCCCAGTGTGTCCGCCTCCACCACCTTGCCCGGCAACACATTCCAGGCCCCCACGACCCTCTGTGTGAAATATGTCCTTCTGATATCTGTGTTAAACCTCCCCCCCTTCACCTTGAACCTATGACCCCTCGTGAACGTCACCACCGACCCGGGGAAAAGCTTCCCACCGTTCACCCTATCTATGCCTTTCATAATTTTATACACCTCTATTAAGTCTCCCCTCATCCTCCGTCTTTCCAAGGGGAACAACCCCAGTTTCCCCAATCTCTCCTCATAACCAAGCCCCTCCATACCAGGCAACATCCTGGTAAACCTCCTCTGTACTCTCTCCAAAGCCTCCACGTCCTTCTGGTAGTGTGGCGACCAGAACTGGACGCAGTATTCCAAATGCGGCCGAACCAACGTTCTATACATCTGCAACATCAGACCCCAACTTTTATACTCTATGCCCCGTCCTATAAAGGCAAGCATGCCATATGCCTTCTTCACCACCTTCTCCACCTGTGACGTCACCTTCAAAGATCTGTGGACTTGCACACCCAGGTCCCTCTGCGTCTCTACACCCTTTATGGTTCCTCCATTTATCGTGTAGCTCCTCCCTACATTATTCCCACCAAAATGCATCACTTCGCATTTATCAGGATTGAACTCCATCTGCCATTTCCTTGCCCAAATTTCCAGCCTATCTATATCCTTCTGTAGCCTCTGACAATGTTCCTCACTATCTGCAAGTCCTGCCAGTTTTGTGTCGTCCGCAAACTTAATGATCACCCCAGTTACTCCTTCTTCCAGATCATTTGTATAAATCACAAACAGCAGAGGTCCCAATACAGAACCCTGCGGAACACCACTAGTCACAGGCCTCCAGCCGGAAAAAGACCCTTCCACTACCACCCTCTGTCTTCTATGACCAAGCCAGTTCTCCACCCATCTAGCCACCTCCCCCTTTATCCCATGGGATCCAACCTTTTTCACTAGCCTACCATGAGGGACTTTGTCAAACGCTTTACTAAAGTCCATATAGACAACATCCACGGCCCTTCCTTCGTCAACCATTTTGGTCACTTCTTCAAAAAACACCACCAGGTTAGTGAGGCATGACCTCCCTCTCACAAAACCATGTTGACTATCGTTAATGAGTTTATTCCTTTCTAAATGCGCATACATCCTATCTCTAAGAATCTTCTCCAACAACTTCCCCACCACGGACGTCAAGCTCACCGGCCTATAATTACCCGGGTTATCCTTCCTACCCTTCTTAAATAACGGGACCACATTGGCTATCCTCCAATCCTCTGGGACCTCACCTGTGTCCAGTGACGAGACAAAGATTTGCGTCAGAGGCCCAGCGATTTCACCTCTCGTCTCCCTGAGCAGCCTTGGATAGATTCCATCAGGCCCTGGGGATTTGTCAGTCTTTATATTCTCTAACAAACCTAACACTTCCTCCTTCGTAATGGAGATTTTCTCCAACGGTTCAACACTCCCCTCCGAGACACTCCCAGTCAACACATCCCTCTCCTTTGTGAATACCGACGCAAAGTATTCATTTAGGATCTCCCCTACTTCTTTGGGCTCCAAGCATAAGTCCCCACTTTTGTCCCTGAGAGGTCCGATTTTTTCCCCACCACCCCTTTGTTCCTAACGTATGAATAAAATGCCTTGGGATTATCCTTAATCCTGTCTGCCAAGAACATTTCGTGACCCCTTTTTGCTCTTCTAATTCCCCGTTTGAGTATTTTCCTACTTTCATTGTACTCCTCCAGAGCTCCCTCCGTTTTTAGCTGCTTGGACCTAACATACGCCTCTCTTTTCCTTTTGACCAGTCCCTCAATTTCCCTGGTTATCCACGGTTCTCTAATCCTACCCTTCCTATCCTTCTTTTTTACAGGCACATGCTTGTCCTGTAGCCCTAACAGTTTGCACATTCTCCCAATGTCTGCGTGGGTTTCCTCCAGGCGCTCCGGTTTCCTCCCACGGTCCAAAGATGTGTGGATTTGGTGCATTGGCCATGCTAAATTGCCCCTTAATGCCCCGGAATGCGTAGGTTAGAGGGATTAGCGGGGTCAATATGTGGGGTTACGGGGATAAGGCTTAGGTGGGATTGTTGTTGGTGCAGACTTGATGGACTGAATGGCCTCCTTCTGCACTGTAGGGATTCTATGATTCAATTCTATGTTGCTGGTATCTCTGGATCCAGCCTGGAAGGATACAGGTACATGGAAGTTCATGGCCATGGTCATCTTCATAGCAATTGGCAATTCCACCCTTGCTCTGCACTAGGTTGTGGCTGCTGCAGGTGGCAGATGTCATTGTCAATATTCATACTGTAGCACAGCAATGTCAAACATTGTTCTGCACTGAGGTTCCCGAACACTCTGGGCAGATATGGCCTTTTGCTTAAAGTCCTTCTCCCCCAACTGCAGTTTGTCTTGCTCAATTCGTTCAGTGCTCATTCTTTCAGTCATGTTCAATTCCAAGTGAAAGATCCACCAGTGCACAGTGCCTGGGCAGGGGGGCGGGGGGGGGGGGGGGGGGGGGGGGTGGGGTGGCATGGTGGGGGAGGTGGCGGGAGGATAACTATTTTGTGTAGAAACTTCGAAATCAGTGTAAAGTCCTTCAGCACCTGTCACACCACTCCCTGTAGAATTTTTGCAACTGGAAGTAACTATAGAAAGCATCAAACCCTTGTAGAATTCTACAACAGGTTGGAGAAATTAATTCACAACTGAGCTGCAAGTAGCTGATTACCACTTTCGATAGTGCTGGTGGGAGCATGGGATCCTGGTATTGCTTCGTGCATGATCAGCTGTGCAAGTTTAAGAGAGGAGATTGACGGGAGCACAGAGCTTCAAAATGGCAGCATTGGAGTTAGATAGACATTGCACACTGATCGATGTCACAATCTGTTTGATCTGCATAGTTCCAGTGGATGTTAGCTCTGTGCATGTGATGCCGATATGACACCTGGAGTGATTCATGGCAGAGTTGTGCATTTGATTGAATGAATTACAGCCCAGTGTTCTACCAGGCCACCAAGCCCATTTGCACATCCAAAACCTTTTCATCTCATTCCAACAGTACATTGACCCTTATTGAGTATTATGGTGGTGGAGACCTTGTGGCGCAATGGTAACGCCGCTATCCCTGGATCGGAAGCTTTGGGTTTGAGTCGAATGCCTGGACCTTTTGGCCACAAAAGGAGTGTTGAACCCGGCTCAACAGGCAGATAATCTGCTTGGAAATCCTTCCCCCACTATTCTCCAAAAGGTGAAGAAAAACAGTATGGGTGTGAAGATATGCTAACAACTACAGTAATATTGCAACTTTTTCTTAGTGTGGCATTTCAACAGATTTGTTCTTAAAGCCAGCTGTATATGTTTTGCAAGGCAATAAACACTTGGCCAAGTTATGGCAAAATCCATCACAACTCCCAACAGCTTTAAGTACAGCTTATTTCCTTATATACTTTCTAAGGCATATGTGTTATAATAGCAGTACAATCACCCTACATCTGTGACTGATAGACTAACAGTTCAGGTTCACTGCTACTCAATCTCGATAACCCGCACGTACATTTGGCGCAGGAAAATGTGCTTACATGTGAATATTTATAGGCTGTCATGAAAACAACTAAGATCCCATTGGTATAAAGTGATTTAATCTTAACAAAAGGCAGAAGAAACACAAATGGACAAAAGGAAGAACATGCACATTACACAAAAATAATTAGACAATGAAAGCACGCTGCTATTCCTCAATAACACTTCGTAGTGAACTGGCTGTTTCACCGACGTTGTTCTTTTTCAAGTGGAAATTGCATGAAGGACTCAATCAGGAGCTTGTATTTTAATGCTGTGCTAGGGTTCTCATTCTGTTCAGTGAAATAGAATGAAATGTGGTCTGGACTACATCAGCTATGCATTTATCTGGAATCAACTCTGTATGAATAGCTGTCCGAACTGTTGGTGATGGCTTGGGCAAGCTCTTATTGTACAAATCTAGTCCTACAGCTCAAGGTCGGAATGACTTTTAGAATATGCAAGGGAATGGAACAGATAAAATAGATGGTTTTATCCTGCAGTCTCCAAGATAGGTATAGACTGTTTTTCAGTCGTATTAAGGTGACAGGCAAAGAACAAACGTTGAAGAAATGGTTGCGCAATAACACAACGGGGATGAAGGAAAACAAAAAAAATGTGGGGATAATGTGAAATGACACAAATGTTTGAGGAATACTGATACACCATGAATGTTTTATGCTGTTGCTTGCACTGCAGCTGCAATGTGAATGGGGAGCCATGGCAACATTACGGCTGGAGAATTCGCGTCTTTGCTGGGGATGTAAAACGTGCTATTTTCTGTGTCCTAATCTCACTTACCAAATCTATTAGCATGTCTTTGCTTTTGCTTGTTCCTGTTTTCACAGAATGATTACAGCACAGGAGGAGGCCATTTGGCCTGTTGTTTCTGTGCTGGCTCTCTGAAGGAGCAATTTACCTAGGAGGGGAGGCAATGACCTAGTGGTATTAGCACTAGATTATTAATCCAGAAATTCATCTAAAATGTTCTGGGTTTGATTCCCGCCATGGCAGATGGTGGAATTTGAATTCAATTTTTAAAAATCTGGAATTAGGAATCTACTGATGACCACGAAACCATTGTCAATTGTCGGAAAATTCCATCTGGTTCACTAATGTCCTTTAGGGAAGGAAATCTGCGTCCTTACCTGCTTTGGCCTACTCCAGATCCACAGCAATGTGGTTGTCTCTCAACTGCCCTCCAAGAGCAACTAGGGATGGGCAATAAATGCCGGGCAGCCAACAATGCCTATGTCCCACAAATGAATTTAAAGAAGTGCCGCTCCCCCACCTTTTCCCCATGGCCCTCACATTCCTCCTTTTCAGATAATAATCCAATTCCCTCTTGAATAGCTTGATTGAACCTGCCTCTGCCAAACTCTCAGGCAGTGCATTACTGATCCTAATTATTCGCTGCAGGAAAATGATTTTCTTCATGTCACTGCCATTGCTTCTTTTGCCAATTACCTCAAATCTGTGTCCTCTGATTCTCAATCGCCCCACCAATGGGAACAGTTTCTCCCTATCGAGTCGGTCCAGATCCTTCATGATTTTGAGTACCTCTGTCAAATCTTCTTTCAACCTTCTCTTCTCCAAGGAAAAGAATCCCAATTTCTTCCATCTTTCTACACAACTGAAGTTCCTCATCCCTGGGACCATTCTCATGAATCTTTTCTGTACTTTCTGTAATGTCAACATATCTCTGAAGTGTGCAGCCCAGAGCTGGATGCAATACACCAGTTGTGGCTGAACCAGAGTTTTGTACAAGTTTTAATATAACTTCCTTGCTTTTGTAGCCTATGTCTTTCGTGATGGCCCTGTGTGGGTTTGAGAAGAAACCTATCGGTCAGAATTTTCCATTTTTTCTTCAAAGTGCTGGCTCAGGTGAGAAAAGTGATGGCCGCACAGTTGGCTTCTCTCACCATATTCTCCAGCACTTAGAAAGACAAAATGCTGGCAGCATGTTCCACGCTGGTGGCAGCGTTGGCTTTTCAGAGATCGGGGTACCAGTCAAAATCAAAATCAGCAGTCAACATAGAACCCCCTACACATGGAGACCCACTCCCATGGTTAAAAATTAAAGTTAAAGTTTATTTATTAGTGTCACAAGTAGGCTTACATTAATACTGCAATGAAGTTACTGTGAAAGTCCCCCAGTCGCCACACTCCGGCGTCTGTTTGGGTGCACTGAGAGAGAATTTAGCATGGCTAATGCACCTAACCAGCATGTCTTTCTCTCTACAGATGCTGCCAGACCTGCTGAGTTTTTTAAAGTTTATTTATTAGTCACAAGTAAGGCTTACATTAACACTGCAATGAAGTTACTGTGAAATTCCCCTAGTCGCCACAGTCCGGCGCCTGTTCGGGTCAATGCACCTAACCAGCATGCCTTTCAGAATGTAGGAGGAAACTGGAGCACCCGGAGGAAACTCATGCAGACACGGGGAGAGCGTGCAAACTCCACCCAGACAGTGACCCAAGCCAGGAATCAAATCCGGGTCCCTGGTGTTGTGAGGCAGCAATGCTAACCACTGTGCTAAATCTTTTGTTTTTACTGCATATTCCAGCATCCACAATATTTTGCTTTCATTTTAGGTTAATCTTGCAGTTTTTGATGAGTACCTGACTTGAATGTTTTGGGTGTGTAAGTTAAATAGGTACAGAAGAAAATCTGGGTGAAGAAGTTTGGTTTAGAGTGTATGTAACTGTGTTCATTGTACTTTTAATATATTTAACATAACTGACTATTTAAGAAAGTGTGTGGTGTCTAGCATCTTAAAATTATTTTGTTTTAAGCAGGAAACCTAGTTGTTCCATTCTTTTAGTAAATACCTGAATTTTTGGATTTCCAACAATGTATGATAATAAATGTTACAGGTCTCTACTGAGATCATAACAAAATATTCATAAAGCCTAGGATGCTGTATGTTTTATTAAGTGCTTTGTCAACCTGTCCTGTCGCCTTCAATGATTTATGCACATCTACACACGGTTCCCTCTGCTCCTGCGCCCCTTTTAGAATTGTAAGCTTTACATTATATTGTCTCTCCGCATTCTTCCTACCAAATGAATCACCTTACACTTCTCTGTCTTAAATTTAATCTGCCATTTGTCTGCCCATTCCACAAACCTGTCTATGTCCTCACAAACACTTCCGAGTTTGTGTCATCCGCAAATTTTTTGAATCGCGCCATGTACACCAAAATCTAGGTCACTTATGTACATCGGAATCACAGAATTGTTATGGCACAGAAGGCCATTCAGCCAGTTGTGTCTGCACTGGCTCTCTGAAAGCAGCACCCAGAACTAGATGCAATACTCCAGCTCAGGTTGAACTGGTGACTTATACAAGTTCAACACAATCCCCTTGCCCTTGTGCTCTATGCCCCTATTAATAAAATCAAGGCTATCATATGCTTTACTAACCACTCTCTCAACCTGTCCTGCCACCTTCAATTTTTAATATGCATTGATCAACCCTGGTTGCTCTGCACTTGCACCTCCTTTCGAGTTGAAAACCCAATATTATACTGTCTCTCTATGTCCTTTCTAACACTGACCCCTGGGGAAAGCCACTATAAACCTTCACCAGTCCAAAAACATCCATTAACCACCACTCTATTTCCCGTCACTCAGCCAATTTTGTATCCATGTCGCTATTGTCCCTTTTATTTCATGAGCTCTAACTTTGCTCTCTGTTGTGCAGCACTTTATCAAATGCCTTTTGGAACTCCATGTATACCACATCAACAGAATTACCCTGATCAACCCTCCCTGTTACCTCATCATAAACTCCTGCAAGTTAAACACAATTTGTCCTTAATAAATCTGGACTGGTTTTCCTTAATTAGCCCATATTTACCCGAATGCCTATTAATTTTGTCCCAAATTATTGTTTCCAGAAGTTAAACTGACTGGCCTATATTTACCAGGGCTTTCTTTACACCCCTTTTTGAATAAAGATGTAACATTGCAGTTCTTCAATTCTCTGGCACCACCCCGGAGTCTAAAGAAGTCTGGAAAATTAGCAATTCTTACTCTCATTTTTCTCAGTATCCTTAGATGCATCTCATCCAGTCCTCTAGAATGGTCTAGTTTGGACCAGGGAGCGGCATGGGCTTGGAGGGCCGAAGGGCCTGTTCCTGTGCTGTATTGTTCTTTGTTCTTTGTTCCTGTTGCCTTATCAACTTTAAGCACAGATAGCCCACCCAAAGTTCCTGTTTATCAATTTTAAACCCTTCAACTGTTTGAATGACCTCTTCCTTCTCCATGGCCCAGGCAGCATCTTCTTCCTCGGTAAAGATAGATACAAAATATTCATTTAATATCTCAGCTATGCCCCCCTGCCTTGATGCACAAATCCCCCCCTTTGATCCCTAATTGAATCCACTCTTCTTATTACCACTTTTTACAATTAAATGCCTTTGGAATACTTTTATGTTAATTGCCAGCCTGTTTTCATATTTACTCTTTGCTTCTCTTATTAGCTTTTTCAGTTCCCCTGGTTCCCAGTTGTATTAGCCACCTGAGATCTGTCAAAGGCACACCTTTTCTCCTTCATCTCAATCTCCATTGTTTTTGTCATCTCGGGAACTCTAGATTTGTTTACCCTTTTGAGGGAGAGCGTGCTTGAACTGTCTCCTCTTTAAAGGCAGCCCATTGCTCAGGTGTAGTTTTAGAACCATAGAATCCTTACAGTGCAGAAGGAGGCTGTTCGGCCCATCGAGTCTGCACCAACCTTCTGAATGAACATACTCACTGCCCCCGCAGTTAACTATTCTTCCTCTAGTTTGTTCCTTGTCCTTTTCCCTAACCAACCTAGACCTTATGGCATGGTAGCACAGTGGTTAGCACTGCTGCCTCACAGCGCCAGGGACCGGGTTCAATTCCCAGCTTGGATCACTGTCTGTGTGGAGTCGGCATGTTCTCCTTTTGTCTGTGTGGGTTGCCTCCACATGCTCTGGTTTCCTCCCACATTCTGAAAGACGTGTTGGTTAGATACATTGACCTGAACAGGTGCCAGACTGTGGTGACTAGGGGAGTTTCACAGTAACTTTATTGCAGTGTTAATGTAAGCCTTACTCGTGAGTAATAAATAAACTTTACTTTATGATACAATAATCATTGTCCTCTGAAAGGTTCTCCTATTGACATTTGATCCACCTGACCCACCTCTTTCTCAGGAACCAGATCTAGCTGAATTTCCTTTCTCATGGGGCTGGAAACATATTGTTCTAGAAAATTCTCTTGAATGCATTCTCAGAACTCTTGCCAAACCCTCTGTCCTTTACACTACTACTATCCCTGTCTACATTCATACAGTTAAAGTCCCACATTATAACTATTCTATAATTATTGTACTTACTGTAATTTCATTGTACATTTATTCCTCTATGCCTTTCCAACTAGTTGATGGCCTATACCTTACACCGAGCACTGTAATTGCACCTTTTGTGTTCATTGTGCCTTGTATTAATCCAACTTTTTTCTGGTTTATTAAACTCTCATTCCCAGCCCTGTGTTTGTCTGTCCTAAAACCTAAAGTGCATTTGGCCAATGTTACATGCCATGTCCCAACAATGCTGTGTGTAAAACAAATACTCCTGACCCATCCTTTCACCCTTTTATTGATGGTCTTAAATTTATTCCCTCTAGTTACTGACTCATCAACAGTGGAAAAAAACCTTTTTTTCAACTGATCTTTCATAATTTGTACATCCCTCTCAGGTCTCCTTTGAACCTGCTGTTCTAATGATAGCATGTCTTCCTTTGGCACTCTGTGCCACTTTCATTAGACAGTGTTTCTGGAAATGAACAGAATGCACCATAATCACACACTGAGTTCTTAATGAGATCAACTATTCAGTCATTGTCCCCAAGAAGTCAAGCAGAAAGAAAATATATCCCAGGATAGTAGTAAAATAAATCATCCGTGCAATATGCCTATTGTACCGGAGATTATTTCTCCTTTACATCATGGTGACCATTGACTTTTGCATATAAATGATTCTCCAATGACATAGAATCAGCGTCAAGTGTCACTCAGCCCTTCTTCTATTTAGGATTCCCATTATGTTGAATAAGGTGACTACATCTGGATGCACTATCACACTGTTCAGCAAATATTGAATTTAGATATGATTCTTCCAGAATAAAAAAAAAGATTTGCCCTTACATTATGCTTTTTATGACCGCCTAACGTCTTAAAGTGCTTTACAGCTAATGAAGTTCAGCGGAAAATATTTATCAGAAGTGCAAAATATAATTCAGTAATTTCAATGTTTTATTGCTTTTTCTAAATTGACAAAGCTAATTTTTTGAACCATTTTGTGTGTTTTGCACGCACCATCAATTGATTCATGATTTCCAGTTATATCAATTAAGTAGCAATCTAGTGCGACTGAGCATTCAGAGTGCACTGACTAGTTATAAGGGAGTGGCAAACATTACTGACTGTCCGTGGCAGAAATGTGATAGAACATAGTAAACACCTATTTTTTGTGTGTGGTATTTTGCAGCAGAAATTTAGAAGTATGATTGATGATTAATCTGGACAAGCGTATGTTTTGATGAGCTGAAATGAACATATCCAGACTCTGACTGATAATCTAGTCTGTGCTCCTTAAAGCTAGCCAATATCTCTTAAAGGAAAGGTGCATTTTGACTGGAGTGAGACCGAGAAGTCATTCTGAAATTGAGTTTAACCGGGAAGGACACATGAATGGCACATTACAGCAAACTGCGAGCTCCAAGATTTTCCAAAGATACGTTGAAGGTCTTGGTGCAGGAGGTGGAGAGGAGGAGAAAGGTCAGAAAGACCCCACTCCCATTTTGGGAAGGCAGTGGGAGTATATAGCCATAGAGGCCAAACCAAGAGTGGAGCCTTGAAGACTTATATGCAATGTCACAAGAAATTCCATGATCTCTCATGAATGGTCTTCAAAAGTCACCTCCACCAACTGCACCACTAGCCTCACAGACTGC
Organism: Mustelus asterias; assembly: GCF_964213995.1. NCBI lineage: Eukaryota > Metazoa > Chordata > Chondrichthyes > Carcharhiniformes > Triakidae > Mustelus > Mustelus asterias. Next base: position 96,075,957 of record NC_135810.1, on the reverse strand, counting down.
TCACTATACACATCCCATCACTTACCTACCAGCAATCTATATCAGTCAGGACTCATGTGGAATCAACGCTTCATCTCACCCTCACACGCACTGTGCAAGTCACACACCCATATCTTACAGCTTGCACACACTGCCAGCTAATCAACCATGATAGCCACATCACCCAAACATATTGTGCCACAATCACTCATGCATTTCCGTCTCTCTTGCAGGAGAAGGAAATACATAACAGGAGGAAGAATCACCTAACCAGCGAAGGACAGACATAGCTGCATTTCCTTAACTCCACTGACTGAGACTGTGGCCAATTTCTCAAACCATTAAAGATTATGCTATCTTTATATCTCACTTCCTCCTGCTTAGATCTGCGCAATCACTTCTGATTTACAAGTGGTGTAAATGGTGTAAACTTCATCTCTTGCTTCCCCCTTCCCTTCCCTCACCGCAACTCTACATTTGACCCATCCACCTGTCAGTCCCAAGACTGCAACCTGGAAGAACAGGAGAATGGCGGTAAAGAAGAAACACCATCACTCACTGTCACACTTGCAGGTTCCAGCATGGATACTAACACCTAGAGATGTTCATACATTAGAGGTACATGTTGAGGCAAGATGTGCACATGATGAGATATTAGATACATGTGGGGTGTGGTCAGAGCAGGGACAAGGGAAATACTGGGAGTGGTGCATTGGAGGCTGAGCTCACACGAGAGTTTTGCTGCAAGGACTCAGATGAGGACTTTGATGGAGCAACCTAGAAATGAGATGCCGGAAAGGCTTGGTGCATTGGCATTGCCTGCCAACAAGCCTGCTGTCAAAGTCACAGAGCAGGGAGTTTACTGCCAACTTCATACAGGGCTTTGCGTAGAGCTTGGAGCCCATCCTCCCCAGTGAGGAGATACGACCAATTTTATGGGAACACTTGGGCACTCCTGCATGATTCAGCAACAATGCAGCAGGGGCTGAAACCAGCGAACATCTGGGTGCTGCAGTAGAAGCCAGACTGAAGTCATACAAGATGAGTTTACTGCTACCTGGGCTCAGATTGCTGCCGTCATAGTTCTGGGTGAGATCCTTCTTGCTGCTGAACACCTGTCCAGCTGTATGAAATAACCTATATACTTCCAGCAGATGCTCCCTTTGCATGTTAACCTCCTTAACAAAATGGTGTGGTGCCATTAGCACCAGAAGTTACATATGCTTTGTTGGTGCTTTATGCTGAGTGTTATGATGCAATTTTACTCCATAAATAATAGATAGGGGTTAGCATAATGAAACAAGCTATGCACACTATCGATTTTTGCACCTGCTGTTTGCCGTTGAGATAACACAAGGAGAAGCAATATCCTATTGTCTTTACTTCACAGGTGAGAAGTCAGCGTCACAAAGAGCCCGAATTGGTTGGCTTTCACTTCATGTCCTAGAGAACAGGTCGATCCTGTTTTTATACTGATGCATTTTGATACCACAGTTCAAGAAAACAAATGAGTGGATGGTTTGAAAAACTAATAATTTCCAGAAGGAAATCAGACCGATGCATCATCTGCCATTCCCTGCCAAAAGATATTTTATTACCAAACCAGGCTATTTTCAGAAGAGTTATAGGGCAAATCTTTCATTTCAAATGAAACTTGCAGAGACCCAAATAAACAGGAAAAGATATTCACAGCAAAGCTTTCTGAAATGCTCTGTGCGGATACAATATATGAGCACATTTTCAGGCTGACAGCAACTTTGCCACTGAATTACTTCATACCATTTTTAACAATGGGTTTCCTCCAATCTATAGGGGATGATTTTTCTTTTGGTCAAGATATCACAGCCACTTGCATTCAGAGCTGATAGGTCAGTTAAAATGATTAATTTCTTTAAACATCCAGAGATACAGATTGCTACACAACATTTCTGTGCTATTTCGGGCTTTTTCCAAGTCATGTGTATGGCTACCAGCAGTGTCAGTAGTCATGCTTCCTCTTTCGTAAATAAAAGGCCGTAAGAAGGAGGAGTAGGCCATTCAGCCCATTGAGCCTCCTCTATCATTCAATACATTCACTACTGATTTGATTGTTACATGAATTCCACTTAAATCTGATTAACTCAGATTTGAATATATTCAATGACTCAGCCTTTACTGCTCTCTCAGGAAGAGGGTTCACTGCTCTCTCAGGAGAGGGTTCACTGTTCTCTCAGGAAGAGAGTTCACTGCTCTCTCATGAGAGGGTTCACTGTTCTCTCAGGAAGAGGGTTCACTGCTCTCTCAGGAGAGGGTTCACTGCTCTCTCAGGAAGAGAATTCACTGCTCTCTCAGGAGAGGGTTCACTGCTCTCTCAGGAAGAGAGTTCACTGCTCTCTCAGGAAGAGGGTTCACTGCTCTCTCAGGAAGAGAGTTCACTGCTCTCTCAGGAAGAGGGTTCACTGCTCTCTCAGGAAGAGAGTTCACTGCTCTCTCAGGAAGGGGGTTCACTGCTCTCTCAGGAAGATTATCAACAATCTGAGAGAAAAAAATTCTTCTCATCTCCACCTCAAATTGGAGACCCCTTATTTTTATGGTCCCTAGTTCTATATTCTGCTACGAGAGGGAACATCCTCTCAGCATCGACTGCGTCAAGCTCCATCAGAATCTGTTTTAATAAAATCATCCCTCATTCTTCTGAATTCCAATACAGTGCAGACAAAACCTGCTCAAACTTTCCTCATAAGGCCACCCCTTCACTGCAGGAATTGGCCAAATGAACCTTTTCTGAACTGCTTCCAATGCAAGTGTAACCCTCCTTAAGTAAGGGAGGCAAAATTGTACTCCAGGTGAGGTCTCATCAATGTCCTGTACAGTTGTAGCAAGTCTTTCCCACTCTTAAATTCGAACCCAATGAGCGGGATTTTATGGCCTCGCTCGTCCCGAAACCGCAAAATCCTGCCCGAGGTCAACGGACCTTTTTGTGGTCTGCCCTCGCCCGTTCCGATTCCCGTGGCGGACTGGGTGGTGAAATTTCGGCCCCTTCCTCTCTCCATTTAAATAATATTCTGCTTGTTTATACTTCCTGCTAAAGTGAACCTCACATTTTCCTTTCCAAAGTTTTTCTCCACTGGGTTAAGCTATTGCAGATTTTTTGTCTACTTCTCAACAGTTTTTCCTACCTATCTTTGCAAATTTGGCTACATTTCAGTCAATCCCTTCATCCAAGCCATTCATACAGATTGTAAATAGTTGAGGCCCCTGCACTGGTGCTCCACTGGTTAGTTTGCCAATCTGAAAATGACCCGTTTACTCTGACTCTCTGTTCCTTGTCTATCCATATCACCCCAACACAATGAGCTCTTATCTTCCCAAGTAACCTTTCATGCGTCACCATATCAAATGTCTTTTGGAAATTCAAATACACAAGGTGGGGGATTCTCCGATCTCGTCCATGTCCACCCCTCTGCAAGTGAGAATGGAGAATTTGACATTCCAGCCAAAACTCCATTCAGTCTCAGCAGTACCGTAGAATCCCAACCGCGAACGAGGATGGAAGTCTTCAGCAACTATATTTACTGGTCCACCTTCATCCACCCTGCTCATTACACCCTCAAAGAAAACTAATACATTTTTTAAACACGATTTCCCTTTCACAATACCATGTTGACTCTGTCTGATTGTATCCTGATTTGTGATACATCCTGCTACCTTCTTCTTAATGCTGGATTCTAGCAATGAACAGATATTGGATCAGCTCCCCAGTAAAAACATAGGAACATAGGAGCAGGAGTAGACAATTTAGCCCTTTGAGCCTGCTCCACCATTCAATAAGATTATGGCTTATCCGAGTGTGGTCTCAACTCCACTTTCTCCCATAACCCCTAACTCCTGTCTACTAAAAATCTATCTGACCAGTCTCTATTGCTGTCTGGCAAGAAAATTCCACATGAAAGAAAAATTTTGTCTCAATTCCCTTTAAAAGAAGGGAGACCTAATTTTTTTAATGGTGTCCCCCTATGGTGTTCCCCACAAGAGGAAACATCTTCTCAGTATCCTCTCTCAGTATCTATCCTATCAAGTCTTCTCAATAAGATCACTCTGATTCCTCTAAAGCCCAATGGGTACAGGCCCAACCTGTTCAACCTGAAGATTGAAGGAGGAGGCCGAGCTTTGACCAATGCTGCATGGGATGAATTCACCAGGGTGATCAATGTCCAGGGCCTCCACTGGAGAAGTGCCCTGCAGTGCCAGAAAGAAATCAATGACTTCATCTGTGCTGCAAAGATCAGTGAACGTTCAACTGATCACATTTAATTCACTGACTGGCAGAAAGGACATTGGTCTCAGTGACAAGGGCATCAACCATGCAGCTCATGCATAAAAGAGTTATTCAATGTGATAGGGTGATGCATCTTAGCTCCACTGTGGTCCATCTAGTCTGCAGGTGGAAAGGCCACTGTGGGTCCCTGACCCTTCCGCATAGAAAGCTCGATGCTGTCTGGGTGGTTTGGGGGTTGAGGTGGTTAGGCACCAGCAAGCACTGCTAATGACGTGCGTCTATGAATCCTATCCTTCTATCGGCATGGGCTCAGTGCTCTGGTGGGTGCTGCCCCAGAACGTTTGTGGACAACCTCCAGTGCATCAATCACATGACACACAATCAGTGGGATATTTGTAAGACAGGAAGTATAACAAAGATACAGGAAATCCAATTGCTCGCAACCCCATCTTCTCTCTTTGTGCAGGAAAAGTTACGGCTCAACATAAGAGAGAGTGAGATTGTTATGATCCCAGCTGATGTTAGACTGGGTGGTTAGGTCCCAGAGCCAACGCGCAGCTCGATAGATCTTAATTTTTGCTTAGAGATATGGATGAACAGAGCCGCTTGACTGCCGGTTAATTTTTAACAAAAGAGTAAAAGCTTTATTAAACAAGAATAGGTTAATTATAGCAACAATACTCCTTCACCCTACCTATATCTTTACAGATATACAAGAGTTGTAAGGAGAATACAACTTAGGAAATATATCTTAAACTCGGATGTTCTCAGTAAGTTCACAGTCTAGGTAAACTAAAAGGGAAACTGTGGTCAAACCAAGTGGTTAATGACATCCAATATAACTTCTGTGGAATTCTCATCAAATCCACTCAGATGCTTGTCACAATGTGAGCCAACTTGCTCTCACTAGCACTCTGATTTTCATATGAGTGTTTCCAAATTCCACTCTCAAAGAACATGCTTGCTCCCCCCAAACAAAGTTTTTGCTGGGATGCTTTCACCAAGGATTCACCTCCAGGGTTTCAATCTCTCCTTTCAGTAACCCTCTGCACTGGAATGCCACATGCATTCAAACTTCCACACAATCTCTCAAGTACCCAGCCATGCCAATAGAACACTATTGCTTCACAGGCTGTATTAAGGTGTCATCAGACTTTTCATTTACTTCGGATATCTGCCTTCTCACCCAGCTGACTTTAAACCTGGTTCTTGCTGTTGTCTCTTTCTCAGAGGACTTCCTCTGTTTTTTACTTGAATTCTCCTGAACTGTACCTGGTTCAACTGCTTGTTTTATGTTCCTTTAACTTAATTGTGTTCCTGAGACACGTTTTTGTCTCCACTCCCTGGTTTCCTTTTGTTGTTTTGGGAAATCTGCTCCCTGCAGCTTCTTTGTCCTGTCCAGTTTCTCCCAGCTCTAGCTTATAAACTAACTCAAAAGTTATTTCTGTCCTAGGATGGCCCTTGGTTGCTAAGCAATAGCCTAGTTTTCCTTTAAACCCTGTTTGTTTTCACATCATGAACCCTCATTACCATGCATGCATCTAAACCAAACTGATGTCATTAACCATTCCAAATACAGAAACATACACCAGAATTCTACCTCCCCGCCTGCCATGGAATCGGAGTGGGCGAGGGGCGGACAATGGAAATGTCCATTGACCTCGGACGAGATTTTCCGGTCTCGTGTCGAGCAAGGCCATAAAATCCCACCCATAAAAGTAAACTTAAAGATATACCTATTTCTAATACGCACAAATACAAATATAAATTATTTAAAACTACCTCTGTTTCCTAACAAGACAGAGAGACACAGAGAGAGAAGATGGGAAGGGGGCAGCCTGACCTGAACAACTGTATGTGGACAGCCAAGCTACGAGGGGAAGAATCGGACCACGACTGTGCAAATGGAGACATTGGTGGGCAGCTTCAACCCTGTAAGGATCCATGCATAATGTAGTGACATAGGGACCTGAGGGTCAACCTGAGGGAGCATATTCCCACAGCAGCACAGCCAAAATCAGTCAGAGCCCTCCAGGCCTCACATCTCCAGAGGATGGCTGCCAAGGTCACCCTAAACAACAGCACAAAGTGGTCAGCGAGCTGCCTCTGCCCCTTCGGGGCAGCATCTGGAATTAAGAGGATATGGGCCGTGTTTCTCCTGTTTTCAGTCTAAGTGCTCCCGCTAGCATGAAAATGGGAGGGTTCCGTGCTGGCACCGGGAGTGATGGCAGGTGGGATTCACACACCAGATCGATGCAAATTTATGCATCTCACGAATCACTCTGGCCAACCCAGCTGTTGAGATACTGGTGCCCCAATCTCCGTGTTCATAGACAGGTCTCCCCTCCCCCCAAAAACTGAAATAGTGTCCCCCCCTGTCCTCCCCCTCCTGCCAGTGACCAGTGGAGCACAATCGATCCCACAACAGAGGGGCATTCTCCCCCATTAACAGGATGCAAAATGGCTTCACATTGAGTTATAAGGAGAGGCTGGATAGACTGGGACTTTTTTCTCTGGAGGCTGAGGGGTGATCTTATAGAGGTCTATAAAATAATGAGGGGCACAGATCAGCTAGATAGTCAATATCTTTTCCCAAAGGTAGGGGAGTCGGAAACTAGAGGGCATAGGTTTAAGGTGAGAGGGGAGAGATACAAAAGAGTCCAGAGGGGCAATTTTTTCACAAGAGGGTGGTGAAAAGTGTCTGGAACAAGCTGCCAGAGGTAGTAGTAGAGGCGGGTACAATTTTGTCTTTTATAAAGCGTTTGGACAGTTACATGGGTAAGATGGATATAGAGGGATATGGGCCAAATGCGGGCAATTGGGACTAGATTTAAAAAAAAGGGCGGCATGGACAAGTTGGGCCGAAGGGCCTGTTTCCATGCTGTAAACCTCTATCACTCTATGACTCTACAACTAGCCTCTGACTGGAATGTTGAATGGAATGGGTCGAGAACTTCAAGTTTTTAGGTGTCCAGATCACCAACAGCCTGTCCCCCCATGTCGATACTATAGTTAAGAAAGCCTACCAATGCCTCTACTTTCTCAGAAGACTAAGGAAATTTGGCATGCCAGCTACGACTCTCACCAGCTTTTACAGGTGCTCCATAGAAAGCATTCTTTCTGGTTGTATCACAGCTTGGTATGGCTCCTGCTCTGCCCAAGACTGCAAGAAACTACAAAAGATCATGAATCTAGCCCAGTCCATCATGCAAACCAGCCTCCCATCCATTGACTCTGTCTACACTGCCTGCAGCCTCCGCAAAGCAGCCGGCATAATCAAGGACCCCACGCACCCCGGACATTCTTTCTTCCACCTTCTTCCTTCGGGAAAAAAATACAAAAGTCTGAGGTCACGTACCGACCGATTCAAGAACAGCTTCTTCCCTGCTGCCAACAGACTTTTGAATGGACCTACCTCACATTAAGTTGATCTTTCTCTACATCCTAGCTATGACTGTAACACTACATTCTGCACTCTCTCATTTCCTTCTCTATGAACGGTATGCTTTGTCTGTACAGTGTGCAAGAAACAATACTTTTCACTGTATGTCAATACATGTGACAATAATAAATCAAATCAAATCAAACCCACCATGATGAGCGGGAGCAGACGGTCCCATCATCATTTCACACCTGCAGGAAAATGATTTTTCAGCTCCTGCCACATTGTCCCCCCCCCGCCCCCCCCCCCCCCCGCCCCCCCCTACCATTTATGCTGCCACCGTTGAGATTGAAAAATCCAGGCCATAGTAAGTTTAAAGAATACAGCTCTGGTAACTAAGTTGTAGACATGTTTGTTAACCTTCATTTGCAGCCTTGTGGCGGAACCTGTCACTGATTCGCCTGAATCGCGATTACAGAACGTCCACTGTTAAAATTTGAGAGCAGCTACAGGATGTGATATGAAGCCACACTTTTTGTGTTCGTTCAGTTGTTTTGACTTGCTAATTCCAAAGACTTTTAAGAAAGTCCCCCGTGGAATTCCTGAACCTGAGGAGCAAGGAATTCAGAAAGCACTCTACCGCTTCACGAGGGTGTGCGTTTGTTCATCCAGTTATGTATTTCAAATTGCTTAACTACTGCATTTTTATCAGGAAAGCAGGTATTCAATCATATTTAATTTATGATTTTCCCAAAATTATTGAAATAAATTCCAATGCCTATTTTCAATTTTACAACATCCGCCCTCCTGCTCCCCACGCCATCCAAGCCGATGCACTTGAAGGCAGAGCCACATCCAATAAAGCAGCCAGCCTTCCCACCCTCCTGCAATCTGTCCCCCATGTGATGGGGAGCAGCTAAGGCCTGCCCTTTGGCCTCATAAGCCCCTGACATTTCACTGTCACTTAAGGGCCTCATTTTACCTCTGCTTGTAGGGGAAGGCAGAAGGAAAGCAGCCATTGTGGGTTGCTGTCAGGATGGAATGTGGGTTACCTCCTTTTAGGGAACCCTGTGCCTATTGCATCTCCTTGGTGCCCCCCCACCACCCCGTCGGTATCTCCACCATCACCACCACCTCATGAGGGTCTCCAATCCCTGCCTGATCAAAATATCATAGAAGCCCTACAATGAAGAAGGAGGCCATTTGGCCCATCTGCACCAACAACAATCCCACCCAGGTCCTATCCCTGTAACCCCACATATTTACCCTGCTAATCTCCCTGACGCTAAGGAGTAATTTAGCACGGTCAGTCCACCTAGCCTGCACATCTTTGGACTGTGGAAGGAAACCGGAGCACCCAGAGGAAACCCACGCAGACACAGGGAGAACGTGCAAATTCCACACAATGACCCAAGGCCGGAATTGAACCCAGGTCCCTGGTGTTGTGAGGCAGCAGTGCTAACCACTGCGCCAGCCAACTTTAGTTTATCACAATGATTTCAGAAATTACCTTTTTTATTCACTTCTGGGATGTGGGCATCGTTGACTGAGTCAGCATTTATCACCCATCCCTAACTGCCCTCCACAACCACATTGCTGTGGATCTGGAGATATATGTAGGCCAGGCCAGGTAAGGATGGCAGATTTCCTTCCCTAAAGGACATTAATGAAGCAGATGGGTTTTTACAACAATCGACAACAGTTTCATGGTCACCATTAGACTCTTAATTCCGGATTTTTATTGAATTAAATTTCACCATCTGCCATGGTGGGATTTGAACCCGGGTCCTCAGATCTTGCCCTGGATCTCTGGTCCAATGACAACACCACTATACCACTGCCTTCTATATTAAAATGCCTGAACTTATCTTCAAGTCAGGAAGAAATCTTCTTCCTCCGTGGGGATTGCTTGCGGTGCTATCAATGGTCATTACTGTCTACTGTCTCCTGGGATGACAGAGCTGCTAGCCAATCAGATTGGCCGGCAGCTCTTGAGACCAGAACGTCCTGTCTACCAAAGGCGGATCTGCCATTCTGAAATGATTAAGGCCGACTCCAGTGTTTTATTGCTGCAGGGCAGCAGGATCTTAATGTCTGCGAAGTGCTGACTGACTGTGAGATCAGGGTGTTGGGGTGGGGTGGTTAGGGTTAATGGTTAGGTGGGTGTTCCGCACCCTTCCCAATAAAATCCACCCCAATTTTTTGTACTGTGCTGAGTTGCCAACAATTTAATTTTCATGATAGCTCAAATTATAACCTGTAATACTTAATCAAAATTCATGTTTCAATCCCAACATTCTCTGCAGAAACCAATTTGACAGTTAAATCAGTTTAAATCCTTCCCATTTCAAATATATAATTCCTCTCTCTTCTTCAGGCTTCTTAACAACCACGTACCATTTGCCTCACTGAGTGAGTGAATAAGAGGATTGATCTCAGATCTCAACCAGTGATCTTATGACTTATGGAGAATTGTAACCTTCAACATAATGACACAGCCATTCACAAACTGATTTATAAATTGTAATAATGTCATTTTGTGGCAGAACAATGACTCCACATCAGCAGAAATTATTTCCTTGTGGTGATCTAGCAACATGCAGTCAAACATTGGCAAAACTGAAGTCACTCTATTTGGTTCATACAAAAAACAATGAATGCTGGCCTGATCCAGGCTACTTCTGACTCAGGGTAATCCCAACATTCTGCAATACTTGTCACGTTTTATTTTGAAAGGAGTTTCAACCCCATTATTATCCCACTCATCCTGTAATCACCCTGCCTCCCACCCTACTGCTTTAAAACCCTCATCTGTGGCTTTCTCGCCTCAAGGCTCTCAGTGCCCTTTGGTTTCCCAAGTACTGCCCCACATAATTATCAAATCATCCAGACCCCCCCATGAATGCTAATGTGCTTGATCACCTCTATTCCCGAATCCCAACTGATATTCAAAATCTTTCCGATGATTTATAAATCTTTCCACTGCCCTGATCCACTGCAACCTGTATTCTGATCTCAATCTCCAAGTTTCCCAACTCAGTGTGCCCCTTTGCTACCTGCTTGTGCCAACAGTGGCACCATCTTCAGACATCCTGGTTTTGCTTTCTGGAGTTCATTCCCTAAATCCATTTGCTACTACATCTCTTCATCTTCAAAAGTCTTCTCAAAGCTCCTTTGGGCTTTCCCTTTGGTCGTTGCCCCTCGTAACTTTCATTCTTTCCTCAGTTTTCTGCTTTTTCCCCAATTCACTTTGAAGAAATTTGCAGGCAATCTGCTACATTGAGGTTGCTAAATATATTAAACTGTTCTAACCAAATGAACTGAATATTTGTTTCACGTTTACCATGCCTATTTGATAGAGGGTGAGGATTTGAATGAATGATTGGCTCACATCTACATAAGATCCCATGAAAAATAAATACGAACACAGAACATAGAACAGGACTGCACAGGAACAGGCCCTTCAGCCCATGATGTTGTGCCAAATGAGATTGAGTTTCATGTTAAATCCTTCATGAAACAGCTAAAATTCAAAGATAAGGGCCGGCATGTTGGCACAGTGGTTAGCACTGCTGCCTCACAGCGCCAGGGACCTGGGTTCGATTCCGGCCTCGGGTCAATGTCTGTGTGGAGTTTGTATGTTCTCCCCGTGTCTGCGTGGGTTTCCTCCGGGTGTTCCGGTTTCCTCCCACAGTTCAAAGATGTGCGGGTTAGGTGGATTGGTCATGATAAATTGCCTCTTAGTGTCAGGGGGATTAACAGGGTAAATACGTGGGGTTACGCCGATAGAGCCTGGGTGGGATTGTTGTTGGTGCAGGCTCGATCGGCTGAATGGCCACCTTCTGCACTGTAGGGTTTCTATGATTCTATGAAAAGGAGAGAAGGGAAAGACTGGCATTTATGATGCTCATTTCATGACCAGGGGATGCACTTTACAACCAATGAGGTGCTTTAGAATTGTAGTCACTGTTGCAATGCAGCAAACTGTACAAAAACCACCCCTGTTTGCTTTTCCAGTGGCATGTGTTCTTCGACATTGCTTGCTTTGAGAAGGTGGAAGCTACTGGAAACATTGCAGGCTGTAATATAAATGCGCCATTAACATAATGATGAATACATATGCTGGCGGTGAGCTGCAAGGCAGCAATTCAGTCGCGTGTCCCTGACAATTTTATTGATTGTGAATGAAGTTCCATTATTGGATTTCCGCTTTAATGTCACAGTCAGATGGTTATTCATTTTAATACTGGTTTCTAGTCAGTAGGTTTTTTAAATTTCAAAATAACATTTATTTTTGGGGTTGTACTGGGGCAAAATGTACCTTAAGGATAGTAATAATGCAGCATATGACATCATGTGGGAGGTGTTATTCTATTTGTACCAGCCATTTTTCTTGAGTAGAATACAGAAATAAATATATTTTATAAACATCCGTAAACATTTTGCACTATTAGATGTGGATGCTTATTTTATGCGTAAAGTCATCACAAATGGCATTTCGGAGGTAGAAAGACAATTCTAATATTGTCAAATAATACAATGGGAATTAGATCTTAAAATATGCTGCAAAGACAAATAGTGCATGACTGAATTCTTTTTAACGCTATATCTCTTTCTTTGAACTGTACCGTCAACCATTAATATATGTTTGTGAATTAAATCCCCGTGCTGCGGGGATGTGGGCTACTCGGTGGCACAGTGGTTAGCACTGCTGCCCCACAGCTCCAGGAATCCGGGTGCAATTCCCGGTTTGGGTCACTGTATGTGTGGAGTTTGCACGTGCTCCCCATGTCTGCGTGGGTTTCCTTCGGGTGCTCCAGTTTCCTCCCAAATTCCAAAGATGTGCGGGTTAGGTTGATTGGCCATGCCAAATTGCCCCTTAGTGTCCCGGGATGCACAGGTTAGAGGGATTAGCAGGGTAAATATGTGGGGTTACGGGGATAGGGCCTGGGTGGGATTGTGGTCGGTGCAGACTCAATGGGCTGAATGACCTCCTTTTGAACTGGAGGGATTCTATGGTTCTATGAAATCGCCTGGTAGAATATTCTAACTGTAAAATGTGATCAAATTCATCTGTATTTTTCACTTTAACCGTCAGTCTAAAGCAAGCAGTAAACCATCTAAATTCCCCAATGCTTGTCTATTATATAAACCGAATTGTACTATTCTAACAGACAGCTGTCAACAAACCTACCTATTTATTTAACATGTTCAGGTATTGTTAACATTCAGTCCCAGAGAGCTAGCTGCTGAAATCAAGCAAAAATATGCATGTTCCTCATTACTGATTGACAACTCAACCATGCAAATGCATAAAACATTTGTCCTTGTTTGGGGCCATTGAAGACTGTTGAAATGAAAAATATGCTTCCCGGCAGATTAAAATGTATATTTCTGCAATTTATCTGCTCAGGCAGAGATTAAAATGCCAGTCAATAAGTTAAGGGTGTCACTGGTTCGAAGATATTTGGGTAAATTTCCATCTTCAGTGTTCTTGACACACAGCCCGACATGCTGTGTGCTGCTTTGGTCTTCCATCCATAGATTTAACCTGCACAACTCAAGCCGTTTAATTTGTACCAAACCATACAAAACAGCAACGTTTTACCACCAAATGGGCATTAATGAATCAGCAACCCATTTGAGGCTGCAGAGTTCAATGACCACCTCCTTGTTCACCAAATAACCAGCATCTAGTTCATCATGGTGGCTTGAAAATGGCACAAGCAGCGGATCAGTGCGGAATTAAAGTATTGTGGCTGCTGCCAGATTGTGGACCTTCACTGATGAGATGTTCTGCACATGGCCACATACCAACTGTACATTATAGAAGTTAAAGAAGTGATATTCCTTGCAGTTGCATTGCAGCTCTTCATTGAGATTTGACATCCCAGAACCATATTCATGCAGTCAAGGGTTCACTGTAATGTTTCAGATTCTGTCACCCTGACAAGGCCATGTGTTCACCCCTCTTTCTTTGCTCTTGCTAAAGAGGGAACTATGAAGTCCCCTCTCCTTGTGTACAGAGCCTCTGTTACCTCCCTGTGGCAGTGCATGGCAAAGGTGGGATGTTGGCAAAGCCATGCCTTCAACCTAGTAGTATCCTCTGGCACAAAATTTAACGTAAGAAGTCTCACAACACCAGGTTAAAGTCCAACAGGTTTATTTGGTAGCAAATACCATAAGCTTTCGGAGCACAGCTCCTTCGTCAGATGGAGTGGATATCTACTCCATCTGACGAAGGAGCAGTGCTCCGAAAGCTTATGGTATTTGCTACCAAATAAACCTGTTGGACTTTAACCTGGTGTTGTGAGACTTCTTACTGTGCTTACCCCAGTCCAACGCCGGCATCTCCACATCATAAAATTTAACGGCCATGGCGATCTTGATGGCTCCTTATAAGCCGTCTTTGCCCCCACTTGGAGGAGTTGATACAGTTTAGTGACCACCTCTTTGGTGAATTGTAGCTGCCTCAGACATTGCTCGTGGCTAAGGCAGAAGTTGGGGAAGTGCTCCCTGATTACCTTTGTTGTTTATGATTTTGGATTGAGAACCCTCCTTCTCCTTCAATGTGCGCTGCTTTGTCTCTGCTTTCTGTTGTAACTCAACAGGCTTGGGTTCCATGACCATGAGCGGGTTTTCTGCTGACCAGTCTTCAAACCCCATTGAGCTCATTGGTAAAGTCCAACAGCACTGGTTTTGACTTGCACAACCTTGCAAAACTCCAGCAACACAGATCACGATATTTCCATTCAAACAGCAGTAACAAAACAAAGTCAAAACACCTTTGCCTGAAAGATTCGTGTTGATTCCTTTATTAGCATGGATGGGCAGTCCCTTGTGCAACTGAATGCACCATCAGCTCAGAGTTTTTAAATGAGGACCTGTGAGACCCAAAATATCAGGTTCTGCACCGAATCAATGTTAACTCGTTCAATTACTATGGTAATAGCTTGACCAGAGTCGACCTGCCAGGTTTGAATGTAAACAAAAACTTGGCAGTTGACTATTCCCTGGTGCATTCTCCATGGTAATGCGTCTACCAATCAAAGCCCACTTGCTAAACAATCAGGACTTTCTTCTCATGCTGTATAAGTTGCTGTTCCCTTTGGAGATTTGGTATTCTTGTGAATCTGTCCTGATGAGTACAAGATGAAAAATCAGCAGTAAAATCCTCAATTTTTAAGACTGTGTGGTGGTGGGTGGCTCCAGTGGTGCCTTTCCCACTGGCCAGAATGGTGGGATCCCGTGCTGGATTCTATGCTTGGAAGCTCATTAATAATGCACAGGTGAGCTCACCTCTGACTCTCCTGGTGAGCCAGCAGTTGATTCATCCACTGCTGTCAACTGACGCGTTTGAAGGTCCTGGTGCCATACTTAAATACCAGTTCAGCATCATCACATCGCTCTCTCCAGCCCACCTATTTTCACCAGGCCATGCAGGATGTCAGCAATCCAGACGGAAAAAGCTAGCAGCCTCAAGAACTCTGATCATCCATTCAACCTTCCCCCGAAGCCAATCAGCTGCAATTCACCCATCCCCGCTTGGAACTCTTCTGGAGTCTCGCACATCCCCTTCCAGGAAACAATGTGTATCTCTTTGACCCCCTTGTTCGTGAGCTTTTCATGCAGCCTTGTTGGAGTTTGGCTTCCCTCCCCTTGGATCTTCCCCTCTGCCTTCCATTGTTTATTTTCTTATCCCTCTGCCCCTCTGTCTGCCATTGCAAGCCATCGCCCATCCCCCAATCCATGCACGGTCCTGTTTCCACATTTCACCCCTTGTCTTCACCAGCCCCCCTCCCTAACCTCATCTCACACTCCACCCCCTGGTCAAACTTCAGATCGTTGTTGCATTGGCTGCATGAATCCCGCAGCACAGCGCTGTCCAGATAGACCCCTAAAAGAAGACTCCTATACTCCCCAACTCCAGGTGCAGCACTGGTCCAGGTTGGTGACAATGGCGGGTCCATGGATCCAGCAGCACAGTGCTGGATTTTACTGCCCCGCCCACCACGGGAATCAGAGTGGGTAAGAGGCGGACAATGGAAAGATTCATTGACCTCGGGTGGGATTTTACAGTTTCGCAACGAGCGAGGCTGTACCATCTTGCCCTATGTCTCTTTTTTCAGTAGTACTCAAATTCCGTATAACCAAATGATTTTTTAAATGAGAGGTGACATTATTTAAAATATAAATACCAACCTAGACAGATTCAATTTTCCTTCTTGCATTTGATTCCCTGTGCATTTTAGTTTGGAACTTCATCATAAGAAAATTTTTTTAAAACAGCAAAAGTGGAAAGGATTTTTTAACAAATGCATGCTAAAAATCCAGAGCTACACTTTTCTGGATGAAATATTCTAAATGCATGGGAAATGTTTAGCCATCTTGAAAAATATTATTATTTAAAAGTACCAAAGTGATGTGACTGTATTTCACATTCGAGTTAGAGGGAATGGAATCCTTCATTTCCTTCATAATCTCATTGTCTACAGGGTGTATTGGTAGCCTGCTGTTTTGCAAATGACTCCAGAAAATACCTGCCAGAAGATCCACAAAGAAAAATGCTTCCACCTTCCAAGCTTCTGTTTCTTTCTCCCCTCCCTGGGGAGAAACTTCTGGACCCTGATGTTAGCTCAGGAAACACTGTTGGATTAAAACGCATTTCATGCTTCACAGTATCACTCCGAGGCTCAGCATTACCCTAATCTTTTGGATGAGATTTCACAACATGGCAAACGTGATGCTAATACACGGAACAGAAAATGAAATGCGCCACAGCATTACAGTCACACTTCTCTTACAAAATAAAATCCAAATGATTTACTATTTTCCAGCCAAAACCAGTCTACTCTCTCTCTCTCTCACACACACACACTCTGCCAAGAATGAATTAGTTACCATTGGCGGAGGCTGTCAGGTCACTTTCAGGAGTTAGTGGACAGTACTTAATACATGGAAATCTAAATACGGGGATGAAATATGGCAAAAGTAAAAAGGGGGATAAAAAAATAGAAACAAAGAGTGTAAAAATGCAGAACATGTTGGGCAACTTTAATTAGGAAGGATAGTAATATTTTAGATGAAAGGTTAATATTTTGGATGCAACCAGATATTCCTGGGCATTTTCAGAATTTCCTGTTTCTTATTTCAAATTGTCAGCATTTGTGGATTTTCTTTTTATCTCCAGGGAAACTGTTGTTGCCTGAAAATGGAAAGGGGTGATCATGAGTGATGAGGCAAGAGGATTTAACAGGCTTCTGAAGGGGACGACTGGGTGGTGAAGAAGGTGTTTGGCACACTTGCCTTCATCAGTCAGAGTACTGGGTACAGGAGTTGGGACGTTATGTAACAACTGCACAAGACATTGGTACGGCCACATTTGAAGCACTGCATACAATTCTGGTCGCCCTGCTATAGGAAGGATGTTATTAAACTGGAAAGAGTGCAAAAAAGATTTACAAGGACGTTACCAGGACTGGAAGGTTTAAGTTATAAAGGAGGGGCGGAATATGCTGGAACTTTTTTCCTTGGAGCATGTGAGGATGAGGGGTGACCTTATCGAGGTTTAGAAAACCATGAGGGGCATAGATAAGGTGAATAGCCAAGGTATTTTCCCCAGGGTAGGGAGTCCAAAATGAGAGGGTATAGGTTTAAGGTGAGAGTGGAAAGATTTAAAAGGAACCTGAGGGGCAACATTTTCACACAGAAGGTGGTACCTTTCTAGAATGAGTTGCCAGATGAGGTAGGTACAACTCCAACATTTTAAAAATGTTTGGACAGGTACATGGATAGGAAAGGTTTAGAGAGATATGTGCCAAACGCAGGCAAATGGGACTAGTTCAGTTTAGGAAACCTGGTCGGCATCTAGGAGTTGGGCCGAGGGGTCTGTTTCCATAATGTATATTTCTATGAAAATGTCCATTATTGGAACATCCGACTCTGTTACCACACTTATTTTGCTGCAGTCAAGTTCTGATAACTAGATAGGTAACTTACTAAGAAATTCAGGTGTCAACTTCTAAAATTCTATAGACTCTGGAGTAGTTTCTATAGACTGGAGAGTGGCAAATGTAACCTCACTATTTAAAAAGGGATGAAGAGAAAAAAGGGAGAATGACCGACCAGTTAGCCTGACGTCAGCAGTGAGGAAGATGCTGATGTGATAACAGAACATTTGGAAAGCATTAACGAGATTGAACAAAGCCAGCATGGGTTTATGAAATGCAAATAATGTTCAACAAATCTACTGGAGTTTTTGAGGATCTAAGTAGTAGAATAGATAAAAGAGAACTAGGGGATGTGATGTATGTGGACTTTCAGAACGCTTTTGATAAGGTCCTTCATATGAGGTTAGTGGGAAAAATTAAAGCACATGGGATGGGGGTAATGTATTGGCATGGATCGAGAATTAGTTGACAGACAGCAAACAGAGAGTGGGAATAAATGGGTCTTGTTCCAAGTGGCAGGCTGTGACTATGGGATACGGCAAGGATCAGTGCTTGGTCCCCAGCTGTTCACAATATATATATAATAGATAAATGACTTGGATGAGAGACCCAAATGCAACATTTCCAAATTTGTTGACAATACATAACTGGGTAGAATTCTGAGGGTGAGGAGGATGCAAGGATGCTTCAATGTGATTTAGACAATTTGAGTAAGTGGGCAAACACATTGCAAATGCAGTACAACATGGCTAAATGTGAAGTTATACACTTTGGTGTGAAAAACAGAAAGAAAGGGTATTATTTAAATGGTGATGTATTGGTAAGTGTTGATGTACAAAGGGATCTGGGTGTCCTTATACACCAGTCAATGAAAGTGGAGAGGCAAGTGCAGCAAGCAACTAGGAAGACAAAGGCATGTTGGCCTTCATTGCAAGAAGGTTTGAGTTCAGAAGTCAGGAAGTCTTATTGCAGTTGTACAGGGCTTTGGTGAGACCACAACTAAAGTATTGCAGACATTTTTGGTCTGCCTATTGAAGAAATCATATGCTTGCCATAAAGGGAGGTTCACTAGGCTGATACTGGAGTTGGCGGGACTGTCCTATGAGAAGAGATTGGCTCACTGGGCCTGCATTCACTAGAGTTTAGAAGGATGAGAGGAGATTTGATTTAAATATATATATATGGGTTGGACAGACTAGATGCAGGGAGGACGTTTCCCTGGTTGGGAAATCTTGAACAAAGGGACACATTCTCAGGAATATGGGATAAATTATTTAGGACTGAGATGAGGAAGAATTTCTTCACTCAAAGGGTGGAATTCTCGACAATGGTTTCAAGGTCCAGATTTTTCTTGAATTCAAATCTCATCTGCCATGGTCCCAGAGAATTTCCCTGCACCTCTGGATTACTGGTCCAGTCACATTACAACTACTCCACCGCTTCCACAAGATGGTATTAGAAATATTAGCTTACAGAGGGATCTAGGCGTGCAAATCCACAGTTCCCTGAAGGTTGCAACTTGGGTGGACAAGGTGGTCAAGAAGGCATATGGCATGCTGGCCTTCATCGGTTGGTGGGTTGAGTATCGGAATTGGAAAATCATGTTGCAGCGTATAAGACTTTGGTTAGGCCGCATTTGGAGTATTGTGTACAATTCTGGTCGCCACACCACTGGAAGGATGTTGATACATTGGAAAAGGTGCAGAAGAGATTTACCAGGATGTTTCCTGGGTTTGGAGGATATGGACTGTGAAGAAAGGTTGAAAAAATTTGGATTGTTTTCATTGGAGTGTCAGAGGATGAGGGGGGACCTGATAGAGGTTTATAAGGTTATGACAGGCGTGGATAGAATGGATAGTCAGAGTCTTTTTCTCAGGGTCAAAGGGTCAATTACTTGAGGACATAGGTTGAAAGTGAGAGGGGGAATGTTTAAAAGAGATATAAGGGGCAAGTTTTTCACACAGAGGGTGGTGAATGCCTGGAACGCACTGCTGGAGGTGGTGGTGGATGCAGATGCTATAACAATGTTCAAGAGGCATCTGGAGAGATACATGAGTAGGCAGGGAATAGAGGGATATGGACCATATGGCGGCATGGTGGCGCAGTGAGGGTGGCACAATGGCACAGTGGTTAGCACTGCTGCCTCACAGTGCCAGGGATCCAGGTTCAATTCCAGGTCACTGTCTGTGTGGAGTTTGCACATTCTCCCCGTGTCTGCGTGGGTTTCCTCCGGGTGCTCCGATTTCCTCCCTCAGTCCAAAGATGTGCGGGTTAGGCTGATTGGCTATGTTCAATTAACCCTAGTGTCAGGGGGATAACAGGGTAAATAAGATGGGTTACGGGAATAGGGCCTGGGTGGGATTGTGGTCGGCGAAGACTCGATGGGCTGAATGCCCTCCTTCTGCACTGTAAGGATTCTTTGATTCTATGTAGAAGCAATAAAATATTAGATTAGAGAGGCATTTGTGCTGGCACAGACTTAGTGGGCTGAAGGGCCTGTTCCCATACTGTACTTTGTGGATTAGTGGCAAACAGTGGCTCCTCCTGGCCCACAAGCAGTGCTGGAAAGGGACCTACATCACCCAGGCAGCAATTCATTAGGTGTCATATTTTTTGAAGTATAGGAAACTTGGTCAACCATCCTTTAAACTGGAATTGAGATTAGATCTAAGGTGCACAGCCTCAGCCACCCTTGGACAAGGAGTGGGTTGGCCTCTTTCTTCCATCATACCTCCATATTGTGACATTAGTGTAATTTTAAGAAAGGTTTTTTTAAAAATCCTGTTCTCTGCAGTTGTAAGCAAAACTTTTTCAGTTTGGTTTCATTGCTGCTGTGTCAACTAGCTGGTGGTCCTTTTATTGCTACTTCAATAGCTTAAATGGGGTCTGTTTATTTTAACTCTGGTTTATTTTATGATCCTGCATTGTTAGGAGGACTGTCATGTGTTTTTGGATAGTTTTTCTTCCTTTTCAGTGAGTTTCTGTTTGGCTGCAGTTAGAGTTTAGTTTTAGAAGGGACAGCAAGCTGAAAAAAAGTGTCTCTCTCTCTCTCCCTGGTCTTGGAAGTTCTGTGGATTAGCTGAAAACCTTCCTGGGAGTAGAAAGTCTGCTGTTGGTGGCTTGACCAGAGTCTACCTGGGGTTCTGGGAAGCTGTTCTGACTTCAAACTGTTCTGGGAGGGTCAAGAGGACTTCTAGAACTTACAGGACAGAAAATTTCAATTCTCCAACCAAAGGACTCGATTCCAGTATCACGTGAGCATTAGACTTTGCTGTGTTGAACTTGTTTAAAGGGTTTTGTTCATGGCAAGGGTTTTGTTTGATTGGAACATTTTAGAAATATTTGTTGAGGGTTATACATCATTCTGGATGTTTTGTTTTTTGTTTGAAATTGATAAACATTATTGCTAATTTTCTTTCCATACATGTTAACTATATTCTTAAATAAACTTTGTTTGGTAAAAGCTCCCTAGTGGTCATACCTGAAGTGAAACATATCCTAGCCAAACGCAAGATGCAAAACTTATGATCCAGGCAGGCTCCATGGAGTCTCTGACCTGAACTATAACGATATAAACTGGAAGCGGGCGGGTTTGAAACCTTCTGGTTTCAGGTTTAAGGCAGATAAAATGTTAAAATCATTCCCATCAGTTTTTGGGATTAAATTTACCCCCTTTGCCTTTCTGTAGTTGAAGTTTGGTTCCTCTGATGTGATTGTATTTAACCTGATCTTACTTGTTTCATTGGACTGTCTGCTCAGCAGACTAGGAAGCATCTGCAGAGGGAAACAGAGTTAAAATTTTAGGTCGATGACCACTGTTAAAAGTTTTCCAGTTGGCGAATGGCCCTTGTTAAGGAAAGAAGAAGGTAATTATTTTCATTTATATTGCACATTTCATGAGCTCAGGGCATCCTCAACCAGCCATTGCAGTGCATTTGAAGTGTAGTCACTGGTGTAACATGGTAAACATGGAAGCTGATTTGTATGCGAGGTTCCACAAATAACAATGAAATAAATGACTGGGTTATTTATTCGAGGGGGGGACTTTTCCATCCCGCCTGCCACGGGAATTGTAACGGGTGGGGATGGACCATGCAAAGGTCTAGTTAACCACGGGTGGGATTTTCCGGTTTTGGGGGAGGAAGTGCGGCTGGAAAATCCCGCCAAAGATAGTTGAGGACTAAATGTTGGCCAGGATATTGGGAATGTTCCTCTGTTCTTTTTCAATTACTACATACAATCATTTATGTCCACCTGAGAGGCCAATGGAGCCTTGGTTTAACCTGTTATCTGAAATGGTTGTGGAAGCTGAACCAATTGAAATGTTCAAGGTCAAGATTATTCATTTCAATTTATACAAATTACACAAGTATAAAATAATAGGCGAGGGACAATGCAAAGAAAACATAGACTAAACCAAGTAGAACCCCTAAGCTTCAGCTAATTGTTATTTCTTTTGTGACTGGAATATGGAGTTAAAGCGCAGTGTGGAAAAGAATTTGCATTCCAATGTAAAAGCATGTTTGAAACTGCAATGACTGTTAAAAATAACTATATTTTATGAGATAATCTTCTTGTCAATTCTCCAGATTGTCCACAAGGTTATGATCAACAGCTTACAACATCATTGTTATGCAAATTCCTGTAAATGTCAATCTCCCACAACACTAATTGGTAGATTCAGTTTCAGTACTGATTCTAGTTAGATTTGACAGTTTAAAAAGGATGTCTGTTAAAAAAAAATTGAATGTGATCTGTTCGAACTGGCAACTTTGCTTTCTTATGATTTTCCCAGTTGCAAAGCGACTTCATAAAAAAAAATGCCCAAAACGTTAAAAAGCTTTCTGCAATTCAGAACTTCAGGAAAACTTTTGCAATTTAATGAGTAAAAGTCGGGAAGGTTTTTAGGGATAGTGTGTTTTTTTTTAACCAAGTCAACCCATTCCATAACCTCTGATGTACAGTGTTGTTCTGCCATATAAATGAATAACGCTCCTTGGACCATAGGTGAACCTAAAGGTGAAGAGTCAACTGGCAAAGCTACAACAGAGGACTACATAGAATCATAGAGTGGTTACAGTGAAGAAGGCCATTCAGCCCATCATGTTTTTGGCTGCTCTCTGCATTAACAACTCACCTATGCTACTCCCTCCTTCCCCTGTTTCCTCACCAGATAATGATCCAATTTAGTTCTGAATGCCTTGATTGAACCTTCCTCCCCCACTCTCCAGTTCCTAACCACTTGCTGCGGAAAAAAAGATTTTCCTCGTGTCACCATTGCTTCTTTTGTCAAACAACTTAAATCCTCAGGTTCTTGATCCTTCCATCAATGGGAACAAATTGTGCCTGTCTACTCTGTCCAAACCCCACATTGTTTTGAACACCTCTATCAAATCTCCTCTCAGCCTTTTGCATCCTCGACTTATGTTATTGAAGCACCTGATCCCTGGAACCTTTCTTGTAAATCTTTTTTACACCATCTTTAATGCCTTCACACCCTCCCTGAAGTGTGGTTCCCAGAACTGGACACAGTACTCCAGTTGAGGGTGAAGCAGTATTTTGTACAGGTTTAATATAACTTGCTTGCTTTTTACTGTATGCCTTAAAGCCCAGGATGCCGTGTACGTTTTTAACCACTTCCTCAGCTTGCCTTGTCACCTTCAATAACTTGTGCACATATACCCCAAGTCCCTCTTCTCCTGCACCTGCTTTAGAATTGCACCCTTCATTTTGTATTGCCTCTCCCCATTCTTCCTACTAAAATTAATCACTTCACACTTTACTGCATTAGGTTTTGTCTTCCACTTATCCACCCATTCCACCAACCCACCTCAGTCCTTTTCAAGTTTCACACCAACCTCCTCACAGTTTACAATTCTTCCAAGCTTCCTGTCATCCGCAAAGTTTTTAATTGTTCCCTGTACGTCGAAGCCTGGGTCATTAATATGTATCAAGGATCAGGGGTTCTAATACCAACCCCTGGGGAAATCAACCCCCCAGGTCTTAAAAACAACTGCACACCAATACTCTCTTGCATCATGCTGCTGCTGTCCCATGAAATCTAAATTGACTTACAAATCTGTTGTGCGGCCTTTTTGGAAGTCCATGTACACCACATCAACTGCAATATCCTCATCAACCTTCACTGTTACCTCACCAAACCCTGGGAATCATAAAGTTAACCTTGGTATTGTAGTTGTCTTCAGCAATAAAACTGACGCCAAACAATGAACATATTAATTAATTATAAAGGGATGTGGCACTTTTAAGATGTCAACCTTCAGAGAAACAGCTGTGCTCCAACACAGTACTTCTGTATTGATGAAACTATTTTAAGCTTTGTTAACTACATAGGTCACAATAATATAAACTACTCTATAAAATTCAAGACAGAAAACATTGGGAATGATTTGTGTCTGTATTCTTGTGTCCAATTATCACTCACTCTAGAATCCTGTTTCACTTGAAGACTCCACTTGCTCTTAAATTTTCATGTGAAGTGACTCCTAACATAAACATTTACAGTAATAGCTCAGCCTTGCACACTCATGTGTGAGAGAAAATAGAAGTGCTAAAACTACCATTATTAATATTTCCCAATTATCAGAATTATCTACGTAGCAATCTATGTTCAGAAGTTGCAGATAGACTGGTCCTGATATTTACAGGGAGATGGCATTTGGGCAGAATGTTTGTAGCAGCCACTGTGGGTAAGGAGTGAGGCCCCAGCAGGGTGGGAAGCGGGTAGATCTTGGTGCAGCGGCTGGGGAGTCAGACCTTGGGGAGACGTGTCTGATGTAGAAAGGGGGCCTGTGAAGGTGGCTCCCTGCTTTCCTGCCTGAGGTCTGAGCAGAATGACCTGTTGGGTTCTCCCCAGCCCCGAACCCCTCCCCATCAGCACAAAATTGCGGCCTGGTGGGAAACCACCTTTAAGTGGCCAATTATTGGCCATTTAAAGGTCTCAATTGGGGCAAGTGAGGGCAAGCCTCATTTACCCCAACTCGCTCTGTAAAATTGTGGACATGTCAGTGGCGGGAAGGAAAGCAGAGGGACCGCATGGGTGAGTTCTACAGTCTCCACCTGAAAAACCTGCCAGTGGGGATCATGTAATTCTGCCTTTTGGCCTAGTTGGCCTAGTTCCGGGAGCTGTTCGGAGGAGGAGCAGCAGTCTCTGGGTGAGTATAAAAACCTAACGGTAACTTCCTGTTTTCCACTTTTTCTTTCTTCAAAAGTGACGTCAGAGGGAAGCTGTGATCTGATTGGTTGATAGCAAATCTGCCCCAAATTTAAAAAAAACACAGCTAAACTCGTAAACTTAAATTAAACTAATTAATTAATTAGAGATGGCTGGTCAGGTGATGTGCTTGAGCTGCTTGATGTGGGAGCTGGCAGATCCCATTGCGAGCTACAGCGACCACATCTGCAGTAAGTGTTGGCTGCTTGAAAAACTCCGGCTCAGAGTTGATGAGCTGGAGTCTGAGCTTCAAACACTGAGGCACATCCGGGAGGGGAAGACTTACCTGGACACTGTGTTTCAGGAGGCAGTCACACCTGTCAGAGTAAATAGTTTAAATCCTGCCAGTGGCCAGGGACAGCAGGGTGTGACTGCAAGTCAGGCAGGTAAAGGGAACCAGCAGTCAGGAACTCAGGAGCCTCAGCCCTTGACCCTGTCCAACAGGTACGAGGCACTTGCTCCCTGTGTGGATGGCAAACAGGGCTGCAGGAAGGATGAGTCAGCTGACCAAGGCACCATGGTTCAGCAGGCCATTCAAGGGGAGGAAGTAAATAGGCAAGTTGTAGTTGTAGGGGATTCTATTATCAGGGGGATAGATAGTATCCTTTGTGAGCAGGATAGAGTGTCCCGCATGGTATGTTGCCTGCCCGGTGCTAGGGTGCGGGACATCTCTGACCGGCTTGAAAGGATACTGGAGAGGGAGGGGGAGGATCCAGTTGTTGTGGTCCATGTTGGTACCAACAACATAGGCAAGTCTAGGAAAGAGGACCTGTTTAGAGATTATAAAGAGCTAGGATTCAAATTAAAAAACAGGTCCTCAAGGGTCATAATCTCCGGATTACTGCCCGAGCCACGTGCTAATTGGCATAGGGAGGCAAGAATAAGGGAAGTTAACACGTGGCTGAAAGAGTGGTGTGGGAAAGAGGGGTTCCTTTTCATGGGACACTGGCATCAGTTTTGGGGCAGGGGGGACCTATACCGTTGGGATGGTCTCCACCTGGACCGAGCTGGGATCAGTGTTCTGGCGAAGAGAGTAAATAGGGTGGTCAATAGGACTTTAAACTAGAGATTGGGGGGGAAGGGAAAGTCAGGGAACCAAGAGGTGAAGGAATCAGTGGGAAGCGTAGCTGCTTAGGATTACAAAAAATCACGAAAAGACAGCGCTCAGGAGAGGTTACGATAGTCCCCATCTCACAAAATATGACACAGTGTCTGGAAAGGCTCAGTAAACCAAGGTCCACCACACTACGAAAACAAAAAGGGACGGTCAATAGGGAATTAAAGGTGCTATATTTAAATGCCTGCATTGTCCGGAACAAGGTAGATGAGCTTGTGGCCCAGATTGTGACTGGCAGGTATGATGTGGTAGGCATCACAGAGACGTGGTTGCAGGGGGTTCAGGACTGGCAGTTAAACATCCAGGGATTCACAACCTATCGAAAAGACAGAGAGGTGGGTAGAGGAGGCGGGGTTGCCTTGTTAATTAGAAATGAAATTAAATCAATAGCACTAAACGACATAGGGTCAGACGATGTGGAGTCTGTGTGGGTAGAGTTGAGGAACCACAAAGGCAAAAAAACCATAATGGGAGTTATGTACAGGCCTCCTGACAGTGGTCAGGACCAGGGGCACAAAATGCACCACGAAATAGAAAGGGCATGTCAGAAAGGCAAGGTCACAGTGATCATGGGGGATTTCAATATGCAGGTGGACTGGGTAAATAATGTTGCCAGTGGACCCAAAGAAAGGGAATTCATTGAATGTTTACAGGATGGCTTTTTGAAACAGCTTGTGATGGAGCCCACGAGGGAACAGGCTATTCTGGACTTAGTGTTATGTAATGAGCCAGACGTGATAAAAGATCTTAAAGTAAGGGAACACTTAGGAAGCAGTGATCATAATATGGTAGAATTCAGTCTGCAATTTGAAAGAAGGAAGGCAGAATCAGATGTGAAGGTTCTACAGTTAAATAAAGGTAATTACAGGCGCATGAGGGAGGAACTGACAAAAATCGACTGGAAGCAGAGCCTAGTGGGAAAGACAGTAGAACAGCAATGGCAGGAGTTTCTGGGAGTAATTGAGGACACAGTGCAGAGGTTCATCCCAAACAAAAGAAAGGTTATCAGAGGGGGGATTAGGCAGCCATGGCTGACAAAGGAAGTCAGGGAATGCATCAAGGCAAAAGAGAGAGCCTATAATGTGGCAAAGAGTAGTGGGAAGTCAGAAGATTGGGAAGGCTATAAAAACAAACAGAGGATAACAAAGAGAGAAATAGGGAAGGAGAGGATCAAATATGAAGGTAGGCTAGCCAGTAACATTAGGAATGATAGTAAAAGTTTCTTTAAATACATTAAAAACAAACGGGAGGCAAAAGTAGACATTGGGCCGCTCCAAAATGACGCTGGTAATCTAGTGATGGGAGACAAGGAAATAGCTGAGGAACTTAATAAGTACTTTGCGTCAGTCTTCACAGTAGAAGACATGAGTAATATCCCAACAATTCAGGAAAGTCAGGGGGCAGAGTTGAATATGGTTGCCATCACAAAGGAGAAAGTGCTAGAGAAACTAAAAGGTCTGAAAATTGATAAATCTCCGGGCCCAGATGGGCTACATCCTAGAGTTCTAAAGGAGATAGCTGAAGAAATAGTGGAGGCGTTAGTTATGATCTTTCAAAAGTCACTGGAGTCAGGGAAAGTCCCAGAGGATTGGAAAATCGCTGTTGTAACCCCACTGTTCAAGAAGGGAACAAGAAAAAAGATGGAACATTATAGGCCAATTAGCCTAACCTCAGTTGTTGGCAAAATTCTAGAATCCATCGTTAAGGATGAGATTTCTAAATTCTTGGAAGTGCAGGGTCGGATTAGGACAAGTCAGCATGGATTTAGTAAGGGGAGGTCGTGCCTGACAAACCTGTTAGAGTTCTTTGAAGAGATAACAAATAGGTTAGACCAAGGAAAGCCAATGGATGTTATCTATCTTGACTTCCAAAAGGCCTTTGACAAGGTGCCTCACGGGAGACTGCTGAGTAAAATAAGGGCCCATGGTATTCGAGGCAAGGTACTAACATGGATTGACGATTGGCTGTCAGACAGAAGGCAGAGAGTTGGGATAAAAGGTTCTTTCTCAGAATGGCAACCGGTGACAAGTGGTGTCCCGCAGGGTTCAGTGTTGGGGCCACAGCTGTTCTCTTTATATATTAACGATCTAGATGACGGGACTGGGGGCATTCTGGCCAAGTTTGCCGATGATACAAAGATAGGTGGAGGGGCAGGTAGTATTGAGGAGGTGGGGAGGCTGCAGAAAGATTTAGACAGTTTAGGAGAGTGGTCCAAGAAGTGGCTGATGAAATTCAACGTGGGCAAGTGCGAGGTCTTGCACTTTGGAAAAAAGAATAGAGGCATAGACTATTTTCTAAACGGTGACAAAATTCATAATGCTAAAGTGCAAAGGGACTTGGGAGTCCTAGTCCAGGATTCTCTAAAGGTAAACTTGCAGGTTGAGTCCGTAATTAAGAAAGCAAATGTAATGTTGTCATTTATCTCAAGAGGCTTGGAATACAAAAGCAGGGATGTACTTCTGAGGCTTTATAAAGCACTGGTTAGGCCCCATTTGGAGTACTGTGAGCAATTTTGGGCCCCACACCTCAGGAAGGACATACTGGCACTGGAGCGGGTCCAGCGGAGATTCACACGGATGATCCCAGGAATGGTAGGCCTGACATACGATGAACGTCTGAGGATCGTGGGATTATATTCATTGGAGTTTAGGAGGTTGAGGGGAGATCTAATAGAAACTTACAAGATAATGAACGGCTTAGATAGGATGGACGTAGGGAAGTTGTTTCCATTAACAGGGGAGACTAGGACGCGGGGGCACAGCCTTAGAATAAAAGGGAGTCACTTTAGAACAGAGATGAGGAGAAATTTCTTCAGCCAGAGAGTGGTAGGTCTGTGGAATTCATTGCCACAGAAGGCTGTGGAGGCCGAGACGTTGAGCGTCTTCAAGACAGAAATTGATAAATTCTTGATTTCTCGAGGAATTAAGGGCTATGGGGAGAGAGCGGGTAAATGGAGTTGAAATCAACCATGATTGAATGGTGGAGTGGACTCGATGGGCCGAATGGCCTTACTTCCGCTCCTATGTCTTATGGTCTTATGGTCTTATGGTCTTTTGTTACAAATATGAAGTTGGTAAGCTTATAATGTTTTGGGACTATCTGCTCAAGTTAAGATGAAGTGGTGAAGGGGGTCATGTGACCTGCTCCAAATCCTGCTTGTCAGCAAGCCTGGGTGGCTTTGTTGCTATGAAAACTGTGAGGTCCTGGTTGTTTTGCTGCGAAGGTGGTGTAAAATATTTACACCTTTAGACAATAGCAAGTTCATCTGTGATGTTGGCAGGCTTGGAGGGCCGAAGAGCCTGTTCCTGTGCTGTTCATTTCTTTGTTCTTTGACTGTGGGTAGGCTGCTGGTCTCCAAGTCATAAAATCATAGAATCCATAGTGCAGGAGGAGGTCATTTGGCTCATCGAGCCTGCACCGACTACAATCCCACCCAGACCCTATCCCCATAACCCCATGCATTTACCCTAGCTATTCCCCCTCACACTAAGGGGCAATTTAGTGTGGCCAATCCACCTAACCTGCACATCTTTGGACTGTGGGACGAAACCGGAGCACCCGAAGTAAATCCGCGCAGACACAGGGAGAATGAGCAAATTCCACATAGGCAGTGACCCAAGCTGGGAATCGAACCTGGATCCCTGGCGCTGTGAGGCAGCAGCGCCGCATAGGGAGGTGATAGGAATATTAGGTTTCATAACAGCTATACAGTTTATTTTAATGCCAATATAGAATTGAGTTGAGGTCTAGAGGATATCTAATTAGCATTTTTACCTGGTTACAAGGCCCATGTGATTCATGTTGCCATGGGAATGGCCCTTGACAGGGGAAGACTATTGAAAGCCTTCATAGTTTTGAGTTGAATGGTTTCTAAAACATCACTGAATCCCACAGAAAAGTCACTCTATAAGAATCTGAGAGAGAGCAGAGAGATAGAGGCAGCCAGTGTCTAGCGTTCACCATGTAGAAAACAGGGGTGGCCAAGACTGGACTACAAGCATTCCCCAGATTTTAAGTCCCAGAGTCCAGGACCAGATCAGTGTGGGGGATCTGCAAAACCTACTGGTGAGGACCATATAATTCTGCCCTTTGTGTTACAAATATGAATGCTGTAAGCTTGTTATGTTTTGGGACTATCTGCTTACGTTAAAATGAGGTGGTGAAGGAGTTACATGACCTCCATGGGTGGCTTGGTTGCTGTGAGACCAGTGAGGCCCAGGTATATATTGTAGAAAACAGGCAGGAGCTCACACTCAGATTGCAGAGACCAGATTTAGGGGATTTAAACAAGGCTGGAAGATTCACCTAGCTTTGGCTAGAGGGAGGAATCACAAGGGTAACCATCACCAGGCAGTTCAGGGCTTAGAAGTTACCTAGCTGGAAACTGATAAAAGAAACAAGCCATCAAGAGCTTAGGACTGGAGAATGAAGTGTCCACTTCAGGGTCAAATTGAAGTATAACCATAAAGCGGGATTCTTGGGCATTTGGGGAAGTTATCTTCTGCAGTTGGTCTCTCTGGGGGTGGTAACACGAGCGTATAGCCAGCCATATTGAGAGGCTCGATGACAGTTGGAAAAATCTCCATTTTATGGAGCAAAAGGGCGGGAGGGTTCATGAAGCTGCAGTTGCTGTCATCAATATGTTACCAGTGATCTGAAAGCATTGAGTTACATTTGGAACCTGAGTGCAGAACATGCAGATTTTTAATTTCTCATGATGGGCAGGAGAGAGTCAGGGGTTGAGGAGTTTGTGGGTCTGGGTGAGGGCACCACATGTTGGGGAACAAAGTCACAGGTTGGAGGAGTTGAGGGATCACAGGTTGATGGAGCGAGTGGAGAGCATTCTCCGGCCGTGCACGCCAGCAGGATTCTCTGAACACCAAACCCTTTGCTTGCTGTGGCAGCAGGGCTTGAACGGCCATAAAATTCCGGCCAGTGAGTCAGCAGGGCTTTGGACCGCAGGGAGGGCTGACCAAGTGTGGTAAGGTTACCAGATCTGTTTGAGGGACTGGTTTGCGGTGGGGGTTGGGGGGAGGGGGGGGTATGCGGGGGAGAATGGGGAACCCTCTTGCTCCTTCGGCTCCACAGGTACTGCTGGATCCAGGTGTTTCCCTTCGAGTGCTTGGGAATCAGGTACTTGAAGCATTAAATCTACATCTGTGAAAATATTGGGCGTGCAGCCTCATTAGCATACTTAAATAATTGATCTTCTTCTCAAACACACATCAGTCAGCTGTGCCCACAGACTGCCTCCTTTACAACCAGAACTGGGTACAGGTTGTTTGTTAAAGTTTAAACTTTATTTATTATTGTCACAAGTAGGCTTACATTAACACTGCAATGGAGTTACTGTGAAAACCCGTAGTCGCCACACTCTGGCGCCTGTTCGGGTACACTGAGGGTGAATTTAGCATGGCCATTGCACCTAACCAGCACGTCTTTTAGACTGTGAGAGGAAAACGGAGCACGCAGAGGAAACCCACGCAGACACTGGGAGAACATGCAGACTCTGCACAGACAGTGACCCAAGTCAGGAATTGAACCCGGGTCCCTGGCGCTGGGGGTCATATTTCAAATTTAATTGTCTTGAAACAAATCCCATCCCATGCTCTCTCGCCCATCACGAGGCGTTCAAAGACCCCGTGTTATGTTTTCTGTCTCCAGATGAAACTCAGCAATCTGAAAAGAGACTGATAATATCTTCGTTACAGTAACTGCTGTTTTGTGAACTAAAATAACTAACATAAATTTAAACAGATCAGGTCAGAAAGCTGTTAAACACATATCTGAACAAATCATACAACGGGTGGGATTTTCCACGTCCCTGCGGCGTGTTTCATGGCAGCAGAGGCGACCCACCATCGGCCAGCTGCCATTGCCAATGTTGCCGTTGGCGGGACTGGACAACCCGGCCGGCGAGAACAGCTGGAAAATTCCAGCCAATGTTTTTTTAATTGTGCAGCTCGGTTGCTCCCCGTGTAAATTGCTGAGAGAGTAACTGGACAATAGTCACATTGTTCAACTGTGATAGGAGTTGTGTGAGTGAGGCTGGCTTTTAATCTATTATGAATTATGACAGTTAAAAAAAAGAATTGCATTTATAAAGCATCTTTCATGAC
The DNA here is from genome assembly GCF_964213995.1 of Mustelus asterias. NCBI lineage: Eukaryota > Metazoa > Chordata > Chondrichthyes > Carcharhiniformes > Triakidae > Mustelus > Mustelus asterias. The sequence continues at coordinate 96,043,918 of NC_135810.1, read as the reverse complement.
CTCAGACCATCCCAAAGCTCTTTACAATCAATAACATACTTTTTTAAGTATAGTCACACTTGGCAAACACAACAGTCAATTTGCACACAGCCCCCACATACATGTGATAATGATCATGTAATCTATTGTTTCATTAGTGATGCTAATTGGGAGATAAATATTGACAGGACACCAGTCCTAACTCTCCTCCTAGTCTTCGAAATTATGCCGTGAATCTTTTACACAAAGCTGAGGAGGAAGATGAGCTCTTGGTTTATCATCCCCTCCAAGAGGTGGGACATCTGACAGTGCAGAATTCCTTCAGTAGAGTAGGATTGAACTGAAACCCTTCTGGCTCAGAGGGTAGTGTCCAACTCACCACCTTTCTAAGATTCAGTAATCTGAAAAGAGACTGATAATATCTTCATTACAGTAGTTGCTGGTTTGAGTTATAAGGAGAGGCTGGATAGACTGGGACTCTTTTCCCTGGAGCATAGGAGACTTAGGGGTAATCTTATAGAGGTCTATAAAATAATGAGGGCATAGATAAGGAAGATAGTCAACATCTTTTCCATGAGGTGGTGGAGTCTAAAATTAGAGGACGTAGGTTTAAGGTGAGAGGGGAGAGATACAAAAAGGTCCAGAAGGGCAATTTTTTCACACAGAGGGTGGTGAGTGTCTGGAACAAGCTGCCAGAGGTAGTAGTAGAGGCGGGTACAATTTTATCTTTTAAAAAGCATTTAGACAGTTACATGGGTACGATGGGTATAGAGGGATATGGGCCAAATGCGGGCAATTGGGATTAGTTTAGGGGTTTTTAAAAAAAGGGGCAGCATGGACAAGTTGGGCCGAAGGGCCTGTTTCCATGCTGTAAACCTCTATGACTCTAAGTCTTTTTCTTAAATCTTTCTCTTTTCTAAAAAAATAACTAGCCTAAAACTACAATGTTTAATGTGCAATCCTAGCACTTAAAATGAATCTAAAATTATGCACCTGGAAATGAATGTATTTGGTTTTAAAAAGGATGAATGCAAAATATTTAAAACACATACAAAGGTCACACAAACAGTGAAATCATGATTACTTAACACTCAACTTTTCTTTTACACAGCAGGTTCCTGGTTCAATTCTGTCCAATGGTAAAAACTACTGCGGAATTTTCCTGTCCCACCCGCCATGGGAATCGTAGCGGGTGGGACATTGCTGACCTCGGATGACCTTGGGTAGGATTTTCTGGCCTTGGGGTGAGCGCAGTCAGAAAGTCCCGCCCTAAATGATATTAAATCTCTCAAGAACCAGAGGGCACCACCTCAGGCTAAAGGGACGATCCTTTAAAACAGAGATGAGGAGGAATTTCTTCAGTCTGAGAGTGGTGAATCTGTAGGATTCTTTGCTGCAGAAGGCAGTGGAGGCCAGGTCATTGAATGTCTTTAAGACAGAGATAGATAGGTTCTTGATTAATAAGGGGATCAGGGGTTATGGGGAAAAGGCTGGAGAATGGGGATGTGAAAATTATCAGCCATGATTGAATGGCAGAGCAAACTCGATGGGCTGAGTGGCCTAATTCTGCTCCTATGTCTTATGGTCTTTGCAAACAGAGGTAAAACCATGTGCGTGAAGTTACAAAAAATTAATTTAAGGTTTTGTTTAAGCAAACTGTCAAATTGTACAGCAAATATTGTGGAGATAAAACAAAAGGGGGATACTTACCTCTCATAAGACAGCTAGAAGTAAGGAAAATAAAAGTAAAGAGCTTTCAATCCACATTGTCTGTGTCAAGTCATGTAGAAGTAATAATACAGAAATGGTCTTGTTCGAGGTATGAAGGCTCTTTGATTTAGTCACAAGCTACATGTTTTCAAATAATGCATGACTGTACTTTTAGACGGTGACAATGTACATGTTTTGTAAAGTACATTTTGCAATCCTTTTCACACACAGTTCTGTAGTTTTAGTTCTAGTTATTCTTAAATAAAAGAGAAAGGTTTAAGAAAAAGACTTGCATTTGAAAAGCAGCTTTACAATCTCAGGACATCCCAATAGCACTGTTAACAGCTAATGAGTCCTTTGAAGTGTAGTACCTACTATAATGTCGGAAATATGGCAGTTAATTTGTGCACAGCAAGCTCCCACAAACAGCGATGACCAGGTAATGGCTCAGATCGACCAGCCGACAGCAATGCTGGGCATTTGGCCAATGCCCGTGAAACATTCCGTGTCCCAGTGGAATTGCTCATTTTCACATGTATATGAAGATCAAAGTTCAGAAAGAGAAAAGGGTGAGTGGAGAGGTAGGTTTCACAAACACTGCATGTATAGACAAAGACACAATTGCAAGATAATGGTTGGAATGCAAGTCTTTACAGGTAATAAAGTCTTTACAGGTACAGACAACGTGAGTGGAGAGAGGGATAATCACAGGTTAAAGAGGTATGAATTGTCTCAAGCCAGGGCAGTTAGTAGGATTTTGCAAGCCCAGGCCAAATGGTGGGGGTTACATGTAGTGTGACATGAACCCAAGATCCCAGCTGAGGCCATCGTCATGTGCGCAGAACTTGGCTATCAGTTTTTGCTCGGTGATTCTGCATTGTTGTGTGTCTTGAAGGCCACCTTGGAGAAAGCTTACCTGAAGATCAGAGGCTGAATGCCCTTGACTGTTAAAGTGTTCCCCGACTGGAAGGGAACACTCCTGCCTTGCGATTGTCATGCAGTGTCCGTTCATCCATTGTTATAGCATTTTTATGGTCTCGCTGATGGGACATCCTTTCCTGCAGCGTATGAGGCAGACAACGTTGGCCGAGTCGCATGAGTATGTACCGTGTACCTGGTGGGTGGTGTTCTCACGTGTGATGGTGGTATCCATTTCAATGATCATGCATGTCTTGGAGAGGTTGCCGTGGCAGGGTTGTGTGGTGTCATGGTCGCTGTCCTCATGAAAGTTGGGTAGTTTGCTGTGAACAATAGTCTGAGGTTGCGCGGTTGTTTGAAGGCAAGTAGTGGGGATGTGGGGGTGGCCTTGGTGAGATGTTCGTCTTCATCAATGACACGTTGAAGACTCCGAAGAAGATATCGTAGTTTCTCCGCACCGGGGAAGTACTGGACGACGAAGGGCACTCTCGGTCATGTCCCGTGTTTGTCTTCTGAAGAGCTCGGTGCGCTTTTTCGCTAAAGACACTAAAATCACAATATCTCCGTTGCAAGACTTGACACATTGCAACCCAGAAAGGACCATTACAATAAAAAGCAGTATTGAAGCATATTCCAAAGCAGAAGAAGAAGTTATGAAGAAAATTAGAGAATCTTAAGATAATGATATGGATGCTATGAATCTTCAAGCACATTGAATTTCTGGATTAATAGTCTAGCGATAATACCACTAGGCCTGTTGACTGTCGATCGATGAGTTGAGCGCCACATCCCATTCTTATGAGGGCATCTTTCAGCGTCTGTAGGTATCTGTTGCATTCTTTCTCGTCTGAGCAGATCCTGTGTATACGGAGGGCTTGTCCGTAGGGGATGGCTTCTTTAACGTGTTTAGGGTGGAAGCTGGAGAAGTGGAACAGCGTAAGGTTATGCATGGGCTTGCGGTAGAGTGAAGTCCTGAGGTGACCATCCTTGATGGAGATGTGTGCGTCCAAGAATGCAACTGATTCTGGAGAGTAGTCCATGGTGAGTCTAATGGTGGGATGGAACTTGCTGGTGTCATCGTGGAGTCGTTTCAGTGATTCTTTGCTGTGAGTCCAAAATGTCATTGATGTATCTGGTGTATAGTATCGGTTGAAGGTCCTGTGCAGTGAAAAGGTCTTGTTCAAACTTGTGCATGAAGATATTGGCACATTGAGGTGTGAATTTGGTCCCCATTGCTGTTCCGTGTGTCTGGATGAAGAACTGGTTGTCGAAGGAGAAGACGTTGTGGTCCAGGATGAAGAGGATGAGTTGCAGAATTGCATCTGGAGACTTGCAGCTGTCGGTGTTGAGTACTGAGGCTGTTGCAGCAATGCCGTCGTTGTAGGGGATGCTGGTGTAGAGTGCTGAGACATCCATTGTGACGAGGAGTGTTCCTGGTTCAACTGGTTCATGGGTGCTGAGTTTCTGTAAGAAGTCCGTAGTGTCACAACAGAAGCTGGGGGTTCCTTGTACGATGGGTTTCAGGATGCTCTCGATGTAACTAGAGAAGTTCTCACACAAGGTCCCATTGCCTGATACGATTGGACGGCCAGGTGTGTTGGCCTTGTGTATCTTCGGGAGGCAGTAGAGATCTCCAATGTGGGGAGTGCATGGGATGAGATAACGTAGGGTACTCTGAAGGTCTGGATCAAAGGTCTTAATCAGTCTGTTGAGTTGGTGTTCTTTGGTTGGATCTGCGGGTAATTGTCGGTAATATTCCTGGTTGTTCAGTTGTCGGTACACTCGTTGCAGTAGTCCGTTCTGTTCAGTATGATGGTGGCCCCTCCGTTGTCTGCTGGTTTGATGACAATGTTGCTGCCCTATACTCGATACGTATGCTCAAGCTGTCAGGAGATGCTTCAATGCCAGATTCATCAGCCGCACTCGAGACAGCCCCAAACGTCACCCAAGCACAACGCAATGCCATCCGTGCTCTCAAGAGCAACCGCAAACTCCATGCAGCCACTCAAGGCCAGAATTGAACCCAGGTTCCTGGCGCGGTGAGGCAGCACTGCTAACCACTGTGCCAGCATGCCGCCCCTCAGGTTGATGTAGATTTCTTTCTAAAAAGCAGCTCACAGCATATCCATTTCCCATAGCAACACAGATCTGCTGAGATGAAGTCATTCAATAAATCTGTTTGAAAACTAGACGAAGCAGTGAGAGATAAATAATAGCTTATTCATACATTCACATGATTTATTTACCTTGCCTTCTTAAGTCACTGCGAAGTCTTTCTCAGGATTAGTTTACACAACGACTTACAGAGGAAGATCCGTGTGACTTTGTCTCAATCTTATTGCAGCTCCCCTCATGAATTAGTCTATTATTTGCATGTAACATCCTTATACCTTCCTCTGTGTGATTTTGAGAGAGATTATCAACTTTGTGCCGTGGCCTCCATTGCCATTAGAAATCGTCCAAATTACTTCTTTAATGGTTATATTCTCTGGTAAGGCGGGAAATTTGTTTCTAAGTATCTCCCCAACATGAAGTACTAAATAATACTCTTAGCAAAATGCTAGAAATGAAAGTGCATCTTCTTCTTGAAGAACATTAGGTTTGAAACCATCAAGGCTCCTTCGCCTTTAAGATGTAGGACTTCATGATTTCATAAGGATTCCAACATTGGCTGGAATTTTCCACCCCCATTTTTCTCAGGTGGGTTTGGTGACGTGAGTGGAAAATCTTGCAACAAGTCCAAAGTGCGTTTCTCACTGAGGTAAACACGTGACGGGATTGTCCCCTCCGCCCCGCCAGTGACATAGAATGTCACCATCATCATTTTAATCCATTTGATAGGATTATAAGACCTCGATGCTTGAATCATCCCCCGTAAGAAAGTCTATTCATGTTGGCAAGATGGCAAAGCAGTGTAAAACCTGACTGGTCTCCCAAGGCATGCACCTGGTGAGCAGACCTTCTAGAGGAGCTCAGGCGAAATCATTGCTCAAGGGAGACAAGGTTCATGCCGGGGCACCACCCAAGCATTGCCAAGGGGCAATACTGGGGGCTGTGCCAGGTGGGGTGTTCTTGGTGAACTATTGTGCACTGGGGTGACATTTAAAAAAGGTGCCCCAATCTTCGAGAAACTGAAGTTGCTGGCTCAATCAGAGCACAAAAGTCTAGGCTGACACTCCAGTGTCGTGTGGAGGGTGTGCAGCATTGTTGGGGTGCCTTCTTTTGAATCTGACATTAAACGGAGGCCCTCTCAGGAGGATATAAAAGATCCCATGATGCTACTTTGAAGAACAGGGGAGTTCCATCTGGTGCCCAGGTCAATACCTATTTCTCAATCAATATTACTAAAACAGGTTAAGACATTACTCGTTGCAGGAGTTTGCTGTATGTAAACTAACAGCCTTTCTTCATGTTTCCTGCATGACGTCATTGACTGAACTTTGGCAATAAAAGGTTTATTCATTAGTGTCACAAGTAGGCTTACATTAACACTGCAATGAAGTAACTGTGAAAATCACCTAGTCGCCATGCTCCGGCGCCTGTTCGGGTACACTGAGGGAGAATTTGGCATGGCCAATGCACCTAACCAGCATGTCTTTCGCACTGTGAGAGGAAACCAGAGCACCCGGAGAAAACCCACGCAGACACGGGGAGAATGTGCAAACTCCGCACAGACAGTGATCCAAGCCGGGTTCCTGGTGCTGTGAGGCAGCAGTGCTAACCGCTGTGCCATCATACAATCCTTCCTCTACACTCCAGCTATGACTGTAACACTATGTTCTGCACTCTCTTGTTTCCTTCTCTATGAACGGTATGCTTTGTCTGTATAGCGCGCAAGAAACAATACTTTTCACTGTATGTTAATACATGTGACAATAAATCAAATCAAATCAAAATCAAAATCAAATCAAAATATTTGGAACATCCTGAGGTGTTGAAAGGTGCTCAATGCAAACCTTTTTTTTCACTGTGCATTGTATTATCACCAGTCTCTTTCACTGGGGAATCAAATCCTCAATCCATTAGGTTAACTTGTAAACTGAAATATTTTAGACACGCACCAACAATATTTCCAGCTGGTATTAATCACATTGTCTACTCACAAGACAATGTCTACCCCAATATCACAGCCGTTCCTGACTGGGCTCCATGATAATCCAGAGGCAGGTGGGCAGAGTATTATTTGGATTGAGAGCATACTGATTTAGCTATTTTAAATAAACAAATGTATCTTTTCAGTAGATTGAAGGTTAAGAATGATTTAATATGATCGAAACAAATCCTGAAAGGTTGGTCAAATAAATGGACGAACCCAAATCTTAACCTATCCTTTTCTCTGTCAGATTCTTGTCAACACAAAGATCTGAAAATACATCATGAACTGCTATCAGCTGCCTCACATTTTGGAATTTTTAACCTGGGAGTGTGAGCGGAGATCGATAGCAAGAACAGTTGGGTAAAGTTAATGACAGGTGACCAATCTGCCTGCTTTTGCCCAGGCCCAACGTGAAAATAATTTGTGTGAATTTTTTGGATAATTTATAAGACAATGTTGCAATCATAATTAAATTCAGCCTCACAGAGGTTAAATCCACAACATAACGCAGCTGGGGATGTAGGTTAGAATTCAGCAGATAAATAAATCAAAGAGCCTAACTAGGACATATTTCCTGCATTTGGTTGAGATAAAGTTTCAGAAACATAACCCAGAAAGAAAGTTTCATTCAGATGAGCCACGCAGAGTGTTGTACAGGATTTCACACCTACAAAGGAGGTAGGCTGGTGGATTGGCCACTCCCCAGGCATGCAGTGTGAATAGGGATCCGGCATTTGGCTCCTTGTTTGGCTAAGAAAAGACCGTAAGAAGTCTCACAACACCAGGTTAAAGTCCAACAGGTTTATTTGGTAGCACAGGCCACTAGCTTTCGGGGCGCTGCTCCTTCATCAGGTAAGTGGGAGTCCTGTTAAGAAAAGACCCACAGAAACACAAAGATGTTAGTCTGCAAGAACTGATAAGGAAGTCAGAATTGGAGAGTGGGAGAGAAAGCGTTTTCCTTAAGCTTAGTGCTGACTGGCTTCAAAAAATGTTACAGCTCATTAAAATGTATTTCACCTGCTAAATAAGACAGTGTGGCATGTCATGGAGAGTCTTATAAAATAATTTGGAATTCAGTACAAACTCGGAACATTCTCGTTTTGGAAATGACTTACGTGTTGATCTAAGGTTAGTCAAATTTGATTGGATATAGTGTTGGAGCTTTCATCACGTGACCTCCCACCTCATCCAGTTAAGCAGCCTTTTTAAAAGAATCCTTCCCCAATATTTTTACAAGCAATAAATCGCCGAATTGTGAGGGAGCAGGAGGCAGCCAATAGGCCCATTGTGTCTGCATTGACTCTCCAAATGAACATCATGACTTAGTGCCACTCCCCTGCCTTTTCCCTGTACCCCTGCCCATTATTTCTATTCTATTTCTATCGGTGAAACTTAAATTAAATAAAAAAGAATTTAAAAGTTTATTGATGACCATGAAACATTGTTGATTGTTGTAAAAATCCATTTGGTTCACTGGTGTCCTTCAGGGAAGGAAATCTGTCATTCTTACCCGGTCTGGCTTACATGGGACTCCAAATCCACAGCAATGTGGTTGACTCTTAAATGGCCCTCTGAAATGGTCCAGCAAGCCACTCAGTACAAGGGCAACTAGAGATGGGCAACAAATGCTGGCCCGGCCACCCATGAATGAATACAAAACATTCAAATAATCATCTCATGCCCTTTTGAATGCCTCAATTAAACCTGTCTCCACCACACTTCCGGGTAGTGCAATGCAAACCTGAAAATGAAAAACATGCTGTTTTTGAAAGTTGATTTATGCAGACAAATAAGTGCTCAAGGTGCCCAACAGATTTTTGACTGCAGGATGCTTGTTTTTCAGAAAAGAACAGATGGTTAGCAATTAAACGTCTCCTCCTTTTTGTAAAATTAATCAGATGATTCATTTCTAATTGATCTATCTCATTAATTTGTTTATCAATCTCATTATCAAAAAAGAAAATACTTGCATTCATTTAGTGACTTTAGCGACCACCGGGCATTGCAGCCAATGAAGTTCTTTTTCAGTATTGTCACTGCTGTAATAGGGGGAGACACGACGCCCAATTTGTGCACAGTAAGCTCTGGCATACAGCCAAGTGATGGTGACCAGATAGTCTACTCCTGTGAAGTTGTGGCTTCCTGCGGCTGAAGTAATCTTCCCAGTGATACGATGTAGCTGTGGACCTTCCAGCTGAAGGTAGCAAGTGCCATGTTTGGCAGCAGGACCTAGGATTTCCAGGCCTCTTGTCATTTTTAACCACGATACAAAGGCTCGCTGACGTGGTGAAAATCTGGGCCAGTAAAATCATGAGGCTCTGTGGGTTGTGCTCCAGAGATCTGGCTGTCCAAGAAACTTCATCCCTATCCTGCAACTACTTCATGGTGATATGACTGCAGCTGTCTTGATTGGGAAATCTGAAGCAGCCACCTTTAGAATCAGTTTTGATGAAGAGTAATCCAGACTCGAAACGTTGACTCTATTCTCTCTCCACAGATGCAGTCAGACTTGCTGAGATTGTCCTGCATTTTCTGTTTTTGTTTCAGATTCCAGCCTCCTCAGTATTTTGCTTTTATCTTCAAAATCTGGATTGGTATCGAGCAAGGCTGTGTGATAGCTCCCATACTATTTACAATCGGACAATATCGATTCACTTTATCAAAGATCAACTGCCCTCTGGTGTCAGTATTTAAATGCTGCCTAAATGGAAAACTCTTTAACCTCAGTCAATTCTGTGCCAAAACTAAACTGAACACCATAGATACACACAAGGGCGAATTTTACTGTCCCGCCCGTCATGAGAATTGGAGCAGGTGAAAAGCGAACCATGGAAAGGTCCGTTGACCTCGGGCGGGATTTTCAGGTTTCGGGGCGAGCGCGGCCGGAAAATCCACCCCATAATCAACAGTTTGCAGATGACTGCAATGACATTGCCCACTCTGCACCAGATTTGCAAGCCACTCTCAATCTCTTCAATTCTGCATACACGAAACTCAGCCTGTCCTTGAATATTGCCAAAGCAAAACTCCTGACATGGTCAGTCAAATATTCCACCTTGCTTTTATGTTGAAGGAGAGATTCGGGAATACGTTGAGGACTTCCCATACCCCAACAGCATCCGGTCTCAAAGCCCGGGTACCCGGATTCAATTCCGGCCTCAGGTCACTGTCTGTGTGGAGTTTTCACATTCTCCTCGTGTCTGCGTGGGTTTCCTCCGGGTGCTTCAGTTTCCTCCCACACTCCAAAGATGTGCGGGTTAGGTTGATTGGCCATGCTAAATTGACCCTAGTGTCAGGGCGATTAGCAGAGTAAATATGTGGGGTCACGGGAATAGGGCCTGGGTGAATTGTGGTCAGTGCAGTCTCGATGGGCCAAATAGCCTCCCTCTGCACTGTAGCGATTCTAAAAGGCCAGCATGGACAAGAGCCAAAGCACCAGATCAGCTAATGCTAGCTAAGCTTTCTACAAATAATAGCGGTGAGATTTTGACAACAAAGTTCTCAGAAAGTCAACAAAGTTCTTTGTGTACTGAGCAGTTGTTGTCACCGTGCTCCTGTATGCAGTGCAACCTGCACTCTGTATCAGCGACACATACGAGTGCTAGAGAGGTTCCAACAGCAATGTCTACAGTGCATCCTTCTGATTTATTGGGAGGACCGTTGATCAAACTGTCGTGTCCTTGGAGCGAGCTCCACAAGCATTCAGGCAAAACTCCTATAGAACCAGTTTGACGGACTGGACACTGTGTCCGGATGGCTGGAACACACCTCCTCCGACAGGCCTTGTTTTCTCAACTCTCAAATGGCTGTTCCAGGGAGGACAAAGGCTCACTGAAGCTCTCCTCGAGGCATGGTTGCATTGACATTAACGACTGGAAGGAGCGTGCTACCAATTGTTCAAAATGCCAGCAGCCTATCGGTGAAGCTATGTTTTTGAGCCAAACCCCTTACTGATGAGGTAGAGTGGGAGCAGAGAAGGAAAGAAAAGGAAACAAATCCTGCACTCCAGATACCACTGACTCATGTGACATCCTGCCCCCATGTGCCGAACGATCTGTGGGTCGAGATTCAGCCTGTTCACTCAAATGGCAACCTATAGTAGAAACTCACATGCTGGATTTTATCCTTAATTTCAGACAGCAGTCGCCACTGACTGAATATTGGCCAGGACACTGCGGATAACATCCCTGCTCTTCTTCCAAACATCTTTATGTCCTGTCTGAATGATTGCACCTCCAGCAGTGCTGCACTCCCTCAGTACAGCACTGGAGTATCAGCCTGGAGTTTTGTGCGCAGGTTCTGGAGTGGGACTTGAACCCACTATAGCAGAATATGGTAGAGGTGCACAAGGTAGCCTGTGCTGAGAATACAGTATCCAGTTCACATAACAAGAATTTTCTTTGTTACAACTCATCCCCATTGTATGACTAGATATTGGGCAGTAAAGTAGGCTAATGGCTGTTAGGCATGTACTGTCTGTTTATTGGAGAGCCTCGTAATACTGACCATGAGAAGACATCGAGCGCAGATCTAACATTTCTGACAGGAAATAATAAAGGCAAATATTTAATGATTTCAGATGACATTTCTCAGTGCATTATTTCTATGTGTATATATATATATGTCAATTTAAAATGAATGGTTCAATACTCAAAAAAATACTCTTTTGGTTACTTTAGCTAAATAGAGTATCCTCTACAGACCGCTCCCGGTCTGTCAGGACTTTAAGTTCCTGACCTCCCACTCTCCGACAAGGTATGACTTTCAGAAGACCTGGCAAAGACTTCTGGATTCCTTTAATGATCGGTGCCAGTCTTTTCTCATACTCTCTATTTGCTGCTCGTTTCTTTTTTTCACTTCCTCCTTAGACTTTTTATAATCAGCCTGTGTCCTCATTTATCATTAACGATCGCTGATCTGCATACACTCCCTTTTTCTGCTTCATTTACTTTTTATCTCTTTTGTCATCTGGGAGCTCCAGCTTGGTTTGTCTTACCTTTCCTTCTCATGCGAACATCGTTCGCCATCTCCTCTTTAAAGGCAGCCCGTTTTTCCATTACAGTTTTAACAGCCAATCTTTGAATCCAGTTTTACCTGAATCCAGATCAGTTTTCACCCCAGTGTATTTGACCCTATCCTAAATAATTATTTTTGTTCTGGATTGCTCTTTGGCCCTTTCCATAGCTAACCTAAATCTTGTGACACTATGATCATTCACCCTAAACATTTCCCTACTAACTTTGTTCCACCTCATTCCCTGGAGCTAGATCCAGCAATGTCTCCTTCCTGGACTGACAACCTATTTGTACAGTAAGAAGTCTCACAACACCAGGTTAAAGTCCAACAGGTTTATTTGGAATCACAAGCTTTTGGAGCACTGCTCCTTCATCAGGTGACTCACCTGATAAAGAAGCAGTGCTCTGAAAGCTCGTTATTCCAAATAAGCCTGTTGGACTTTAACCTGGTGTTGTGAGACTTCTTACTGTGCCCAACCCAGTCCAATGCCAGCATCTCCACACCAAACCTATTTGTAGACCAGGTAGTCACGTGGATGCTGGGCTTACATGAGTACAAGAGGGATCATGTGTCTAAAGCACGGGAGTTCTGCCCTGGGTGTGGGCAGACACATAGAATATTGACAAAGCAGCAAGAAACTGTACCTTGTGATGCCCTCTCCAGAACCTTCCTACCCACCATTGACCAAGTAGATTGTGAGGAGGACATTGACTATAGGGCCAAGCAGGTACTTTCATCTTATTGAATTGAGGAGTTTAAGGATATCGTACAGACGGAATTCGCATGCAGATGTCATGATGAATGATGGGCCTGAGTCCTCAAAGAGATTCCCCATGAGCTCTGCACAGTCTTCTCTCAGAGAGACAGATTAATATTGCATGGTCAGCGATACATCACCACTGCCTCTCTGCGGAGGTACGATATCCAGCAACTTCACCAAGGGCACCCAGGGCTGGAAGCAATCAGATACAGTGCAAAGGAAACACTATACTGGTCCCCAATGTATACGGACATGGAAAGGGAAGTATCCAGGCGTGCACCATGCAACGTACGTGCTCAAGCCACATCAAGCCAAAGAGCCACTGCATTTCCATGAGGTCCTGGACCTCTCATGGTCTCTCACGGTGGTTAATATCTTCAAATGGAATGGTAAACTGCATTTGGTCTGAGTCAACTTGTAATCTAATTGGTTTGAAATCGACCACCTGCCAGACATAAAGAAAAATGACATGGGCGGCACGTTGTCACGGTGGCACACTGCTGCCTCACGCACCATGGACCCGGGTTTGATTCCCAGCTTGGGTCACTGTCTGTGTGGAGTCTGCTTGTTCTCCACATGTCTGCGTGGGTTTCCTTCGGTTGCTCCGGTTTCCTCCCACAGTCCGGAAGACGTGTTGGTTAGGTGCATTGGCTATGCTAAAAATTCTCCCTCAGTGTACCCGAACAGGCGCCGGAGTGTGGCGGAGATTTTCCCAGTAACTTCATTGTAATGTTAATGTAAGCCTACTTGTGACACTAATAAATAAAAAAAACATGGCCAGATACAAGCTCAAGAGACATTTCATCATACGTGCCATCCCTCAGAGGATCATGATGGACAACATTCGCCAGTTCATCCCCAGGGAGTTCAGGGACTTTGAGCACATTATGAGTAGTCAGTTCCCTGTACTCACTATCTAACAGCCGAGCAGAACGGGCGGTATGCTCAGCCAAGCAGCTACTTGAGAAATGTGCCCGAGGCCACACACATTTCTCTGCTGCATTCCTCAGCCTGTGGACTGTGCTGAGACAGTGTCTGCCCTCGTCAGCACAGCGAATGTTCTCCGCTGCTCCAGGACCACGATCTTCTTTGCCAAGGCCCTCTTGTAACTGAAAGTGGAAGCCAATGTGAGGCACCTTAATGAAGCGGTGATGAAGGGGAAAGACGTACTACAATTGAAATGCTTGCAGACTCTGCCCTTTATATCCAAATGGTCAGGATCCAGAACACATGTGGCCATGACAAACTGGCAGTGATACACTGCTTTGCCCCGCAGCCAAACAGCTGTGTGGCTGCCTTGGATGGTGCTCATTACATACGAGACCGGTCTCAGCTACTGCAGGTATGTGAACCAGCACCACCAACCACCACACTACCCCATGCATCCGGCCTGCAATTCAGGCCTCTGCACCAATGGAAATTAAAGCTCCTCCAGAAGCCGACACAGCAAGTCCTGCAGCCACTGGGTACACTGCAAGGACACCTGATACCATCCACACTGAGGACACCGAATGCATGTCAAGCACAGCTGACTGGCACAATCACATGTTCAGGGCACATGAATACAAAACAAGGTTCAAGAACTATGTGATGAACTAGTCTACAGATAGACTGCTTTTTTTTTTAAATTGGGGGGAAAGGAGACACGGTGGGCTATGCATATGCTGCAATAGGCCATTCAGTGTTTTGCACAATGTAAATAGTTATGTGTTGTAAGCCCTGTTCAACTTTTTATGTTGTGAATAGTTTACATCCTGTGACTGTTGACTTATACTGCTATACCTCAGTACTACCAGTTGTCCCAACTTAAACGGGGGAGATGTAGACCAGGTGCTTACGTGACCCCGAGATGATGCGGGTACAAAAGGGGCCATGTGTCAGGAGCACAGGAATTCTTTCCTGGTCACAGGCAGACATGCAGCATGGAATAGCTGCTTGGTATTATCAATAAACCTACAGTGGTTAGCACTGCTGCCTCACAGCGTCAGGGACCTGGGTTCAATTCCCGGCTTGGGTTACAGGTTGTGCGGAGTCTGCACGCTCTCCCCATATCTGCGTGGGTTTCCTCCAGTTGCCTCCGACAGTCTGAAAGACGTGCTGGTTAGGTGCATTGGCCATGCTAAATTCTCCCTCAGTGTATCCGAACAGGCGCTGGCAGGCACTGGAGTGTGGTGACTAGGAGATTTTCACAGTGACTTCATTGTATGTTCATGTAAGCTGACTTGTGACAATAATAAATAAATTTATAAAACTTATTGTTGTTCATCCCCGTTTGCCAGTTATTGCAACCCAATACTTTTGCAATATTGATGCAAAATATTCTCCTGCCCTTTTATTACTGTAAGTGCTGTTGCTGCAAACAAGGTGACTTTTTATTCTGCTTACAATTACTTAACTATAAAAAGAAAACTTGCATTTTTAAAGAAAATTAGTGAGATTAAATTTCTCCCTATATTTGCGAATTGAACTAAACCCAACATGTGGCTTTAAAGATCAAAAAAGTACATATTATAAAGTCAACAAAACAAGTCTTCAGAAAGTATGAACTAGAAATGCAATAACTTCCATTTAAACAATTGACATCGTGCCCAGACACGTATTATACACCCATACATCTCTCTTGGGTGAATGGATAGCCCTACGTGTTCCTGTCCGCCTGCCGCTCTCACTTGAAGCTTGTTACTTCCTCCTTTTCGCGGAAAAAAGAAATACTCTCAAAGCTGTTTAAGTTAACAGAGTAAGAAGTTTAACAACACCACATCATAAGTTAACAGTCCCATAACCTGCCAAGATACAACACAGCGGATAATTGTTTGTTGAAACTTTGTACCCGCTCTCAGCCACCTCCACTTGTTGAATGATGATGGGGAAGGTTGCAACTTGGGGTGGTTGCTGAGCAGCTGCTGGAATCAGGTGACAGTACAGTCCAATGAGGGCTGGCCCTGGGTTGTTTGTCGATTTCTATGTGACAGTTTCGCGGTGGTCGCTAAGTTACAGAAACCGATCGCGTTCTAATTCCGGTCAGCGTTCCACACAGCCTCCAACACCAGCCTCCAGCACTCACCGTATCCCGGCAAGGTACGTGGACTTTTGTGGTTTTAATACGCCGTTTTGTTACATGAAGTCCACATTCTCGAGTAAGCCCTCGGGAAAATCAGGCATTTAAACTCGGATAGGGAAAGCAAGCTGGAAATACACTTCCACCGTGGAACAATGAAATGGACTTGTTGCTAAACAGAGCCAGCCAGAGCTTATGTCTGAAACTCACAATAAGCTAATTCTGAGTTCTAAAACTTGGCAAAGGCTGATATTAAAAAAAATAATAGCCTGTGGGACTCTATTCTGTCGTGACTTTTATCTTACCGATGAAAATTTAAAACCTGTTGAACGTTCTGTTGCTTTATTGAAGATTTTTTTTACTGTGATCATTGACGTGCTGTTGTATTTGGGGCCCAGAGCTTTGAATTACAGACTGGTTAGCCTAATATCAGTCGTAGGGAAAATGCTAGGATGTGACAACAGGACACTTAGAAAATATCAGCAGAATTAGACAAAGTCAACTGGATTAATGAAAGGGAAATAATGTTTGACAAACCTTTTTAAAGAAGGAACTCGAAGCATAGATAAGGGTGCACCGGTGGATGTGGTTATTTGGATTGTCAGAGTTTTTGGTAAAGTCCCACATAAAATGTTGGTGTGTAAAATTAAAGCACATGGGATTGGGGTAATATAATTGCATGGATTGAGAATTGGCGAGCAGACAGGAAATAGAGTAGGAATAAATGGATCCTTTTCAAAATGGCAGGCAGTGACTAGTGGGGCCCTGCAGGATCACAATATACATCAATGATTTGGATGAGGGAACCAAAAGTAATATTTTCCAAGTTTGCTGATGACATGAAACTTGGTGGGAGTCTGAACGGTGAGGAGGATGTTAAGATGCGTCAAGGTGATTTGGATAAGTTGAATAAATGGGCAAATCCATGGCAGATGTTGAATAATGTGGATAAATGTGAAGTTATCCACTTCTGACAGAGAAACTGAATGGCAGAATATTATTTAAATAGTGATAGATTGGGAAGTGTTGACATACAAAGGGACCTGGGTGTCCAAGTACACTGAAGCAAGCATGCAGGTAAAGCAAGCAGTTAGGAAGGCAAATGGTATGTTGGCCTTCATTGCAAGAGAACTTGAAAACAGGAGGAAGGAAGTCTTACTACAGTTGTACAGGGCCTTGGTGAGACCACACCTGGACTATCGTGTGCAGTTTTGGTCTCCTTATCTAAGAAAGGATGTACATGTCATAGAGGGAGTGCACTGAAGGTTCACCAGACTGATTCCTGGTGTAGCAACATTGTCATATGAGCAGAGATTGAGTCGACTAGGCCTATATTCACTGAAATTTAGAAGAATGTGAGGGGATCTAACTGAAATGTACGAAATACTGACAGGGCTGGACGGACTGAATGCAGAGATATTGCTTCCTCTGGCTGGGGTGTCTAGAACAAAGGGTCACAGTCACTGGAAATGAGGTAGGCCATTTAGGATTGAGATGAGGAGAAATGCCTTCACTCAGAGGGTGGTGAACCTGTGGAATTCTCTCCCACTGAAGCCAGTCGAGGCCACATCACTAAATGTAATTAAGAAGGAAATAGGTTTCTAGATCAATTTCTGGACTCTAAAGTTGTCAAGGGGTATGGGAGGAGCACTGGAGTATGGTGTTGAGATAGAAGATCAGCCATGATCATGTTGAATGGCAGAGCAGACTCGAAGGGCCAAAAAAATCTACTACTTTTTTCTATGTATCTTAGTTCCCATTTTTCCACTGAATGATATCCTAATCACCCTGCATTCATGTAAAACTGGCAGTAGTCAATATAATTAAAGCATCAGAATCAAGTAGTCTGCATTCAATGGCAATTTTGACATTTGTCACATGCTTCTGTCTCAACCATATTTGTTTAAGTCATAGTGCTTAGCTCTCAGTCGTCGAATAACTGCTATAGGTAGCGAATCCATGCACAATCATGGTGGAGCAAATTTTCCCGTTCCGCCCGCCATAGGAAACATAGCGGGCAAGGGGCAGACCATGGAAAGATCTCTTGACCTCGGGTGGGATTTTCCGGCTTTGGGGCAGGTGTGGCTGGAAAATCCCACCCAGTATCTGTCTAGCTAATAATAATGTCTTATTCTTTGTTAATGCAGAACGCATTTTAATATTCATGAACAGCCTTGTAATGCTTCACTGGCCTGTTACCAATGTTACTGTTTACAAAGCTGTTTACAAAGTTGGCGGCACGGTAGCGCAGTGGTTAGCACTGCTGCTTCACAGCTCCAGGGTCCCGAGTTCGATTCCTGGCTTGGGTCACTGTCTGTGTGGAGTTTGCACATTCTCCTCGTGTTTGCGTGGGTTTCCTCCGGGTGCTCCGGTTTCCTCCCACAGTCCAAAGATGTGCGGGTTAGGTTGATTGGCCAGGTTAAAATTGCCCCTGAGATGCGTAGGTTAGAGGGATTAGCGGGTAAATATGTGGGGGTAGGACCTGGGTGGGATTGTGGTCGGTGCAGACTCGATGGGCCGAATGGCCTCCTTCTGCACTGTAGGGTTTCTATGATTTCTATGATATTCATACATTTTATAATATTGTCTCATCATTCTATTTAAATGATTAAACAATTACAGTAACATCTGGATTTCTTGCACTTTTGGGACCCTTCTCCATCTACTACCTCAGCAACTGGTCATCAACTTATTTCTTTCGATACAGTCTTGGTTTGATAGGCTGCTTAGCATTGGTTCCTGGAAAGCTACATTTTAAGTCGTATAAACCTATCATCATGTAATGCTATGAAGTGTGGTTAATTGCTACTCGAGTACTGAGATCTTCTGTATTAGAAGCTTAATTGTTAACACATTGCATAAAATGGTCTACCTCTCCATCCCACAATATCCAACTTCGAAAAGTAGATAGCATTAACAGAAACTCCCACTGGCACTGAATCCTTGCAAGAATGAAACTCGATTCACTCACTCCAGGCAAGCACGAATTACAGAAAAAATAAACTCCTTTTCACCTGCACCAGAACTCCGTCTGAGGCTAAACTCCACACTCTTCTGACTCTTCGAATACATAATGACTACTTTTCCAATTTGAGATTGATCATTTAGTCTTTCTCCTTCAGGTACCATGCCCTAGGAGGACATTGGTGACCATAGTCTTCCATTGGATTGGTCTATGATATGCTTGGCAAAAGACTGCAGTGACTTGTCATTGCCTTCTGCAGTGTGGCTGACTAGGGAACTCTCTCGCTCTTACTGCCTGCCGTCAGGCTAATTGAAAGGATTTACAGGCTAATAATCAATTTGTTTGGCCATGTTATGAACACACCTTCCATAGCCATCAAGTACTGGAGTAAGACTTCAACCCATACCTTCTGGCCCAGAGGTAGGGATGCTACCCACTGCGCCATAAGACCTCCACTAGATCATTTTCAATTGCAATTTATATTTAGACAATAGCCCAACAAGAAAGCAGCCAGCCAGCCACTTACAACATCAACTAATTAACTTACTACCAACTCATGTTATGGAAGTTAGGTTACAACAATTGTGAAAATTAAAGTTCCATAATTGCCAAAAGAAAACCCTGTCAAGTAATGGAAAATGCTTATCAGCATATGAGGCTTTCAGTGAAGTCAGTGCTTGTGTATTCAGGATAAATGGCTAATCTTCACCTTGTGTAAGTTCCGTAAACATTCCATTCCCAGGTTTCACCAGAGGGTGGAAAATAAGACAATTCCATAACAAAATACTAAAGAGCAGGATAAGGGGATGTATTATGCTAATGAAGGATTAGCAGGAGACAGTTTTCTGTTGGATAAGAAAGGGCAAAATGTTAAAACAGTTCTACAATTGAGTAGCTAAAATAAATTAAATTGAACTAAAAATAAGCGATATTTAATATTTCAATACTAATGTCCCAGTCTCCCATTGAGGCTGTTTTGATTCACACTCCTGTAAGTCTTTCAAACTCCTGGTAACTACAGAGAAGGTTATTGCATTCTGAAAACCATACCACAATATTTGCAAATGCGTATATTTCTCCAGAACTTTTTTTTCTGGTTATAAGACTGCCTTTTTTTTTTGTAAAATGAAAAAATTGCAAAAAAACATGCACTGTGCAGCTGGAAGGTCTGCCAGTGTAGACATTCTTTGCTTCTCTGCAAGTACAGACAGGGTGAGGTGGTGGGTTACCCAACCCTACCCTCTTTTCCCACATCTTGGCTAACCACAACAAGGTGTATCTTTGAAAAGAAATGTTTTAACCCTTGTTAGTGCTGTAACATTAAAGAAAAGACGGAAACAAGCTTTCTTGTTAGGTTAAATCAAAAGAAATGATTTTGATTTGATTTATTATTGTCACATGTATTAACATACAGCGAAAAGTATTGTTTTATGCGCGCTTTACAGACAAAGCATACCGTTCATAGAGAAGGAAACAAGAGAGTGCAGAATGTAGTGTTGCAGTCATAGCTAGGGTGTGGAGAAAGATCAACTTAATGCAAGGTAAGTCCATTGAAAAGTCTGACAGCAGCCAGGAAGAAGCTGCTCTTGAGTCGGTTGGTATGTGACTTCAGACTTTTGTATCTTTTTCCCGAAGGTGGAAGAGAGAATGTCCGGGGTGCATGGGGTCCTTAATTATGCTGGCTGTGTTGCTGAGGCAGCGGGAAGTGTAGACAGAATCAATGGATGGGAGGCTGGTTTGCGTGATGGATTGGGTTACATTCACGACCTTTTGTAGTTCCTTGTGGTCTTGGGCAGAATAGGAGCCATACCAAGCTGTGATACAACCAGAAAGAATGCTTTCTATGATGCATCTGTAAAGGTTGGCGAGAGTCGATGCTGACATGCCAAATTTTCTTGACTTGATCAATTTAATTTCACAAATGTACTCAACCAAGCATCCATTTGTCAGACACACAGACACACCTACACACAAGAAAATATGAGTTCTAGAGATGTAATATGCACATAGATTACCAACAGAGTAACAAAAAATAAGTCAATTATCTTTAACCATCCTTTTAAGATGCATATCAGGCCTGAATGATTTTGTCTCTTGGTTTTTTGAATACAAATGCAGGTTGGAGATTTCTGACTTTTTCAGATTAAATTGTAGCCGAGTTCCCACACAGAAGAAATATGATCTTGCATGTGAAACAAATTAGCCCTTTTCATTGCCTAAATTAACTGTTTGTTTTAGGCAGGGTTCTTCGCTTCTTGGGCTGAGTGTGATCCTTCTGTGCTTCTGATCCCAGACTGCCTTTCTGGGTTCCCTTATGTATTAATACGAGGTTGCACCTGCGCGCGGGGTGTTGGGGGGGGGGCCCTATTTTTAGTCATGTGATGACAGTTTTGATGCATCCTATTATCCACAGAATGGGTTGGAGCTACAGTGATTGATATGCCATGGAGTGGGGGGGAGGTGGGTGATTGATAGCCTATCAATATACCAGCTATGATTAGCTCACTGAAAGACTTGATTGGACATTCCATCTTCATGGGGCCATCAGGATTGGTGGCCATTGTCCTTTAAATCCCTTCTATTGAAATGCTGAGGGGAAGTCAATTTACACTTGGAAAATCTATTTGCATTTGTAAGCCACTTCCCAGACACAGATTCTGCCTGTCCAGAGGTCACCCGACTTTCCACAAACCATTTTGAGAGTGCACAGTGTCCATTATGCCACGTTGCTTTCTTTTTAAAGGTACATTGCCCACTGCCCAATGTAACTATCACATTTTCCTCCTTGTTGATGGCCCCAGCATCTGCATTCCTGCTGAGCTGAGTTTGGACTATTTTGCAACCTTCGATTAAGACTCTCCACTGCTCCTCAAGTCTCCGCCATCTGTTTTTTCCACTTGTGATGCTATGAATCGCTCGGTGAAAATGCATCTATCAACCTAACCAATATCACTGAAGTGTGAGTATCTGAGCTGGTGCATGGTCTGCCTGAGTCCTGTGATGACCTTCTGTGGGGCAGCACGGTGTAGAATCATAGAATCCTACATTGCAGAAGGAGGCCAATCAGCCCATCGAGTCTGCACATACCACAATCTCACCCAGGCCCTATCCCCATAACCCCATGCATTTACCCTAGCTAGTCCTGCTGACACTAAGGAGCAATGTAGCATGGCCAATCCACCTAACCTGCACATCTTTGGACATTGGTAGCACAGTCGTTAGGACTGCTGCTTCACAGTGCCAGGGACCCGGGTTCAATTCCAGCCTCGGGTGAGTGTCTGTGTGGAGTTTGCACCTTCTTCCAGTGTCTGCGTGGGTTTCCTCTGGGTGCTCCGGTCTCCTCCCACAGTCCAAAGATGTGCGGGTTAGGTGGATTGGCCATGCTAAATTGCCCCTTAGTGTCAGAGGGATTAGCAGGGTAAATACGTTGGGTTATGGGATCGGGCCTGGGTGGGATTGCTGTCAGTGCAGGCTCAATGGGCTTTTTGCAGTGTAAGGATTCTGTGAGTATCATTATTGTCCTGCAAAACCTCCTGTGGGACCTTTGAAGGCCCTCCATCCATCTATTCAGCACATGCTATTTGCTTTCACTCTTGGTTTCACTGGCAGGATTCTTCCTCCTGTTAGTGAGGAATAATATTAACTGAGGGATCCTTACAGCCATTGCCTCACACCCAGGGAGCTTACTTATAGCAATGTGTTGACTTATGCTTCGATTCTGTCACTTCCCTGTGCTCTGCTCACAACTCCAGAATCCATCCAATTTCATGCTTGCCTTGTCTATTTAAATATTCAAGTTGAAATTGACTCAAACTGCTGGTGGTTGTTGGAAACCTGTAAATAATGGTTGGGATTTTCCCAGGGAGACCGGAATCAGGAATGAGCGCAAATCATGTTCTCCATCTCCAGGCTACTGAGTACAGGAAAGAGATAGAGAAACTGGTGCAACGACAGTAATTTCTCCCTCAATGTCAATAAAATGAAGGAGATAGTCATCGACTTCAGGAAGCATAGTGGAAGACATGCCCCTGTCTACATCAATGGGGATGAAGTAGAAATGGTCGAGAGCTTCAGGTTTTTAGGTGTCCACATTACCAAGAACCCGTCCTGGTCCCTCCATGGCGATGCTATAGTTAAGAAAGCCCACCAACACCTCTACTTTCTCAGAAGACTAAGGAAATTTGGCATGTCAGCTACGACTCTCACCAACTTTTACAGATGCACCATAGAAAGCATTCTTTCTGGCTGTATCACAGCTTGGTATGGCTCCTGCTCTGCCCAAGACCGCAAGGAACTACAAAAGGTCGTGAATGTAGCCCAATCCATCACGCAAACCAGCCTCCCATCCATTGACTATGTTTACACTTCCTGCTGCCTTGGAAAAGCAGCCAGCATAATCAAGGATCCCACGCACCATGGACATTCTCTCTTCCACTTTCTTCTGCGAGGACAAAGATACAAAAGTCTGAGGTCACGTACCAACCGACTCGAGAACAGCTTCTTCCTTGCTGCCATCAGACTTTTGAATGGACCTACCTCGCACTAAGTTGATCTTTCTCCACACCCTAGCTATGACTGTAACACTACGTTCTGCACTCTCTCCTTTCCTTCTCTATGTACAGTATGCTTTGTCTGTACAGCGCGCAAGAAGCAATACTTTTCACTGTATACTAATACATGTGATAAATCAAATTGAGATGATTTTTTTGAAATCCCTGGAGCCTTTATTGGTCTAGAGGTGGGACTTTCTTAATAGGCATGTGTGAACAAGCTGGGTTTTTTTTAACAATCGCCAATGGTTTCATGGTCATCAGTAGACTTTTAATTCCAGATTTTTTTTATTGAATTCAAATTTCACCATCTGCCATAGTGGGATTCGAACCCAGAACACCGGAGAATGACACTGGGTCTCTGGATTAAGGTAAAATCCAATGACAATAACACCACAGTACCACCTCCCCTTATGTTGTGTAAAATGGCAGGGCACTAGACGTTGAGGTGGGACTTCTGGCCAGTCCACTCAGCCATTTAAAGTTGAAGTTTGTTTATTAGTGTCACAAGTAGGCTTACATTAACACTGCAATGAAGTTACTGTGAAAATCCCCTAGTCGCCACACTCCAGCGCCTGTTTGAGTACACTGGGGGAGCATTTAGCATGGCCAGTGCACCTAACCAGCATATCTTTCGGACTGTGGGAGGAAACTGGAGCACCCGAAGGAAACCCTCGCAGGCATGGGGAGAATGTGCGGAATCTGCACAGACAGTGACCTAAGCCAGGAATTGACCTGGCGCTATGAGGCAGCAGTGCTAAGTACTGTGTCACTGTGCCACCACAACTCCGAAGCTGTTTGTTGTCCTGCCTGTATACTGTCCTGTTTTGGGATGGGAAAATCCTGGCCGATATGTTAATTAATTGACTGAGTTAAAAAGCCACAGACAGATGCACTTAGCTCCGGGTTTTCCAAATGCTACAAACAACCCTGCTGGCCCACGTCCCATGCCCACTTAAAATTCAGCTGAAATGTGGGAGAGTCAGAAGTTAGTAGTTGTGCGATGGGATGATGTTGACTTGTGGATAGGGTGTCATAAGCATGGCATGTAGATAGCATGTAGAATGGGAGACAGCTGTCCTGGCCATATGAGTACAGGAGATGTTTCAGGAGCAGAATATCAGGGCATCTAATGGTTTATGTTGCTCGGAGGAAAATGGGGAGCCAAAGAGCTCACTGTGAGTGAGTTTTACATGTAGCTACAGAATTTGACTCCTTGTTCTACTGGTGCCATTTTAACTCTTCATAGAATCATAGAAACCCTACAGTGCAGAAAGAGGCCATTCGGCCCATCGAGTCTGCACCGACCACAATCCCACCCAGGCCCTACCCCCACATATTTACCCGCTAATCCCTCTAACCTACGCATCTCAGGACTCTAAGGGGCAATTTTTAACCTGGCCAATCAACCTAACCCGCACATCTTTGGACTGTGGGAGGAAACCGGAGCACCCGGAGGAAACCCACGCAGACACGAGGAGAATGTGCAAACTCCACACAGACAGTGACCCGAGCCGGGAATCGAACCCGGGACCCTGGAGCTGTGAAGCAGCAATGCTAACCACTGTGCTACCGTGCCGCTCTTGAAGCAGCTGCAAATTCAATTTCCTCTACCTGTGCAGCAAGTACATTTCAAATAAGATCCAAGAGTGGAATGACCAACATTTTTGATGAAGATTAGCTTATTTTTCTCAGATTCTTGTAGATACTTCCTTGACTAAGTTAAGTTCCCTGGTGGTCGTCTGGATTAGGGTCTGTTTAGCTTTTTGGTGTCACGTTATTTAAGTGTTAAATGGGTGAACTGATCTTTATTTATATTCAGCGTCTCTGTGTTCTTTATCCTCTCCCTGCTTTCCCCTACAGAACAATGAAGTACTGTAACCAACTAATTTCCCTTTCAGGCAAACTATTGAATTACCGTTTGTGTCCTGTGATTTCTATTTTTTTGACTAGTTTCTATAACTTCTGTTCACTAAGCAAAGCACTGATATTTGAATGATTAGCTTCTGGGATATGTTTCTTAGAAATGTGCGTCAGCAAGTTAGGCAACACTTCTGGAATTACAGACAATGAATGCTTTTACTGTTCACCAGACACAATGGGCGGAGTTTAATAGAGACCACTGCAGTGGGGGTTGGGAGAATTGGGCGGGCGTACCTGTACTGGATTCTTGGTTGTACCCAATTAAGTTGGGGTTAGGTAGGATCTATGCAGCAATCCCCAGTGGCAGGATGGCAATTAAACACACTAATGAGCCAATTAACACAAACTACCCCTAAACCTATTGCAATTTAGTGATGACTCAGGGCATCAGTGGGAGCTGCATGGCCTCTGAAGGTCGGCCAGCAAATCCTGTTGGGTTTGTCTGCACTTTCCAGGATGGATGGGCCAGAGCGGAGGGGCTCTCCCTCATTTCCAGGCACTCCCAGGTGCTTAGTGCCTGATCAAAGGACCTGGCATCGGGAAGGGCTGGTCACCCTCCTCCTGTCACCACCCCCCCCCCCCCCCCCCCCCCCCCCACCAAATCACATCCTGGGGTCCCTCATTGATCCTGGACCATTGATTGGTGCAATACCAGCAGCCACTATTGACGCAGCTGGCAGTTCTTGGCAGTTGAGTTTCCTGGGAGTCCTTAGGAAGGCTCAATGGTAGGCAGTTATGTACATGATGAGTACTTGGGCACCTAATTTTGCAGACCTCTTCCGCAAGCTGACAGTGGTTCTCCACTAGTTCTCCAACAAGTGGATGAGACTCCCATCAGCCCATTAAAGGTGAGCCAGTGACGTGGATATCATGGTTTGGACATGGCAAATTTTATGTGCCAAAAACATTCAAATTTTAGTGAGTTGTGACTATTTTGAGGCACATCTTAATTCAGGTTTCTGTATCTCTTTCTAAAAATATTCTTTGAATTGGAGGCGTATTTTTCCAGCTTGCTTTTTGACACTTATCTCCCTAGCTCCATAACAGCTTTCAAGCTGGGTAAAATTCTTTAAGGAACTGAATTTAATATCTTTGCATTTAAATGTATGTCATGCTTATTACATAAATTCTGAGTTATGCTAAGCTTTGGCTTAGCTTCCTGTGTTCTTCCTGCATTTTTAATAAGGCTCACTTTTTCCAGAGAATGAGGGATGATAAGGGAATTTTATTTATTTGTTCATCGGATGTTGGTGTTGCTGGCTAGGCTGGCATTTATTACCCATCCCTAATTGCCCTTGAGAAGGTGCTGGCGAGCTGCTTTGTTGAACTGCTTCAGTTCATGTGGTGTAGGTACATCCACAATGCTGTTAGGGAGGGAGTTCCAGGAAACATAGAAAATAAGTGCAGGAGTAGGCTATTCGGCCCTTTGAGCCTGCACCACCATTCAATATAATCATGGCTGATCATGCACTTTCAGTATCCCACTCCCGCTTTCTCTCCATACCCCTTGATCTCTTTAGCCGCAAGGGCCGTTTCCAGCTCCCTTTTGAACGTATCTAACTAACAGGATTTTGACCCAGTGACAATAAAAGGACAGCAATATATTTGCAAGTCAGGATGTTGTGTGGCTTGGAGGGGAACTTGCACTTGGTGGTGTTCCCGTGCATCTGCTGTCCTTGTCCTTCTAGCTGGTAGAGGTCACGGGTTTGAAAAGTGCTGTTGAGAAAGCATGGGTGAGTTACTGCAGTGCATCTTGTACTTGGTACATACCCACACTGCTGCCATTGTGCATAACTGGTAGAGGGAGTGCATGTTGAAAATGGTGAGTGGAGTGCCAATCAAGCTGGCTGCTTTGTCCTGAATGGTGTTGAGCATCTTGAGTGTTGTTGGAGCTGCACTCATCCAGGCAAGTGAAGAATATTCCATCATACCCTGACTTGTGCCTTGTAGATGGTGGACAAGCTTTGGGAGTCAGGAGGTGAGTGACTTGCTACAAAATTCCGAGCCTCTGATCTGTCTTGTGGCCACAGCATTTATATGGCTGGTCCAGTGCAATTGCTGGTCAACAGTGCTGCCAATGGGGGATCAAGTGATGGTAATATCAGAGTGTCAAGGGGCAATGCTTAAATTCTGTATTTTTGGAGATGGTCATTGTTTGGCGTTTATGAGGGATGAATGTTACTTGCCACATTGGCCTAAGCCTGGATATTGTTCTGGTATCGCTGAATTTGGACATGGGTTGCTTCAGTATCTGAGGATGGTACTGAACATTGTGCAATCATCAATGAACACCCTTACTTCTAACTTTATGATGGAGAGAAAGTCATTGAGGCAGCTGGAGATGATTGGGCTTAGGACACAACCCTGAGGAACTTCTATAGTGATGTCCTGGAACTGAGATGATTGACATCCCAATAATCAAAACCATCTTGCTTTGTGCTAGGTATATAGTTTTACCCTAAGTGTATAGTTTTACCCTGATTCCTGTTGACATCAGTTTTGTTTGAACTCCTCGATGCTCCATCTTGTCACCTCACTCTTGAGTTCAGTTCTTTCATTCATGTTTGAACCAAGGTTGTAATGAGGTCTGGAACCGGCTGGTCCTACCAAAACCCAAACTCAGCATCATTGACCAGTTTATGGAAAGAGCCATGGTAAATTTAAAGATATATTTTATTTCCCTTCCCCTCTAGGTACCATATCCATATTTGTTTGAGAGAGTGTGTAAGTGTGTAATCCCTTGCCTCTTTGTGCTGTTTGATAACTAGCTACTGGGAGGTGCACCAGAGCGGAACAGCTGACCCAGTCCACGATTTTTATTTTAATTAATATCCTTACGCTCTCACTCTGGACTATACTTATAGTAATGAACTCAAGATGGGAATGTGGGGCAGTGGACAAGTTATTTTTCATGGTGGGCATTCTGAAGAATAGTTGACTTGTATTCTGTGATGTTAACCGCATATCTGTATTATCTATTGAAAGTTTGCATCTAGTATGCACTTTCTGTTTGTTGTGCTTGCTAGTTAGGCCCCCAAATAATAATGTTGAGGTAGGGAGGGCTATAAACAAGCAGATAAGGGATGCGTGTAAAAACGGAACGGCAATAATCATGGGGGACTTCAACATGCACATTGACTGGCAGACTCAAGTCGGTAAGGGTGGAATGGAGGAAGAGTTCTTAGAATGCTGTCGGGATAGTTTCCTTGAACAGCATGTTACGGAACCGACGAGGGAACGAGCTATTTTGGATCTGGTATTGTGTAACGAGGTAGGTAGAATTAAGGATCTTATTGTGAAGGACCCTCTTGGGTCTAGTGACCACAATATGGTCGAATTTCTGATTCAGATGGAAGAGGAGAAAGTTTGGTCCCAAACCAGTGTCCTCTGTTTGAACAGAGGGAAATATGATAGGATGATGGATGAATTGGCTAAGGTAGACTGGGAGAGCAGGCTGGCAGGCAGGATAGCTGAGGAACAGTGGAGGATTTTTAAGGAGATCCTTTTCAGTTCTCAGCAAAAATATATTCCAGCAAAAAACAAGGATTGTAAGAAAAGGGAGAACCAGCTGTGGATAACGAAAGAAATAAAGGAGAGTGTTAAAATAAAAACAGCTGCGTACAGAGTGGCCAAAAATAGTGGAGAAACAAGTGATTGGGAAAAATTTAAGAAACAACAAAGAGAGACTAAGAAAGCAATAAAGAAAGGAAGAATAGACTATGAAGCTAGGCTAGCAATTAATATAAAAAATGATAGTAAAAGTTTTTATAAAAAGGAATAGAGTGGCTAGAGTGAATGTTGGACCCTTGGAGGACGAGAGGGGGGAGTTAATAGTGGGAAATGAGGATATGGCTGAGTCTTTAAATAAGTTTTTTGTGTCGGTCTTCACGGTGGAGGACACAAATAGTTTGCCAAATATTAACGATAGAGGGTTGGCAGCAGGAGAAATACTTAATACAATTAATGTTACCAGAGAGGCAGTGCTGGGTAGACTAATGTGACTGAAGGTGGACAAGTCCCCGGGTCCGGATGGAATGCATCCCAGGGTATTGAAAGAAATGTCAGAGGTAATAGTGGATGCGTTAGTGATTATTTATCAAAACTCGTTGCATTCTGGGGTAGTGCCGGTTGATTGGAAAACGGCTAATGTTACGCCGCTGTTTAAAAAAGGAAGGAGACAAAAGGCGGGTAACTATAGGCCGGTCAGCTTAACGTCTGTAGTAGGGAAAATGCTGGAATCCATTATTAAAGAGGAGATAGCAGGGCATCTGGATAGAAATGGTTCGATCAATCAGACGCAGCATGGATTCATGAGGGGAAAGTCGTGCTTGACGAACATGTTGGATATTTATGAAGATGTGACTAGGGCGGTTGATGGAGGAGAACCGGTGGATACGGTGTTTTTGGATTTCCAAAAGGCGTTTGATAAGGTGCCCCATAAAAGGCTGCTGAAGAAGATTAGGGCACACGGAGTTGGGGGTAGTGTGTTAAAGTGGATTGGGGACTGGCTATCCGACAGGAAGCAAAGAGTCGGAATAAATGGGTGTTTTTCCGGTTGGAGGAAGGTAACTAGTGGCGTGCCGCAGGGATCGGTACTCGGGCCGCAACTGTTTACCATTTATATAGATGATCTGGAGGAGGGGACGGAGTGTAGGGTAACGAAGTTTGCAGACGACACAAAGATAAGTGGAAAAGTGAATCGTGTGGAGGACGGAGAAGATCTGCAGAGAGATTTGGACAGGCTGAGTGAGTGGGCGAGGATATGGCAAATGGAGTATAATGTTGATAAATGCGAGGTTATACACTTTGGAGGAAATAATAACAAATGGGATTACTATCTCAATGGAAACAAATTAAAACATGCTACCGTGCAAAGGGACCTGGGGGTCCTTGTGCATGAGACGCAAAAGCCCAGTCTGCAGGTACAACAGGTGATCAAGAAGGCAAATGGGATGTTGGCCTATATCGCGAGGGGGATAGAATATAAAAGCAGGGATGTCTTGATGCACCTGTACAGGGCATTGGTGAGGCCGCAGCTGGAATACTGTGTGCAGTATTGGTCCCCTTATATGAGGAGGGATATATTGGCATTGGAGGGAGTGCAGAGAAGGTTCACCAGGTTGATACCGGAGATGAGGGGTTTGGATTATGAGGAGAGGCTGAGGAGATTGGGTTTGTACTCGTTGGAGTTTAGAAGGATGAGGGGGGATCTTATGGAGACTTGTAAGATAATGCGGGGGCTGGATAGGGTGGAGGCGGAGAGATTCTTTCCACTTAGTAAGGAAGTTAAAACTAGAGGACGCAGCCTCAAAATAAAGGGGGGCCGGTTTAAGACAGAGTTGAGGAGGAATTTCTTCTCCCAGAGGGTGGTGAATCTCTGGAATTCTCTGCCCACTGAGGTGGTGGAGGCTACCTCGCTGAATATGTTTAAAGCGCGGATGGATGGATTCCTGATCGGTAAGGGAATTAAGGGTTATGGGGATCAGGCGGGTAAGTGGTACTGATCCACGTCAGATCAGCCATGATCTTATTGAATGGCGGGGCAGGCTCGAGGGGCTAGATGGCCTACTCCTGCTCCTATTTCTTATGTTCTTATGTTCTTATGTTCTTATGTTCTTAGTTGTGTCACATATTGCCATCCGTGTGCATTATGCTTTTGCTGTGGACATCAATGTTTGGTTTTCTTTCAACAATACTGATTTAGTCCTCTAATAGTAAGGCATTAGCACCAATCATACTTGTCATTAGTTGAAGTAGATTATGTGACATTTCCCCCAAGTACCATCTCTCACTCTCACCGGTACGTTTTCACAGCCTCTGAGTAGAATCCCCCCCCATATCCAATACCTTTTGAAGGCTCGTTACCTTGCTACAAGTTTTTTTTTACACTCTGACCACAAGCAGTTGCAGGCAACTTTAAAGCAGCTAAGTACTCCAAGGTCCTCCTTTGTATAAACATTGTGGTTAGGAACAATGAGGGGAGGTACTTGAGATGCATTCAACTGTGAAGGCAAAGCTGACTGCATGCTGTCTGAAAAACATTAAGCTGTCGATCAAAGGAGAGTTAAAAGGACTGGACTGAAGTTGAATGGAAACAAGGGTTTTTTAAGGGTTTGAAGGGATTCCAAAGGCTTTGACCTTTCTATAAGGCTCAGAGACTTGAAATAAATGCTGCCTTGAAAGAGTGGGGCTGAGTGACCTGCTGTGGAGAATATCCCATTCCCCCAGTGCAAGTGACTTGACCTGTCAGTCAGCTGATTTGAAAGGGGTCTTCTCACACTGGCAGCTTCTTAGAGAGAGAAAGGGGAATCCCTTCTGCTGAATAGAGTCATGCTGGATTTGGAAGCCTGCCAAGTGTCCAGGGGGCAAGAAGATTCAAGTGACCAGGCCACCTCAAAGTTTTCATAGTTGACAGGGCTAAAGATCCTGATCAATGAGATGCCTGAAATCATCATGCCAGGTGCGGTCTTCATGTTTCTCAGGGCTAAAGGGAACAGTCTAGTTACTAGACCGCCATCCTGGGGGAGAGTATTGAAGTCAACCTCTTACTCCAGCCCGAGCCCACCTGACTCCCAGGATGTTTGGAGGATCCTCCCTTTGCAGTTTGGCAGTGGCTGAGGGCACTTGGGCACTGCACTTGCCCTCCAATGTGTCAGGTCCTTGTGAGTCATGACTAGCTCCAAAGCCTGGCCGGTACAGATTCCGCTGGCAAGGTGAGTGAATGGTGGCAGGGCTTTGAATCGGGCTTCAAGACTGCTAATTACATTGAAATGTGCTATTTGGAATAATCAACAGGTTCCTGCCTGGTCTGGGCGGGAAACTGATCGGGGCCGACGGGATGGGCCAGGTGAATGCGATGGCATTGACGCACATTGGGAATCCCACTTTAGCCAGCCCCAACACATCATTCAGCGGGATTCCTGCCAGCAGCAAAAGGGGTCGGTGAATCCGCCCAGTGACTGCTCACCATGTTAGAGTGAGGGGAGTGAGAGATAGGAGAGGGGGAAAATTTATCTAAATGTGGAAAGTGTTTCAGATAGCTTGATATTGGTTTTGGTCAAAGTTCACAATCCTATTTTTCAATCCTGTTATAGTATGGTTGGCAAGTTTATATATTGTTTTGTGCACTAACTGCTCCAGAACTACCAGCTGCCATAAAAGCTAATTCCATTCTGACTGTTCAGAATATAGGAATTGTTATTAATGTGAGTCGGTTCTGTAGACCGTATATGTAAAGCTGCTATTTGGTGCAGTTTTTGTGTCTTCATTTAAAATTGGTGTTTAAACCTATCTTGTATGGTTTAAACTTTAATGTATCTGCCAAAAGTGCCAGAAGCAGAATTTACCCATTTTCCATTTTGATTATGTACTCTGAGTGTGTGTGAAGGATATTTCAATCAGAAGTAAGATTGAATAATCACATAGTCCTTTCTTTCAAACTGTCTTTCTCTGATTTCAAGTTCCTGGAGTCGGTGTTTAATTTTTTGGAAATTGTTCCTTTGTTGTGTGACTTTGGTGTCCCCTGCTGCTGCCTCAATTAACAAGAACTACAGAGAGATGCCAGCTAATGTTCTTGGATGCCAAGAGAATAGAAGATCACAAGACTCACGATTAAGAGCTCTTGAGGGTAAATTGAAGGATGGCCTGTTATCTGGAAATCTTTATGGAAAACAAGTTCCACAAATCATGTAATAAATGCAGTGGCCTGGAAACCTGGGCGTGCAGGGTGGGTCATGCACTGTGTGCACCTGCCAGCAGTAATTTGGGCAACAGTGAATGTTCATGCTGCCTGCTAATTATCATCCATGTGCAGTCAGCACCACCCATTCTTCTTATTGACTGCATGACTGGTTGCAGGGATGGACAATGGACCTCCCTGCTACCACTTGCAAAGGGGAGGTATACATTAACTGCAGCCAGTCATGAGTCAACTGTGATTCATCCAAATGGCGACTTGATCTTCACATTGTGCAATTGGATTCGCTGAGGCTGCCTAGGCAGCTCTGGTGCTAGCAGTGGACAGGAGGCAGGACAAACTCTTCTCTACCACAAAGATCACCCACAGTCAGGGACCTTATTTTTCTTATTTGTTAATTGGATCTAGGCATTGTGGGGAAAGCTAGCACTTATTTCCAAAGAACAATACAGCACAGGAACAGGCCCTTCGGCCCTCCAAGCCCGCACTGCTTCCTGGTCCAAACTAGACCATTCTTTTGTATTCCTCCATTCCCACTCCATTCATGTGGCTATCTAGATAAGTCTTGAACGTTCCCAGTGTGTCCGCCTCCATCACCTTGCCCGGCAGCGCATTCCAGGCCCCCACCACCCTCTGTAATTGTAATTCCCATCTGTAATTGCCTTTAAGAAGGTGGTGGTAAACCATCTTTGAGCCACTATGTGGTCCATGTGGCATAGGTACACCCATGATGCTGGTAGGGAGGGAGTTCCAGGAATTTTGACCCAGCAATGATAAAGGAATAGCAATACAATTCCAAGTCAGAGTGATGTATGGCTCGAAGAGGAGCCTGTAGGTGATGTGGCTCCTATGTATCGGCTGCACTTCTTCAACGTAGTAGAGGTAGCAAGTTTGAAAAGTGCTTTTGAAGGAGACTTGGTGAGTTGCTGCTCTGCATCTTGTAGATGATACTGCAGCCAAGTATGGTGTGGCGGCACGGCGGCACAGTGGTTCGCACTGCTGCCTCACGGCGCCAGGGACCCGGGTTCGATTCCCGGCTTGGGTCACTGTCTGTGTGGAGTTTTCACGTTCTCCCTGTGTCTGTGTGGGTTTCCTCTGGGTGCTCCTGTTTCCTCCCACAGTCCAAAGATGTGCAGGTTAGGTGGATTGGCCGTGCTATTTTGCCCCTTAGTGTCAGGGGGACTAGCTAGGGTAAATGCATGGTATTATGGAGATGGGGCCTGGGTGGGATTGTGGTCGGTGCAGACTCGATGGGCCAAATGGCCGCCTCCTGCACTGTAGAATTCTATGGTGGGATTGAATGTTTAAGCTGCTGGATGGGGCACTGATCAAATGGGCTGCTCTGTCTTGGGTGGTGACAAGCTTCTTAAGCATTGTTGAAGCTGCACTTGTACTTTGTAGTTAGTAGACATGCTCATTGGTGGGTGTGTGATGGTTGTGGTCGGGGGGGGGCGGGGTGGGGGGAGGATCGGGGTGGTCAAGAGGTGACTCACTCACCATAGAATTCTCAGCCTCAGCATGACAGGAAGTTGCCTACAATAGGTGGCATGTCAGGGTAATTGTTGGGGGGGGGGTGGTAAATATGTGGGGTTACGGGATAGGACAGATCCTAGGTGGGAATAGTGTCGGTGCAGGCTCGATGGGCCAAATGGCCTCCTTCTGCACTGTAGATTCAATGACAATGCTCCTTTAAGACCTGGGTGGGCACGGGCTCCTGTTGAGAGACCTTCTTCCCCTTCTCCTCCCTCTCAGAGCATGCCTTCCTTAATGTTCCCATTGCTTATTCTCCCTGTCATGCTGCAGTCCAAGGGGGAAGAATGAGAACTACAGCATTTATGATGGAGCAAGTGGTCGAAGCATAATTTCAAAATGAAATCCAAGGCTTTTACGACGTGCCACGCCACTCCTGGAATCCTTGACCAACTTTAAATGACAGTACAAACCACCAAACACTTCTAAGTCAATAGCAACCGATATAAATCAATTAGCAACTCCCTCGAGAGTAGTTAATGATCGCTTTAAATAGCCCTGGCGCTGGGGGGAGGTGTGTTTAATTGTGCTGCTGAGCACTGAACAAGTTTAAGAAACAGCAATAGCTGGAGCATGAAGATCTGAAATGGTGCCACCAGAGAAGTTAGTGTTACACATGCTGACTGACTTCAAAATGTGCCAACTCTACATATTTCTGGGGTGTGCTCCTGGTGCTACCAACCTATCCAAAATGGTGTTCAGTGCGGCTGACACCAGAAGTGCATGTATGTGGTGCAGGCGCCATTTTGGATGCGAAATGGCACTCATGGCACTGAAAATATGTACAATACAGAGCCATATTCTCCATTGCTTGCGTGCGTGCGCGTGTTGTGTTGCTTGTCAGGAAACTGGATGAAGGCGGTTAGGGTTTCGAATGAAGCCCAGTCCATCATGCAAACCAACTGTCTACACTTCTCACTGCCTTGGAAAAGCTGCCAACATAATCAAGGACCCCACGCACACCAGACATGCTCTCTTCCACCTTCTTCTGTCGGGAGAAAGATACAAAAGTCTGAGATCACATACCAACCGACTCGAGAACAGCTTCTTCCCTGCTGCCACCAGACTTTTGAATGGTCTTAAGATATATTAAGCTGATTTTTCTCTACATCCTAGCTGTGACTGTAACACTATATTCCGCACTATCTCCTTTCCTTCTCCCCTATGTACTCAATGAATGGTATGTTTTGTCTGAATAGCACGCAAGAAACAATACTTTACACCGCATCCCAATACACGTAACAATAATAAATCAAATCAAATTGATTGTTGCTGTGGGAGACAGCAACAGATACTGTACTGGGAATGATAGTGGATGCTTAAATTAAAAGTTTATTTATCAGTCGCAAGTAGGCTTACAATAACACTGCAATGATGTTACTGTGAAAATCTCCTAGTTGCCACACTCCGGTACCTGTTCGGGTACACTGAGGGAGAATTTGGCATGGCCAATTCACCTAACCTGTACATCTTTGGACTGTGGGAGGAAACCGGAGCACCCGGAGGAAACCCACGCAGATACAGGGAGAACGTGCGAACTCCACACAGACAGTGACCCAAGCCGGGAATCGAACCCAGGTCCCTGGCGCTGTGAGGCAGCAGTGCTAACCACTGTGCCACCGTGGTGCCGGAGTGAAGCTATAGGCATGACCAGGAGGAACCTGAATCTGCAGCATTGTTTCCCAAGTTACGGTGGTCCTCTGGTGACATTTGATATTAGTTTTCTTTGAATTCCTGAGAGAAGTCTGAGCAAGCATGAAAAATACATCATGTACTGAGAGAGGTCAGTTCTATTTTACCAGAAGAAAGATACCATCTCTAACCCTGAAGGTTGCTTTCAGGAAAAACTGATGTTTTATTATTAGTCATCATCACAGGAGCAGTGGCTCCCTGCCGGAAAGGATACTACGTGTTGGAAGGTCATGTGCAGCGCTCTCTCTATTGCACCTTCTCCACAAAAGAATTGTTGCCAGCAGAGTCTGACAACCGTTTCAATGATTTTGAAAACAAAAGCTTCTGTTGACATTTCTGTATTGTCATGATTGTATTGGCATTAACGCTTTGACAAATGGGGCAATGCATTTCCAAAGGCTATTTGGTGGCACTTAACTCGCAAATAAATGTTCAGTACAATAGGTTTGGAGTCGCTGACGATTTTACAGAGGCTTGTGATATTCATCTAAATCACTACAGCATGAGGAAAATAACAGAGGATGAAAAGAGGCCAAGACAATAAATAGTAAGGAAGAAATAAGTTGTGTTTTAAGTGGTACTTTCCACTTCCTCAGGACATCCAAAACTATTTTTTAATTGTAATGAATTCCTTTTGAAATGCAAGCAGTACAGAAAAATGCAGTCACAATTTTGTGCACTGTAAATTGGACTCCGTGAAGCCTTTTGAATATAAAGGTCTAAGTGTATACACATTCAGCATGGTTATGAAACAGTTAAATGTTTCTCGGTACTATGTTAGGGCCGACTTTATCTATCAGCTGGCTAATCCTGCCGGCAGGAGGCCTGGTCATTTTGATGAATGGAACTCTCCACCATGCTCCCTGGAGACCTACTTAACCAGCAGGCTGATAGGCCCATATGGGCAATCGTGGAAGCAGGGAAAGCTGGGAACTTGAACCTAAGACCAATAGAGATCCATGTTATTCTTGAGGGATCTGGTGCCTCTTCTGTTGAACGAGCTGATAAAACTGAGTGGATCGCCCATGGCACACGCTTTGTCCAGTTGTCTGCCAAAACTACAGTCAGGTTCATTGGAGCCCAATTTGTATATTAAAAAGATGTGCTCTCTGGAACAGGTGGGCACTCTGGCAGTTCAGCAGAAAGCTCCTTCTGTGTTTAGCTGCAAATCTTAAACCATTTTCAGGCTTGAATATACTGGGTGACCCAATTTGAAATTTGACCTTTATATCATGAACAAAGTGTCTAAAGGGTGCGTTCAGACTAAAAGTAACGAGCATAAAGCAATTTGACTTTGCCCTGATATTTGTATAGTGGAAATTGCATGTTATAGACTCAACTTATTCTGAAGCAGGGAGTCTCACTGCACTTTACATCAGTGTTAGGTCAATGCCTAACTGCTATGTTTCCCACCAACGCCACAGTTGTAGTGCAAGTACATCCTAAGTGTTCCATAAACAGCATGAATAATCAGACCCAAGACAGAATGAATACATGTATGGTATTGTAATAATATTCAAGTAATTAAAAAGCCTTTGAAGTGTGCACTTTAAAGATGGTCCCAATGTTATTTTGTGCCACGGGCATGGAACATGGACATGTGCTGCAGAATGTCGATGAACAGGTATCTTGAAATAGAATTTGAACAAGTAATAACATTTAGTCTTCTCCAGCTTCACAATCCTCAGAGATATCTATGCTCCTCCAATTTAACTACTCCAATTTTAACCACTGTACTGTTGACGGCTGTACTTTTCAGCTTCCAGAATTCCTTCCCCAAAACTCTCTGCTTCACTATCTCCTTTTTCGGTCAGGATTTTCATGTCGGATGGGGTTTGGTGACAGGAGTGAAAAAATCGCGAAAAGTGCAAAGTCATGTTTTATGCTACTGTGGACACATGACGTGGTTGACCTCATCCTCCCCTCCTCCTGTCAGTGATGGGGCAAATGTAGGGAAACTCATTTGAAAATATTTACATGCCATTATCTGGCCCATATAGCAGAATCATCAACCCAACCTCCTGTCAAAATAAAGGTGGCACGATGGCAGAAAAGGCACAAAGCCCGATTGGTGTCCGGCGGGGTGGAGCGGGGGGACTAACCTGCTGAGCAAACCTCCCAGGGGAACTCAGATGTTGCAATGCCTTAGTGGGGAGAGGCCTGGCAAGTGCCAGGGTAGTGCCAGGAAGGGTGCCAGGAAGGAGGGGAAGGCATGGTCCCAGGGTGAACTCCTTTGTTCGCTGTGTGCTTTAAAAATGGTGCCCTGGATCCTCGGGTTTCTAAGTTGCTGGTGGGGCGGGTGAATCCGAGGCCTCCCCGCCTGCGATACACTGTGGGACCCATCACTTGAAGTTTTTTTTCCTAAGTCCCAGCCTTTATGATGCTTCTTCTTTACCAAGTTTTTGGCCATCTGCCCTAACATCACCTTGGCTTGGTGTCAAGTTTTGATTTATAATTCTCCAGTGAAGTGACTTGGGATATTTTATTACATTAATGGCACTATATACGGTCTGGTTGTTGTGCTAGGGACTTCATTTTCTCAGCTAGAGTTGTGGTCCCATTCAGGCCATCTGCAAGAGGGTGTTTTCCCTTCTGCAGACCTTCCAAACTGAAGAGTAGAAGGATTCTATCTGCAAACTGTGTTGGATTATAGCAGAGCTGATAATAGAGGATTTTGGATTGTTCCTCCCGTGAACGGTTGCTATGGGCTATGTTGTTTGGGGCAGGAAGAAAGCTTTCCATTGCTTCTCAATAATATATTTTCACATGATTGTTCCATGTCCCTTCAGGTTTAAATAACTAAAAATTGAATTATGTAGGGAATCTTATCGGGTAAGTGGAATGTAAGGAATCTTGCAATGTCAAAAGTGTCTAGGTCATCTTGGGATCTGAGTATTGTTTAGGAACTAGGTTTCTTCTTTCAAATTAGCATTCCTCTGAGGAAGATGTTGAACTGGATGGTTCCTTTATCTAATCGTGGGAGAGTTTTAGGCCTTTTTCTGATAGCACATCAAACCAATGCATTGATTAAAAAGAGGAATGTTGCATGTCCTTGTGACAAATTATCTAATAGACTGAGCAAGCATGTAAATGTATATTTATAATATCCATTTTCAAAAGTTGTAATGTTTCTTAAAAGAGAACAATGGAAACCTGAAACAGGAGCCCAAAATATACAATATTCCCAGTAAGCATCTGCAAAGAGGAATGAAAAGATAACATTTTCAGTATCACCCTTCATCAGAACTGACAGCTGACATCATTTGTTAAGGTTCTGGTCGTCTTCTCCATGAAAGAAAGATGATGCAAAAGTAAATCCAATTTTTATTCGACACAGTGTCTAGTTTGCTTGATCAGATTTTACTGTCAAATAGGAGAATCTGAAACTGCAACATGGTTAGTGGGAGTTTAATTTTACATCGAGTGCAGCTGTTCAAGAACGTGGCCCGCCACCACTTTCTCAAGAGCAATTAGGGATGAGCAATGAGAATGGCCCAACCTGCGACATCCTCGTCCTGTAAAATATTTTGTTTTTAGTGCTAAATTGCACATCTTCTATTAGTAATTACAACTGAGGGCTTTTATGTGAAAATTATCAAAATATTCTCAGAAAGATGAGAGATATAATCAATATTGCAGTCTTTATTTTCAAAAAAATGCATTGGAACAAACGAACGTAGGAAATATGAGCAACAGTAGACAAGACAGCCCATCAGGCCTGCTCCATCATTCAACACGATCATGGCTAATCTGGGGCTTCAACTCCATTTCTCCACCTGCTCCTCATATTCCTTAAATTCTCTGTGAGGCTAAAAATCTATCTATCCCAACCTTCGATGATGGAGTGTCCACAACCCTCTGTGGTAGAGAATCCCAAAGATTCACAACCCTTTGAATGAAGTAATTTCTCCTTATCTCAGTCCTAAATAATCGGCTCTTTACCCTGAGACTGTGTATTTTAGATTCCTTGACCAATGGAAACAATCGATCAAGCCCCTTCAGAATTTTACATGATAAATCTGATGAAGCTTCACAGTTCCACAATCATTCTATTTACAGATGCTATCCTGCAGTGCTGGAATCCATTCATTTGTCGGGGAAGACGATGATGTAGTGTTATTATCGCTGGACTATTAATCCAGAAACTCAGCTAATGTTCTGGGGATTCGGGTTAAAATCCTGCCATGACAGATGGTGGAATTTGAATTCAATAAAAAATATCTGGAATTAAGAATCTACTGATGACCATGAAACCATTGTCCATTGTTGGAAAAACCCACCTGGTTCACTAATGTCCTTTTAGGGAAGGAAATCTGCCGTCCTTACCCGGTCTAGCCTACACGTGACTCCAGAGTCACAGCAATGTGGTTGACTCTCAACTGCCCTCCAAGGGCAACTAGGGATGGGCAATAAGAGCTGGCCAGCCTTTTACCATGAATGAGTAAATTATTATTGTCATATCTATTGGGTACAGTGAAAAGTAGTGTTTCTTGCATGCTATGTAGTCAAAACATACCGTTCATAGAGTACATAGTAGAGAAGGAAAGGAGAGGGTGCAGGATATCGTGTTGCAATTACAGGTAGGTTGTAGAGAAAGATCAGGTTAAGAGATATAAAAAGAGCATTAATAGAAAGTTTAAAAGAGTTAGAGTTCAGTTTTAACAGCATAGAATGAGACTAAAAAATGAAATTAGAGGGTATGCTGGGGACAGCTCACAAGAAGTTGCCTCGCTCCGGTGCCATCTTATTTTTTTTGGACCTAAAGGAGTCATGTGTACACTCTGCATCCTGAGGGAAGAGCCATATTGTGTTATGTGCAATAGATTCAAAATGTGAGATTAATGACAAGATAAAATACTGAAGTACATCAAACCCAACAATGCATTCATTAAAAACATGGAAGAAAATCCAACATGATTTGATTTTTTTCAATGTTCCATGAAACCAATTAACTCGCTTGATGTAAATGCTTAATTCGGTAGTTGCTTATTATAATAGTTCCATCTCTTCTTGTATGAAGGGGAGGAGGGAAGAGGATGTGTAGGGAAGGAGAGAAAAAGGACTGTCTAAAGATTTACTTCGGTGAACTACAAAGTGGGGGGGGTGGGGGGGTTGTGAAGCTGCTTATGAATTGATTATTAGAACATGGAGTCTCTGTGAGGTCACCAATGGGAAGCAGCATAGGCAATCAAAACAACAGTCAGCTTGGTCGGGGTGTGGGGGAGTGAGATACAACACCACCCGCAGAACATTGGAAGAACTCAAATTTGGAAGGGATGGGAGATCAGACAGAAGAGCATTGGAATAAGAACAAAGAAAAGCACAGCACAGGAACAGGCCTTTCGGCCCGCAACAGTCAAATGTGAATAGTCAAGTGCCAAGAGCATGGACGAGGGAGACTTGGGAATGGTAATGTGGGAAGAGAGAAACTGCAGAGTTGAGGTTGGAGAATATTGTGGGGGTGGTGGAGACAGGGAAGCGTTCTATTTGGAGGAGGGGAGGAAACAATGACCAAAGTATAGTCTTTGAGGTAGTGTTAGCTGAGGGGGTGAGAGTAGAGTAGTGAATGTAGGAGCAAGTTTTGATGAGCCGGGTGGAGACAAGATGGTGCTCGGTGATGAAGATGGAACAGCTTGAGTTATTGCTTGATGGACTGGGGACAAATATGCTGCACGTGGCAACGGGGGCCATGGGTCAGTGTGAAGGACACCAGGACTGCGGTTCTCACGAAGCCTAAGGGATGAGATTCAGGAAGTAAACTGGTGCTTGGTTAAAGGGGGACGAGGTGATGAGGGAGGAGAAAAATGGGAAAAGAGATGATCAAAAGGCAGCCTTTATGGATGACTAAACATTCACCTCCACCCCCCGGCCTCCCTAGCAGTTGCCATTTTTGAACAGGAATTTGTGCGTTTTCAGGATGGAGAGGGTAACAGAAAATGCTTCATTCCTATTCCCTCATAGCCTTCAGGCAATCTTGTGTCTTTAGACCAGGGAACAACTATTTGTCAGTGCAGTTTTAAGGTCATGCTCAGCACTTGTAGGTGATTGCAACAGGTAAGTGTAACCAGTGTTCCAAGTGATTATATTAGAGATTTCAAATCAACAGGGAGGAGGCAGCTGGAAGGTTCAACCCTATTTAAATGTGCTCATTTTAACAGTAACACTGTTAATGCTGCAGTATTCCAGGCCGGAAACATTTCTGATTGTGTTTAATGCTGGTGGAACACGTACTTAGTGGATTTTTAAAGTGCCTGGCTTCAAAGTTAAGGGTGGAGCGTACTTTAGATTTGTTAAAGCAGGAAGTACAGCACCCTTATTGTTCTGTGAGCTGAGAGTGGCATTTGTCAAAGTGTGGCATCTAGGAACCCTAATCAAATTGAAGTCAATGGGAAGCAGGGAGAAAGCTCTCCATTACTGGAGTCATACCTAGCATGTCGGAAGATGGTTGGAGTTGTTGGAGGCCAATCATTTTAGTCAAAGGATACCACTGTAGGACTGCCTTCAAGTAGTGTCATAGTGTCAATGGCCTATCCTCCATCATCAGGTCAGAAGTGGGGATATTCGCTAATGTTCAGCACTATTTGCGATTCCTCAAATACTGCAGCAGTCTGTATCCATATGCAGAAATGCCTGGACGCCATTCAGGTTTGAGCTGATAAGAGGCAAGTAACATTCATGCCACAAAATTGCCAGGCAATAGTCATCTCCAGCAAGTGAGAATCCAACCATTTTGCCTTGACATTTAGGGGCGGCACGGTTAGCACTGCTGCCTCACAGCGCTAGGGACCCGGGTTCAATTCCCGATTTGGGTCACTGTCTGTGTGGTCTTTGCACATTCTCCCTGTGTCTGCGTGGGTTTCCTCCAGGTGCTCTAGTTTCTTTCCACAGTCCAAAGATGTGCAGGTTAGGTGGATTGGCCATGATAAATTGCCCCTTATTGTCAGGGGGACTAGAAGGGTAAATGGGGACAGGGACTGGCTGGGATTGTTGTCGGTGCAGACTCGATGGGCCAAATGGCCTTCTTCTGCACTGTAGGGATTCTATGATTCAATGGCATTACTGTCACTGAATTCC
Organism: Mustelus asterias; assembly: GCF_964213995.1. NCBI lineage: Eukaryota > Metazoa > Chordata > Chondrichthyes > Carcharhiniformes > Triakidae > Mustelus > Mustelus asterias. The sequence goes on along the minus strand of NC_135810.1, from coordinate 96,000,951 downwards.
CCACCATCAACATCCTGGGATCACCATTGACCAGAAATTTAACTGGACTACCCATGTGAAATCTGTGGCTACAGGATCAGGTCAGAAGCTGGGAATATGGTTGCAAGTAACATACCTCCTGACTCCCCAAAGCCTGTCTACCATCTATAAGGCAAAGTCAGAAGTGTGATGGAATACTTTCCTTTGCCTGGATGAGTGCAGCTCCAACAAGAAGCTCAATCTCAAACCAAGCAGCCCGCTTGAACGGCATTCCATCCACTGTTTTAAGCATTCATTACCTCTGCACATTGGCAGCAGTGCATACCACATACAAGATCCACAGGACCTCCCTGTGGATGCTACCTCTTCCACCTAGAAAGACAAAGGCAGTAGATGAATGGGAACAACACCATCTGCAAGATCCCCCTCAAGCCACACACCGTTCTGATTTGGAAATGTTTCACTATCGCTGGGTCAAAATCCTGGAACTCCTTTCCTAACACCAAGCTAGGTATACCTACAAGATGGACTGCGGAGGTTCAAGAAGACTACTCACCTCCACTTTCTTGAGGAAAATCAGGGATGAACAACACCTACTGGTGTTGCCAGTGATGCATTCATCCCATGAAAGATTTTTTAGAAGTCTCATCTAATTCCCCTGCAACAATACTCATACTCCATATGCATTGCACTTGAAGATGCAGACTGGGTTTCATCGATGTGAAAGACTCCATGGCACTCTTTAGAATAGTGTGGGAGTTATCCTTCATATCCTGGCTAATATGTATTGCTAATTCAACATCACAGGAACAGATTATCTCATCATCATCACATTGCTATTCTTGGGAGCTGGCTATGCACGTATTTGCCACGTTTCCCACCTAATGACGGCTACTACACTTCAAAGGACTTCGTTGGCTGTAAAAAGCACGTTAGGACACCAAATGTAAATTTATTTTTACATTGTTTCTGCACTGATCTCCCACCAGGGAGCCTTTTTCACAGTCCAGATTCGAGAACAGAGTGAAAACTTTGGGATGTGGATGATGTTGGCAAGCCCACAATTATTTCCCATCTCTAGTTAGCCTGAGAAGGTGGTGGTAACATTTTTCCTTGAACTGATGAAGTCTTTGTGGTGATGATCCTCCCACAACCATTTTAGGTTTGAAGTTGCATAATATTGATCCATGGTGAATAAATGGTAATACACATTCAGTTGTTGAAGTGCATCTTGTAGATCGTATACAGTCCAATGACTATATACAGGTGATGGATGAATGAATATACATCTAGTATTGGAGCACCAATTAAATCACTTGCTCTCTCTTGGAGAGTTTTGAGTGTTGCTGCTGGACATACCCAGCTGAGTGTCGAATGTTCTGGGGTTGTGATAATTGGTCTCTGAGACCATGCCGGGTCTTTGATAGCCCTGGAGTTGTGATGATTGGTCTCCAGAAAGTGTAGGGTTTTTGTGAGTCCTGGGGTTGCGATGATTGCTCTCCAGAAAGTGTAGGGTTTTTGAGAGTCCTAGGGTTGTGATTGGCCTCCAACAAGCAGAACCATTTACCTTGATGTTAGTTATGACTTAAGTCACTGAGATATTTTCTATTGTCTGCCCCACCCCAGAGCTGGCATTAACTAAGTCACTTTGGTGCCAAAGTCAGTAAAATGTTATCTTAATATTGTCAACTGTGCTCCGATTTGAGCACAGGAAGAGAATGCGGGTCAAGCAGAAGGCCAGGGCTGGGCTTCAGTTTGGAGTTAGGTTTTAGATGAGCTGGGAGGAGGATGCAAGCCAAGGTTAAATATCTTGCTGATAGTAAGCAGCAGGTTAGGAATGAGGTTAGAGCCAAAGCTGTAGAGAAATGGATTTTTTCGTGGCGAGCATGGATGTTTAGTCGACCAGGAGCTTTGAAAACATTTTCACATTGCACTCATCTGGATAACTTAAGAATCGGTTAAAATGTGTTCTGAATTCTCATGAGCAAATACCAAGTCTTAAAAATATGAGCTGCTGTGTTGAATTTTTCTAATTATTTTTTAATATCTTATTTGCAATTCTCCCTTAAGCCTTTGGTGTTTTTGACAGTTTCATGACAGAACGCATGGTTTCACCATGGATAAAGAGGCAAGCCGCTTGGAGAAGGACTATGTTCATAGTGTCTATGAGAAGATTGCCCCTCACTTCAATGACACTCGTTACAAGGCCTGGCCTCGAGTACGACAGTTTCTGCTGGAACAAGAACCTGGCAGTCTCATTGCTGACGTTGGTTAGTATAGTCTCCGGTTGCTAATCTATTTTGAGTGATAAGATGTTTGACTCAGAAAGTAGCTTCTGTTTAATTTAAATGCTGAGAGTGATTTAAATTTTATTGCCCAGCTCTTGTAAATACTGATTTCCATCTCGTAGTAATGTTAAAACTGTCTGCTGTAATGAAAGAGTTTCTTCACTTGGGTGATTGGTAGACCACACTGCCAACGCTTTCACCTTCAATACTAAAACCATCCTGTTCAACTCCCGTCAGAAATTAATGGATCTTCCAGTCCCAATATCGGTGAACACCGAGACATTCGCTGCTATTGGAGCCGCAATGGCATTGCAACTTCTGGGGAACTGACTAATGCTCAATTCCAGGAGTAGTGTGTCATCTGAAAGGGCTCCAGAGTCTATTGCTGATGGTCCCACCAGGACCTGACAGCTTGTAAACTTGGACTGGCTGCCCTGTAATTACCCAGTTATATGCACTGATTTACTTAGGGATATTCCTAGTAGGCATGAGCCTGCTCCAGTAGCACACCCTTCAAAGGGACAGGACTGGGTGCTTCAGGTGCCGGGTTTTAGATGTTTCAGGAAGGACAGGGAGGGAGGCAAGAGAGGGGGGGGAGTGGCACTGTTGATCAGGGATAGTGTCACGGCTGTAGAGAAGGTGGACGCCGTGGAGGGATTGACTACGGAGTCTCTGTGGGTGGAGGTTAGGAACAGGAAGGGGTCGGTAACTTTGCTGGGTGTTTTCTATAGGCCGCCCAATAGTAACAGAGATGTTGAGGAGCAGATGGGGAAACAGATCCTGGAGAGATGTAGGAATAACAGAGTTGTCGTGATGGGAGATTTTAATTTCCCAAACATTGATTGGAATATCCCTAGGGCTAGGGGTTTGGATGGAGAGGAGTTTGTTAGGTGTGTCCAGGAGAGTTTCCTGACACAGTATGTGGATAAGCCTACTAGAGGAGAGGCTGTACTTGATCTGGTGCTGGCTAATGAACCTGGACAGGTGGAGGATCTCTCGGTGGGTGAGCATCTTGGGGATAGCGATCATAATTCTATCTCCTTCACGATAGCATTGGAAAGAGATAGGATCAGGCAGGCTAGGAAAGTGTTTCTCTGGAGTAAAGGGAAATACAGTGTCATCAGGGAGGAAATTAGACGGGTAAATTGGAAGGAGGCATTCTTGGGGAAAAGTACCGAAGGAAAGTGGAGGATTTTCAAGGAATGTTTGTCTGGAGCTCTGCATGACAACGTTCCGATGAGACAGGGGGGTGTTGGTAGGGTACGGGAACCGTGGTGCACGAAGGTTGTGATGAACCTGGTGAATAAGAAAAGAGAGGCGTACAGAAGGTTCAGAGAGCTAGGAGGTGTTAAGGATTTAGAGGAGTATACGGGATGTAGGAAGGAGCTTAAGAAGGAAATTAGGAGAGCGAGAAGGGGTCATGAGAAGACCTTGGCGGGTAAGATTAAGGAGAATCCCAAGGCTTTCTACAAATATGTCAAGAGTAAAAGGATGAGATGTGAAGGCATAAGACCCTTAAAAGGTGAAGGGGGAAAAGTTTGTGCGGAACCGTTAGAAATGGCGGAGGTGCTTAATGAATACTTTACCTCGGTATTCACGGTGGAAAGGGATCTGGGTGGTTGTACTGCTGGTTTGCGGTGGACAGAAAGGATCGAGCATGTGGACATAAAGAAAGAGGATGTGTTGGAACTATTGAATGGCATCAAGGTTGGTAAGTCGCCGGGACCGGATGGGATGTACCCCAGGTTACTGTGGGAGGCGAGGGAGGAGATTGCGGAGCCTTTGGCGATGATCTTTGCATCGTCGATGGAGACGGGAGAGGTTCCGGAGGATTGGAGGATTGCAGATGTGGTCCCTATATTCAAGAAAGGGAACAGGGACAGCCCGGGAAATTACCGACCGGTGAGTCTAACCTCAGTGGTTGGTAAGTTGATGGAGAGGATCCTGAGAGACAGGATTTATGATCATCTAGAGAAGTTTAGTATGATCAAAAGTAGTCAGCACGGCTTTGTCAAGGGCAGGTCGTGCCTTACGAGCCTGGTTGAGTTCTTTGAAAATGTGACCAAACACATTGACGAAGGAAGAGCGGTGGATGTGGTCTATATGGACTTCAGCAAGGCGTTCGATAAGGTCCCCCATGCAAGACTTCTTGAGAAAGTGAGAGGACATGGGATCCAAGGGGCTGTTGCCTTGTGGATCCAGAACTGGCTTGCCTGCAGAAGGCAGAGAGTGGCTGTGGAGGGGTCTTTCTCTGCATGGAGGTCAGTGACCAGTGGAGTGCCCCAGGGATCTGTTCTGGGACCCTTGCTGTTTGTCATTTTCATAAATGACCTGGATGAGGAAGTGGAGGGATGGGTTGGTAAGTTTGCTGACGACACCAAGGTAGGTGGTGTTGTGGATAGTTTGGAGGGATGTCAGAAGTTGCAGCGAGACATAGATAGAATGCAAGACTGGGCGGAGAAGTGGCAGATGGACTTCAACCCGGATAAGTGTGTAGTGATCCATTTTGGCAGATCCAATGGGATGAAGCAGCAGTATAATATGAAGGGTACCATTCTTAGCAGTGTAGAGGATCAGAAGGACCTTGGGGTCCGGGTCCATAGGACTCTTAAATCGGCCTCGCAGGTGGAGGATGCGGTCAAGAAGGCGTACGGCGTACTAGCCTTCATTAATCGAGGGATTGAGTTTAGGAGTCGGGAGATAATGCTGCAGCTTTATAGGACCCTGGTTAGACCCCACTTGGAGTACTGCGCGCAGTTCTGGTCACCTCATTATAGGAAAGATGTTGAAGCCATTGAAAGGGTGCAGAGGAGATTTACAAGGATGTTGCCTGGATTGGGGGGCATGCCTTATGAGGATAGGTTGAGGGAGCTTGGTCTCTTCTCCCTGGAGAGACGAAGGATGAGAGGTGACCTGATAGAGGTTTACAAGATGTTGAGAGGTCTGGATAGGGTAGACTCTCAGAGGCTATTTCCAAGGGCTGAAATGGTTGCTACGAGAGGACACAGGTTTAAGGTGCTGGGGGGTAGGTACAGAGGAGATGTCAGGGGTAAGTTTTTCACTCAGAGGGTGGTGGGTGAGTGGAATCGGCTGACGTCGGTGGTGGTGGAGGCAAACTCGTTGGGGTCTTTTAAGAGACTTCTGGATGAGTACATGGGATTTAATGGGATTGAGGGCTATAGATAGGCCTAGAGGTAGGGATATGATCAGCGCAACTTGTGGGCCGAAGGGCCTGTTTGTGCTGTGGCTTTCTATGTTCTAAAGGAAGAGGAGTGTCAAAAAACTCAAATAATCTGTGGACCCCAGAAAGTCTTCAAGGACACCAGGAGACCCCAGACCCCAATTTAAAATCCAGTGCAATACTCCTCCCAGCTCCACTCTCTTTCACCTCCATTCATTCCCTATCTCCCCAACACCGTGACTACAGCATCCTGAAACTGATTTTCATATATTTCCATTGCTTTGACTATCTCACAATGCAACATTTTCCAACTCTGCATTCTAGCATGCATCCTGCACTCTCCTGAACTTGGTCGACGAATGTCTCCCTCTTCACCATCTGTGGTGGAGCCTTGCACTTGCACTTTGGGACCCTTTCACCAAACCTTAATATCTTTCATCCCACCTTCAAAATCTTTCTCAAAATCCTCTCTCTCTCACCATATTTGGGTCATCTACCCTATTCTTTTTTTAAATTTGATTTATTATTGTCGCATGTATTGGGATACAGTGAAAAGCATTGTTTCTTGCACACTTTGCGCACAAACATACTGTTCATAGAGTACATAGGGGAGAAGAAAAGGAGAGGGTGCAGAATATAGTGTTACAGTCACAATTAGGGTGTAGAGAAAGATCGGCTTAATATATGGTAGGTCCATTCAAACGTCTGATGACAGAAGGGAAGAAGATGTTCTTGAGTCGGTTGGTATGTGATCTAAGACTTTTGTCTCTTTTTCCTGACGGAAGAAGGTGGAAGAGAGGTTTTGGCCCCTGGAGTTATGTTACAGCAGCTCAACATGAGGCACCTTTCAACTTGAACTTGACCTTTCCACATGTTACAACAACAGTGGGTGAACTACCAGTCCAGGTTGGAGTGTCAGCTGTGGCTCACTGTGGTAGCACTGTTGCCTCTGAGTGTGTTTTAATAGTGTTTGGTTTTAATCTTGCATAATGCAAATTAATGAAGCAAGTACTTTATATTTTTTTCCACAACAACTCTTTATTAAATTAGGATGTGGAAATGGAAAATACCTTTGTATCAACAAGCAAGCCTACAAAGTAGGTTGTGACTATTGTCTGCCTCTGGTGGAATCAGCAAGGGAGCAGAGCTACGAAGCCATGGTATGTGACAGCTTGCATTTACCATATCGAGATCAGTGTTTTGATGCCATTCTATCAATCGCAGGTGAGAAATTAATTCCTTCTATATGTCTTTAATTCTCTGTAACAACCAAACCACATAGTGTAGTTATTTATTTGTTCACACAAAATAACTGCAGGGAAACACCAGGATAAATACATTGCCAAAGGAATTGGATTGGTTAGCTATCATTTCTGAGCAGAAAATGGGTGTGAATCGTATCAGTTAAGCAGTGGGACAGCTGGTGCCAAGTTTGCACAAGCCATTGGGCCTACTGCTAAATTCCTGGGGTCCATTGTTTTGGCAGCCACCTAAAACAGGTGTTAGGTTCCTTGACTAGTAGCCTAATGACTACTCAATGTGCCATTTTTAAAAATTAGTCAGTGATCCTTGTCCTTCTCCACCCTTCACTGTTCTTCAATGGAGCCATGATCAGCAAAGGTGGGTAGGTGTAAAACATCTCTTCCTTTGGAGCTGGAATACTTGTCCAAATCTTCATATGTTATGATCGAATCAACTCAATAGAGTCCACTCTGACCTCACCTTGACCCCACCAGAGCTAACTTCGATCTAACCTGACCTCACTCTTGTTGTGTAAGGGTATTCGGCCTGGCAAGGATTAATGTGGGACTGGGAAACAGTACCGCCCATAGTGTAATGTAAAGAGACATGAGACCAGGGTTAGTTGTGGACTGGGCAGAGACCAGGACAGAAGCAAATGGAGTTAGCTTTTATCCCTGTTTATATGTACATAGTTATGGATTATCAATAAACACTTAATGTTCAAATACACATGACTCCGGACCGCTTAGTGACACCTTCTGAATATACAACTCCAACCCCACCTGATCTCACTCCGACCCCGCTCTGATCTCACTCCAACCCCACCTGACCTCACTCCGACCCCACTCTGACCCTATGTGACGGTGACCCAAATGGTCCTAAAATAATATATCCTGGCGGGCGAGTTATCAGAAGCAGTAAATGGGCTCAGTCAAATGTTTTACTATATTAAGGCTGAGCAAATATTAATCAGATGTAAATGAATGGTGATCGCGGAATAGATACAATGATAACAATTCGCTGAGCTTTGATTTGGATGTTAATATCATGCATGTTTAATATTTATTATATGCTTTGAAGTTTGGTTAAATTTCTCTGGCTGTCAGGAAGGAAATTGAAACAAAAATGTTCAAGAGATCCAGCAATTAAATTTGACAGGGCCTCCAGATTCCCAGCCTCAAATATGCATCTACACTCCACCACCCTATCTCCACTGCTCCCTGTCTCTTCTCCTCCCTTCTGCCCCCTCACTGCCCCTCTCCCTGCTCCTGCTGATCCATCTCCTTCCCCTGCTGCCCCTTTCTGTCTCCCCTCCTGCCTCTTTCCTCCACCCCGCTGTCACCCCCCCCTTGCCAAACTCTTGCCCCCCCCCCCCCCCCCCCCCACCACCACCATCAGGCTTCCCCATCACCCTGTCTCCCCACACCCTTTTCCAACCTCCCCCTTCCCATCTCCCAACCCCCTGTCACTTTCTCCCATCTCTCCTCCCACTGCCACTTCCCATTCCCCCCCAATCCCGCCACTGCTCGCGCGCCATTTCTTTCCTCCCCCTGCCTACAGACTGCCAGTAAATATTGGAGGCGCGATCATACCTGCCGTTCATGCCACACTCCCGTTGCAGCAAGGTCGGAGAATGTGGCGGTCACCCAAATCTTTGTCACTGCAGCGGGATGGGAAAATCCCGCCGGCGTGCACGGTGAGAAGATTCCGGCTTGGGTCTCTTTCTTTAAAAATCCACATGATCTCTAGTAATTGATGAGGTGTCTAATGTGTTGGCTACATTGACTAGACCTAAGGTAATTGGAAGCAAAGCCAGGAATTGCCTGCCTGGATCTGCTATATTTTAAATAAAATTAGAATAATGTCTTATTCATCCTAATTTAGAAACCATTCATTTGCTAATACATCTTCAAACATGTTTGAACCTGAGTCCGACGTGATCTAATTGTAAACTAGATGAGAGTAGGACTCTAAACTAAAATAGTTGTATCTTGGGTATTCTGATAAAACATTAATTTACATCCCCAATTGCAAAGGAAGCATTTTAATCCTCCTAATTAACAGGTAGTTCAGACTTCTTAATTCATAGTTAACAACTTAAAAATGTACTAAGTAAAGGTTATTATATTTGGAATTTTTCTATGCAATCTGTGTACAAGTTACAGAATCTATGACAGATAATGTTGTCTTAAATATATTTATTACATGCATGAATTAAATCATATGGCTAATTTTAGCACAGTTGTTTGCCGTAAATGACAGTGGAAAAAGACCAGACTCCCAACTGCTGAAGATGCAAGGTAGATTAACAAAGCTAAATATTATTATTCAAAAGCATAGTACTACAAATGCTGCAAACCGAAATATAAACAGTAAATGCTGGAAGTATTCAGCAGGTCAGACAACATCTGTGGAGAGGGCAATAGATTCAATGGCCTGGATTTTCATTGATGAGGCAGCAGGGAGGAGTTGGGCAAATACCCAGCTCAGCCTGCCCATTTCAGGAGAAAGAACCCGCAAAGGCAGGATATTCATTGCTAGGGACTGGGTTCAAGCTGGCGTCTTGCCTGGGTCTGCTGGTTAGAAGTACAGAGTAAGAAGTTTAACAACACCAGGTTAAAGTCCAACAGGTTTATTTGGTAGCAAATGCCACTCGCTTTCGGAACAGGCTGTCCCTTCGTCAGGTGGAGTGGAGAAGTACAGAGGCAGCCACGGGCTGCTGGGTGCCGAAGTGGATGATTTGAGTACAGGATTTGGGAAATCATGTTGCAGATATATAAAACCTAGGTTAGGCCGCATTTGGAGTATTGCGAGCAGTTCTGGTCACCACATTATTGGAAGTGATGTGGAGATGCTGACGTTGGACTGGGGTGGACGCAGTAAGAAGCCTCACAGCACCAGGTTAAAGTCTAACAGGTTTATTTGGAATCATGAGCTTTTGGTGCACTGCTCCTTCATCAGTGAGTCCTGAGAGTACATTGGAAGCTTTGGAGAGAGTGCAAAGAAGGTTCACCAGGATGTTACCTGGTCTCAAGGGTGTTGGCTATGAGGAGAGGTTGAATAAACTAGGATTGTTTTCACTGGGGAGACCTGATAGAGGTCTACAAAATTATGAGAGGCATAGACGGGGTGGATAGTCAGAAGCTTTTTCCCAGGGTGGAAGTGTCAATTACAAAGGGGCACAAGTTCAAGGTGAGAGGGGGAAAGTTTAAGGAGATGTGCAGGGGCAGTTTTTCATGCAGAGAGTGGTGGTTGCCTGGAATGTACTGCCAGAGGAGATGGTGGAAGCAGGCACATTAGCAACATTTAAGAGGCATCTGGATGCGTACATGAATAGGGAGGAAATAGAGGGATACGGATCGAGTAAGGGCAGAAGGCTTTTTTTTAGTTAGGGCATCATGATCAGCACAGGCTTGGAGGGCTGAAGGGCCTGTTCCTGTGCTGTACTTTTCTTTGTCATTTCTGTGTTCTTTGTTTAAAAGGCCCGCCTCGGTGTTGTGGATTTTTATCTCACTGAAAACAAAACAGAAAGGCCCTCCAAACCTACCTCATGCCCCAATCATGTCACTTCATGTCCCCACCCACTCCCGCAGGCTCCTCATGCACCCTATGCCAAGCTCTGCCCTTTCATGCTAATTGGCCCACTGTACACTTTCTAGAACCAGGGATTGGGCCTGGGTAAGATGCTCTTTCAGTGAATTAGTGCAGACTTGATAGGCCAAATTGCCTCCTATTGCATTGTAGAAATTCTGTGGTTTTATGGTTTCGGCTCTCAGCCAAGCATACACAATGAGTCAACATGGGGATGGATGTAAGGGCAGGGCATGGCATGAGGGCATGAGGGCACATGCATTGATTAATATAGGGTGTTTCCAACCAGTGCACACTCCTATTGGAAACATCTCTGGGTAAAAAGGCAATGTTATGGATTCCTTGTTTATGATATTCCCAGAACTTGGGGTGACTAGAAGAGGGTGGCCACTTGAAAACGACAAACATGAAATCTTAAGATTTATTTTTATCATTATTTGTCAGCTATTTGTAAAATATATTTTATTCTAAATAAGTGATAAAAACTCGAATCGTTTTAAAATGGTAATGTTGCAGACACGGTGGCACAGTGGTTAGCACTGCTGCCTCACAGTGCCAGGGACCTGGGTTCGATTCCCGGCTTGGGTCACTGTCTGTGTGGAGTTTGCACATTCTCCCCGTGTCTGCATGGGTTTCATCTGGGTGCTCCGGTTTCCTCCCACAACCCAAAGATTAGGTGGATTAGGGTTAGGGTTAGGTGGATTGGCCATGCTAAATTGCCCCTTAGTGTTAGGGGATTAGCTAGGGTAAATATGAAGGGTTTCATAGAATAGAACAGTACAGCACAGGTTATAGGGATAGGGTCTGGGTGCGATTGTGGTCGGTACAGACTCGATGGGCCGAATGGCCTCCTTCTGCACTGTAGGATTCTATGCGGATGTTTCTACACCACATGGCCTGCTGCGGTTCAAGAACGAGGCTCACCATCACCTTCTCAAGGGCAACTAGGGATGGACAATAAATGTTGGCCTAGCCAGCAATTCCCACACCCTGTGGGAGTATAAAAGAATGAAAAAATGACACACAAACAGACCCACTACCACACCAGGAACCTTCTGGGAAAATACCAATTGACTTGCAAGCTGACACATGCTTTGAAAAATGACTTTTTTTTGTGCTTTCTGCATCACACCTTTTAGCTGCCAGATTCCATAACACTCACGTCAATCGCTCAACTGTTGATTCTGAAACTATTTCATAGCCACCCTGATTGCACAGCACATGTGCTAGTTTTCTATATATGGCTGTGTCAAATGGGTTTGCAAGATTGCCTCTTTTAAAGAAATGTTCTAATGTATATTCATGGACCTATTATTTGCATTTTACACTTTGCTGCCAAAACCACCCATTTGTTACGATGCTAAGAATTCACAGGCAGGTTTTGCATGTGTGTATGTATATAAAGCATACCGCTTGTGGTGCTCATGATGAATCAGAAGGCATGTTGTTTTATAATCATAGAATCTTACAGCAAATAGGTGACCACTCGGCCCAGCATGCCTCTGCCAGCTCTTTGAGAGAGCTGTCCAAGTATTCCCACTCCCCTCTCCTTTACTCCTTTACTCATAACTGTCTTTCAATTTCAAGCACATATCCAATTCACTATTGAAGCTGTTTCCACCACTCTCCAGATAGTGTATTCCAGGTGAGAGTTTTGGATGAAATAAAATGATGAGAACGACCTCATGTAGCGCACAATGTATTATGTAGCATATGGTTGATCTCCCTATGGCGTCGTATATGGATGATAAAATTCATCTCTTCACTGCACACAATCCCAGCAATCACTCCAGTGCAACACTGAAGGAAAGCTGCGTTGTCAGCATTCCAGTTCACCTGTTTCAATAATTCAATAGATGTTAGAAATGCCATGACACATGACATGAATGTTGGAAATGTCTTGCACCATTTGAAGAGGACCAAAGAGTTCTCACAATATCCTGGTTAACATCTCTCCCTCAAACAATGCCACCAAAAACACGAAGATTAATTAATCATTCATCTCTGCTGTTTTGTGTGGCATATGATACTTACATTTGCCTAAAAAAAATTATTTTGTTTCAAAACTGGTATATGAATATGGCATTTTGAATTTTTGACATTCTAACAAATTTTATAAACACAAGCCTTGCCTCGTCTGGAGGGTAATGGCTGTGAAGAGAGGTTGGATAAACTTGGTTTGTTCTCACTGGAATGACAGTGGTGACCTGATAGAGGTTTACAAGATTATGAGTGGCATGGACAGAGTGGATAGTCAGATGTTCTTTCCTAAGGTAGAAAAGTCAAGCACCAGGGGACAGGCAAGCATCATGATTGGCGCAGGCTTGGAGGGCCGAAGGGCCTATTCCTGTGCTGTACTGTTCTTTGTTCGTCTTTGAATTGTTTTCCTGAACTCCAAATTTCATTCTTTCTGATTGCCTCCAACTATGGGAGGGATTATCCAGACATGCTAGCCTCGATCGCAATTCGTGATGGCCTGGAGAATCGGGAGTCAGCTGGAAAGTGCATTTTGCTCCAGATGCCAAAGCCAGTGCAACCCTCCCCCAGGCCACGCTGTCAGCACCAATTAGGTTCCTGGCCAGAGCTGTCAGGAAGCCTATAAATATTTAAATACACCCACTCAAATGTCATTAGCAGGTTTGCAGCCCGAGTCAAATAGCCCTCATGATTCACCCACCACCCCAGCAGGATCTGCACAAGGCCGGATTTGGTACAAGTCCTCACAAGCAAAGATCTAGTGTGTTAAATCCGAGGGTCGAGGAAGCATGACCAATCCCTCACCAAGAGAGAGGACTACCCCCTCCCGCCACTCCCCCCCCCTCCCCCCCCCCCCCACCCCCCCCCACCCACACACACACACAAACCAACCACTAGGACCCTTGAGGGACCCCTTCCTCTGCAAACTGGCAGCAACAGAGGGGCAAATGGACCTTACCTCCTCATTCTCCTCAAGGCCCAAGGTGTCAGGCCAGAGTGCCAAGGGGCAGTGCACTGTTGGCAGTGCCAAGGAGCTTGGCCTGAAGGGAACCTGGAGTTTGGGGGGGGGGTGTGGTCTGAGGGGGAATGGGAACTGAGTGGGGGGTCTGAGGGGGAGGATGGCCTGAGTGGGGGATCTGAGGGGAGAGGGGAGCTGAGTGGGGGTGGGGGATCAGGTCAGGTCACCCTCATGCCTTCATAGTGTTGGCGTGGGGGGGAGGGGAGAGCGAATGCCTCTCTTTGGTGAGGGGTTGGGCTCTCCTGGTCAGTGGGGAGGACATTTCATTTTTGGGGATAGGGGGTCCAATAAACGTTCACAGAGAGCGGGTCGCTATGTAAAAATGACAGCCTGGTCTCTGAATAGCGGGGATGGCCAGCGGTTTCCCGCTATGCATAAATTAGCATTTAATAGCTGAAAGAATCCCAGCTGATGGATGCTGCTAATGCCAGCGGTAACCCTCCAAACATGGGCACTTAGTCCCAATTTGGGGGAATCGTCCCTATATTTTTGCCTCCTTCTTGCTTTGTTTTTTTCCTAACTTTCCTTCTATGATTGCCACATGTTTCATTGTGGTGGGTGCCTTATCTGGCTCTCACTCCTTACCTTCTTCCTGATACCCTTCCCTTGTATCTGAATGTTTATTTTGGCGCTTGCACATATTTTTTTACTGATACACCAGATTTCTATATCTTAGCCTTTATTAAAGTCCAAGGCACACAACAAAATAGTTGGGTCTAATGAGGAAATGCGGGGTGGGGACTGGGGGGCTGGCAGCATTGGCGATGAGTGTAAGCAAAAAACGTGGCAACAAGGGACTGTGTATACCCAAAGTCAAAAAAGAGGCACTGAGGGGCAAAGCATAATAAAAATCAAGAATGTAGGCCAGAAGAGTAGACTGGATTAATTTTAGGAAAGGAACCAATTGCGGCGTCAGCTCCTGAGAGGAAAAAGAAGGGTGAAGAGTTGTGAAACAAAGTTGTATTCGTACGTGATTAAGTTTGAATAATTTTAGTTATGTTTGCTGATTGAGTTTCACCTTCTGCTATACTGGGGTTCAAACAGAACCAATTGAACCACTTAGAAAGCTTATTAAAAAACAAGTATGTTTTTAAAATTTGCATTACTTGTTAATTCACTATTTACAATGTGAAAATATTTTTCTGAATCAGCTGGGTAACATGCATGTAACAATTGCTTAAGCCAGTCAGACTTTGGAAGTGTCTCAATTTAATGTACATATATACATTGGATAGGCTCTTTCCTAGGGTAGAAAAGTCAAGTACTAGGAGACATAGGTTTAAGGTATGTGAGGTAAAGTTTAGAGAAGATGTGCGAGGCAAGTTTTCTTTTTACACAGAGGGCGGTGAATGTCTGGAATGCGCTGCCCGGGGAAATGGTAGGAGCAGGTACAATAGCAGCATTTAAGGGACAACTAGACAAATACATGAATAGGATGGGAGTGGAAGGATATGGACTCCGTATAAAGTTAAAGTTTATTTATTAGTCACCAGTAAGGCTTACATTAACACTGCAATGAAGTTACTGTGAAATTCCCCTACTCACCACAGTCTGGCACCTGTTCGAGTCAATGCACCTAACCAGCATGTCTTTCAGAATGTGGGAGAAAAATGGAGCACCCGGAGGCAACCCACGCAGATACAGGGAGAACATGCAAACTCCATACAGATAGTGACCCAAGCTGGGAATCGAACCCAGGTCCCTGGCGCTGTGAGGCAGCAATGCTAACCACTGTGCTACAGTGCTGCCCCATACGGTTTTAGTTTAGGCAGGCATTATAAACAGCACAGGCTTGGAGGACCGAAGGGCCTGTTCCTGTGCTGTACTTTTCTTTGTTCTTTGTTTATATACTTTGATGTGCTGCAGATTTAATGCTAGAACCAAGATCTTCATATAATTTATTATATATATTTATATATTGCTATTTTTTTTTGTTCTAGTGATTCACCATTTTTCCACAAAAGAACGCCGCATTCAAGCAATAAAGGAGATGGCAAGGGTTTTACGTGTAAGAGGGAAAATTATGATCTATGTATGGGCAATGGAACAAAACAGACGTAAGTTTGAAAAGCAAGATATTTTTGTTCCATGGAGTCCTGCACCTCCACCCTCAGGATCAGCAGGGTCCAAAATGCTAAATGGAGAAGGTCGATCATTCCAACACAATAATAATGATGATGTTTTTCAAAAAGACAGCTCTTTTAATACAAATAAGCTGCCAAACAATGAATTGGATATGCGTAAAAAACACACAAAGGGAAAGGAAGCACCCTCTTTGGGAATGGAGAATACATTTCTAATTGAAAAATCTTTAAAGTTATGGCTGTTTTCTCAATCGCTGAATTCTACACTACAATTCAGCAGCAATAATAGAACAAAAAACCCCAAAGATCTGTGGATGTTTCAGGATTATGTTGCTTCACTTAAAACAAATAGTATGATAAAGTCCTTTGAACAAAGCAAAACTGACCACGTGGCCAGATTTGCTTCTAATGAGTTTTCCTACGGGCACAATTCTGAAACCGTTTTTGATGTCCTTTCCAAGTCACAATCACCTGGCCATTACAGCAATTCAGAGCCACACGCCCAATTATTTGACTGTCCACCCACAGGATCATTTGAAATCCAAGAATCTTCCAGCATATTTCATGGCTGCGCTGAAGTTTCCTTTCCCGATCTTGCTTCACCGCCTTTGCTTCAAAATGAGCTCTGCAACTGTGCTGGTGCAAATGAATCTGCAACCAACACCACCCGTGAGAATAATATTGACCATGCGCATCCACAGATGCGGAGAAGCTTGACTACTGACTCAGGTGACTGGCCTTTGGAGCCTTGGGTATCGGTAAAGGACAAAAAGGATCAGATTGCTTACAACAGTACTTGTCTCCGATACTATCATGTTTTCAAACAAGGCGAGCTTATTGAGCTCATTGACAAGTACACTGAAGGCCTGCAAGTGATTCAAACATATTACGATCACGCTAACTGGTGTGTTGTCGTGGAAAAAGTAAGAGTTTACCAAACTTGAAATGTTAAGATATCACAACCTTCCTCTAAGAGTAAGGCGAGTAATTAGTGTTAATGATTTTTGCATCTTTTAGAGATGTTGGTGCATATTGTTTTCATGTGACTTTAATTTAATTTGTGTGTCTTTGATGTGCCTTTAATATTGCAGATTGTGATAATACTTGAACAATACATGCACTGCCCAATGTTACTACTGTAATGATAAAACATTGCACTCTTATAATTTGAAAATGTTAATTTCATTGCCTTCAAATGTTTTAATTATTAATATGGTAAGCTATGGTTAGCGAAACCATGCAAACTTATTTTACACTGTAATAAAGTGTACAATTAACCAGGAAAGATTGTGTTTTTAAAGTTATTATGCATGCGATAAATACACTTGCATTAAAATCGTGAAGTTGGAATGATAATATTTTCCTATCTGGACACAAGAACAATTTCGAATGTTGATACGCCTACTTTTGATTGCTGAATGTCTACGATTCGAAAGGCTTATGCCGAGTCTTTGATTATATTTGAGAACTGGCTCTTTTAATCAAACTGACTGCAGTGTCCTGCAAAGTTGTCTCCAAGATGGCTGAATTGCAGAACTCGTCACAATCTTGCTGCCAGTGAAAGAAACACTTTCTCCTCAAATCAACGGATGACCTTTGTGACAAATACCAAAGCTTTTGACTAAGCCCTATCTCAAACCCTACCATTTAAGGCACCTGTAAAATTCACAATATACTTTTGATATTTTAGTTAGAGTTCGAGTTTGGGCGGCATGGTGGCACAGTGGTTAGCACTGCTGCCTCAAATTGCCAGGGACCCGGGTTCAATTCCGGCCTCAGATGACTGTCTGTGTAGAGTCTCCACAGAGTCTGCACGTTCTCCCCGTGTCTGCGTGGGTTTACTCCGGGTGCTCCGGTTTCATCCCACACTCCAAAGATGTGCAGGTTAGGTGGATTGGCTATGCTAAATTGCTCCTTAGTGTCCAAAGATTTGTGGATTAGTGGGATAGATATGTGGGTTACAGGGATAGGGCGGGGGAGAGGGCCTGGGTAAGATACTCTGCCAGAGTTGGTGCTGACTCAATGGGCTGAATGCCATCCTTCTGCACTGTAGGGATTCTATGAAAGCATTGTTCAAAGTAAAAGTTGTGATCTCTGAGTGGTATACTTTACTTATTTTTCTACCTGTCACTGCTGCAAATTGACATCCATTTTGGATAATTTCTCCTTAAATCCAGATCTAAGCTTTGTCTATTTTTGACTTATGAAATCACCAAGTAAAATAGGTTGATAATCATTCACAGGATGTTGACATCAGCGGCAAGGTAAGCATTTATTGTTATCCCTAATTACCCTGGAAAGATGGTAGTGGGCCTTCTTTTTGAACCACTTATAGGAGCTTGACATAACTGTGGGGCTTGCCAGGTTATTTCATAAGGCAGCTAAGAGTCAACCGCATTGGTGTTGCACTAGCTAGAGTCATAATATCAGCCAAATTGGATGAGGATGGCCTACTGCCTTCCCTAAAGGATAGTAATGACCAATTGGATTTTGTAACAATCCAAAAACTACATAGTTACTTTAATTGATAGTTATTTATTCATATTTATTTTTTCGGTACTTCAATTCAAATTCTCAATCTGTCATGGTAGGATTTAAGTTCATATTCTCTGGGTTATTCGGCTAGGACTTCAGGATTACTCATTTAGTTAAATATCCACAACACTCATGGTACACCTAGTTACTCATTAACCATTTCAATAAGTGGCCCTGGAAAGCCAAGCCCTGCCAATCCGTTGATCACAGATAAAACATGCAAAGTTTAGGATCAGCTCTACATGTTAAATACCTAGTACTGAGAGGTTGGGCTTTTGCTGTTGGAGGATTTGAGCCAGAGGTCACAGATTATTCAAAGATATCAAGGGGATACATCAATTTATTGAGAAGCAGCAAAGTAATAGTTCAAATACAGCACATAATTAGAATAAGTAAGCATATGACCTGTAACAGATGGGGATGGTTTACTGGTCTGGGTTGGACGGATGAACAAGGCCAGATGGTTTGATCTCTATAGCTTGCACTAATGATCACTTCTTCTTTGTTTACCTCTCAAACGAGCTGCAAGTGTTAAACCAAAGCTATCATGGATCCATCCATGGGAGCATTATCCTCTGTCCAATGTGATCTTCACCAACCAAAAGAGAAAACGCTGGAAAATCTCAGCAGGTCTGGCAGCATCTGTAAGGAGAGAAAAGAGCTGACGTTTTGAGTCCAGATGCAAATTGACATTCATTTTGGACCATTTCTTCTTAAATCCAGATCTAAGCTTTGTCTATTTTTGACTTATGAAATCACTAAGGAAATCAAAATAGGTTGATAACCATTCACAGGATGTTGACATCAGCGGCAAGGTAAGCATTTATTGTTATTCCTAATTACCCTAGAAAGGTGGTAGTGGGCCTTCTTTTTGAACCACTTATAGGAGCTTGACATAACTGTGGGGCTTGCCAGGTTATTTCATAAGCCAGCTAATGGTGTTACACTAGCTAGAGCCATAATATCAGTCAAATTGGATGAGGATGGTCTATTACCTTCCCTAAAGCATAGTAATGAAGGCCCACTACCGCTGATGTCAACATCCTGTGAATGATTATCAACCTATTTTACTTGGTGATTTCATAAGTCAAAAATAGACAAAGCTTAGATCTGGATTTAAGAAATGATCCAAAATGGATGTCAATTTGCATCTGGACTCGAAATGTCAGCTCTTTTCTCTCCTTACAGATGCTGCCAAACCTGCTGAGATTTTCCAGCATTTTCTCTTTTGGTTGGTGATCTTTTTTGTCTTGGATGTCAATTTATATACTTTATTTTTGGGGCCTGGTGAACACCTTATTGCCAAGCGCTCATTCAGTTATCCATTCAATTATCTCATTACCAGGAGACAGGTAACCAGTATGGGCCCTTTCAATTCCAACCCTGAGATAATGCGTTCACCTCCTTGAATGGACATCTTTTCCCAGACAGCTTGTTTTTGATATGTGGACATGTTGCTCCATAATACCAGGCACAGAAATACTTACCCAAAGGCCTGTGTTTCGAGTCGTCTTCCTGGCAGAGGCCTTGTGAAAAATCCCGACCTTCTCTGTCCCTTCTGGTAGGTTGCTTAAAGATTCTTTACTGAGAGAAAGCCATTTCTGTTGTATTTAATAAATTTCTTAAGGTCATTAGGCTACCATTTCTTATTGTGTAAAACTTTTAACCAGACAATGGTTGGGATACATATTCCTATGTAAAAAAACACAAGATAACCATTAATAGAAGGCCAAAGTGGTCCATTACAAAACAATAAACAGTTAATCATGCAATAACCACAGTAATGAATCCCGAGAGAACTTGGTGAAATAATTTCCATTTTTTAATTTAAGAGCAGTGATCCACTTTCAGCAAACTGCAATTTTCATTAAGCAGGTGACTGCTGCATATTAAAATCTGCCAGGGCTGTGAAGGTCATTCTCAGTTGAAAAGCTCAGTCATTTTCATTATCTTTAAATTGCTGAACACTTATAATTTAAGAGCCATATTTTCCTACCTCATAAATTAAGTCTCAAGTCAAAGGTAACTTTAATATAAAGACAAATCAATATTGAAATTGCGTTCACCAATTTAAGTCAGTCAGATTAATCTTTCCCCTGTACTCCTGTAGTAAACAAAACCTATAGCTTTCTCTTTTTGGCTCCAGAGCTCCCAAATTCTCTATCCTTAACTCAATCACACGGTGCCACAGTGGTTAGCACTGTTGCTTCACACCGCCTAGCACTGCTGCCTTATAGTGTCAGGGACCCAGGTTCAATTCCAGTCTCGGGTCACTGTCTGTGTGGGGTTTGCACATTCTCCCCGTGTCTGTGTGGGTTTCCTCCAGGTGTTCCGGTTTCCTCCCACAGTCCAAAGATGTTGCAGGTTAGGTGCATTGGTCATGCTAAATTGTCCCTTATTGTCCCAAGATGTGTTGGTTAGGGAGATTAGCAGGGTAAATACTTGGGGCTACGGGCCTGGGTGGGATGCTCTGTTGGAGAGTCAGTGCAGACCCAATGGGCAGAATGGCCTCCTTCTGCACTGTAGGGATTCTGTGATTCTGAACTATTTTGTGCTGATACAAAAGCAAAATACTGCAGATGCTGGAAATCCGAAATGAAAACAGTAAATTCTGGAAATACTCAGCAACTCATACAGCATCTGGAGACAGAAATGAGAGTTGATGCTTCTGGTGGGCCAATGGACCAAATGCCCTCTTCTGCACGGTAGGGATTCTATTATTCTCAGAGGGTAACACCTTTCATCAGGATGATAACCACTGCCCCGAGGTGTTAACTCTGTTTCTCTCCATAGATGCTGCCTGAATTGTTGAGTACTTGCAGCATTTTCTGTTAAATTTTGCATCTGATGTGAGTTGAATCTTTTAATTTTAAGACTCGAGATGAAATCTCATAGTGTGGGTTGAGTGTTTCATTGGCCCCAAGGTTGTTTATGCTGGTTTGTGCCCACCTTAAATATGCTTGTGAGGCTGGGAGGGTACGGATGTAATGTGATATCAACAACATGGGTACAGCTTCAGGTGCCAGTCACAATGAAATTTGACAGTGGGGAAAAAAAACTCCAGGTCTATAGTTTTGGCGTCTGTCTATGGTGATTTGGATTTTAGAGCAGTATGCATTGATACACATGACATTATGTAGTTGTGTATATATTCCACATGACATGCATTATTAGTCCATTTACCTAAGATCACTGTTGCTAAAAGTAGTCCCAGCTTCAATGACAGTGTCCAGGAAATACCTTGCGTTGCCCCTGCTCTACTCGCTTTACCTTACTGGACAACTCGTGGACACAGCACTGTTAGCAAAGTACAGACAAGAACAGCTTCTTCCCTGCTGTTATCAGACTTCTGGAACGGTCCTATCATATATTGAGCTGATCTTTCTCTTCACCTTACCTGTAGCTGCAACACTATATTCTGCATGCTATCCTTTTCCTTTTCCCCTATACTTCGAGGAATATGTTTTGTCTGTACAGCACACCAATTTAAGTCAATCAGACTAATCTTTCCCCTGTACTCCTGTAGTAAACAAAACCTATAGCTTTCTATTTTTGGCTCCAGAGCTCCCAAATTCTCTATCCTTAACTCCATCACACGGAAACAATACTTTTCACTGTATCCCAATACATGTGACAATTAAATCAAATCAAATAATGCCTGCAGAGTTGGAATCGCACCCAAGTAATTTCCGGGTCAACATCTTGCTCCTATGTTCCCAGACCTCATTTCTTCCTTGGGATTCCAACTCTGTTTCTGAGTGCTCCGGTCCTCTGGCTCATTTGAATTCTCCAATTCCTTCTCTTCTGAAGTGATGTTGATAATTAGACCCTCCCACTCGCACCATTGCCCAGCCTTCAGTGTTGCCTGACCGCCATGCTCCCAGATTCCAATCATTATTCCCAGACCCTGCGGCCCTCAAATGTCTTCCTCCAGGTACTTCCTTTCACTCATCAGCTCCTAACATGCGCTTCCTTTCAGCCGCAGGGATAGGCAGCTGCAGACTGCCCAGCCCATCTAGCCTCTTGTGTTGCAGCACCACTTTGACAGCCTCCACCCTGCAAACCCGTGCATTATATTTTTAAAATGAAAAGACACATGAACTAAGTATATGGTGAACAAAACAAAATTTGTGAGCCATATACAAGAGAAAAAGGCTCATAGAAAGGGAGAAAAAAAACAGACACCAGAATGAGAAGTGAGAATATCTCAAGGATCAAAGTGATGAAGACAGTAACAGAAAACAGGATTTTATTTTGCCCATGCCAATTCTGTGGGACGCCACGCTGTCAATACAAACGGATATATTTGGAACCACCTTTGTGCTTTCATTGTTTTGTGCAAGAAATCTGAGCAAAGAGAGTGTAGTGTGCTGCCATCTAGTGTTCTGAGGTTCAAAAGCAAGATATTTCAGATGGTTGAAATACAAACAGCAACTGCTGGAAATATTTAGCCCAGCAGCATCTGTGGAGAGAGAGAAATAGAGTTAACGTTTTAGGTGGATGATCATTCATCAGAACTAGAAAAGGTTAGAGAAGGAGGGAAGTGCAAAAGGGGAAGGATTGTGATGAGGTAGAAGGTGGGAGAGAGTAGATAACAGAAGGGCTGATGATGCAAGGCACAATGAGATGTTACTGGGACAAGCTAAGAAACGAGACGGATCCAGAGGAGGTATAAATGAGACCGGTAGAATCATCATCAACAGCTGCCATCTGAAAACGCAGTAAGAAGTTTAACAACACCAGGTTAAAGTCCAACAGGTTTATTTGGTAGCAAAAGCCACACAAGCTTTTGGAGCTGCGAAAATGCCACAGGTTATGATCTACAATTGTTGAAGTCAGTGTTAAGTAAAAAGTTTATTTATTATTGTCACATTTAGGCTTGCATTAACACTGCAATGAAGTTACTGTGAAAATCCCATAGTCTACACACTCCGGCGCCTGTTCGGGTACACTGAGGGAGAATTTAGCATGGTCAATGCACCGAACCAGCACATCTTTCAGACTGTGGGAGGAAACAGGAGCACCCGGAGGAAACCCATGCAGACACAGAGAATGTGCAGTGACCAAGCTGGGAATTGAACCCAGGTCCCTGGCGCTGTGAGGCAGCAGTGCTAATCACTGTGCCACTGTGCTGCCCAGAAAAAGCAAAATGTGGATGCTGGAATCTGAAACAAAAACAGAAAATGCTGGAAAATCTCAGCAGGTCTGACAGCATCTGTGGAGGGAGAATAGAAATAAGGATCTGCTGAGATTTTCCAGCATTTTTTGTGTCTTGGTTAAGTGTCTATTGAAAGTTGAGGTGCTTTGCTTCCACTGGCAGACAACTGGAAGCTCAGGGTCATGTTTGCAGACTGAATGGAGGTGTTCAGCAAAGTGGTCACCCAGTCTGCTTTTTGTCTCCTCACTTATAAAGGACACCACACTGTGAGCAGTATGTCTACTAGTTAAATTAAAATAAGCAAAAGAGGTGGCACAGTGGTTAGCACTGCTGCCTCACAGCACCAGGGACCCGGGTTCGATTCCCGGCTTGGGGAACTGTATGGAGTCTGCATATTCTCCCCATGTCTGCATGGGTTTCCTCCCACAGTCCAAAGATGTGCAGGTCAGGTTGATTGGCCATGCTGAATTGCCCCTTAGTTCCCCCTGACACTAGTTAGGGCAAATGCATGGGCTTATGGGGATAGAGCCTGGATGGGATTGTGGTTGGTGCAGAGTCGATGGACTGAATGACCTACTTCTGCACTGTAGGGATTCTATGAAAAGTCGGGATCAGATGATGTATGCGCTGGAATGGCTGTGTTTTCACCTGCTCTGGCGCTACTCATCTTTCAGTCCTCTTATCAATCCTGATGCACAACCCTTAATTATCTAATCCTTGCAGGAACTCTGTGCTTCATTCCTGCAAGATCCTGGTTAGGTTGAGGTGGCAGGGAGCTGAGTTAAAGTCAGAATATCTTCATTTAATCAAGGTGGTCAGAGACAGCCAGGGTGGGGCCTTGTTCGTGTTGGTTTAGTTGGTGAGTGGGCTCATTCTCTGGCGATGTTGTAGGCATCGAGATGATGGCTGCCATTCTGGGTAAAGTTGTGGATGACGGTTTCGGCTCCCTGGCACAAATCATTGGTGCTTGCATTGATGAACTACAAGATATCTGAAAGACAGTGGATGAAGTGGAGGAAAGGATCCTGTCGATCGAGTAGGCAGTTTCTTCGGTGGTGGCTCACCTTCAGTCCTTGGAAATACTGCTGCATCATATGTTGGACATCCTGGCTAATTTGGAGAGATGGGGCTGGAGAAGGAGTGTCAGTGCTCCCAGTCACCCAAGAGCAGCTAAGGATGACTTCCCAGCTGAAATTTGAGAACTGGTGTGGTGAACCATCGTTGGTTCCCACTGGATAGTACTGAGCCAGGGCTGGCCAGTACTACAGGAATGTATATAGGTTACTGTTGGATTGTACTAATGTTGCTGTTGGGTTAGGGTGGGATTGTTACACCTGTGTTTGTTACTGTTGTGGCACATCCCAGTCGGGCACCGCCTCCTGGGAGAGGTATAAGAGTCCCTGCTCGGACAGGACCCCTTCAGTCTGGGATAGTGTGTTAAAGTTCTGATGGCTTCATTGTTAGTTAATAAAAGCCTTCTTTTACTGAAGCTTCGAGCCTCGTGTCCAATTGATGTGCATCAATTTTATTAACTAAAATTAAACTCTCGACGGAAGAAAAAAAAGAAAGGAGAGTATGGAGCAAATCCTCAAGCCAGAACGTCTGACGCTAGATCCACGTGCGGTGGGCGCTTCTAACACCTTCGACCACTGGCTGAAGTGTTTTGAAGATTACCTAGCAGCCTCCGCAGCGGTCACCACAGATGATGACAGACTCCGGGTCCTCCATGCGAGGGTAAGCGACACAGTCTACCTCGCGATCCGTGCGGCCACCACTTACCCTAGGGCCCTCGAGCTTCTAAAGAAGCGCTATACAAAACCTCCTAATGAGATCCACGCTCGTTACCTCCTCGCTACTCGACGTCGGCCGTCGGACGAAACCATGGAGGACTACGCCAATGAGCTCTTACAGCTAGCCAGGGGCTGTGACTGCAAAGCTGTGTCGGCTGAGCAGAGCATGTACGACCTCGCCCGAAATGCATTTGTGGCCGGGGTCGGGTCTTCATACATCCGTCTCAAACTGCTAGAAAGGGGTAATCTCAACCTTACCCAGGCCATCGAATTAGCTGAAATGCTCGAGTCGGCTTCGAAGAGCTTAGTCTTATATCCAAAGGACCACGTGGAGACAACGTGGCAGGAGCAGTCGCAAATCCCTCCTCGCCCCTCGGGCTCGAAGTGCTGTGTTATGGCGTGCTCCCATGTGGGCCAGACGACGGCTGCAGCCCCATGCGGCCCGCGGTGCTATTTCTGCGGAGGAGCAAAACATACCCAACAAAAGTGCCCCGCTGAAGCGGTAATCTGCACCGCATGCGGTAAAAAAGGGCATTATGCAAAGGTGTGCAGATCGAAGCCCAGGAACGGCAGTGCGGCCTGCGACTCTCCAGAGCTGGGATCATCACCATCGTCGTCGAAGTCCTCGTGGGGTTCGTCCACGTGCGAGTCCAGGACGGCGCCATTGCGGTCGACGGAGTCGGAGGAGTATGACCACCAGGGGTCGCTGAGTTTGGCGCCCTCACCCATGTGCGATTCATGGGGGCGGCCATGTTGGTCGACGATGACCACGAGCGACCAGCAGGGGTCCTCAGCATCGACTTCAGCTGCCTGCAGTGGCGTTCATGGACCAACGGTGGCGTCGATCATCCTGGACCAGGCTAAGCCTCACAGGCTTGATCGTTCAATGATGGATATCCAGGTAAACAATCATGTGCTTTATTGTCTGTTTGACAGCGGGAGCACTGAGAGCTTTATCCACCCTGACACTGTGAAGAGGTGTGGACTCCAGATT
This sequence comes from Mustelus asterias, assembly GCF_964213995.1. Classification (NCBI taxonomy): domain Eukaryota; kingdom Metazoa; phylum Chordata; class Chondrichthyes; order Carcharhiniformes; family Triakidae; genus Mustelus; species Mustelus asterias. The sequence goes on along the minus strand of NC_135810.1, from coordinate 95,975,114 downwards.
CAACCTGCCAAACAGACAATATCTATGGCATCAAGGTCCCGGTCTGTCGCCATGCTAGGGAGTTGTGTGGTAACCTTGAAAGTACAAGGCACAATTTACGAGCGTTTCAAGCTCCTTGTGTTGCCGTATCTTTGCGCACCAATTCTTCTCGGACTAAACTTCATGGTCCACTTGAGGAGTGTGATCCTACAGTACGGTGGGCCACTCCCTTCGCTGGCAGTGGGAGAACAGCTGCAGTCTCCAAATTGCCCAACGCGCCCCGCCTGCAATCTTTCTACATTAAAGATCACCACACCCTCTTTATTTCAGAATCTGGTACCAGGCTGCAAGCCCATCGCTACTAAAAGTAGGCGTTACAGCACTGAGGATCGGATCTTCATCAGATCTGAGGTTCAGCGACTCCTCAAAGGAGGGATCATACAGCCCAGTGTTAGTCCGTGGAGAGCACAGGTTGTGGTGGTCAAGAGCGGGAACAAACCCCGGATGGTCATTGATTACAGTCAGACCATTAACCGATATACGCAGCTGGATGCATATCCTCTCCCGCGCATATCTGATATGGTCAATCAGATTGCGCAGTACCGGGTGTTCTCCACCATAGACCTCAAGTCCGCCTACCACCAACTTCCCATTCGCCCAGAGGACCGACAATACACGGCCTTTGAGGCGGATGGTTGTTTGTATCATTTTCTTAGGGTTCCATTTGGTGTCACCAATGGGGTCTCGGTCTTCCAGCGTGCTATGGACCGAATGGTGGACCAGAACCGGCTGCGGGCTACCTTCCCGTACCTAGATAATGTCACCATCTGCGGCCATGATCAGCAGGACCATGACACAAACCTCCATAACTTCTTACGCACTGCATCTCGCCTGAACTTGACCTACAACAGGGAGAAGTGTGTATTCCGTACGCGCCGGTTAGCCATCCTGGGATACGTGGTGGAAAACGGGGTCATTGGCCCTGATCCAGACCGTATGCGCCCCCTTGCTGAACTTCCCTTGCCCGCTAGCGCAAAAGCACTGAGAAGATGCCTAGGCTTCTTCTCCTATTATGCGCAGTGGGTCCCCAACTACGCGGACAAAGCCCGTCCGCTTATTAAGTCCACGACTTTTCCACTCACGCCAGAGGCCCAATTGGCCTTCAAGAAATTGAAAGACGACATCGCGAAAGCCACGATGCACGCGGTAGACGAATCCATCCCTTTTCAGGTGGAAAGCAATGCATCTGATTTCGCCCTGGCCGCCACACTTAACCAGACGGGCAGGCCCGTCGCGTTTTTTTCCCGCACCCTCCAAGGCCCCGAAATTCGGCATTCAGCGGTGGAGAAGGAGGCCCAGGCCATTGTGGAGGCCGTCAGACACTGGCGCCATTACCTGGCGGGAAAGCGGTTCACCCTGATCACGGACCAGCGGTCCGTGGCGTTTATGTTCAACAACACGCAGAGGGGCAAGATCAAAAATGACAAGATCTTGCGGTGGAGAATTGAACTCTCCACCTATAACTACGATATCATGTATCATCCAGGGAAACTCAATGAGCCCTCGGATGCCCCCTCGCACGGAACATGCGCTAGTATTCAGGAGGATCGCTTGAACGCCCTCCATAATGATTTGTGCCATCCTGGGGTCACTCGGCTCTACCACTTTGTCAAAGCCCGCAACCTGCCTTACTCGGTGGAGGACGTCAGGTCGGTAACAAGGAGCTGTCGGATTTGTGCGGAATGCAAACCGCACTTTTACCGACCTGACCGGGCACATTTGGTCAAGGCCACTCGCCCCTTCGAGAGGCTGAGTGTTGATTTTAAGGGCCCCCTTCCCTCAACAGATCGGAATGTGTACTTTCTGAACATAATCGATGAGTACTCCCGGTTCCCGTTTGTTGTCCCCTGCTCGGACACATCAGCTGCCACGGTGATCAAGGCATTCCGTGATCTTTTTACCCTGTTCGGGTACCCCAGCTATATTCATAGCGACAGGGGCTCGTCGTTTATGAGCGATGACTTGAGGCAATTCCTGCTCTCATACGGGATTGCCTCTAGTAGGACCACGAGTTACAACCTAGGGGTAATGGACAGGTGGAACGAGAGAATGCTACAGTCTGGAAGGCTGTCCTATTGGCGTTGAAATCCAAAGGTCTTCCAGTCTCCCGTTGGCAGGAGGTCCTCCCTGATGCGCTTCACTCTATTCGCTCCCTCCTGTGTACGGCAACCAATGCTACTCCCCACGAGAGGATGTTCTCATTCCCTCGGAAGTCTTCCTCAGGGATATCTTTACCAGCCTGGTTGACGTACCCAGGACCCGTCCTCCTGCGGCGACATGTAAGGGCCCTCAAGTCCGACCCCTTGGTCGAACAGGTCCACCTCCTCCACACCAACCCTCAGTATGCCTATGTGGCATATCCTGATGGGCGAGAGGACACAGTCTCGATCCGAGACCTGGCGCCTGCAGGGGACGTAGCAACTCCTGTCGCTCCCATACCCCCAGTGACGAATCCATTATCTCTCATTTCTTCCCCGGACATGGCACGGGCAGCATCGGGACCAATGCTTAACAGTTTTACTCCAATGCACAGCTTGCCTGAGCCCCGAAGATGGTCGCCACCGCAGGACGTGTCAGGATCCCCTGCACCATCGTCTCATCAGGGTCAACCGGCCTGTGAGTCCGTGGAAGAACAGCTGGACGCCGTTTTGGGGAGAACGCCACCGCAAGTGCCTACTCCGGTGTCACCACCGGTATTGAGGAGGTCACAACAACGGTGCGGTCCTCCAGACCGTCTGAACTTATAATCTGCTGACATTTTATTCTGTTTTCGTACCCCGTCGGCCTTTGTTCTCAAAGGAGGGGTGAATGTGGTGAACCATCGTTGGTTCCCACTGGATAGTACTGAGCCAGGGCTGGCCAGTACTACAGGAATGTATATAGGTTACTGTTGGATTGTACTAATGTTGCTGTTGGGTTAGGGTGGGATTGTTACACCTGTGTTTGTTACTGTTGTGGCACATCCCAGTTGGGCTCCGCCTCCTGGGAGAGGTATAAGAGTCCCTGCTCGGACGGGACCCCTTCAGTCTGGGATAGTGTGTTAAAGTTCTGATAGCTTCATTGTTAGTTAATAAAAGCCTTCTTTTACTGAAGCTTCGAGCCTCGTGTCCAATTGATGTGCATCAACTGGCTGCCATGCTTTTGTACTCTTGATTTAAAGACTGGGCATTTCAAGTTTGTAGAGGTGTACCATATCCGATTGAGATTTGGGATCGATCATTGGTCCCACTCGCTGGTCTTGCATTGTCTTGACCTTGGTATTCATCAAAGGGGTGCTGGAGGCGGCCAAACGAGATGGGATCTCGCCACTTTCCGGGGCCTGGGTGTCTCTTTATGGGGACGTCTGGGCGACGATACAACAGAAACAGAGGTACAGAGATTTCGGTGAAGCTATGGACGGATCTTTGATGTTGCTCGACAATTCTGCCAAGGCTTTGGCCTTTTCAAGATCCACAGATGGCTGTATCATCCTGCAGTTCATCATTAATCCTAAACTACTTCCCTTGTGATTGTAATTCTGATTTTGTGATGTTGGCCAGAATTCTCCAACCTCGCTCATGGCTGGGATTATCTGGTCCCGCTACAGTGAAATGGAGTTTTGGGTGAGTGCCAAATTCTCTGTTCTCGCTGGCAGCAGTGGTAGGGCAAACAAGATCAGCGAATCCCAGCTGTTCTCTTTTACCCCGACAAGGGTGTTTGATATAAATGCACGGAGGTGTATGTTGCCTGTTATCCTGTTGTTCTTTGAAAGCCAGGGATATCCATTTATTCATAATTCATCCACCAGTATGTTTAGGTGGTCGAATGAGGGAGACCTTGGTTTAAGATATATTACTGTTCACATTCAATCTTGGTTTTCCCATGTGGCAGTGGGGTGGATAAAAGGATCTACCTGCCCTGCTTCTGATGATATTTTCCTAGCTTGTGGGCAGATAATGGGCGTTGTTCATTCTATTGGGGAACGTGCTGGGTTAATTGGCATTAGGGCTGTGCAATATTTATCTGTTTTTTCTTTTGTTTTGTGATCTTGTTATAATGGAGATTTATAGCGTGTGACATCCTTTACTTTAATTATGGATAATATGAGTAATGCCACAGCAGAGTAGTGGGCTAGTGGTTTGGTATGGTAATGGGTATGGTGAGGAAACCCCCCTTTAGAACAGATGGTGTTGCATTTTTCTTGATTGTTTTTTTGTCATTTTGGGGTTAAAGAATCTTTGTTAGTCTCCTGTGATGATAGAGACAGATTGTGCATCCTGGAAAAAACTACATTTTATTGTCGTTAGTGTCTCCGGTGTAGCTGGAGTTGGAGGAAATATATGCTGGCGCACGCCCGAGTGTAATCGGGGAATCCTTGGATGTCTAGCCTTTTTGGGTTGGTTTCCTACATTTTCCTTGGCTTCGCAGGTTGTGGTAGTGGCTACTTGGCAATTTGGCTCTTGGAATGTATGGTGAGCATATCATTCTGTTGGGAGGAGGAGATTCTTGTCCTCCCCCGAAATATCCTGATTGTAGATGTCCATGTGACTCTTTCTCGTGTTGCTAGGGTTTCCTTAATGGGGGAAATTGGGTGGAATTCTGTTGGTGGTGGAGAATGAATAGCATCTTAGGTATAACTGGAGATAGGGGAAGTTTGTTTTGTTTGAAATCCAGGGGTGGCATGAATACTCCTTTCTTGTTGGCCCTTCTTTTAACTGTGTCATTGTTCTGTTTGTCTTGGCTGGGTAGTTTAGGGCAGTAGCTACTCTGATTATCCGTTCCCAGACTCTGCAGAGAATATACTAAATAAGGGAGAAGGCTCTCCTCCCCCAAAATGTCCCCTTATTGGGACACCAAGACAACTCGTTTACATTCCTTTGGAAGGATAGCATCCTGTTGTTTGTAGTGCCCGAGTGTGGACCCAAATACCGGGGCTCTGCACTATCGGAGTTTCTCCTGTTAGATTATATAGCTATGTTCCTGATATCCTACATATGTGTATACTGTCAACCATATCTTGTGTCTATGGTCTTATCCTGGTGTTCCTCTCTGATGTTTCCTTTCATTATCTGGGTCAGTGGGATGCTATATATAGGCTCCGATTATTGTATTTCATCCCATGAGTTTCCCTTGTCTTGTCAGGAAGGGAATATCCTATCTGTGGTTGGTGAGGTGGTCTTGGTGGGGAAACGGGTTAAATTTCCAGGCTGATGGTGGGGTTTGAGCAGTACCTCTGGAGATGAGTGAGGCTTATTTTGTGGTGAGCCCAAGCGTGGTGAGAATCCTTGTATTATTCACATTTCTCTTATCTGTGTCATTATCCTTTCTTTGGCTGTGTCGGCAGGGGTAGCAGCAATTTTGAAAATTCATACTTGGGTGTGGAGATTATATTGTAGGTTTAGGTCTCGCAAATGGAAGGTATCCTGCGATACGTGGGTTTTGGGAGTAAGTTTAAATACCTGGGTTCTGTTTTATCCGCAGTCTTCCTGTGAGGCTGTATAGCTCTGCTAGAGATATCCTGTGAGTGAATGTGTACACTATAATGTGTCATTGACAGATGCATCTGTGGCAGGCAGATTGGTGAGGATGAGATCAAGTATGTTTTTCCTCTTCCTCGTTCCCTTGCCACCGCCACAGTCCCAGTCTAGCAGCTATGTCCTTTAGGACCAACCAGCTTGGTCTGTGATGGTACTACCAAGCCACTTTTGTTGGGGACATTGAAGACTCCACCCAGAGTTCATTCTGCACCCATGCCACTCTCATTGGGTGGTATTCAACACAGAGGAGTATTGATTCATCAGCTGAGGGGGGACGATACATAGTAATCGACACGTTTACTTGCCCATGTTTGACCTGATGCCATGAGACTTCATGGGGTCCAGAGTCGATGTTGAGGACTCCCAGGGCAACTCCCTCCCACCTATACACCACTGTGCCACCATCTCTGTTGGGTCTGTCCTGCCAGTGAGACAGGGCATACCCAAGAATGAAGGGTGCTGTCAGGGGCATTATCTCTAAGGTGAGGGATAGAGATTTGTTTTTATTTTCTTGATTTTATTGTAACTGGGAAGAAATCCCAGAAACTAAACAGCCTGTCCCTGTGGCTGCCTCTTGAACACTTTCCAAGGACAGTGGGCCCAGCCAGCACCTGCCTCCTACACTTCCAGAACAGAAATACCACCTTGACAGGCACTTTCACCTGAGGTGGCCGTGGTGAGCCAGGAAATTTCCCAAATCCAGCTACCCTCCTCAAAGATGAAAATCCAACCCACTGACTTCTGGATGAGATATTAAACAGAGGCCATGTCTGTCCTCTCAAAATATCCCATGGCATTTTGAAGAAGACTAGGTGAGTTAGCCACTGACCTGGCAATATTTATCCCTCCATCAAGATTTCACAAACAGATGATCTGGCCATTTTCACATTTGGGGGAGACAGATTATCACATACTAACTGCGTATTTCCTAAATTCCAACAGTAATTACATTTCTAAAGTACTTTATTGGCTGTAGATTCACTTTGAAACGTCCAGTGGCTATGTAAAGTGCTATATAAACACAAGCCATTGCAAGTCTCTTTTCTTTTGCCAGTTCTTATACGGTCCCCGAGTTTTTTTTAAACATGGTCTTTGATACATTTATTCTCTGCTTTTATTTTAATTATTTTTCTTCTCATCCATTTTAAAACTCACTTAATGTCAGCTTGCTAATATTAGAGATCTTTCATGTTGGCAGCAAATTGGATTTAAAAGTAAGAGGTCTCCACTGTATTAGCAGATGAGAAAGTGATAAGGATTCAATAATGAAGCCTTAAGGAAACCTTGTGAACACTAAATGAATAATAGGGTAATGATACTTTGCAAGATTTTGCTGGAGGTAAAGTGTGTCTTCGACTCAATACAGCATCAAGATTAATGAAAGTACACTAATGAGAACTTTTGCAGCTGAGCATGTGGGATTGCACATATCATTAAAACAGCAATAACCAAAAGAATACATTGGTTTTTTATAAAAGCAGCAGCCACAAAATAAAATAAATCAATATTTAGCTAAGAATGAGTCTAATTAAAGATTGCTTCAGCAGCTCTCGGGGTGGATGACATCATTTATTTTTCTAATATGGATTGTATGAGAATGGTCATCTGCCCAATAACTTGATATTTAATAGCAATCTGTAAAACAGCTCTAACACTGATCCTCATTGATCCACTGGAGCAAGCTGAGAGGGGTGATTGAAAAGCAGCAGTGCTGGTAAGAGATTAATTGGATTAATTGAATTGTTTATTTATTTAATTAGTCAGCTAGTGTGTGTATTTTTTTGGCCTTTACTTTAACAGCAGTTTTTCAAGTTTAAAGTGAAAACTAGAAGTGGGCAGCAAAGGAGTCTGGGAAGGGTTTTTATTTTAACTTTAAAAGTCAGTTACCTGGGAGGTTCCCCCTCAGTAGTAGTTTTTTTTTTCTCTCGGGCCCCTAGCCCTATAAATTGGTGCAGAGGAGATACCCGATCCTCTACACTGGTAGAGGATCCCACCCTTCCATCCTCCTCTAACCTAATTATAAGTGTGGGGAAGTTTTTTGTTTTCTTTTTTTCTTGCTGGTAATGGCTTCAGGGATGGCAGTTCAGGCAGTATGCTGCATCTCCTGTGGGATGTATGTGGTGAGGAAATCCAGTAGTGTTTCAGGAGATTTTAGTTGTAAGAAGTGCATTAGATTGCAGCTTCTGGAGGAGCGTGTAAAGGAGCTGGAGGGGGAGGTAGAGGAACTCCGCATAATTCGGGAGGCGGAGGTGGAAGTTGATAGGAGTTATAGAGAAATAGTAACTCCTAGAAATGAGGCTTGGGTCAATGCCAGGAGGAGGGGTAAGAAGCAATCGGGAAGACAATCCCCTGGGGCGGTTCCCCTCCATAATAGGTTTTCGGTGCTGGAGGCTACAGTTGAGGAGGAATCAACTGAGCATAGAGAGCAGATCTCTGGGGGTGAGCCGAGTGAGAAAGCTCAGGTGGTTAGGGGCTGTAAAAGACTGGGCCTTGTGATTGGGGACTCCACAGTTAAGGGGACAGATAGGAGGGTCGGAACTAAAGGTAGGGACTCAGGGTTGGTGTGTTGCCTACCAGGGGCTGGGGTCCGGGATGTGTCTGACAGGGTATTCAGGACTCTTAGGGGGGAGGGAGATAAACCACAAGTTATTGTACATGTGGGGACACACGACATAGGGAGGATAGGGGAAGGGGATATTAGGCAGGGATTTATGGAGTTGGGGTGGAAACTAAAGGCCAAGACTGACAGAGTGGTTATCTCTGGACTCTTGCCTGTACCACGGGATAGTTTAGAGAGGAATAGGGAGAGGGAAGGTTTGAATTCATGGCTGAGGGGATGGTGCAGGAGGGAGGGGTTCAGGTACTTAAGCAATTGGGGCTCGTACTGGGGAAGGTGTGACCTCTATGAGAAGGATGGTCTACACCTTAATCAGAAGGGGACCAATATCCTGGGGGGTAAATTTGCTAAGGCCATGCAGGGAGGTTTAAACTGATTCGGGGGGGGGGAGGGATCCTGAGTAGTGGGGCTGAAAGTGAGGGATGCATGGATGGGGACTGCAATGCACGGCATTGCAGAGGTGGGGTGGAGCAGGGTTTGAAATGTGTATACTTCAATGCCAGGAGTATTCGCAATAAAGTGGGTGAACTTGCAGCGTGGATCAGTACCTGGGACTTCGATGTTGTGGCTATTTCAGAGACATGGATAGAGCAGGGGCAGGAATGGATGCTGCAGGTCCCGGGGTTCAAATGTTTTAGTCGAAGTAGGGAAGGAGGTAGAAGAGGGGGAGGGGTAGCATTATTGGTCAGAGATTGTATCACAGTGTCAGAGAGGAGGTTTGATGAGGACTTATCTGTTGAGGTAGTATGGGCGGAGATTAGAAATAGGAGAGGAGAGGTCACCCTGTTGGGAGTCTTTTATAGACCTCCTAAAAGTTCTAGAGAGGTTGAGGAAAGGATTGCGGAGTCAATCCTGCTTAGGAGTGAAAGTAATAGGGCAATTGTTATGGGGGATTTTAACTTGACTAATATTGACTGGAATTGTTATAGCTCTAGCTCGTTAGAGGGGTCAGTTTTTGTTCAAAGCGTGCAGGAAGGTTTTTTGACTCAGTATGTAGACAGGCCAACTAGAGGTGAGGCTATATTGGATCTGGTGCTGGGAAATGAGCCAGACCAGGTGCTAGACTTGGAAGTTGGTGTGCATTTTGGTGATAGTGACCACAATTCGGTTACGTTCACCTTAGTGATGGAAAGGGATAGGCATGAACCTCGGGCCAGTGGTTTTAGCTGGGGGAAGGGTAATTATGAGGCTATTAGGAGAGAATTAGGAAACATAGGTTGGACTAGGAGATTACAGGGACTGGGAACGTCCGACATGTGGAGTTTTTTCAAGGAGCAGCTACTGCGAGTCTGTGATAGGTATGTCCCTGTCAGGCAAGGAGGAATTGGTAGGGCTAGGGAACCGTGGTGCACCAAAAAAGTTTCTTTGTTGGTTAAAAAGAAAAAGGAGGCTTATGTTCGGATGAGACGTGAGCACTCGGGTAGTGCACTAGAAAGCTTTAGATTGGCTAAGAGAGAGTTGAAGAGCGAGCTTAGAAGGGCTAAAAGGGGACATGAGAAGACTTTGGCGGATAGGGTTAAAGAGAATCCTAAGGCGTTCTATAGGTATGTCAAGAACAGAAGGTTGGTTAGGGCAAGTTTAGGGCCAGTTATAGATGGCAGAGGGAAGTTATGTGTGGAACCGGAGGAGATTGGTGAAGCATTGAACCAATATTTCTCTTCGGTGTTCACGCAAGGGGACATGAATATAGCTGAGGAGGACACTGGGTTGCAAGGGAGTAGAATAGACAGTATTACAGTTGATAAGGAGGATGTGCAGGATATTCTGGAGGGTCTGAAAATAGATAAATCCCCTGGTCCGGATGGGATTTATCCAAGGATTCTCTGGGAGGCAAGAGAAGTGATTGCAGAGCCTCTGGCTCTGATCTTCAGGTCGTCGTTGGCCTCTGGTATAGTACCAGAAGATTGGAGGTTAGCGAATGTTGTCCCATTGTTTAAGAAGGGGAACAGAGACTTCCCCGGGAATTATAGACCGGTGAGTCTCACTTCTGTTGTCGGCAAGATGTTGGAAAAAATTATAAAGGATAGGATTTATAGGTATTTGGAGAGTAATGAATTGATAGGTGATAGTCAGCATGGTTTTGTGGCAGGTAGGTCGTGCCTTACTAACCTTATTGAGTTTTTTGAGAAAGTGACCAAGGAGGTGGATGGGGGCAAGGCAGTGGACGTGGTATATATGGATTTTAGTAAGGCGTTTGATAAGGTTCACCATGGTAGGCTTCTGCAGAAAATGCAGATGTATGGGATTGGGGGTGATCTAGGAAATTGGATCAGGAATTGGCTAGCGGATAGGAAACAGAGGGTGGTGGTTGATAGTAAATATTCATCATGGAGTGCGGTTACAAGTGGTGTACCTCAGGGATCTGTTTTGGGGCCACTGCTGTTTGTAATATTTATTAATGATCTGGATGAGGGTATAGTTGGGTGGATTAGCAAATTTGCTGATGACACCAAAGTCGGTGGTGTGGTGGACAGTGAGGAAGGGTGTCGTAGTTTGCAGGAAGACTTAGACAGGTTGCAAAGTTGGGCCGAGAGGTGGCGGATGGAGTTTAATGCGGAGAAGTGTGAGGTAATTCACTTTGGTAGGAATAACAGATGTGTTGAGTATAGGGCTAACGGGAGGACTTTGAATAGTGTGGAGGAGCAGAGGGATCTAGGTGTATGTGTGCATAGATCCCTGAAAGTTGGGAATCAAGTAGATAAGGTTGTTAAGAAGGCATATGGTGTCTTGGCGTTTATTGGTAGGGGGATTGAATTTAGGAGTCGTAGCGTTATGTTGCAACTGTACACAACTCTGGTGCGGCCGCACTTGGAGTACTGTGTGCAGTTCTGGTCCCCACATTACAGGAAGGATGTGGAGGCTTTGGAGAGGGTGCAGAGGAGGTTTACCAGGATGTTGCCTGGTATGGAGGGGAGATCCTATGAGGAGAGGCTGAGGGATTTGGGATTGTTTTCGCTGGAAAGGCGGCGGCTAAGAGGGGATCTTATTGAAACATATAAGATGATTAGAGGTTTAGATAGGGTGGATAGTGATAGCCTTTTTCCTCTGATGGAGAAATCCAGCACGAGGGGGCATGGCTTTAAATTGAGGGGGGGTAGTTATAGAACCGATGTCAGGGGTAGGTTCTTTACCCAGAGGGTGGTGAGGGATTGGAATGCCCTGCCAGCATCAGTAGTAAATGCGCCTAGTTTGGGGGCGTTTAAGAGATCCGTAGATAGGTTCATGGACGAAAAGAAATTGGTTTAGGTTGGAGGGTCACAGTTTTTTTTTAACTGGTCGGTGCAACATCGTGGGCCGAAGGGCCTGTTCTGCGCTGTAATGTTCTATGTTCTATGTTAAAAGAGAATGTTAAAAAGGGTAAATAACAGGTCTGAAAATAGACATAGGGCAGAATTCTCTCAAAATACTTCTAAGTGTCATAAAAGCGAGAATAATGGAGTGATTCGTGCCGATCTCTTCAGTGCACTCTGCAACCAATCCTCCCACACAGTCACTATTTTGGAGAGTTTGGGGATGGGGGCCTCAACATGCCAGGGAAGCTGGCTTCAGAGCATTAGGGTGCCCCGATCTCTCAGTACACTAGGAGACCCCCTCCAGGCATCGGGTATCCTTCTCCCTGACACTGGGTCCCCCTTCCTGACCCTCAACATGTCCTCCTCCCCCCCCCCCCCCAACATTATACTCTATTTGCCAGATCTTTGTCCACTCACTGAACCCATCTATATCTTTTTGTATCCTCTTCATATGTTACCTCTATACCCTGAGCTTTTATTTTCCACAAAGTTTATTTATTAGTCACAAGTAGGCTTACATTAACACTGCAATGAAGTTACTGTGAAAATCTCCGAGTCGCCACACTCCGACACCTGTTCAGGTACACCGAGGGAGAATTTAGCATAGCCAATACACCTAACCTGCAATCTTTGGACTGTGGGAGGAAACCCACGCAGACGGGGAGAATGTGCAAACGCCCCAAGCCAGGAATCGAACCCAGATCCCTGGCGCTGTGAGCCTTCATGCTGCCCTTTAATAACCTTTGACATGACACTTTATAGAACACCTTCTGGAAATCTAAGTACAATGCAGCCACTGGCTCCCCACAGCATAGGTTACTTTGTCAAAGAGCTCTAATATGTTGGTTAAACAGGATTTCCCTTTCACAAAACCATGTTTACTCTGTCTGATTACCTCGAGCATATCCAAGTGCCCTGCTTTAACTTGTTTAATAATAGGTTCTATCATTTTCCCCACACCAGATGTTAGCCTAACTGGTCTGTAGTTTTCCACTTTCTGCTCCCTCCCTTTTTGGAAAATGAGTTACATTCGCTATCTTTCAATCTAATGGAACCTTCCCCAAACCTAAGAAGTTTTGGGAAATTAAAACAAATGCATCAACTATCTCGAGACAAATCTTTTACGATCCTAGTATGAAGTCCGTCAGGACCATAGCTGTTGGCAGTCCCAATAATTTACTTCTATGATAACTAATTTTCCTGAGATTTTTCCTTGCTTCCATTTCCTGGTTTATAGCTATTTCTAGGATCTTAGTTATATCCTCTATAGTGAGACCTGATGCAAAATACCTGTTCAATTCATATGCCATCTCCTTATTTTCCATTATCAATTCTCCAAACTCAACTTTCTATAGCATCAATGCTCAATGTCATTTTTTATTTATAAAATCTCTTTTTACATCACTGGCTAGCTTTTATTCATGCTAATTTTTCCCTCATTAATCTTTGTCATTCTTTGCTGTTCCTTATATTCTGTCCAATCTTCTGACATCCTACCTATCTTTGTACAATGTTTCTCTAAATTTTATACCATCTCCAACCTGTGTGGTTAACTATAGATGGGTCAGTCCCTTGGATTTTTTCTTACTCGTTGGAATGTATTTGTGTGCATTCTGCAATATCCATTAAATGTTTGCCACTGAATCTCTATTGACCTATCCCAAAACCTAATTTGCCAATTCACTTTAGCCTTCTCAACATGTCCTCATAATTACCCTCTGAGTCAAAGGTTTACAGCATGTAAACAGGCCCTTCAGCCCAACTTGTCTATGCTACCTAGTTTTTACCATTAAACTAGTCCTAATTGCCTGCATTTAACTCCTATACCTCTATACCAATCTTACCCATGGAACTGTCTGAATGCTTTTTAAGACAAAATAGTACCCGCCTCTACCACCCCCAGGCAGCGCACCACCCTGTGAAAAAATTGCCCCTCCAGACCCTTTTGTATCTCTCCTCTCTCACCTTAAACCTATGCCCTCTAGTTTTAAACTCCCCGACCTTTGGAAAAAGACGTGGACTATGCCCTTCATTATTTTATAAACTTCTATAAGGATCACTCCAGGGAAAAATGTCCCAGTCCATCCTTATAACTCAAATCAAGTCCCGGTAGCATCCTAGTAATTCACGATATGTTCTCAGAAGATTCAATCCTTAATGCAAGAATGAGCACATTTATTTTTGTAATATGAGAAATGGTTCTATTACCGAGTGAAGATCATTCAATTTCTAGATTGGATACTTTCCACTGATACATCATGGCTACTTAAGTTTATCTTGATGTGGAGATGCCAGCGTTGGACTGGAGTAGACACTGTGAGAAGTCTCACAACACGAGGTTAAAGTCCAACAAGTTTATTTGGTAGCACAAGCTTTCAGAGCATTGCCCCTTCATCAGATGAGTCAAGTTTTATCTAGTTAACTAGTTTTATCTTCTGTTTGCATTGCTATCCTACATGTTGTTATTAACCTATTAAAAAAGAGGCAAGAAAGACTATAATTAATAAGGAACTGACATTCATTCAGTGCATTAAAAAAATGCCACAGATGAAGGAAATCTGAAATAAAAATAGAAGATGCTGGAAACTTTAGCTGGTCTTGTGAGCCAACGGAGAAAAGAAAAAGAGTAAATGGCTGGAACTGTACCGCCTTGCTTGCCAAAGGAGAGGCGGACAGTGGAAAAGTCCGTTGACCTCAGGTGGGATTTTACGGTTTTGGGACGAGCAAGACCGTAAAATCCCGCCGTGTGTGTCAGGTTGATGACTTTTCACAGAAGTTCACGAAAGAACACAAGCAGAAAAAGAACGAGGAGAAAAAAAAAGGGAAGATCTGCAAGAAGGTGGAAAGGAGGAGAGATAATATGATGAAATGGATGAGGTTGCAAGGCAAAAATGGGTGGTAATGGAATAATGCAAAGACACAAAAGGCATGTCTAAAGCAGATATAAGTGATAAAAAAATCAACTGCTGCAATCTAAAAACAAAACGAAAAGAGAAACAAGAGCAGAACATATGATATGCAATTGTTGAACTCGTGTTGAGGCCAGAAGACTGTAAAATGAATGGGAAAGTGATGAGATAGTGGCAATGTCACTGGACTAGCAATCCAGATTCAAGATTATGCCGAGGACACAAGTTCAAATTTCATCACGGCAGCTGATGGAATTTAAATTCAATGATTAAATCTGGAAGTAAAAGTGGATCTCAGCAATCGCAACTATGAAACCATTGTCATAAAAACGCATCTGGTCTCAGACTCGCTCTTCTCTCTCTCAAACTGAATGTAAAATTCAATCATATTATGGTCCCTGCTATCTAGATCATTAATTACTCCCATCTTGTTGCACAATATCAGGTCTAACATGCCTGCTCTCTGGCTCCAGAACATGCTGTTATGAAAAACTATTCTAAAAATATTCAATGAACTTCTCATCTAGGCTATCTTTGCCCACCTGACTTTTCCAGTCTATGAAAATTAAAATCTCCCACGATTATCACCGTACCTTTCTCATAAGCCCCACTTATTTCTTCCTTTATGCTTCACCCTACCATGTGGCTACTGCTAGGGGGCCTGTATGCCTTTTGAACCTTTGGAATAGAATAAACCTTAGTCACATACCAGTCACCAAATACTAGCCGAAAGGCTGAGAAAGTTAGAAAGCAAAGAGCACCTCTTTCCCTTCCTTCCATTACTTCCTTAATTACTCAGCTCCAGGACTCTATTCTCAGTTGCACTTCTTGCAGTAAACCACACCAGAAGCACCTCTTTTCCCACTTTGCACATAATTTCCACTTTGAACCAAATTCCCAAATATATTTACTCCGTCTCTGTCTCATTCAAGCCAAAGTCTCCCCTCATTGACCATGCAGTTTAAAGTCCCTTTCTTATATAGAACTGTATGAGTCACTCACTAGTCTAGCTTCCTGCTACAGTAACCAACATCAAAAACAGCTTCTTCCCTGCTGCTTCAGACTTTTGAATGGACCTACCTCCCATTAAGTTGATCTTTTTCTACAGCCTAGCTATGACTGCAACAATACATTCTGCACACTTCCCTTTTCTCCCCTATGTACAGTATGCTTTTTCTGTATTGCATGCAAGAAACAATACTGTTCACTGTATACTAATGCATGTGACAATAATAAATCAAATCAAATCTAGACAGGCAAGGGCTTTCTTCAGGTGCTTGATCTGTTTAACCAGTCTATGTAATTTACTAAAAGGCTGTTAGTTCTAGGTCAGAATCTTAGTTTTATTCTAAAATTAAACTTGGAAAAGATTTATCACTTGAATTCCCACTTTGATCCAAATTCCAATATACTCCCTTGATCTCACTTCACATTTTTCTAAACTCCATGAGTATAGGCCAGATTTGCTTAATTTTTCCTCAGAAGATAACCCTTTTATCCCAGGAATCAGCCGTATGAACAGTTTCTGAAGTACTTCAATTGCAAATATATCCCTCATTAAATAAGGAAACCAAAACACAACTCCAAGTGCAATCACACCAATATTCTGCACAGTTGCAGCAAGATTTTCGTACTTCATACTCCATTTTCCGTGCAATAACATTCCATTCCAATAAACACTCCATTTGCTTTAATTACTTGCTGTACCTGCAGGTTGACATTTAGTAATTCATAAACAAGGACACCCAGATCGTTCTGGCCTGCAGCATTCTACTGTTTCTCTCCATTTTAATAATATTTGTTTTTCCTATTCTTCTCACCAGTGGATAACCTCTCATTTTTCCACATTATACTTCAATGGCCAAATTTATGCCATCTCATGATCTATCTCCCTTTTCAGACTCTGTACTCCTCACAGGGGACTTGAGCCTTTAGTTCCATAACTTTTCCAGTAATTTTTCTCGAGTGAGAGTGGTTGAATTAAATTGCAAGATGAAAGTTCTAATTAGCCCCAGGAACCAGAGTTAAACCCAGAAAAATCAGAAGTTGAGCCACCAATTACAACAACAAAGCAATTCAAAAGGAATCCACATCACCACAATCATAGGTACATACACAATACATTGCAGATTCTGGAAAACTTAAATTAAAACACTGACTTCTTTCAGGGTTACAATTTTCATTTGTTTGTGAAATTAATGAAAAATATTTTCAAACCAGAGGATGCACTTTTCAGCATACCATTTCCCCCAATATGGAATCACTTTATTTGGATAAAGTGGTTGTTTGCAGTCTTGAAATCATGAGTTTTAAAAAGTACACAAAACAGATAATCCGATCTTCATCAGAATTGTTTGCTGGTTCAGAGTTATTTACAGTAGGTTTATCAAGTTTGTTATAATAGGACAAAATGGGAAGACAGGATTTATTCAGTCAACTAAATTCTTGTACAAATTTTAGCTGAGTTTCTATAGCTGTGAATGAGAATCATCCAATTATAGTCATACCCTCCCCAAAATGAAAACAGTCAGAATATCTTTAAAGAACAGAAATCCCATTAGAACATCATAGCTTCCAGGCCATCTTCCATGAATTGCTTGTAAATAGCCATAAACTTGGCCACAAATGCTTCCAGGTGATAGATGGCCTTGTTGCCAAGCTGCAGACGATGCTCATAATAGGCAGCCATCTGTGCAACCTCACCTTTAAGTAGACCATCACAGTTGTTTAACAACTCTGACAAGAGACCCTGAAACAGAAAATTTAAATAAATTAATCTGAAAATTTGCATATCACCGCATTTCACAGAATCATAGAATTCCTACAGTGCAGAAGGAGGCCATTCCATCATCATAATTGCTAGTCTTCAAAAAATTTGATTCATAGAATAAAATATATGATTCTATGAATCAAATTCTTTGAAGACTCATTCAGTCTGATCTAACTCAGATAACATTACTTTAGAGAAACTTTGAAGAATCCATACTTCTGACTTAATTGAATGTGCAATATCACAAGTGATATTTCAATTAATTTTGCTCGCTCTTTTCACACTGCAGAATTATTTGCCATCGTTAGCTGGGCATAAATTCCTGTCTTTGGATCAAAATCCTAGAACCCCCTTCCTAAAAGCACTGTGGGTGTTGCTACAACATATGGACTAAGGCAACTCACCTTCTCAAGTGTCATTAGGAATAGGCAATAAATGCTGACATAGCCAGCAAAGCCTACAACCCTGACAAGCTGAGTGCATGGGCATGTGCTTGGCAGATGCAGCATAATGTGGATAAATCTGAGTTTATCCACTTTGGTAGCAATAATAGGAAGACAGATTATTACTTGAATGGGTGTAAATTGAGAGAGGTGGATACTCAGCGAAACCTTGGTGTCCTTGTGCATCAGTCACTGAAAGTAAGTGCACAGGTACAGTAGGCAGAAAAGGCGGCAAATGGTATGTTGGCCTTCATAGCAAGAGGATATGAGTATAGGGATAGGGATGTTTTCCTGCAATTGTACAGGGCATTGTTGAGGCCATATCTGGAGTATTGTGTACAGTTTTGGTATCCCTATCTGAGGAAGGATATCCAGTCTGTTAAATGAGGTGAGACCAAGTCAGTTAGGATTATATTCACTGGAGTTTAGAAGAGTGAGGGGAGATCTCATAGAAACTCAAAATTCTAACAGGATTAGACAGGGTAGATTCAGAATGTTCCCAATGGTGGGGGGGAGTCCAGAACCAGGGGTCATTGTTTGAAGATACGGGATAAACCTTTAGAACCGAGGAGAAATTTCTTCATGCCGAGGGTGTTGAATGTGTGGAATTCACTACCACAGAATGTAGTTGAGGTCAAGACTTTGTCTGATTTCAAGAAGAAATTGGATAGAGCTCTAAGAGCTAAAGGGATTAAGGGATATGAAGGGAAGGGGGGCATCAGGATATTGAATTTGATGACAAACATGATCAAAATGATGGAACAGGCTCTTGGGCCGAATGGCCTACTCCTGCTTATAGTTTCTAATCCATGAATGAATAAAAATACTATTTGGACATTTAAATCCAATATTAATGTTCCTTATTGCACACTATGTAAAATTTTTAAAAAGATATTTCTATTCTTCAAAGTCATCACTTCAGCAATGGTACTTTGCTGTATATTACAGACTAGCTCAAACTAAAGGAGCAATTCCATAACTGCTGGGTCACTATTATTGTGACACAAAGCACTGTAATGTTTTGCAATAACCTTTTCCAATTAGCAGTATAAAATGTGCAGTTAGCAAGACATTTTAATGTAGGAAATATGAGTTTTAAATAGGGCCTTAAATATATTCCAGTCAGCGCAATTTGAAAGAGACAAAGAGTTGCTGTACAGATCATTTTATTCAATTGAACAACACTGAGAAAAATGACCTTGTGTTCAATAATTTTTTTCAGTAAGTGTGTGTAGTGGTTACTTCCATCGACAAGCCACTTGCAATCATGAAAAAACATCAAATATTGGTCAATAAATATTACAGAAAAGTTTAATTCATTTTGGTTAATGCCACCACCTCTTCCCTTTTACGCACTGTGGCCTTGTAGCACTTGGTAGTAGCAATGTGATCTTGTGAAATTAAATGAAAAGTCGGGACAATTGAATGTCAAGGTCATTAACCTTTTCCTTAGCTTGATAAAATTCTGCTGCTATCCTATTGCACCATTAAAGAGCTTTTACATTTAATATTTGGAAAAATTATAGACAGCACCTCAGAACTGAAGCTCAAAATTAACGCATCTAATTATTCATTCTCCAATAAGTTAGAATGTTCTTTACATCATTCCATGACCAAATCAGGTGAGAATTTTCCTGATCTGTTTATGCAGCAAAATGCTCAAAAATTGACTCCCATTAAAATTTTATTTCCCACCCTCTTCCACCTGTAATCAGCAACTTGTTGTGTTAAATGGTAAATTAGCATCTGCATTCCATTACTCTGTGGAATAACATGGTCTAATATGCCAATAGAGCTTGTTTTAATAGATGACTTTCTTGCCTGAACCAGAAGGTTGTAATTTCAATTGCATTCTAAACTTAGTGTGTCAAATCATAGAATCCCTACAGTGCAGGAGACAGCCATTTGGTCCATTGAGTCTGCACCGACCACAATCCCACCCAGGCCCTATCCCCCCCCGTAAGCCCCACTATTTACCCTGACATGAAGGGGCAAGTTAGCATGACCAATCAACCTAACCCGCACATCTTTGGAGTGTGGGAGAAAAATCGATGCACCCAGGGGTAACCCACACACAGTGACCCGAGGCCAGAATTGAACCCGGATCCCTGGAGCTGTGAGGCAGCAGTGCTAACCACTGAACCACCGTACCACTAATACTCTTGTCAGACTCAGTTATGATGTTAAACCACTGATGTGCTAATGCGTACTTGAATCATTAAAAATCTCATGGCAGGAACTTTTCTCCACAGACAAAAAAATCTTAGGTCATTTCTTCTGTTTGTTAGATTGAGATGTGTAAAAAAAAAGCTACAAAGTAACTTGTTAACTGTGCTTTGAGTCATGGTAAAAGATGTGTTGTCCCTCCCCTTAACATATTGTACCACCATTCTAGAATTAAACACTATTGGATGGCTGAGTTGCTCAACTATGTCAGTAATTTTATTGCTTCAACCTTGGGGAGTAGATTTTAGCCTCTTTTTAGGTATGGTGTGACTATGATAGGATTAAAAGGTCTTCTGTAATATACCTTCATTATTATCTCGGGGGGTATGCAGTGTGTCAGAAGCTCATACAATCGGCCACGCACTTCAAGCAGCCTAAAAGGAAAGACATGATAAATTCAACAAAACAAAATATATTAGCACAAATTATGCTTTTCCAGGTTAAAGGAATATATCCTAATCAAAGTGCTATAAATAAATGGAGGCAACATAATTGCCTTCATAGTTTTCCTACAAACTGTCTCAAAAATTCTGCATGTAAAGTTTCTATCTAATACAGTATAGCATTTATGTGGATCGTATTTTATTTGACCAGACTTCGCAAAACTTCCTTAGAAATCTGATACCATGAAATGTTATGTTGTTTAAACATTGTCAAACCAGAAAGATGAGGAATGCTATATTAAAAAATATCTCAAGAAGGTAATTTATAAAATCAAAGATGTGCGGGTTAGGTTGATTGGCCATGCTAAATTGACCCCTAGTGTCAGGGGGATTAGCAGGATAAATACATGGGGTTACGGGGATAGGGCCTGGGTGGGATTGTTGTTGGTGCAGGCTCGATGGACCAAATGGCCTCCTTCTGCACTACAGGGATTCTATGATTTGTGAGGCAATTAAGTATAGAACATGTACATTTAAAAGGTTTTTCTTACAGTATTCTTTAATTTCCATATGAAATTTTATGTATAAGCCATATCATCTATCACCTTACCATTGCCTAAAGACACACAAAATTGTGCTTCTCTGATGCAGGAGGAAGGGGAATAAAAGGAGAAATGAGGAAGGAATCAGAACATATCACTGTAGTAATATGTTCCCATCGACATAATATCAAAAGGGAGTCAATTAATGTTGCAGTTGCCAAGAAAGGAAATAAAGGAAAACAAAGGATGGAAAATAAGGATTATTGCACCTTTTGTACTTAGGATACCTCAGCTTGTTGTATATGGGCAATGGATTACCTTTTAAATAAGTGAATATTGTGATGTAGGCAAACAATATTAGTTTTTAACCACTAAGTTCATAAACAGCAGTGATAAATATTACTCGGCCAGACTTGAGTAGGAAGAAAATACAATAAATTGGACAAGAGCTTTTGGCACCTGCTCACCCACACAAAAACATGAAAATCAGGAAGCTGCAATCCAATTTCTTGGGCTCTTCCGCAATTTGTCTTATACCAGTAGTTCAGAAGAAATTTGATAATGAAATTTTATTTGGTCTTGGAGATTGAACAAATACTTTTATTTTCTCTTTGTCTCATCTTTCTTTCCTGCACATGATATACATGGAAGAATGTTCATCTAAATCCAATAACGTAATTCAATCTGATTGGTTGAAGACATGCGCTGTTCTTTGCCCTATTCACAAAAGCACTATTTCAGACATCTGACAACTGATGAGATGAGTGCCACTCATTGCTGACTGCAATCTGGACCAATAAAATGTCAACTCTGACTGGCAAGGTGAAAGTTCAGGGCCATGTGCACAGGAGTTAGAAAACTTGCAACTGGTCAATCATGCACGGAAAACAGCTGTGGTCAACATGGAGCTTAATTGGCTGAACACTGACATAGCATACAAACAACAGAAAAGTCTTGCTCAGAATGGATCACTGGAAGAAAAACATGTTCATTTGGCAGGGAAAAAGTTCAAAGGAAACATGTGAGCAGAGTGTATGTAGGATTTGCTGCAAGGAAACTGCTGCTCTCAATGATAAAACAGTGCAGAAATAGTTCATAATGCGCTCTCTCAATTCAAACCGGGTCAGTTAACATCACAAATGTTTATGCTCTAACTCTGTGCTCCACTAGGGGCAAAAGATCGGTCCTATGAGGAGCTTGACAATGTTAACAGGACATCTAGACAGAACATCTTTGCCCATTTGGGATTTCAAGCATCATAGTACAGGAAAGATAAATGAAAGCGGACTAGAGTTGTGTGTCACTGACACCTTTTTTCAGAAACAAACCATGCTCCAATGTGTTCTGGAGATATCCAAAAATCAGGACAATGCCACAAGGTATGATCATTCATGTCACACATGCCACTGTGGGGTGGCACAGTGGTTAACACTGTTGCCTCAGTGCCAGGGACCTGGGTTCGATCCCAGCCTCAGGTCACTGTCGGTGTGGAGTTTGCACGTTCTCCCTATCTGCGTGGGTTTAGGTGAATTGGCCACGTACTGGTTAGGTGAATTGGCCATGCTAAATTCTCCTTCAGTATACCCGAACAGGCACCGGAGTGTGGCGACTCGGGGATTTTCACAGTACCTTCATTGCAGTGTTAATGTAAGCCTATTTGTGACTTTGAGAATACTTTTAAAAAATTTATTTATTAATGAAGAGAGCTACAACAGCACTGACTGCAATATAGATCATTCCTTGTATGTACCAGGGTTAGGATGCAACTCTGGAAGCTTTTTCATTCAAAGCAGGAAGGCAGTCCTCATAATCACCATGAGCCATACTGCTTTTCCAGGTAAGGATCAACAGTTTCCCCGACTCGATTGAAAAGACACTGTCAAGCGTTCCCACACAATGCAGAAGCAAGTGGAATATATTTTGGAACATTTGCAACACGGCGAGATAGAGCAAGAAAACTCATTAACACACAAAACTACTTGAAGTAAAACCCAACAAACTGCTTACGTGTCTTATCAGTGACTATTAGTTACTACTTTGCCTGATTATCCAGAAGTCCTTTGACACAGAGAATGCTAGAGACATGCACTATTGGATTTAAAAAGGCAACAGGTCCATCAGCAAAGAAAACAACCCCACTCATCACTAACTGCAATAAATGGTTGGAGCAGAGGGTAGAACATTCATTTGAGAAAAACTCACCAAGGAAGCTCTGGACACAATAGAGGGTCTGACTGTTACGAAAGAATTGAATACCAAACCCACAGTAGGGAGCTTAGTAAAGCTACTGACTTGCTTGCTACCAGCAAAGCTTCAGGTAATGTTATGCTACCTGAACAATATGTACAGGAAGTCGGCACTCCTGCAACATCATGAAAAACCTCTCTGCTGGCGGGAGGGAGCAATGCCTCAGGCTGTGTGAAATGCAAAGATTGTGACCCAGTACAAGAACAAGGGTGACCATAGTAATTGCAACATCTATCAAGGCATCACACTGCTAAACGTTTGTCGAAAAACAACTGTCTTGTCCTGGTCAGACTGCAGTTCATGGCTGAATGCATTTATCCCAAATGTCAATGTGGTTTCAGAACTGGGAAATCCACAATCAACATGATCTTTGCAAGTCGGCAGCTGCAAGAGAAATGAAGCAAACAAAGGAGACCACCACATATTGGTTTTATTGATCTCAACATGTGAGCAGAAGCAGCCTATTTAAGCAGAAGAAAATTCTGCTCAGTGCATTCTCCACTTTCTATGACAAGATCATAGAATCACGAGATCATAGAATCCCATTCGGCCCATTGAGTCTGCACTGACCACAATCGCACCCTATTCCCGTAACCCCACATATTTACCCTGCTAATCCCTGACACTAGGGTCAGTTTACCATGGCCAATCAACCTAACCCGCACATCTTTGGACAGTGGGAGGAAACCAGAACACCCCGAGGAAACCCACGCAGACATGGGGAGAACGTGCAAACTCTACACAGACAATGACCCGAGGCTGGAATCGAACCCGGATCCCTGGCGCTGTGAGGCAGCAGTGCTAGTCACCCGGTGATGGACAAGTTATGACGAGACAGTACCAGAACGCCTTGAGAACCTAAAGAGGTGTGAAAGTTGTACCACATTTCAATCCGACTGAGAACGTCAAACAGCAAATCTACCAAGCCCATGGCCTCTGAAGCCTAGACAATATATATTAAGCAGGAGAAAGATTGAACAATTTTGCACTTTCACTGTCCCAGATTTATCCTTCAAATCTCCTGGCAGGAAAAAGTCACAATTTCAGAAGCCCTGGAGTATGCTAGTTCCATCAGCACATGTACATTACTAAGCCAAGAATGTCTGTGCTGGCTTGGCCACATTCATAAGATGGAAGACAACTGTATATCCAAAGATGTTCTGCACTGAACGAGCCACTGGGTCAAGATCTGCTGGACATCCATACATCTGTGGCAAGGACACCTGCAATTGAGATATGAAGTTGGCAGACAGTGACATTCAGAACTGGGAGATATTTGCCGGTGGCAGTGACCTCTGGAGGCTGAGAACAGAAAGAAGTCTCACAACACCAGGTTAAAGTCCAACAGGTTTATTTGGCAGCACAAGCTTTCGGAGCGCTGCTCCTTCATCAGGTGAGTGAGGACTTGTGTTCACAAACAGGGCATATATAGACACAAACTCAATTTACAAGATAATGGTTGGAATGTGAGTCTTTACAGGTAATCAAGTCTTATACGTACAGGCAATGTGAGTGGAGAGACGGCCAAGCACAAGTTAAAGAGGTGTGTATTGTCTCCAGCCAGGACAGTTGGTGAGATTTTGCAAGCCCAGGCAGGTCGTGGGGGTTACAGATAGTGTGACATGAACCCAAGATCCCGGTTGAGGCCGTCCTCACGTGTGCGGAACTTGGCCATCAGTTTCTGCTCAGCGATTCTGCATTGTCGTGAAGGCTGCCTTGGAGAATGCTGACCCAAAGATCAGAGGCTGAATGCCCGTGACTGCTCAAGTGTTCCCCGACTGGAAGGGAACACTCCTGTCTGGTGATTGTCGAGCGGTGTTCATTCATCCGTTGTCATAGCGTCTGCGTGGTCTCCCCAAATGTACCATGCCTCTGGATATAAAGGATGTCCTGAGGCATGGTACATTGGGGAGACCATGCAGATGCTACGACAACGGATGAATGAACACCGTTTGACAATCACCAGGCAGGAGTGTTGCCTTCCAGTCAGGGAACACTTCAGCAGTCACGAGCATTCAGTCTCTGATTTTCAGGTCAGTGTTCTCCAAGGCAGCCTTCACGACACACAACAATGCAGAATTGCTGAGCAGAAACTGATAGCCTAGTTCCGCACACGAGGATGGCCTCAACTGGGATCTTGGGTTCATGTCACACTATCTGTAACCCCAACGACTTGCCTGGGCTTGCAAAATCTCACTAACTGTCCTGGCTGGAGACAATAACACCTCTTTAACTTGTGCTTGGCCCTCTCTCCACTCACATTGAACAAAGAACAATACAGCACAGGAACAGGCCCTTCGGCCCTCCAAGCCTGCGCCGCTCATGTGCCCAACTAGACCATTCGTTTGTATCCCTCTATTCCCAGTCTGTTCATGTGGCTATCTAGATAAGTCTTAAACGATCCCAGCGTGTCCGCCTCAATCACCTTGCTTGGCAGTGCATTCCAGGCCCCCACCACCCTCTGTGTAAAATACGTCCCCCTGACATCTGTGTTGAACCTTGCCCCCCTCACCTTGACCCCTTGTGTTCGTCACCTCCGACCTGGGAAAAAGCTTCCCACTGTTCACCCTATCTATGCCCTTCATAATTTTATATACCTCTGTTAGGTCGCCCCTCATCCAGTTTACCCAATCTCTCCTCATAGCCAAGACCCTCCATACCAGGCAACATCCTGGTAAACCTTTTCTGTACTCTCTCCAAAGCCTCCACGTCCTTCTGGTAGTGTGGCGACCAGAACTGGACGCAGTATTCCAAATGTGGCCTAACCAACGTTCTATACAGCTGCAACATCATATGCCAACTTTTCTATTCTATGTCCCTTCCAATAAAGGCAAACATGCCATATGCCTTCTTGACCACCTTCTCCACCTGTGCTGCCACCTTTAAGGATCTGTGGACTTGTACACCCATGTCCCTCTGTGTGTCTATACTCCTGATGGTTCTGCCATTTATTGTATAGCTCCCCCTTACATTAGATCTACCGAAATGCATCACTTCGCATTTATCTGGATTAAATTCCATCTGCCATTTCTCCGCCCAATGTTCCAGCCTATCTATATCCTGCTGTATTCTCTGACAATGTTCATCACTATCCGCCACTCCAGCAATCTTTGTGTCATCTGCAAACTTACTGATCACACCAGCTACATCTTCCTCCAAATCATTTATATATCACAAACAGCAGAGGTCCCAGTACAGAGCCCTGCGGAACACGACTAGTCACAGACCTCCAACCGGAAAAAGACCCCTCCACTGTTACCCTCTGTCTTCTCTGGCTAAGCCAGTTCTCCACCCATCTAGCTAGCTCACCTTTAATCCCGTGAGATTTAACCTTTTGCACCAGCCTGCCATGAGGGACCTTGTCAAACGCTTTACTAAAATCCATATAGACGACATCCACAGCCCTTCCCTCGTCAATCGTTTTTGTCACCTCCTCAAAAAACTCAACCAAATTTGTGAGGCTTGACCTCCCTCGTACAAAACCATGCTGTCTATCGCTAATGAGATTATTCCGTTCTAAATGCACATATATCCTATCTCTAAGAATCTTCTCCAACAATTTCCCTACCACGGACGTCAAGCTCACTGGCCTATAATTACCCGGGTTATCCTTGCTACCCTTCTTAAATAACGGGACCACATTTGCTATCCTCCAATCCTCTGGGACCTCACCTGTGTCCAGTGAAGAGACAAAGATTTCTGTTAGAGGCCCAGCAATTTCATCTCTTGCCTCCCCGAGGAGTCTAGGATAGATGCCATCTGGCCCTGGGGATTTGTCTGTCTTAATGTTTCCTAAAAAACCTAACACTTCCTCCCTTGTAATTGAGACTTTTTCTAACGGGTCAACACATCTCTCTGAGACACTACTGGTCAACATGTCCCTCTCCTTTATGAATACTGATGCAAAGTACTCGTTTAGGATCTCTCCTACTTCCTTTGGTTCTCAGCATAATTCCCCTCCTTTGTCCCCGAGAGGTCCGATTCTTTCCCTAACAACCCTCTTGTTCCTAACGTATATATAAAATGCCTTAGGATTCTCCTTAATCCTGTCTGCCAAGGACATTTCGTGACCCCTTTTTGCCCTTCTAACTCCCTGTTTGAGTTCTTTTCTACTTTCTCTGTATTCCTCCAGTGCTCCATCTGTTTTTAGCTGCCTGGATCTCATGTATGCCTCTTATTTATTTTTGATTAGACCCACAATTTCACTGGTTATCCACGGCTCCCGAATCCTACCTTTCCTATCCTTCCTCTTTACAGGCACATGCCTGTCCTGCAGTCCTAAGAATTGCTCCTTAAAAGACTCCCACATGCCAGATGTGGATTTACCCTCGAACAGCCTCTCCCAATCAACAGCCACCAAATCCTGCCTAATCCGGCTGTAGTTAGCCTTCCCCCAATTCAACACCTTACCCATAGGACAACACTCATCTTTTTCCATTACTATCCTAAAGTTTACAGAATTGTGGTCACTATTTGCCACATGTTCCCCTACTGAAACTTTGATGACCTGACCGGGATAATTCCCCAGTACTAGGTCCAGTATAGCCCCCTCTCTAGTTGGAGTGTCAACATATTGTTCCAAAGAACGTTCCTGTACGCATTTTATAAATTCTTCCCTGTCCAGGCCCCCAGCCCGGAGCGATTTCCAGTCTATACAAGGGAAATTAAAGTCTCCACTACAACAACCCTATTTTTTCTGCACCTGTCCAGAATCTCCTTACAGTCCAAAGATGTGCGGGTTAGGTTGATTGGCCATGCTAAAATTGCCCCTTAGTGTCCTGGCATGCGTGGATTAGCGGGTAAAATATGTAGGGATATGGGGGTAGGGCCTGGGTGGGATTGTGGTCGGTGCAGACTCGATGGGCCGAATGGCCTCTTTCTGTACTGTAGGGTTTCTATATTTCTATATCCGTTCCTCAACTTCCCGTGGGCTGTTGGGAGGCCTGTAGTATACCCCCAGCATAGTGACTGCGCCCTTCCTGTTTCTGAGCTCCACCCACAGTGACTCGTTACCTGACCCTTCCAAATTGTCCACCCTCTGTACCGCTGTAATATGCTCCCTAACTAGCATTGCTACTCCATCTCTCCTAGCCCCTCCTCTGTCTTGCCTAAAACACTTATACCCCGGAATATTCAGCTGCCAGTCCTGTCCTTTTAACCAAGTCTCCGTCACTGCAACCACATCCAAGTTCCACGCAAGCATTAAGGCTCTAAGCTCGTCTGTCTTGCCCGTGACGCTCCTTGCATTGAAACAGATGCACTCCAGACCCACTGAGGTCATCCTCCCCCAGAATGCTCTTCCTCTTATCATAGAATCATAGAAACCCTACAGTACAGAAAGAGGCCATTCGGCCCATCGAGTCTGCACCGACCACAATCCCACCCAGGCCCTACCCCCACATATTTACCCACTAATCTCTCTAACCTACACATCTCAGGACACTAAGGGCAATTTTTAGCATGGCCAATCAACCTAACCCGCACATCTTTGGACTCTGAGATAGCCTTGTCTTGGCCCCAACCTCGTCCCCAGCCTCTATGCTTATTGACCTATTGTTCTGATCCCCACCCCCCTGCCACATTAGTTTAAACCCACCCGAACCACACTAGCAAAACTCCCAGCTAGGATATTCGTGCCCCTCCAGTTTAGGTGTAACCCGTCCTTCTTGTACAGGTGCCATCCTCTCTTAAAGACTTCCCAGTGATCCACGAATTTGAAACCCTCCCTCCTGCACCAGTCCTTTAGCCACACGTTCAGCTGTACAATCTCCCTGTTCCTAGCCTCACTAGCACGTGGCACTGGGAGTAGTCCGGAGATCGCTACCCTAGAGGCCCTGCTTTTTAGCCTACTACCCAACTCCCTGAATTGCTCTCGCAGGACCTCCCTGCTCTTTCTGCCTACGTCATTTGCACCAATGTGGACAATGACGTCTGTCTGGTTACCCGCCCCTTTTAGGATGCTTCCTACTCGCTCAGAGACATCCAGGACCCCGTCACCAGGGAGGCAGACTACCATCCTGGAGTCTCGTTCGCGCCCACAGAACCGCCTGTCTGTGCCTCTAACTATTGCATCCCCCACTACTATTGCTCTCCTAGTCCCCCTCTTTCCCTTCTGAGGCACAGAGCCCGATTCCGTGCCAGTGACCTGGTCACCCGTGGCTTACCCCTGGAGGGTCATTCTCCCCCCCCCCCCCCCCCCCCCCCCCCCCCCCACCCCACAGTATCCAAAACGGTATACTTATTTTGTAGGGGGACAACCACAGGGGATCCCATCACTGACTGCTCTCTCCCCTCCTCTCTCCCGTCTGTCACCCATCCCTTACTGTTAAGGGGGACAACCACTGGGGTACTCTCTGGTACGTGACCGTGACCCACGTGTCTTCCTCTCGTGGCCCTGGTGTGACGACCTGCCTGTAACTTCTATTAACTTCTCATTTTCCCTGACTGGATTAAGGTCATTGGGCCACAGCTCCAGTTCCCTAACGCGGTCTCTCAGGAGCTGCAGTTCGACGCACCTGGCGCAGATATGGACTTCCTGGAGGCTAGGCGACTCCATGAACTCCCACATCCAACAGCAACAAACTGGCCTCCCACTCATAATTACCCCTTTCTTTAAATTACTGGAAGAACGAAGAACAGAATCTACCCTGCCTCTGCCCGTTAAGCCAAAGCCCTTCAGCTCTCACTCTGCTCCCTGCTCACTCCGCTGCCCGCTGAATAGTGTGGCCTGCTTTTAAACCTCCCGCACGCTAAAAAAAACTCCAAAAAACCCTTCCCAGAACACCCCGCGGCCTACTTCCGGTTTACAGTTGGAAAATTTAATAAATAAATCCCGCGAAAATGTAATTTAAAGGTCAATTTCTCACCCTAGCACTCCTGCAACAAATCGCTCCTCCTTGCCTCGCTGCAGAAGAACAATGAACATTGTCTGTACCTTTAAGACTTAATTAACTGTAAAGACTCGCATTCCAACCATTATCTTGTAAATTGAGTTTGTGTCTATATATGCCCTGTTTGTGAACACAAGTCCTCACTCACCTGATGAAGGAGTAGCGCTCCGAAAGTTTGTGCTGCCAAATAAACCGGTTGGATTTTAACCTGGTGTTGAGACTTCTTACTATGCTTACCCCAGTCCAACGCCGACATCTCCACATCATGAGAACAGAAAACCAGAGGCCAGCAATCTCACACTTCCTTCTCAGCCACTGCCTTCATCTGCAGGAAGTGAGACAGTGCCAGGTCTTCTAAGCCTCATCAGGCAATGTTTAATTCAAGAGTTGATCACAAAGGTACAAATCTTCATCTCACCAGATGGAAGGCTCTCAGAGATGGATGTTTGAAGATAAATGCTGGGAGCATTCCACTATTTTTTTGAATACTGCTATGGGATCTCAAGTTCACTCGAGGGGACAAGTGACTTTAGTCCATGTCTAAAATTGACACTCAAATGTCTGGCTAGTTTATATGCTCAAATATTGGAGTGGATCTTGAGTCCATGATCTGCTAAGTCAAAGACTTGAGATTAGTAACAAGTATGCACAAGAAAAATTGCCAAAGTACAGATCCAATCTAACATCAATACCTGGCAACTTAATAGGATTTATCAGGGCAAATTAAGCCATGCTTATGCCAAGAATATTCTAATAAACAGTAGGGCATTACTTTAGAAGTTGTGCTGCTGGGGGAGGCTTCTTGATTGTTTTTTGAGGAAGTAGCATCCTGCAAGGACAGTAGATGTAGTGCTTAGGTCGCAAAGGAAATAATGAAAGTAGGAATTAAATGCAATACTAATTTCCATTTCAAACTGGCCAAAGGAAAGGAGCAGATATTCAAGTTTTTTTTGGGTGTGGTAGGCACCGGGTAAAACAGAAAGAGCATCCTGGTATGGGGAACAGATAAAGCTTAGAATTGGACTAATTGATGCAGACAAATTAGAGGCAGATTGATGCCCCTTAACACTCATTGCCTAATCTTTTGCCATAAAGTTGTTAGGAAATGGATTTATTACTGCAATCAGTATAAAATCCCTCCCAAACAGCACTGTGGGTATGTCAACACACGGATTGATTTGATTTATTATTGTCACATGTATTAACATAGTGAAAAGTATTGTTTCTTGCGCGCTATACAAAGCATACTGTTCATAGAGAAGGAAAGGAGAGAGTGCAGAATGTAGTGTTACAGTCATAGCTAGGGTGTAGAGAAAGATCAACTTAATGCAAGATAAGTCCATTCAAAAGTCTGACTGCCTCAACAACAATTTGCATTTGTAACCATGCTTTTAATGGCATACATCAGCAATGTAATCAGACAAAAATTGGCACCACGCTAAAGGAGGAGATTTTGGGAAGAAGCTGTTCTTGAGTTGTTTGATAGGTGACCTCAGACTTTTGTATCTTTTCCCCGACAGAAGAAGGTGGAAGAGAGAATGTCCGGGGTTCATGGAGTTCTTAATTATGTTGGCAGCTTTGCCGAGGCAGCGGCAGCAGTTCAAGAAGGCAGCTCACTGGCAATCAGGGATGGGTAATAAATGCTAGCCCGCCAGTGACACCCACATCCCATGAATTAATTTAGAAAATATATTTTTCCAAGCAATCAATGGAATTAATTTTAAGAATGATTTCATTTTGTCCTATTGCTAATGCTAGCCATAAGCTACATCGCACCAAGTCCGAATTATCCATCGTCTCCATCTGCAGCAACTTACATGAGCTCTCAGTCCACTAATGTCTCAATTTTAAAATTCTTATCCTTGCATTTTAATTACTCCAAGGCTGTTGTTCTCCCTTAACATTCTCCAGTCCTACAGCAGAGTACATTCAATGAACTCTACTTATTGTGAATCCTCCACTTCTCCCGGTCACTGATAGGACTATCTTCAGCTGTCAAGGTCCCAAGTTCTGGAATTTCCCTCTCAAACCTCTTCACTCCTCTCTTCTCCTTTAAGACACTGCTTAAAACCTCTCTAACTGTCCCAAAATCTCCTCCTTTAGCGTGGTGCCAATTTTTGTCTGATTACATTGTTGATGTATGCCATTAAAAGCATAGTTACAATTGCAAATTGTCGTTGAAGCAGTATGTGAAACTGGGAGTATAACTCAAGTCTAATGCTCTCCTGGTCAGACTTCCATTTTCCACCTTTCATAAATCAACTAATTAAAATGCTGCATATGTCCTAAACTGTCACAAGTTCTGCTATCCATTACGCCCCCCTATATAGACTTACATAGGCTTCAGACCTTGCCATTTTAATCTCAAAATTAAGACTGTCATAACAGTATTTGCTATGTGTAGCTTCATTCCTCCAGATCTACAACCTCACCTGCTCTCACTCCAGCCTCCAATGCATTCCCACCTTTACCTGACCATTGGGTTTATTCTTTAAGAATTCCTGTATTTTTAAGATCCTTCTTAAAACCCAACTCTGCTCCTCCAAATCTCTCAACTGGATACCTTAGACAGCTTCCCCACACCATTAAGTTTACTTGTGCATCAGTACTGGGGTACAGATTTCTCTGTGACAAGCCCCCCCCAGTCCATATCAGCTGGTGTGTGAAGCATACAATTTCTGTCTATTTTGTCTCATGTTCCAAATGCTGACTTCAGAGCCCCCATTAAGAGGAAGTGAAACTTCCTTAGAAAAAAGGAAAGTTTAAAATACCAAAATGAGCCTCAGAATTAATGGAATGGTCAACCATTAGCTCTCTCAGCTTTGAAAAAAGATCTGATGAGAGGAAGTAATTTCGATCATGGGAAAAATCTGCTGAAGCAGTTGAATAGATTGCAGGTCAAAATGCAAGTGTAAATCCCTCCACTTTTGGTGGCAGAAAAATAAAATTTCATGAGGTTTACCTTTGCGGTGTTTGCTGGCTGACAATAGCATTAGCAGTTTCTCGGAGATATATTTCCCAGTCTGTCTCAGGAATATCCTGATCTGTCGAAAATGGATATCTAAGAGCATAAAAATGTTTAAAAGTCAAGAAAAATCAAAGCAATCTAGATTTGCTTGCCACATAGTTCCTTTCTATTTTTTAAGGATCAAATGCAGTCGCTGGAACTGGTAGAAATTGATGTAGTTTCAATTTTGCTATTTTCAAATTACTTTTTGTAATGACGATTGTGAAAATTCAAAGTTCACAAATTTGCAAAGTACACCCTCGATGAGTAATCCAGGCATGGACAATCCAGAGCACAAGAGCCCAAATCCCACAATGGTAGTTTGAGAATTTGAACTCATGTAAATTAATAAATCACCACCTTCTCAAGGGAAACTAGGAATAAGCAATGAAATGCTAGTGTTGCTAACGATACCCGCAACCAAAGAATGAATATAAATATTTTAAAAATCAACCTTACTTACTGTTGAACCCTGCAGGCTTCACACATAAGCAATGCTTTTCTAAGGTTGCGATTGGATTTTTCTGCAATTTTCTTGGCCAGTTCTTGAGGAAGTAAGAGACCTTCTTTCTTGCAAACCCCACTCAGCACATGACAAATCTGGGAACAGATGAGTTCTAATCGTCACTGTTGCACATCACCTCAAATTCTGAGAATACTTTACACCACAGAAAATACTGCAACTTCATTATTCAGGCCATCAATTTCCCCAAGTTTTATTCAGATGCCATTTTACACCATCACTTAAGTCACCAGGTGCAATTATTAAATAGTCAAATTGTCGGAAATGCAAAAAAATGAAGTATTTAAAGGGTTTGCTATTAAAGGAATATTGACAATGGTTACCCATTTTTGGTCAAGTTTTATTTTTGAAGGCTGCAATGGCAAAGCATTTAATGAATCAGTCATTTTGCTGTTGATAAAATATGATGTTTCTGCCATTTAAGCAATTACTTATTCTGTCATGATTCAATCTTCAAAATTTTTTTGAAAACCCCAAACAAACTTTTAAACTCTCGGGCTACTGGCTGTTTGACAAGAGAAAATAATTTTTCCGTGTGCGCCTCACCAAAAATTCTTAATTTAGAAAACCTATAGTCAGATCCCAATCAACACTGTTGCTTGTAATGAAGAGAATTCTCTTAGCCTGACATTTTGAAAAAAAATGGTAAGACTGAAAAACAACGCAGAACTCTGCAGTTGCACAACCCAATTTTCACTCCAGATCTTGAAGCCTCAGAATTAAAAAAGGTAAGTGGCATTTACTCCATTACTCTGGCGGGGCCTGATAGAGCCAGCAAGGCCAGCTCCACAGAGATCAGGGCACCCTTACAGAAGCTGAACAGCACCCAGCCCCCCCAACATAAATATAAGGACCCCCCTCTCGAGCATTGGGGATTAACCCCCCCCCCTCAGCGGAGGTGACAGGGTTCTCCTTCCCCCACCTACCCAACAACAGGGCACCCACCCCTTCATAAGCATTGGACAACCTCCCTCACCCCCCACAGCAGGCATCGGAGCAACCACCCCTCTCCCTACCCCCTTGCAGGTATTGGGACGAATCCCCCCCCCCCCCCCCCACCCCCCTCACCGCAGTCCCAGGGGCAAGTTCCCCATTCTCAGGCATCAACCCTCCTCAACACACAAGGGGAACGTCTCCCATAGTGCTGCCCAGAAGGCCCACCACTGGCAACTGTCCCCAGCACACTGCCAACCTATGGTAGGCAGGAATGCCCCTCCCCTTAGGGCTATACAATCTGGGGAAACCCCACAACTGAATCTTGTTTGTCAAACCCAGTTGTATTGAATATTCAGTGATGGAGAGAGCATCTGGCAGCAGGGGGCCTGGCTAATCATATTAAATGCATGCAAAACCATTAAAATGAGGTTTTCGTCCTTTGTAGTAAAGTTTATTTATTAGTGTCACAAGTAGGCTTACAGTAACACTGCAATGAATCCCCTAGTCGCCACACTCCGGCGCCTGTTTGGGTACACCGAGGGAGAATTTAGCATGGCCAATGTACCTAACCAGCACGTCTATTGGACTGTGGGAGAAAACCGGAGCACCCGGAGGAAACCCACGCAGACACGGGAGGACGTGCAGACTCCAGTGACCCAAGCCGGGAACCAAACCCAGGTTCCAGTGCTAACCACTTTGCCACTGTGCCGCTTTGAACCTTATGACATCACCAACGAGGGGCGTGGGAAATCAGGAAACACAATCTCTCTGCAAAGAATCATATTTCCCAATTCTCTCTGGATTTTACGCCTGTGTCAATGATCCCACGGATCACTAATGCGGGCACAAAATCGCCCTCCTAGTTTTTGTAGTTCAGAGGTTCTGAACTGAAAGCACATTTGGGGTTGCGAGCTTCCTTGAAGTAGAAATAGTGACTGCTGAAAAGTGATAACCAAGTCTGAATGCTCTGACTAGACAGCTGTAAACCCCTGGATCGTTGCCATCAAATAACAAGGGGATGATGATGAGTCCTTGGTTAGAAACTTCAGAAAATGTTTTAGTGGGTCCAAGATATTTATGAGCCAACTTGGCACAGGTAGAGACTGACATAGGCTCAATGCATGCAAAGGGCTGGACAATTCGAGAGGTCATGCAACTGCGTGAGGAAGGTGAGTGGTGGTTTCAAACTTTACTGTATGCCTGTTCCTTTCGGTTGGTACAGGTTCCTTACCCCACGATAGAAACTCTGCTGCATGGACACTAATTCTAAAAGAGGGGGAGTGTGACGGAGTGAGCGAGTTGGGAGGAGGGACTGCTGTGTTTGTATGTGAGTGGGTGTAGTGGGGCACGTGTGGGCATGCATGCAAGCCTCCATGTAGTGGGGAATTGATTTCAATGTTTGTGTGAGAGAGGCTGGCGGGGGGGGGGTGGTGAGATTCCACATTTTCTCACCTGGAAATATGGAGAACCTGGCTGAAACCTATATGGATACATACAATAACATTTTTACAAAGTACTTCAAAAGCTCATATTTATGTCGCACCATAATATGCAAACTTTATTTTATATACTGAATGTTCCCATGTTGTTTTATTGCAGTTTTCTTTTTACTGGTGTCTTTATTTTCAAGTGATAGAAATGGGGTCACATTGGAAAATAGCTGGAGAAGCACTGCCCTAGTCATTCCGATGAATATTTAAACAGACATCATATTTGGCCAAATAAAAACAGAAAGTGCTGGATAAACTCAGCAGGTCTGGCAGCATCTTGGATAGAACCAAAATTAATGTTTCAGATCTAAATGACCCTACTACAGAACCTTATTTGCATTTTCTGATGGACATAAAAAGACAACATGATTTGAAGAGTCTGGCCAATTTTCTGGGATGCATTAGCGCCACTGATAGAACATTATAGCTGTCATTGTTAAATTTCTTAAATCATTTGAAAAACTAGACTTACAAAAAAACACGGGGAGAGAGAGAGAGAGAGTAGGACAATTTCTGATTACACACTGCCCATTTTTTGTTTCTATTGACTTCAACAGAAATGAAAATCAGGCATGAAAGTTTGCCTCGTAACTAAAGTAAAAACAAACCTATTTCCAGGACTAAATGAAAAACCACTGAAGATTACACAAAAAAGTTATAATGCGTGTATTTGGTTCCTGATCACTCACCAACACTGACTATAGCTGAACTATAAATGTACCTTAAATGCCTCAGTTTCGAAGCCTCGCTTCTCCTTGCCAACATGCAGGGCAGAATACGAATATTTGGTCTCATTCAGTCAGGAGACTGGGGCCACAGAATTTATATTACAGAAAATAAGATGAGATATTTAAAAAAGAAAACAGATCAAAGACTCAGAAACTCAGGGTAAGCCCGGATTATAATAATATGTAAAGTTGAAATCATTGTATAATTGTGGAACAATTGAAACACATCCTGGGAATTCAATTCTAAAAAAACCCAAATTGATGGCTTATTCAAGAATTCATTAACTAAAAAAACTTAAAACAAGAATTGCATTAAGCTAAATACACCTACTTCCTCAATGCTGGGTGCAGAGACTCGCACTGCAAGACATCGACTACGAATAGGAGTAATGACTTTTGATGTTGAGTTACAGCAAAGAATTAATCTGCAGGTAGACATGTACTTTTCCATAGTCCTCCTCAGAGCATGTTGGGCGTCCTTTGTTAATCTGTCAACTTCCGTCAGCAACACAACTGTCAAAACCATTAAAATTAGAACATTGCATTAGTTGCTTAGCTTCTTTCTTACACTATACATGTAGAGCACAAAAGTCTACAATAACTACTATAATGTATATGTAGTGCAAAGTCTGCAGTAACTATTATAATGTGCAACAATGTTTTACCAGAATAAAGGAAGAGTTAGAGGCTACGGTAGGCTAAGGGGGCGGGGGGGATTCTCCCACCCCGCCACACTAATTTTCTGGCGCAGCGAGGTGGGAGAATCTCGCGGACAGGCATTCGCGGGATTCGTACATGCATTCCCACTGTGCTCGCCTCTCCCAGCACTGGATTTCCCACGCCACCAGATCCATGTTGGAAACTGACGGGAAGACAGGTAAGTAATTTAAATCCCTATTTACATCTAATTTTAATGTAATTAGTGGGCCCAGGAACGGTTCGAGCTGGCCAGTAAATTGTGAGGCTGACAATGCGGGGCCACTGCACATCCTCCCAGGCAGGAATAGGCCCTGTCCCCTAGTCTTTAATGATATTCATGCTGGTGGCCTCTGCAGTGCACAGAGTGTGGGAGATTCTAGTCTGAACTCCCACTGAAAAAAACCCAGCATGAATTACTCCAGTTTCCCCATGAATTCAATACTTAGAATTATTTTGAATTGGAATAAATGGGTCTTTTTCCGAATGGCAGGCAGTGACAAGTAGGAACCCAGCTATTCACAACATATATTAATGACTTAGATGAGGGAACGAAATACAATATCTCCAAATTTGCAGATGACACTAAGCTGGGTGGAAGGGCGAGCCGTGAGGAGGATGCAGAGGTGTTTCAGTGTGATTTGGACAAGCAGAGCGAGTGGGAAATGCGTGGTAGATTATCTGAATGGCTATAAATTGTGAGGGGAATGTGCAACAACACCTGTGTCCCCTCAAACACTAGTCGCTGAAGGTAAGCATGCAGATGCAAAAGGCAGCAAAGAAGGCAAGTGATAGGTTGGCCTTCATAGCAAGAGGATTAGAGCACAGGAGCAGGGATGTCTTGCTCCAATTACATAGGGCTTGGTCACACCTGGAATATTTTGTGCAGTTTTGGTCTCCTTATC
This sequence comes from Mustelus asterias, assembly GCF_964213995.1. Classification (NCBI taxonomy): domain Eukaryota; kingdom Metazoa; phylum Chordata; class Chondrichthyes; order Carcharhiniformes; family Triakidae; genus Mustelus; species Mustelus asterias. The sequence continues at coordinate 95,936,954 of NC_135810.1, read as the reverse complement.
TGAGGAAGTGTGTTCTTGCTATGAAGAGAACAGCGGGAGTTTACCAGGCTGATTCCTGGGGTGGCCGGACTGACGCAAGAGGAGAGATTGCGTCGGTTAGGATTATATCTGCTGCACTTCAGAAGGGGGGACAGGGATCTCAGAAGCCTATATAATTCTAACAGATCTAACAGATGCAAGAAGGATGTTCCCAATGGTGAGGAAGTCCAGAACCAGGGGTCATAGTCTCAGGATCAGGAGTAAACTGTTTAGAACTGAGATGAGGAAAACTTTCTTCACCCAAAGAGTGGTAAGTCTGTGGAATTCACTACCACAGAAAGCAGATGAGGCAAAACATTATACGTTTTCAAGAAAGAGTTGGATATAGCTCTTGGGGAGTAAACTGTTTAGAACTGAGATGAGGAAAACTTTCTTCACCCAAAGAGTGGTAAGTCTGTGGAATTCACTACCACAGAAAGCAGATGAGGCAAAACATTATACGTTTTCAAGAAAGAGTTGGATATAGCTCTTGGGGAGTAAACTGTTTAGAACTGAGATGAGGAAAACTTTCTTCACCCAAAGAGTGGTAAGTCTGTGGAATTCACTACCACAGAAAGCAGATGAGGCAAAACATTATACGTTTTCAAGAAAGAGTTGGATATAGCTCTTGGGGAGAAAAGGATCAAAGGATACAGGGGAGGGGGGGATCCGGCTATTGAGTTGGATGATCATACTGAATGGCTGAATTCCACAGATTCATCACTCTGCGGGTGAAGAAATTTCTACAGCAAGAACATCCTTCCTCAGATGAAGAAAACAAAACGGCACACAATACTCCAGGTGTGGCCGCACCAACACCATATACAATTGCAGTAAAACATCCCTATTCCTATACTCAAATCTTCTTGCTGAAGACCAACATACCATTTGCCTTTACTGCCAGCTGTACCCACATACTTTTAGCGGCTGATGCACAAGGACACCAAGGTCTCGTTGAGTATCCATTTCTCTTAATTTCAATCCATTCAAATAATAATCTGCCTTCCTATTTTTGGTACTGAAGTGGATAAACTCCCATTTGTCTACATTATACTGCATCTGCCATGCATATGCCCACTTATTCAGCCTGTCCAAATCACGCTGAAGCATCTCTGCATCCTCCTCCAGGCCCACTCTCCCACCCAACTTTGTATCATCTGCAAACTTGGAGATCATACATTTAGTTCCCTCGTCCAAATCATGAATGTATAATTTGAACAGTTCTGCTCCTAGCACAGATCCCTGCGGTACCTCACTAGTCACAGCCTGCCAATTGGAAAAAGACCCATTTTTCCAACTCTTTGCTTCCCGAATGATAAACAGCTTTCTATCCATCTCAAGACATCATCCATAATCCCATGCGCTTTCATTTTACTTTGTAATCTGCAACGTGAGACCTTGTCGGAAGCCTTCTAAATGTCTAAATAAACCACATCCAGCAGTTCTCCCTGGTCTATTAATTACTGATCAACTCTACTCATTACATCTTCGAGGAATTCCAGTCAATTTGTCATTATGATTTCCCTTTCGTAAATCTTTGCTGACTTTGTCTGATTATACCACAATTTTCAAATGCAGTGAATCTGAAATCCTTGATAATGGATTCTAGTAGTAGTAGACAGAGCTGAAGTAGTTCTGGAGAAATGCACCTTTTTGTTGAAGTCGAAACTGGTGGAACTTGGGTTGAGGGGTAGCTGATGGGAATCTGTGAATGAAAGGAGCTGGAATTCTACCTCAAGGACTGGGTGGTTGAAACTGATATCTTATATGCTGAGTGGACCAGCCAATATATTCACAATTTAACATGCAATTTATACCGAATGTGACTCATCTGTTAATTGAAGTTTAATTTATGTTGCTTTTGGCATGATTGCTTCAGTACAAGTTATAAAAAGATGAAATCTTACAATTGATTTTTTTCATTGTGATTCTTCAGTAAATTCAGTTCTTTGGTTTATTGATATCCATGGAGATTGATACACGTGTATATACTTTCAAATTAGTGAAATCCATAAATTAGATCTCTCAATTATATCGTGTCTTACCTTTGAAGTCTCTTTGTGTACTTGTCTCAAGCTGCTGAGACTGTGCTACTGTTTTAATTAGTTCTTGAATAACCACTCTGTCACTGTTCCCAGCATCACTGTAACAGAAATGTAATTCTAGAATTCTAATCTGTTTTAAAATTGGAAATAACAGATGGTTGGAAGATGCAGAAGGTAAAGCAAATCTGATGCTCTCCAATATCCCACCCAAGCAGCCTTAATTTTCATGAGCTTTGATAGAGAGTATTAGTAATCATAGGAAAGAGACATCAAAACAAAGATCATCCGATCCTCATTCACATCAATCTAGGGTTACAGGATGGCTAACAGGAGGAGTAGGAATTGCAGCTGACCTTTCTCCTCCCAAGCCCAAGAATTTTGATGTAAATTGTAATAATCCTAGCATCAACGTGAGATCGGAAGGTGAACCTGGCACCACCACTCTATGACTAATCTACTTAGGCTCAGTTTAATCACGAGAGAAGCAGAATAAAATACTTCCAATTTCTTTGAAAGCCATACACATATTCGGCTGAAAAACATCCAAAAATGTATAATAGGGCAGTACCAATTCATGTGTCAATCATGTCAAGTCCCAACATAATAAAATATAGAAATATTAATTGGCATGCGTCACTGTGCAGAGAAAAAAATCCAAAGTAATGTTGAAAATGGGTTAAAAACTCACCTTTTCTGGGATCTGTTTAAATTCAGCCCAGATTGATAGCAAAAATAAATGAATCTTTTGCTAACTCTAGGGGCCTCATGTAAAACTAGTTCACAGTTTTTGAATATTTATTGCTGAAAAGAGACATGCTGCCAAATGCAAAAATGACAAATTTGAAGTGGTCACAACAATTCATACCACAGGACATAAAAGATGCCGATTGGCCAAGGTGCTGCTGTGGAGAAAGCAACAGGAATTATAGGCTCACTATGCTTCCAGGAAATTCAAAAAAGGCACAAAGCTTCAACATATTTTTGTTTAGAGAATGGGTCATTGGGTATCAACATATGCTGCTTCAAGAAAGTTGTAAATAATCAAGTGAGGAACTCAACCGGTTATCTTAAAATTGTTAATTTTGCAGATAAAGCTCGGCACAACATCGTGGGCCGAAGGGCCTGTTCTGTGCTGTACTGTTCTATGTTGTTAGTGTAGCTATTTGCATATGCAGGATTGTTCAGCAAGTGCTACCCAATCATAGAATCACATCCAAAAGTAGATGTTTTATTTTATTTCCTATTTTGTTTGCAAGCGTGTGCTGCCTGAGTACAGTCTGTACTCTGCCCATTACAAAAAGTCTGAGGAACATGTAGCTTGATTTGATCAGCCAATTGTTGAGATGTACAACCTACACACCCGGTATCATACCGCACTGAAATTCATATGCTCAATTGTGTGGTAGGCAGAAAGTCTTTTGGACTGACAGCAGCATCGTATTAGTGGAAATTATTTCTTGCATCGCCAGTGCATAGTAGCAGCATGAAACTGCTTGCTAACATGTTGTTCAAATTTTTAAGATACTTTTGCCTTTCGAGAGTAATTTAGGTAGACTGGCCATTTTCAGGTCTGAAAGTCGTGATCTTTGGCACATCTGAGTTATGCAAAATACAGCGAACAATGATTTGATCGCCAGTGTAATGATAATGTGCCTTTAAGTAGTATATTTATATCATGTTTCTTTTAAAGGGCATGTTTAAAATTTAGTTCTGTCTTGCAGGGTGACGGTTTACCTAGGGAAACTTCTAAGTTAGTAGGTAGGAGAACAAGATAAGTACTCATTTTAGACATGGAGTGTTTGTTTAAGCAGAGTTAATGCATTTTTGTTCACTTGGGTTCCCCCTAGGGTTTCAGAGTTGAGTTGAGTACACCATCAGCAGAGTTTACAATTTACAAGCCGACGAAAAACAACATGTTCGATTGTTCCATCTCAAAAGTGAATGGGAGCGAGGGATGGTGTACAAAGTTTTTTTTTTTAGTCAGGGCATCATGATCATGATAGAGAGCCAAAGGGACTGTTCCTGTGCTGTACTTTTCTTTCTTCTTAAACTGTGTAAGATCATGAACATATCAACCTTGTATCAGAATAGCACAGGGCAGGAGATTAGTGCTCTTTCCATCAAAAATGAATTTCTCATAGAAGTCAACGCAAAAGTTAGCAAGGGGAGATTACCTCGAGGGGATCCCATTGTTAGACCATCCATACATGGGAGTCATTAAACCTGAACTTGATTGCACAAGTTGCTAAGTTCATAACTTTAATGAATACAGATTCAGGAAATGGTATAGACTAGTATAGCGATCCAGCCCAAATGTAAACAGCTTTCTTCAGCAGCGTTCATAAATAACAATGTAGAACAAACTCAGACAAGGTATTGCTATCAGTATGTAGGCTGCATATAATCTTTGCAAAGGTGAAGGAATCCTTCACTGTGTATGTAGAAAATTCACTAAGAACTGGCTGAGCAACTAGTCATTGATAAAAAGGGTGCAATGGGCCATCACTTGTGTGCCTTAGGCAGCCTATACAACTTTCAACATGTGTACTTGCGTCCCTCACTCCTCTACTTTTCAGCTATGCTACCACAAACCAGTGTCCAATGTAGATGCGGAGTTCTTGAAACTAGGCTTAGTGGATCTAGCGCATGCATGTTGTGGAGTGATTTTTGCATGCATCGGGATTGTATGGAGGCATTATATGGCCTCCAGGTCAATCCAGACATGCATATTTGCAACCTGACAAAGGAACCCGAATAGTCATTCGCACCATTATGTTGAAGGTGAACACAGTACAAAATAGCTTTCTAATCATATACTAGAGGTGAAAAGTGAAATCTTCATCTTTTATCCTCCCCCCGCCCCCCAGACTCTGATTTGAATTTAGACCAGAGGACTGAAATTTGTTTCTTTATTCTTTCAAGGAGTCTGGGCATCACTGGCAAGGGCAGCATTTGTTGCTGCCCATCCCAATTGCCCTTGAACTGAATTGGCTTGCTAGGCTACTTCAGAGAGCAATTAAGAGCAAACCAAATTTCAATGGATCTGGAGTCGCATGTAGGTCAGACGAGGTAATGATGGCAGATTTCCTTCCTGAAGAAGATATTAGTGAAGCAGATGGGATTTTAATGACAATCAACGATAGTTTCACGGTCACCATTACTGAGATTAGCTTTATATTCCTGACTTTTAAAAAATTAACTGAATCCAAATTCCACCAGCTGCCATGGTGCGATTTGAACTCATGTCCCCAAAACATTGACTGTGTCTCTGAATTATTAGTTCCGCAACACGGCCACTGCTCTATGTCTCCCCCATCATAAATGTCTCTTTAATAACAGAAAATGCTGTTAATACTCAGATCCGGCAGCATCTGCAGTAAAATAGAGTTAATGCTTCAAGTTAATAACCATTCACCTAAACTGCTACACGGCTGAGTATTTGCAGCATTTTTTGTTTTTATTTCAGATTGCCAGCATCTGCAGTAATTTGTATAAATGTCTCCATGTTTCTTTACAAATCACCACTAAAGAAGTGCAAGAGTCAACCCTTTTTTAAAAATTAAGTTGTTGCAGCATGTGATCTAAGAATTGATAAAGGAAGCACTCCAATGTCACTCAAGTGTTGTTTACATACAAGCTGAGAGGGAGGTGTACGCCATCCACACCCTGGAGATACTTAAAATAAGTGAAACACAAAAACAGCAGTCTCCATCCCTTTTAACCATGTTTAATTCCTTGGAAATTAGTATACTTCCGGTATTGTGGAAAATTGGCATTACATGGTCAGAGTGCATAGGAAACACAATACATCAATGCACAATCGAAGTGCAAGAAAAGTGTTCCAATCACCAATAGTGCCCTACCTTTTCAGGTTAACAACACTCTTAAAAATTGAGGATTATTGAACAAAATTCTTATCCTTTGTAAGCACTTACCTTGCATTAATTTCAAGATGATAGTTGCTTGCTATTGTGCTTATTTCCAGTTTCTTTTTGGATGGTGTCTGTAAAGATGCACAATAAAATAGTAAGAACCTACAATATTAATAGTTTCATGCTGATTTGATTTGTTAGGGCTTCAATACTACAAGTGTTGAAGTAACCACTTTTTGTTTATGGGTTGGTGATTTTGTGGCAAGGACAGTATTCATCGTCCATTCCCAATTGCCCTTGAGGTGATGCCAGTGTGCTGTCTTCTTGGACCATTACGGCCTGTGAAAGGATCCTTAGCTTTTTGATGAGATGAGCTAAATGGAAAAGGATTAGGGGTAACCTTGATAATAGAAAGATGGGATTAAAGACAGCACTGGCAATGGCACCAAGGCTCAGGTCTTGCTGGTCTCGGTCTACAGTCCATGGGCTCATGGGGAATATGGAGAACTTGGCCAAAGCTCTGTGGCCAGTAAATGCCACTTGTTATGTTCGGTGCCTGTTCAGAAGCACTCCACTTTCCTCGTAAAGCCCAGTCCTGATCATGAACTCACTGCTGAGCTGTGGTCTTTGAGTCTGACCCCATCAACCTGATGCTGCAGAACAACCAGGAATCCAACAATTCACCTCAACACACACAATGCAACATTAATGAATAACTTTGATGTTGCCAGAAATAGGGTTGAGAAGATTTTAGAATGCAAAGGAGGACCAAGAAATTGATAAGAAAAAAAAATAGACTAGTAAAATAGAATTCAAAAACACGATTGTAAATGTTTCTTTAGATAAGTAAATAAGAAAAAAGTGTAATTGGGTCCATGGAGAACAAGGAAAGGGCAGAGACAATAAATACATACTTTGTATTTGGCTTCACAGTAGAAGATAAAAATAATCCAGATATAATAATGGACTAAGTGCCTAATGAGAATGGGCAACTTAAAAGAAATCAGTGTAAGTAAAGAATACTAAAGAATTAATGGAACTAAGTGCTAACAAATCTAGACTAACTCTAGACTAGACTTAGATAACTCCAAGGTAGCTATTTGGTGATTGGAACACATATTTCTTGCACTTCGATTGTGCTTTGATGATCATGTTTCCTATGCACTCTGACCATGTAATGCCAATTTTCCACAAAACCTGAAGTATACTCATTTCCAAGGAGTTAAACATGGTTAAAAGGGGCGGAAACTGCTGCTTTTGTGTTTCACTTATTTTAAGTATCTCCAAGATGTGGATGGCGTACACCTGCTTCTCAGCTTATATGTAAATGATGCTCGAGTGACACTGGAGTTCTTCCTTTATCAATAGAGTTAATGCTTCAGTTATAACTAGACTAAGTCTATGTGAATGGCATGCATCCATCCAAAGGCTGAATGGACTGAACGGCATGCATCCGAGGGCTTATAGAAGGGATTGCTGCAGAGACCGTGAAAGCATTAGAACATAAGTACATAAAAACCTAAGTCCCTGAGGCCTGCTTGACCATTCAATGCTATCATCGATGATTGTAAGCCTTAACTCTACTTTCCTGTCCACTCATATCCCTTGATTCTGAGTGAGAATTGGTTTCCATCTTGCAGATTTTAGAACAGTTCAAGAATTGAAATGTAGCAAATACAAGCCCGCTATTTAAGAAAGGTGGAATAGAAAAAAGGAACGATAGGCCAGTTGGCCCAACATCAGTTGCAAGTAAAATTCTGGAATCCATTATTTGGGATATAGTAACAGGGCACTTAGAAAATCACAACGTTTTTCAGCAGAGTCAACATGAATTTACTACTAGTTAATTGACTTTCTTATTGCACATTACATCTAAAATCGCCTGTTCTGACTTGGTTCCTCAAACCACTGATCTAGAGAACTATCTGTCTAGTTTTTTTCCAGGAAAGTTAACATGTAGATAAGGTGAGGTGAGACAGAAGGGTATAAAAGAAGTGGTATCGCAATATTGGTCAAGCAGTCAGTGACTGCAGTGTGGAGGGATATCATCTTAGCAGGTTCCTCAATTGAGGTCATATGGATGGAACTTCAAAAAGAAAAAGAGGGCAATCATGTTGCTGGGAGCTGTAGGCCAGTCAGCGAGAGACAGAAGAGCAGATACATAGGCAAATCTCAGAGGAGTGTAAAAACAATAGGGCAATAATAATAGGAATTCGACTTCCCCAATATCATTTGAGCTGGACAAAATGTGCAAGGGTTAGGGGAGGCAAAATTCTTGATGTGCATCCAGGATAGCTTTTTGAACCTGTATGTAAATGTCCTACAAGAGAGGGGATGGTACTTGACCTAATTTTAAGGAACATAGACGGGCAGATGGTAGAAGTGTCGGTGGGGAAGCATTTTGGTGATAGTAATCATAACTCGGTAAGATTTAAGGTAATTATGGAAAAGGACAAAGATGGACCGGAAATAAAGTTTCTGAATTGGGAAAGGCCACTTTTAATACGATAAGATAGGATCTGGCCAAAGTGGACTGGGAGCGGCTACTTGTAGGAAAATTCACATCAGAGCAATGGGAGCCACCAAAAGGAAATAAGGAGAGTACAAAGCCAACATGTTTTCATAAAGGGAAAAGAGTCCAGAGAATCCTGGGTGTCAAGGGATATATAGGATTCGATAAGGAAAGAAGATACAGGGGGCTCAAAACAGTGGCCCCTAAAATAATCTGCCAAGTTGGATCATTGAAGATAGCACACAGTGTTCCAAATTGATTGAAGTTATAAAAATCAGTTACTTTATTATGCAACAATACTTGAACAAATAATTATGCCATAAAGTTCACAATTCCCAGCAGAGTACTATGGTACCTTTTTAGTTCTAAATAGCATCATTTTGCTGAAGTATATATTTAAGAACACAATGAATTCCTTACTGTTATTGTTTGATGTTCAATCCTTAGCTTCTCTATTCCTGCACCATAAAGCTCACGAAGTAAACACATTATCCTCGTCTTCTTTCCTGAGCCTGAAGGTCCATACACCAGCAAGTGAGGGAAATCACCACATTGAACCTGGTAGGAACAAAACACAGGTCATAACCAGCCAGAGTTTCATATGATATAGTGGAAATGGTACTATAGTGACCAGTATAGGAGGCAGTGGCGTAGTGGTATTGTCACTTGACTAGTAATCCAGAGATCCAGGACAAGATTTGGGGACCTGGGTTCAAATCCGGAATCTAATGGTGACCATAAAACCATTGTCAATTGTTGTAAAAACCCATCTAACAAAGAACAAAGAGAACAAAGAATACAGCACAGGAACAGGCCCTTTTGGCCCTCCAAGCCTGCGCCGCTCCGTGGTCCAAACTAGACCATTCTTTTGTATCCCTCCATTCCCACTCCGTTCATGTGGCTATCTAGATAAGTCTTAAACGTTCCCAGTGTGCCCGCCTCCACCACCTTGCCTGGCGGCGCATTCCAGGCCCCCACCAACCTCTGTGTAAAATATGTCCTTCTGATAACCGTGTTAAACCTACCCCCCTCACCTTGAACCTATGACCCCTCGTGAACGTCACCACCGACCTGGGAAAAAGCTTCCCACCGTTCACCCTATCTATGCCTTTCATAGTTTTATACACCTCTATTAGGTCTCCCCTCATCCTCCGTCTTTCCAGTGAGAACAACCCCAGTTTACCCAATCTCTCCTCATAACTAAGCCCCTCCATACCAGGCAACATCCTGGTAAACCTCCTCTGCACTCTCTCTAAAGCCTCCACATCCTTCTGGTAGTGTGGCGACCAGAACTGGACGCAGTATTCCAAATGCAACATCAGACCCCAACTTTTATACTCTATGCCCCGTCCTATAAAGGCAAGCATGCCATATGCCTTCTTCACCACCTGTGACGTCACCTTCAAGGATCTGTGGACTTGCACACCCAGGTCCCTCTGCGTATCTACACCCTTTATGGTTCTGCCATTTATCGTATAGCTCCCCCCCTAAATTAGCTCTACTAAAATGCATCACTTCGCATTTATCTGGATTGAACTCCATCTGCCATTTCTTTGCCCAAATTTCAAGCCTATATCCATCTGTAGCCTCTGACAATGTTCCTCACTATCTGCAAGTCCAGCCAATTTTGTGTCGTCTGCAAACTTACTGATCACCCCAGTTATACCTTCTTCCAGATCGTTTATATAAATCACAAACAGCAGAGATCCCAATACAGAGTCCTGCGGAACACCACTAGTCACAGGCCTCCAGCCGGAAAAAGACCCTTCCACTACCACCCTCTGTCTTCTGTGACCAAGCCAGTTCTCCACCGATCTAACCACCTCCCCCTTTATCACATGAAATCCAACCTTTTGCACCAACCTACCATGAGGTACTTTGTCAAACGCTTTACTAAAGTCCACATAGACGACATCCACGGCCCTTCCCTCGTCAACCATTCTAGTCACTTCTTCAAAAAACTCCACCAGGTTAGTGAGGCATGACCTCCCTCTCACAAAACCATGCTGACTATCGTTAATGAGTTTATTCTTTTCTAAATGCGCATACATCCTACCTCCAAGAATCCTCTCCAACAACTTCCCTACCACGGACGCCAAGCTCACCAGCCTATAATTTCCAGGGTTATCCTTCCTACCCTTCTTAAATAACGGGACCACATTAGCTATCCTCCAATCCTCTGGGACCTCACCTGCGTCCAGTGACGAGACAAAGATTTGTGTCAGAGGTCCAGCGATTTCATCTCTCGTCTCCCTGAACAGCCTTGGATAGATTCCATCAGGCCCTGGGGATTTGCCAGTCTTTATATTCTCTAAAAAACCTAACACTTCCTCTCTTGTAATGGTGATTTTCTCTAACAGTTCAACACTCCCCTCCGAGACACTCCCAGTCAACACATCCCTCTCCTTTGTGAATACCGACGCAAAGTATTCATTTAGGATCTCCCCTACTTCTTTGGGCTCTAAGCATAATTCCCCATTTTTGTCCCTGAGAGGTCCGATTTTTTCCCTGACAACCCTTTTGTTCCTAACATATGAATAAAATGCCTTGGGATTCTCCTTAATCCTGTCTGCCAAGGACATTTCGTGACCCCTTTTTGCCTTTCTAATTCCTCGTTTGAGTTCTTTCCTACTTTCTTTGTATTCCTCCAGAGCTCCCTCCGTTTTTAGCTGCCTGGACCTAACGTACGCCTCTCTTTTCTTTTTGACCAGTCCCTCAATTTCCCTGGTTATCCATGGTTCTCGAATCCTATCCTTTTTTACAGGCACATGCCTGTCCTGCAGCCCTAACAACTGTTCCTTAAAAGACTCCCACATGCCAGATGTGGATTTACCCTCAAACAGCCGCCAATTTCTGCCTAATCCCACTAAAGTTAGCCTTCCCCCAATCCAACACCTTACCTTTGGGACACCACCCATCCTTTTCCATCACTATCCTAAAGCTAACAGAATTGTGGTCACTATTTGCCACATGTTCCCCATCTGAAACTTTGAAGACCTGACCGGGCTCATTCCCCAGTACTAGGTCCAGTATAGCCTCCTCTCTAGTCGGGCTATCTACATATTGTTCCAAAGAACCTTCCTGTACGCATTTTACAAATTCCTCCCCATTCAGAGTCCCAACTCTAAGCGATTTCCAGTCTATACCAGGGAAATTGAAGTCTCCCACTACAACAACCCTATTTTTCCTGCACCTATCCAGTATCTCCTGACATATCCGTTCTTCCACTTCCCTTGGGCTGTTGAGGGGCCTGTAGTATACCCCCAACATAGTGACTGCGCCCTTCCTGTTTCTGAGCTCCACCCACAGTGACTCATTACACGACCCCTCCGAATTGTCCTCCCTCTGCACCGCTGTAATATGTTCTCTAACTAATACTGCTACTTCCCCACCTCTTTTGGCCCCTCCTCTGTCTCGCCTAAAACACTTGTACCCCGGAATATTCAGCTGCCAGTCCTGTCCCTCTTTCAACCAAGTCTCTGTCACCGCAACCACATCCAAATTCCTCGTAAGCATTAGGGCCCTAAGTTCGTCTGTCTTACCTGCTACGCTCCTTGCGTTGAAGTAGATGCACTCCAGACCAGCAGGCCCAGTGAGGTCATCCTCCCCCAGAGTGCTCTTCTTCTTTGCCAGCCTTGTCCTGGCCCCAAGCTTGTCCCCAGCCTCTACACTTGTAGGCCTAATATTTTGATCCCCACCCCCCCGCCATAATAGTTTAAACCCACCCGAACTGCACTAGCAAAACTCCCAGCCAGGATATTCGTGCCCTTCCAATTTAGTTGTGACCCGTCCTTATTGTACAGGTGCCATCCTCTCTTGAAAACTTTCCAATGATGTGCAGGTTAGGTTGATTGGCCAGGTTAAAAATTGCCCCTTAGAGTCCTGAGATGCGTAGGTTAGTGGGATTAGCGGGTAAATATGTGGGGGTAGGACCTGGGTGGGATTGTGGTCGGTGCAGACTCGATGGGCCGAGTGGCCTTCTTCTGCACTGTAGAGTTTCTATGAATTCTATGATACAGGAAAATGAAGCCCTCCCTCCTGGACCAGTCCTTTAGCCAAGCGTTCAATTGCACTAACTCCCTATTCCTAGCCTCACTGGCACGAGGCATTGGGAGCAGCCCAGATATTGTCACCCTGGAGGCCCTACTTTTTAGCCTATTTCCCAACTCCCTGAATTGCTCTCATAGGATCCCCCTGCTCTTCATTTCTACGTCATTTGCACCAATGTGTACAACGACATCCGTTTCTTTATCTTCCCCTTTTAATATGCCTCCTATCCGCTCGGAGACATCCAGTACCCCAGCCCCAGGTAGGCAGACTACCATCCTGGAGTCCCGTTCGCACCCACAGAATCGCCTGTCTGTGCCTCTAACCGACGCGTTCCCCACCACTAATGCTCTCCTAATTCCTCTCTTTCCTTCCCGGGCCACAGAGCCCGACTCTGTGCCAGTGACCTGGTCACTGTGGCTTACCCCTGGAGAGTCATCCTCCTCCACACTATCCAAAACAATATACTTGTTTTGGAGGGGGACAACCACAGGTGACGCCTCCACTAATTACTCACTAAGAGCCGAGCCCTTCCTGCTATGAGTCACAACCACTGGGATACTCTCTCGTACGTTACCCTTCTGACCTTTACTCCTCCTAACTGTGACCCACGTGTCTTCCTCCCGAGGCCCCGGTGTAACTACTTGCCTATAACTCATGTCTATTAGTCTCTCATTCTCCCTGACTAGACTCAGGTCAGCAATCTGCAGCTCCAGTTCCGTGACGCGGAACTGGAGCTGCAGATTCATTAATGTCCATTAGGGAAGGAAATCTGATGTCCTTACATGGTCTGGCCTACATGTGCCTCCAGATCCACAGCAATGTGGCTGTGGAGGGCAGTTGGGGATGGGCAATAAATGCTGGCTCAGTCAGCGATGCCTACATCCCGTAAATGAATAAAAAAGGTATTTTCTGAAATCATCGTTATAAACTAAAGTTCAGTCATGCAGATTCAGTTCCACAAAGAGCCAGTCAAAAGAATTACCACAGATAATTTGTTTTGGTATAATGAATATTGGTTCGGAATATATAAAGTCAATATCAGAGAATTAGACAATTATTCTTACTATATTTGGCTTAAGAGCACTATATTTTTAGTCCTTTCCCCAAAACCTTCTCAGTTATACTTTTTCATGTATTTATCCACTTCCCTTTTAGAGTCACCATCAATTCTGCTTTCACTACTGTTTTGACCCCATTTGAAAGATTGATAGCATTGGGAACATTTGAGGTCTTGAGGTTGTTACATTTATATGAAAGTTCTTTCTTTATCTCACAAACTTGAGAATTACACTATAAGAATGGCCAACACATTAGAAGACAGAAATTACATTCAAGGAAAAAATACCATTGGGCATAATGATGACATTTCAAGCAGACTAATTACCCCATCTGTGTTTCACTCAAGTCAATGCTTACGGCTTATACCCATTGAATTTTTTTTTTTAACTATTTATGAAACATTGGCTGGGGAAGACGCCAAAAGGCAGATCCAGTCTCCTTCCCCCAATTTGATTTTTTTAAAACAAGAATTTATAATTTGAAATAAAACCTTTTCAAGGCAAGATGGAGGTGCAGGTTGGAAATTGGGTAAGGGGAGATGCTCCTCTGGCCTCTTGTACTTGCTCTCCAAAGCACAGGTATCAAGTTGAGGGAAGGTTAATTGTGAAATGATTCACAGTGCAAAGGGGGATATACAAGAAATTCAACAGCCTAGTTTTTGAATTAACCATAGCACTCAAACGTAATATGAAATTCTATTGTTATCACTCTTCCCCAAAGGACCCTTCAATACAAGATTACCAATTAACTGTCTCATTACACAGTATTTGATCTAAATAGCCTGTTGCTAGTTGGTTCCTGAACACAGTTTTTTTTGGAACAGTCTTTGAATGCACTTCATGAACTAGTTCTCCAAGCTACTTTGCTAATTTAGTTTTCCCAGCCGATAAAAATATTAAAATTAAAAGTTCCCCTTAATTATCTGAACCTCTAATTTCCCGATTTATACTCTGCCCAACACGACGATTACTGTCAGGGAACTATAAACTATTCCCACCAGTTTACTGCCCTGTTATTCCCTAGTTTCATCCATATTGATTATACATCCTGATTTATGGGCAAAGTTCTTTCCTTACTACTACCTCTATCATCAGGGCTTACTCCAATTTATCAATCTTTCCTAAATGTGAAATATCTTGGAAAATATAGTTCCAAACCTTTGTCAATCTGCAACCACACCTCCAAATGGAACCTGCCACCTTACAGCTTGGAGACAAGAACACTGCGAAGTAAGCCAAGGTACACTGTATGAGTGGGTACCAAACTCAGCTACACTGTCTTATCCTAACTTCTTCTGAAACAACGGTCACCGCTGCAAATGCAGATTTATACACTCTGCACTATGTCGGTTTCTTAAAACCTACCTTGTTGACCATTTTAGTCACCTTTCCTATCACTTCTATGTGGATGTGTCAAACTGTGCCTGATAATGCTCCTGTGAAGTGCCTTGGAATGATGTTAACGGTGCTAATACAAATACAAGTTTTTTTTGTTCCAGTATATACAGAATTAGAAGTTCTGCCAGAAACTAGAGCTTCCAGAGTATAAGGAGACTCTCAGCTAGGGCTGAACATGCCCAATGATTGGGGAAAGGGGATTGAAAGAAAGATGACTAAAAGTATTGCATAATGACAATCAAATAAATGCGTTTCATTCTTTAAAACTGAGCTCAATTGCTTGATCATGATTAACTTTATATCATCTTTGGTACAGGAAGGCTTTCTTTTTTCACCTTGTACTTAAAGGCTGCGATAATGTTTTGATTAAATAATTATTGACCTAGTACAGTAAAATGTCAGCTAGAGAAATTCATACCTTCAAGCTCTGTACTAATCTTTAAATGCTTCATCTGGCACGACACAAAAGATCAAAGACAATGACGTATCACAATATAGGCTGCAGCTCAAGGAACGTTACAGAAAATATTTTTGAAGGCAATATTGCTGAGCAACAGAACAAAGCTTAATCCTATTTCTATTCTTAAAAGAAAATAGCATGCTGAGATTCTATCAGCAAAAGTTAATTTTCAAAACTGAATGTTATCTTCCAACAGAAAAGACCTCCTGTTTCCTTTCAGCTGCATTATCAATGCACAGATCACTGCCTCATGTTCCAACTACCTGCAGCTGTTGCTCAGTTTTGTCTGATGACATTCAAGTTATACACCATATTCACCTTTGTAATTTAATAGTACAGTACTATATTGTGGCAAGTGTTAAGATAGTCCCAATAATATTTTAAACAAATATTGAGAGCAGTGATTGCATAGGAGCTTTAGTGAGTGATAAAGTTAAAGAAATAAAGGGGATGCATTAAAATACTGCAAGTTATCGACAATAGATAATAGAAGCAGTAGAAAGAAAAACCTTTCAATTCAAAAGGAAGTTGGCGAAGCAGTATGGTTTAAAATTGCGACAGAAGTTAGGAAATATACAAGAGAGCTGGGCTGGCAGAACTACTTACAAATATTTAACGATTCCTTAGATAAGTGCAAGTGCATTGTGCCAGAGGACTGGCAAGCACCAAATATATTATTTATAATAATATTTGTTTATTTTACTTACTTATAAGAATATCTGAAACTAGGGTTGTGTTAATCTCATCAGCACCAGGAAATAAAACAGATTGTAAAGGACCAGCTAGTGGACCATTTAGGGAGCTACAAACTAATCCATCAGAATTAGCATGGATATAGAACAAGGTTACGCAAAACTAATTTAATACAAAATTTTCACTAAACAAAAATGTTGGTAAATGTGACAGCATTGATGTGTTTTTCTGGAATTCAACTAAACTTCATAAGGTTTCACTAAAAATTTGTGGTTTTAGAAAGTTTGATGGAATAGATCAAATCACAACAGGGCAATAGAAACAGAATCTGCCAAATGACAGGCAATTTTCTTAAAAGCATGTAGTGAGTACGTTCTCAGAGGGATCAGTGGTGGAGGTGATGTTCTTGTAAAGCAGATCTCAGTAGGTTTTCCTTCCAAGTCAGAAAGTTGCAGGTTCAGACTCCAACTCAGTACAGAACTGACAAGAATGCTGCATTGTTGGAAATGCTGTCTTTCTGTGGCCCTGTCTGTCCACAGAGGTCCCTGGAAAGGATCCTATAGTTGAGGTCTCCCAGTGTTCTGGCCAAAATCTAATCTTCAGCCAACACTACCAAAGTAAATATTTGATTACTTACCTTAAATGCTGCTTGTTGAGCATGAAGAGAACTATCTCAAAGCTTGCAAATGGCATGAATTAAGATTGATTAATACAGCAGAAGAAGATGGAAACTATGGAAGAACTTGAATGGTTGGGAGATAACAAATGTTGTTCAATGTAGGCATGTGTAAAGTCATATCTTGAGGGATAAGAAATTGAACAAAAGAAATTTAGGACCAAATGGGAAATCCGAAGAGGCAAATCAAGAAAGATATTTGAGTCAGGCTATACATATTCCTCATGGTATCAAAAAATGACACAAAAAAACAAAATTATTCTGCTGCAATGGTGGGATAAACCTGTACCTGGAATAGCTTGAGTTTTGGAACTCTCAAGAGGGAGATGTATCTGAACTTGAAACGGTACAAAGGAACAGTCACCAAAATGTTTAGGACACTACAGGATAAAGCATGAGAACTAGGATTCTTCTCTTCGGACACAAGACTGATGGGGAGTTATGGAGATGATATTGAGTATAAATTAATATCAAAATATCAAAGGTTCATAGATGGTACAGTATTCAAAAGATGGCAGAGGCATTATTTAGCAGAGAGGTTGATTGGCTTTGCATTGACTTTCCACAGGAGAATGCAAGGGCAAGTAACTTAGATATTTTCAAAGGTCATGTATGAAAAGCATCTTGAAAAATAAATTAAGTTAGGACTGTGAGGATAGCGGGAGGCAGACCACATGGACCAATGGTATTCTGGATGACTAAGCAACAAGAAATTTACCTGTGGTCAGTGTTATTTAGGGTTGGTGGAAATTGGCCATTAGAGATGGAGGGAAAGAAAGGCCATCGGGATCAGGTGGGAGGAGTCTGCATTCACAGTGGAGAGGCATAAGATAGAAAAACAGCCTGTGACTGTCAGTGCAGTGGCATCTTTGTCGGACTGGAACAGCAGCACTAAAAAACACTAAAGTTTTTAAAGTTTATTTATTAGTATCACAAGTAGGCTTATATTAATGAAGTTACTGTGAAAATTCCCTGATCGCCACATGCCGACACCTGTTCAGGTACACCAAGGGAGAATTTAGCATGGCCAATATACCTAACCAGCACGTCTTTTGGACTGTGGGGAGGAAACCAGGAGCACCTGGAGGAAACCCACGCAGACACAGTGAAAACGTGCAAACTCCGCACAGACAGTGACCCAAGCCAGGAATCGAACCCAGGTTCCTGGCGCTGTGAGGCAGCAGTGCTAACCACTGTGCCACTCACTAGTGGAACTGGCAGCTTATTTCTCCCTTTCACTGCTGGTTTTCCTGCAAAACCCATGCTGGAGAGCAAATTTTAAATTAGGCCCCTAGTTACACTGCAGAAGTCAAATCTAAATACAATGACATACCCCTTTTGTCTTGATATCCACAGCCATTTTAAAAAGTTCAGCACGCTGAGGTCACATTTCTAACGTTTAAGTATTTAACCTTGCCTGTCATAGGGTGGGAGGATTTTAAAATTAAGGCCTATGCATTTGAAAGTTGTATTGCACTTGTTACTGTCATACAAACTGCCCAGGTTCACAAGGATGGTCCATTCCCAAATAAGAGGAAAGCCAAAAGGGAGGAATGAGTTGCCAGTTCCACAGGCCAGTGTTTTTTTTCCAGCATCCCCTGTTGGCCAGGAGGAACTAAAGTGCTGTCCCAGTCCCAAAGATGACATTGCACCCACAGTCACAGGCTGTTTTTCTACCCTATGGCTCTCCACTGTGAAGTGAAGATGCCGGCGTTGGACTGGGGGTAAACACAGTAAGAGTTTTAACAACACCAGGTTAAAGTCCAACCTGTCGATATGCACGATCTTCTTGGAGATCCTCTCCACTTGGAACCGGCAGTTTGGGGTGTCGATGGTAGTCATGATGTGGTGATGCCGGCGTTGGACTGGGGTAAACACAGTAAGAGTTTTAACAACACCAGGTTAAAGTCCAAGTTAAGTGGGGTTAAAGTTGTACTTTAACCTGGTGTTGTTAAAACTCTTACTGTCTCCACTGTGAACGCAGACTTCCTCCATCCACACCTGCTGGCCAATCTCCTAAACAACAATTCTTAGTAACACAGACCGCTGGCATATTTCTTGTTAATCCAGAACACCACTGGTCAAGGTGGTTTGCCTCCTGCTATCCTCAGAGTTGTAACTTAATTCATTTTTCAAGATGCCTTTCTGACACTACCTTGAAAAGATCTACATTACCTGCCCTTACATTTTCCAGTCGCAAGTCAATGCAAAAGCCAATCAGCCTCTCTTAAGTAATGCATCCACCCTTCTTTTGCAATCCTGTACCAAATTTAAGAAGTGGCACCGTGGTTAGCACTGCTGTCTCACAGCACCAGAGAACCCAACCTCAGGTAACTGTCTGTGTGGAGTGTCCACCTTCTCCCCATGTCAGCGTGGGTTTCCTCTGGGTGCTCCAGTTTCCTCCCACAGTCCAAAAATGTGTGGATTAGGTTGATTGGCCATGCTAAATTAAAGTTATTAAAGTTTATTTATTCTCACAAGTACTTAACATTAACAATGCAATGAAGTTACTGTGAAAATCCCCTTTTCGTCACACCCTGGCGCCTATTCAGGGTTATAGTTTGGTGGTGGGGCAAAAATTCAGGTACACTGAGGGAGAACTTAGCATGACCAATTCACCTAACCAGCACTCTTTATTGCCCCCGAGTGTCAGGGAGGATGAGTAAGGTAAATAAGTGGGGTAAGGTAAATAAGATAGGGCCTGGGTGAGATTGTTGTCCGTGCAGGCTCAATGGGCCAAGTAACCTCCTTCTGCACTCCTGGGATTCTGATTCAAATAAAGTAGGTCTAACTGCCGTCTGAGAGCCTGATTAAGCTGACATTAATTTATTCCCAAATATGAAAATGGCCAAGATGCATTAAAGGAAGTCACGTTTTAAAACGAGTTAACGTCTTTAGCTAAAAAACGATGCTCCCAATCCAGTGCAGCAACCCAAATGATAATAACAGCGCAGCACCGGCTTCTTCTTCACAGTAGTGTTGCGAGTTTAAAAACTTGCTGCTTAACCAGAACGTCGCAGAAGTAAAGATAAAGCCCTAAAGGCCTTTTCTCTCCACTGTAAACTCAACACATAGTTTTTTCGGGAGGGGGTTGGGCGGCTCAGTCGGCAGAGCGAAGGGCCCAGTGCTGGGTCCCCGCCGTTGGGTGCCGTCACTCACCAGGCTGCGGAGCTGGCTGGCCTGCTCCTTGTGGTAGTCGAGTTTGCTGAGGGCCGTCGGCCGGTATTTGTCCACCCACAGGCTCATGGTCAGCGCCTCCGGCCCGCGCTCACCAACCGCCGCTCCGCGCGCTTCCTCTCAAACAGCCTTCCGCGCGCAGAGTCCCCACGTGACCGACCCGAGCCCGCCTGCCGCTTGCAGGCGTTAGATCAGCTGCTTCTTTTTCGATGCTTGTTCGATTTGCCGAAAAGATGCTTTTTAGTCGATGCAAGGGTTTTATTTCCTCTACAAAATATAACACTGAACAGATCATCCGACTATCTCCCCAGGTAGGTTGTGCCACCCACAGAAAGCAGGACAAATCCAATCGAGCCAATTTGTCACTTGGATCAAAGTGACTTTTCTTTTAATTTTAAATTTTATTTATTAGTGTTTTTAAGATTAGTGTCACAAGAATTAACACTGCAATGAAGTTACTGTGAAAATTCCCGTCGCCACGCTCCGGCGCCTGTTCGGGTACACTGAGGGAGAATTTAGCACGGCCAGTGCACCTAACCTAACCGTGTCTTTCGGACTGTGGGAGGAAACCGGAGCACCCGGAGGAAACCCACGCAGACACGGGGAGAACGTGCAGACTCTGCACAGACAGTCACCCAAGCCGGGAATCGAACCCGGGTCCCTGGCGCTGTGAGGCAGCAGTGTGCCACCGGATTTTGTGAAGGGCAAATTGTGTTCAGCTAACTTGTCTCAGTATTTTTCAAAGCGGTTACAGAGAAGGTTGGTGTGGGTAATGAGTCGATGTGGTATACCTGGCCTTTCAAAAGTCCTTTCAAGTGTCACATGACAGGCTTTTCCACAAAGTTAAAACTTACAAAATTCAGAAGCAGCATAGATGCAAAGTTGGTTGAGTGGCAGGAAACACAGTGCCATGGTGATGAACAATTGTTTTTCAAACTAGTGGAAGGTTTTGCAAGTCAAAACCACTGCGATGCTTTTCTTGATCTATGTTAATGATATAGGCTCGGATTCTCACTGAGTTGTGTGACTTGGTGGCCTTTAAAAGTAGTGGGCAAGATCAAATTCCTGATGCATTCAAGTTTCTGGTAGTTTTCATCAGCATGTGATGAGGCTGTTGATAAGCAGCGCTCACCACCCTTGTCAGACGTATTTTGGGGATGGGCAGCTTAACCACACTGCCCCCCGCCTTCCAATTTTAGTGGTGTTGGGCCCTTTCAGAAGGTAGACATAGCTCACGGCCACTCATGTGAAGCTCGGGGAAGCCAATTCCAAGTCAAGAAACCCCCACACACCAAAATCTCACCTGTACCTGGAATTCTTTCATCGACACGCTTTGAAATACAAAAAAAAGTTATTCAGTTTCAAAAATTATATGATGTACTGTAAATAAGATGTGTTTTACTGCAGTGATTGAATTCTCCAGTGCAATAATCCGAAATGATTTAAATGCTCAGAATCTTTTTAAAAATAAAAAAAAACCTTGGAAAGCCTTACCTGCTCCAGGACTGCTTTGATTGATAGAACATTTTTTTAAAAAGAAAAAAACTGGTTTTCAGTTTCAATCGTTCAGTTTCAATGGACTCCATTGTTTACATTTCCCAGGGTTTCTTATTATAGCTGAGCCCATTATGAATGCTTGGATGTTTTGAAAAGCTCCAGAACTATTTATCTCAGCAGGTGGCTGTGCTCACATTTTAACAGTTTTAGGAGGTTTTTAGAGGATTATCTATCTTTGATCATAGAATTAAAGAATCCGTACAGTGCAGTAGAGGTCATTTGGCCCATCATGTCTGCACCAACTCTCTGACAGTGTATCCTACCAAGGCCCTCTTCCCCCACCCTACCCCTGCAACCCTATATATTTCCCATGGCTAATCCTTCTAACCTACACATTTTGGGATACTGAGGGGCAATTTAGCATGGCCAATCCACATCTTTGGACTGTGGGCGGAAACCAGAACACCCAGAGGAAACGCACGCAGACATGGGGAGAATGTGCGAACTCCACCCAGGCAGTCACCCAAGTCTGGAATTGAACCTGGGTCCTTGGAGCTGTGAGGCTGCAATGCTAACCACTGTGCTACCCAAATGTGGTTACTGAAACAGATATTTGGTTTTACAACAAATTGACCACTTAAATTTTTTGAATGGGTTTTAGGATTGAAATGTTTCTTTTCCATATTAAGTGTGTTTGAATGAGAGCTCTATTACATTGTTAGAAAAATTTTAATTTTTCATCACTACATGGCTCTTGAGGTCTTCCCATAATGAATTATGCTGAATGATCATGGTGGATACATGGGGGGAGCATGGAAGGGGCATGGAGAAGGCATGAGTAATCTGAAGGGACACGGAATTGGCATGGGGATGGCATGGCGACATGAGAAATATGGAAATAGTATGGAGTGTGTGGAGGGCCATCGCCAAAATAAGGGGGCATGAGTGTTGAATGGGGGATGATGGGATGGGATGAGGTTTTGAGAACCTGTCCTCTCTTTTGCAGGACAATGGTGCCCATGATAGAAGGGAACAAAGTTAAACAAACAGGAAGCAGGCACGCCTTCATCCTCTGAACCAGATGGAGGAGACAATGTGTGCATTAGGGTCAGCAGTGACAGACTCTGGCAATGCTGACAGCCTTATGCCCTTTCTTAACTCTAATTTCATCCTTATGTTGCTATCTTGCATGATGCACAAACTGCAGATGATATGATTATGGATTTCTTGCTTTGCATCCACCAACCGCCTTGTCCCAGCTTACCTTTCTGACATTATATTTTCAGAAGCTCATGAGCTACTACCTGCCCAACCACAACAGTACCAGGAAGAGGAGCGAAAAAGCAACACCATACCCCCAATGAAGATGTATTAATGATGTGCCTCTCGCAGTCATCAGTACAGATACTGGCACTGTGTGAACTTTAGAGGCTAGTGTAAAATCAGGATCGGCATGTGGAGAATCACCAAGCATGAGCAGGCTGCTGCCAGGCAAGGACGAAAGGAAAGCATATGCACTAGGTCATGAGAAGGCGAGTAGCATACAAGTTCTGCTGCAGAAAAATCAAATGAGGACTCTGATTGAGTGACATACAAGAGAATTCTGATGAACGTGCACACCAAAATGCTGGTGCATTGATAGACTTGCCAGACAATATCTTGCCAAAGTTGTGAGGGGAATTGAATACAAAAATAGGGATATTATGCTTCAGTTGTACAGGGCGGTAGAGAGACCACATTTGGAGTAATGTGGGACAGTATTGGTCACCTTATTTAAGGAACGACGTAAATGTGTTTGAGAAATGTTCAGAGAAGGCTTACCAGACCAATACTTGGAATAGATGGGTTGTTTTATGAGGAGAGGTTGGGCAGGCTAGGCTTGTATAGCTGGAGTTTGGAAGAGTTAGAGGTGACTTGATTGAAACATATAAAATCCTGAGGGGTCTTAACAAGGTGGATATGGAAAGGATGTTTCCTCTTGGAGGAGAATCTGGAACAAGGGGTCACTGTTTAAAAATAAGGAGTCACCCATTTAAAACCGAGTTGAGGTGAAATGATTTCACTCAGAGGGTTGTCTTTGGAGCTCTCTTCCTGCCGTGTGGTGGAAGCAAAGTCTTTGAATATTTTTAAGATCGATGGATAGATTCTTGGTAAACAAGGGGGAGATATGTTATCGGGGATAGGCAGGATGCAGATTTGCAGTTATCAGATCATCCATGGTCTTATTAAATGGCAAAGCAAGTTCAAGGGGCTGAATGTCCTACCCCTGCTCCTTGTTTGTATGTTTAGATGTGTACCTTTTCTCTTGTGTGTTTAAGTTTTACTTGTTCTTTTAATAAACATTTTGATTTTTCAAATTTTGTAAATTATCACTGGAGTCCTGTGTTTTGTGTTCAGTTGCTTTTCCTCACGGTTTCTATAATGCCAAAAACAAATTGCAATCAGACGAGATTTGGCAGGTTCGGCATTAAATCACCAACACTGGACACTAATCATGCTAACATTTTACTGACTTAACTAGAACTGGTGGAGAGAACATACCCTAGTAAATACTGTTGATCAGTGTGATCAATATGATGATTCCTCCATCACCACTGAGCAGCTGTCAGAATAATTTGTATATGCCTGACCTGGGAAATTTGCCAGGGTCAGCAACAGTTTATATAGGCAAGCAGAAGTCATACCCGCCAGACTTTTGGTAACAACAAAATTCTTGTTCGTAGAGAATGATGAAACAGCAAGGTATTTATATTATGAACAATATATGCATACAGAATCTGAGATGGATAACTTTTTGCAATTTTTAGATCAAGAAAACCACTGAACAGTAGCATCTCTGTTCCAAGAAGTGCTTACAAGAATGACTTCATGTATTTGATTGTAAACACCTTTTTTTGGCAGTTGGACAATTGCATGAAACCCCTGATCAGCTGGAGGCAGACTTATTCTACCTGACAAAGCACATTTTTTTAATTGAAAGCAATGGAACAACATTGACAACAATGATGAATAGGTTTGTAGCTGAGCTATATTAATGAAAGAGCTGCTAATGTGTGAATTCTCAGCATTTCTCAGCTGACTAAAATGAAATGGTAAGTGACTGCCTTGCATATTCATGGTTATAGTAAGATTGTATACAAGAAGTCTTTGTTCCAGAACTGCTAGATGGCAGCCAAAACAGAAAAATGCAGTAATACAGGGTTCTGAAGTCAACACAGAGACAGCAGAAGAGATTTCTGCCCCATTTTGCTGTTGCACTTATCCTAAAAACATGTAACATAGCAGAAAATCCGACAAACATTTGGTTCTATTTTACTGGAGTTATTTTAACAAAAGAAGAAGATTGGCAGTGAAAAGGCACTCTTTAAACCAAATGATTGAGGGTTTCAAATATTCCTTAATGTTTGAATGCAGGTCGATAAAAC
This sequence comes from Mustelus asterias, assembly GCF_964213995.1. NCBI lineage: Eukaryota > Metazoa > Chordata > Chondrichthyes > Carcharhiniformes > Triakidae > Mustelus > Mustelus asterias. The sequence continues at coordinate 95,912,073 of NC_135810.1, read as the reverse complement.
TGTAAAATGACAGAATTTGTGGTTTTATGTGGGGCATAGAATACAAGAGAATTGATGATTATGCTAAATTTATACATATATAAGGAGGAAGACATGAATATAGGGGAGGAGGACACTGGGTTGCAAGGGAGTAGAATAGACAGTATTACAGTTGATAAGGAGGATGTGCAGGATATTCTGGAGGGTCTGAAAATAGATAAATCCCCTGGTCCGGATGGGATTTATCCAAGGATTCTCTGGGAGGCAAGAGAAGTGATTGCAGAGCCTCTGGCTCTGATCTTCAGGTCGTCGTTGGCCTCTGGTATAGTACCAGAAGATTGGAGGTTAGCGAATGTTGTCCCATTGTTTAAGAAGGGGAACAGAGACTTCCCCGGGAATTATAGACCGGTGAGTCTCACTTCTGTTGTCGGCAAGATGTTGGAAAAAATTATAAGGGATAGGATTTATAGTTATTTGGAGAGTAATGAATTGATAGGTGATAGTCAGCATGGTTTTGTGGCAGGTAGGTCGGTGTGTGCCTTACTAACCTTATTGAGTTTTTTGAGAAAGTGACCAAGGAGGTGGATGGGGGCAAGGCAGTGGACGTGGTATATATGGATTTTAGTAAGGCGTTTGATAAGGTTCACCATGGTAGGCTTCTGCAGAAAATGCAGATGTATGGGATTGGGGGTGATCTAGGAAATTGGATCAGGAATTGGCTAGCGGATAGGAAACAGAGGGTGGTGGTTGATAGTAAATATTCATCATGGAGTGCGGTTACAAGTGGTGTACCTCAGGGATCTGTTTTGGGGCCACTGCTGTTTGTAATATTTATTAATGATCTGGATGAGGGTATAGTTGGGTGGATTAGCAAATTTGCTGATGACACCAAAGTCGGTGGTGTGGTAGACAGTGAGGAAGGGTGTCGTAGTTTGCAGGAAGACTTAGACAGGTTGCAAAGTTGGGCCGAGAGGTGGCGGATGGAGTTTAATGCGGAGAAGTGTGAGGTAATTCACTTTGGTAGGAATAACAGATGTGTTGAGTATAGGGCTAACGGGAGGACTTTGAATAGTGTGGAGGAGCAGAGGGATCTAGGTGTATGTGTGCATAGATCCCTGAAAGTTGGGAATCAAGTAGATAAGGTTGTTAAGAAGGCATATGGTGTCTTGGCGTTTATTGGTAGGGGGATTGAATTTAGGAGTCGTAGCGTTATGTTGCAACTGTACACAACTCTGGTGCGGCCGCACTTGGAGTACTGTGTGCAGTTCTGGTCCCCACATTACAGGAAGGATGTGGAGGCTTTGGAGAGGGTGCAGAGGAGGTTTACCAGGATGTTGCCTGGTATGGAGGGGAGATCCTATGAGGAGAGGCTGAGGGATTTGGGATTGTTTTCGCTGGAAAGGCGGCGGCTAAGAGGGGATCTTATTGAAACATATAAGATGATTAGAGGTTTAGATAGGGTGGATAGTGATAGCCTTTTTCCTCTGATGGAGAAATCCAGCACGAGGGGGCATGGCTTTAAATTGAGGGGGGGTAGTTATAGAACCGATGTCAGGGGTAGGTTCTTTACCCAGAGGGTGGTGAGGGATTGGAATGCCCTGCCAGCATCAGTAGTAAATGCGCCTAGTTTGGGGGCGTTTAAGAGATCCGTAGATAGGTTCATGGACGAAAAGAAATTGGTTTAGGTTGGAGGGTCACAGTTTTTTTTTTTTTTAACTGGTCGGTGCAACATCGTGGGCCGAAGGGCCTGTTCTGCGCTGTAATGTTCTATGTTCTATGTTCTATGAAGAGGGTAGCTGAGGAAAGGGTAGGTCCACTCAAGGACAGAGGGAAATTTACGCATGGAGCCAGAAGTAAGTGGGTGAGGTCTTGAACAAATACTTTGCATCGATATTCACAAAGAGAAGGATGTGGTAGATGGTAAGTCTAGAGAGGGGTATGTTGATATTCTAGGACATGTCGACATTAGAAAGGAGGAGGTGTTAGGTGTTCTGAAAAGCATTAAGATGGACAAGTCCCCAGAACCTAAGGGGATCTATCCCAGAATATTGATATAGTGAGGGAGAAAATTGCTGGGGCCTTGTATGAAATCTTTGTGTCCTCTTTAGTCACAGGAGAGGTCCCAGAGGACTGGAGAATAGCCAATGTTGTTCCTTTGTTTAAGAATGGCAATAGGGATAATCTGGGAAATTACAGGCCAGTGAGCATCTGTGATAGGGAAATTATTGGAGAATATTCTTAGTGACAAGATTTAATCACATTTGGAAAAATATGGACTTATTAGCGATGGGCAACATGGCTTTGTGCAGGGGAGGTCATGTCTCACAAACTTGATTGAGTCTTTTGAGGAAGTGACAAAGATAATTGATGAGGGCAAAGAGATAGATGTTGTCTATATGGGAGGCTGATGTAGAAAGTGAAGTCACATGGGATCTACGGTAAGATGGATACAGAACTGGTTTGGTCATAGAGGTGAAAATGCCGGCGTTGGACTGGGGTAAACACAGTAAGAGTTTTAACAACACCAGGTTAAAGTCCAACAGGTTTATTTGGTAGCAAATGCCATTAGCTTTCGGAGTGGCTGCTCCGAAAGCTAATGGCATTTGCTACCAAATAAACCTGTTGGACTTTAACCTGGTGTTGTTAAAACTCTTACTTGGTCATAGAACACAGAGAGTAACAGTGGAAGGGTGTTTTTCTGACCAGAGATCTGTGATAAGTGGTGTTCCACAGGGATCAGTTCTGGGACCCCTGTTGTTTGTAAAATATATAAATGATTTACCTGAACAGGCGCCATAGTGTGGCGACTAGGGGAATTTCACAGTAACTTCATTGCAGTGTTAATGTAAGCCTTACTTGTGACTAATAAATAAACTTTACTTTATTTGGAGGAGAATGTAGGTTGTCTAATTAGTAATTTTGTGGATGACACAAAGATTGGGGAAGCTGTGGATAATGAGGATGATGTGGAGATGCCGGTGTTGGACTGGGGTGAACACAGTAAGAAGTCTCACAACAACAGGTTAAAGTCCAACAGGTTTATTTGGTAGCAAATACCATAAGCTTTCGGAGCACTGCTCCTTCGTCAGATGGAGTGGAAATGTGCTCTCAAACAGTGCAAACAGACACAAAATCAAGTTGCAGAATACTGATTAGAATGCGAATCCTACAGCCAGCCAGGTCTTAAAGGTACAGACAATGTGGGTGGAGGGAACATTAAACACAGGTTAAAGAGATGTGTATTGTCTCCAGACAGAACAGCTAGTGAGATTCTGCAAGCCCAGGAGGCAAGCTGTGGGGGTTACTGATAATGTGACATAAATCCAACATCCCGGTTTAGGCCGTCCTCATATGTGCGGAACTTGGCTATCAGTTTCTGCTCAGCGACTCTGCGCTGTCGTGTGTTGTGAAGGCCGCCTTGGAGAACGCTTACCTGAAGATCCAAGGCTGAATGCCCGTGACTGCTGAAGTGCTCCCCCACAGGAAGAGAATAGTCTTGCCTGGTGATTGTCGAGCGGTGTTCATTCATCCGTTGTCGTAGCGTCTGCATGGTTTCCCCAATGTACCATGCCTCGGGACATCCTTTCCTGCAGCGTATCAGGTAGACAATGTTGGCCGAGTTGCAAGAGTAGGTACCGTGTACCTGGTAGATGGTGTTCTCACGTGAGATGATGGCATCCGTGTCGATGATCCGGCACGTCTTGCAGAGGTTGCTGTGGCAGGATTGCCAGAGGATACAGCAGCATATAGATAGGCTGGAGACTTGGGCGGAGAACTAGCAGATGAATTTAATCCAGACAAATGCGAGGTGATAGATTTTGGAAGTTCTAATGCAGGAGGGAAGTATACAGTAAATAACAGAACCCTTTGAAGTATTAACATACAGAGGGATCCAGGCGTACAGATCCACAGTTCCCTGAAAGTAGCAACACAAGTGAGTAAGGTGGTCAAGAAGGCGTATGGCATGCTTGCCTTCATCTTTCGTGGTTTAAAGTATGAAAATTGGCAAGTCATGTTGCAGCTTTATAGAACTTTAGTTTGGCCACATTTGAAATATTACATACAGGTTTGGTTGCCACACTACCAGAAGGATGTGGATGCTTTGGAGAGGTACAGAAGAGGTTAACCAGAATGTTGCCTGGTTTGGAGGGTATTAACTATAAGGAGAGATTGGACAAAGTTTGTTTTCACTTGAACATAGGAGACTGAGGAGTGATAGAAGTTTACAAAATTATGAGAGTCATGGATAGAATGGGTAGTCGGAGTCTTTTTCCCAGGATAGAAATGTCAATTACCAGGGGACATAGCATAGGTTTACAATAAAATGGGGAAAGTTTAAAGGAGATGTGAGAAGCAAGTTTTTTACACAGAAGGTGATAAGTGCCTGCAATGTGATGCCAGAGGAGGTGGTAGATGCAGATACGATAGAAACGTTTAAGAGGCATCTTGACAGATACATGAATGTGTAGGGAATAGAGAGATACGGACCATGTAGAGGCAAAAGGTCTTTAGAAAGGCACCATGTGTCGGTGCAGGCTTGGTGGGCCGAAGGGCCTGTTCCTATGCTATACTATTCTTTGTGGTTTGACTGTGTGCAGATTTGATCTCCCTGTTATAAGAAGGGAATTATAATCATTGAGAGCGTACGCTGCAGATTCACCAGGATAATACGCAGAATAGGAAGCTATGAGTAGAGTTCTCTGCCCTCTCCAGTAGCATGTTTGAAGGTGGGAGGGCAGCTCAATTTCATGCAGTTGAGCATCTCACCACTTTCCCACCTCCAATCCAATTAGGTTTGTGGCAGGAATGGCCATGGCGTGTAATCTACATATAAATTGGAAAAATCAGATTGGTAATAGTGGCCTGGGGGAAGGGTTCATAGAATGCTTTTGAGATAGTTTCTTAGAACAGTCCATTCTGGAACCAACCAGAGAGCAGGTCATATTAGACTTGGTATTATGTGAAGTGTTGGGATTAATTAATGATCTCAGAGTAAAGGCACCCCTAGATAGCAGCAATCAGAATATAGTTGAATTTTATATCCAGTTTGAAAGGGAGAAGAGTGGGTCTAAGAATAGTATTTTAAACTTAAATAAGGACAACTATGTGGGTATGAAAGCTGAACTAGCTGAAGCAAGTTAGATAGATCAATAGAGAAGCAGTGGCAGACTTTTAAGAGGATATTTCAGAATTCTCAGAATAACTATGGGGGCGATTCTCTCAGCCTGCTGCGTAGCTCGAGTAGCGCAGCGGACTAGGAGACATCAGTGGGGCCCGTGTCGCAGGCTTCCTGCTGGGCATCACGGCCTCTGTGCATCTCCTGGACCAAGGTTTTCAACATCACCAGCTCCACAAGGCGAGGAGGTCATTACAATATGGAAATCACAATTTCCATTGATTAGTGGGCCCGGGACTGAAATCTCCGGGCCCTCTAGCGTGTGTGTCCCTCTCCCCCGGCTGGGAGTGGTTCCCTCCAGCGGGATTTATTCCTGCTCCCTACTAACGGAGAACAGGTGGCCCCACCCCTGCTGGAGGGAGGGGATGCCATTGAGGCCTCGCTGGGAGGTCAGGGGTAAGGGGTGGTGCCCCTTGGGCAGTACCAACCTGTCATCCTGGCACTGCCCAAGGGGCAAACTGGCACTGCCCACCAGGCATCAGGCAGTGCCAAGGGGGCAGGGCCTACTGGGGGGAAGTGATCATTGGGGGGGGGGAGTGGTGGGGGTTACCTGTTGCCACTCTGCTATTGTTGTGTTGGGAGAAGAAGGGAAGAGGGGATTAAGGCTGGCCATCTGGGTGGGGTTGGGGGGGGGTGGGCGTTGGAGGTGTCGGAGGTGGGAGATACGGGCTGGCCAGGGAGGTCCCGGAGGGAGGTGTTGATAGGCCAGTGATGGGGGTGTTGCGGGGCTGGCCAGTGAACTGGAGGCTGGCAATGGGGGGGACCACTCCATATGCACTGATCTCCATGCTGACAGATCGGTGAATGCGCAGTGGCCCACTCAGCACTATGCTGCCGGCCTCTTGGGCAGGACTAGGCCCTGCCCCCAGATTTCCAAAGCAAATCACGCTATGGCACTCTATGATGCACTCTATGTTGTCAAAGATTCATTTTGAAAATCATGCTAAAAAATCAGTGGGATTTACTCCCATTTTCCCACACGTTGGGAACTTAGGATTTTTTGGGGGGAGTCCTGGCCTATATAGTCCTACTATAAAGAAAGATTCTGAGGGAATTGTTGAAGTGGAAACTTTCCTGCTTCTTGACTGTGATAGAAAAACTCAACAAAGTTAGTTCAGACAAAATAACAAGCCTTTATTTACAAAAAGACTGCATGCAGTTTTGGCTGCAACTTGGGTTCAGAGAGCAGTTATTACAACATGCTAATTCCTCCCCAAGTCCGCGCTTACAGAAAGAAACAGTTCAGTATTTATACATAATCATGATCAGTTAGCGTGACCAGAGCTTATTCAGGAATTTGATCATTAATGGAAGTATAAGCAATACCATTAATCATGTTATAACCTGTTGACCTCCTAGAACCTTTTGTCGCATCATTCATACCCTTATCTTGCCCATTGATGTAACAGACGAAGGTCGGTGATTTCCGTCATCCCTGATCTTATCTTGTTTTATTTACTCCTATAGTCTTAAGCTATGAGGAATCAGGCCTTAGAGGTCAGGCAATTGGAATAGCTTGACCTTCTCTGATTTCATTCACGTCATAAGTTATATGAAGTCAGCTTTATCAGGTTTACACGGAGGTCAGTCATGTTTTAAGTTATGCGGAGTCAGTCTTTCTTATATTGTACCAATTTTCCCATCATGCTATTCCTTAGTTCGTATAACTTCATATTGTACCAATTTTCCCATCGTGCTATTCTTTAGTTCATACAATTCCACATTCCCTCCTTTTGTCATATCATGACAACTAATTAAATAGGTATATCCATGACCTGATTAAAAATGCATTTGCACAAGCAGCCAACCAATCCTATCCCGAGTAGTAGTAGTAATAGTAACATGAAGGCCTTAAAGATCCAATCAAATAATCCGTGACCCAGCCATCCTAACCAACCCGGTGGGGCTTAATCATGAAATTGATGGCCAATCTTTTGAATTTGATCAGCCTGTCTCTTAATATGGTCTGCCAGGTTGGTAATATTTTCAGAGGCGTCTGGAATATAAGTACAGCATTCCTGACCTACAATGGCGCACGTTCTTCCCTGTGAGGGTAACAGATAATCCAAAGCCATTCGATTTTGTAATGCCACGGTCCGGACAGCCACCAGTTCAGCCGAGACCTCGGCCAGTGCCTGCCCAGTTGCCTTGGCATTTGCCACCGTTATGTTTGCCAGTTGTTCGAGTGCTGAGGCCATAAGAATCAGCTCGTTGGCTGCCCTGCCCCTCCCATATAGTGGAAAGGCCATCATAAAGAACTGTTCGGTTCCGCTAATGGTCCTTTTAGCTCGCGAGGGGTGATGCTGAAGGGAGGTTAGGTGGTGCATGTAGGGTACGACATATCCCAGATAACAGGATCCTATCCAATTGGTAGGAAGCCATGAGTATGCTTGAGTGCCTCATATAAAATATGTTCTAATATAGGCTGTAAAATCACCAGCCAATGTCATCCAGGGTGTTGGGGAAAATAGCAGTGATGAGGAAAGATTGGAGATGAGGAGAGGCCAGAGTTGTTTTCCTTAGAACAGAGGGGTTAAAGGGTCACCTACATGAGGTGTGCAAAATTATGAGGGACCTGGACAGGGTGGACAGGAAAGATTTGTTTCCCCTACCCGAGGGATCAGTTACCAGGGAGTATAGATTTAAGGTGATTGGTAGAAGGATTAGCGGGGACATGAGGAAAATCATTTTCACCCAAAGGGTGGTGGGAACCTGGAATTCACTGCCCAAGTTGGTGGTTGAGGCTGAAATGCTCAAATCATTTAAAAGGTGGAATGTCCTAACTATGTTAGGGGTTGTGGGTTTTAAACAAAATGAAAAGATGTGGTTTGCACATGTAGATTCAAAGTAGCACACAACAGGTTTACTGAAAGAGATGTTCTCTGCATAGCACAGAACAGAAACTGAAACTACACAGCAGCCAGTGAAACATCTGAATTACATTACCATCAAATATGTAACATCTCTCCCTCTTCTGTGGTCATGACAACGAGTTACTACAGTGTTATACATAGGATTACTATTACTCTAGACATAATACTACGAACCATTAATCATTGTACACAGTCAATAAGAAAGTAAATCAGGAGGAAGTCTATTCCTCTTTGGTTGTACACGTTGCCTGTAATTTGGCTGTCCTTGACCTTAGAATTATGATTTGAAACTTCAGTAGACATCTGCATCATTCTCACACGATAAAGTAACTAAGATGCAATAATCAGGGAACTCAGATTCAACAAAGTCTTCCGTAGTAATATTCACAACACCAGGGACTAAAGAAGTTGGAACTTCTGAAGATGATGCGGAAAATTCATTTCAAGATGACAACAATTGTTCAGCATTGTGTCGCCAGACTGGTTCATCTTCTGAGTGAATCGTGTAAGAAGTTGTACCTGATTTTGCTAAAATTAAGGGTGGTACCATTTCTCATTTGTGCAAACACACAATCTCCTTGTTGAAATGAGCATTGTTTTGTTCTCACTTCACGCCTAGCATCTTGAGATTGTTGTTGGCGCTCTACTATCTCTGAAATTTCTGGAGGTAATAACAAATCAAACATAGTTCTCAACTTTCTCTTTAAGAGTCGTTGCATGAGTGGTGTTTCTATAAGATGCTAAAAAGCTACTCACAAGCTTTTAAAGAATGTTTCAGGGATTGTACGAATCTGTCAGCTAATCCATTAGTTGATGGATAAAAAGGTGTGGATTTTATATGCTGAATACCATTTACTTTAAAATAATCCTCAAACTCTTGTGAAGTAAACTGTGAACCATTATCACTAACAATCTGTCCCAGTTTATCAAATCTTGCAAAATCTCATCAAGTTTTTCAATGATTTATTCAGATGTGGTAGATCTCATGATAAAAACTTCTGGCCACTTTGAGTGTACATCATTTCTAACTAAGAACATGTAACCTTCAAATGGACCAGCAAAATCTGCATGGAATCATTGCCATGGCATTTTAGGCCACTCTCAAGTGTGTAAAGGAGACAATGGTGGTGTATTTCTTATTTGTGGACAGGATTGACATTGAGCAACTTTTTCTTCAACCTGAGCATCCAGACCAGGCTGCCAAAAATAACTACATGCTAATTCCTTCATCCGGACTATACCAGGATGTCCTTCATGTAGTTGTTCAAGAAATCTTCCACACAGACGAGGAGGAATGATCACTCAAATTCCCCACAATAGATACCCACTTTGGATAGTCAACTCAAGCTTTCTTGACACATATGGTTTCAAATCAAGATGTGGATGATACATTCCAGCTATCATTCTTTTCAATACCATATCCATTTCCTTCCCCATCATGGGATCATTTCTTGTATGTTTCTAAACTTGAGAAGCTGTCACAGGCAAATGACCTACTAGCAAAAAATAAAGAATATTAGCAAAACTAGCTGGTGGCCTCTGCTCAACAGAATAATAAATTATCAGAAAATAGTTAAAGGTAAGCACAAAAATGCATCTGCATTAGCATGGCTCTCTGATTGATGACATTTATATCATAGGAGTATGCAGATATGGTCAGTGACCATCTTTGATGATCAGTCAAAATGGTGACCACATAAATAATGATGAAACCTTCGTATACCAAAAATTATACTCAATACTTCTTTTTCTAGCTGAGCATAGATAGACACAGCACTAGTCAGAATACACGAAGCAACAGCTATTGGTCGTTCCTCTCCTGAAGGCATAATGTGTGAAACTACTGCTCCCACTCCATAAGGTGAAGCATCGCAAGCAGGCAGTAATGGTAGCTTCAGATTAAAATGAACTAATTCTTCAGACTTCTGCAAGGCATCTTTGACATCCTTGCATGTTTTCATAATGTGTTGTCCAGTCCCATGACTGTTTCACAAATATTATGACTCATGCAAAGTTTTAATGACATCGCTAAGTTAGGAACAAATTTGCCATACTAATTTACTAATCCCAGAAAGGACCTTAATTGCATCACATTTCATAGAAAATCATAGAAACCCTACAGTGCAGAAACAGGCCATTCGGCCCATCAAGTCTGCACCGACCACAATCCCACCCAGGCCCTACCCCCATATCCCTACACATTTACCCGCTAATCCCTCTAATCTACACATCTCAGGACACTAAGGGGCAATTTTAGCATGGCCAATCAACCTAACCCGCACATCTTTGGACTGTGGGAGGAAACCGGAGCACCCGGAGGAAACCCACGCAGACACGAGGAGAATGTGCAAACTCCACACAGACAGTGACCCAAGCCGAGAATCGAACCCAGGTCCCTGGAGCTGTGAAGCAGCAGTGCTAACCACTGTGCTACCATGCCGCCCCTAATTTAGAAGCACCATGTTTGACATTTGTCAAACATGGTGCTTCTAAATTAGCATCCATCTTTCTAGGTGCTTAATGTATGCCTTTACTATCAATAACGTGACCCAAAATCTGGACCAACATCTGGAAAAAGTCACACTTTTCTTTCTTGATACGTAGGATTTTCTTGATACGTGGGATTTTCCAGCTGTGCTCACCCCAAGGCCAGAAATTCCCGCCCCAGGTCAATGGACCTTTGTACAGTCTGTCCCCGCCGCTACAATTCCCGTGACAGGCGGGTTGGTAAAATTCCACCCTATGTGTCTGAAGATGTTCAAACGTTGCTTCTAAATTATTCAGGTGCTCCTGTTCACTGGACCCTGTAGTTAGAATATCATCAAAGTAACATTGTACACCAGAGAGACCACTTAAAATCTGATCCATCGAACTTTGGAATATGGCTGGTGTGGATGTTATTTCTAAAGGCAATCTTTTATAACAATAAATACCTTTATGAGTGACGATGGTAAGCAATAGTTGAGATTCAGTGGCTACATTCATCTGTAAGTATGCTTGTGAAAGATCAATCTTGCTGAATTTCTGCCCACCTGATAAGGTAGCAAATAAACCTTCAATTTATGGAAGTGGATATTAATCAGCACACAACACTGAATTTATGGTTGTTTTAAAATCACCACAAATACAAACAATATAATCTGATCATGACAGGTACAATGGGGAATAGCTCAGTTACTCATTGTAACCAACTCTAACACGCCAGTGTGAACAAGTCCTACTAATTCTTTTTTGATCTTGGGACGAATTGCATATGGCAGTGCTCTTTCTTTGAGACTTTTTGGTTGACTATTCGGGTTTTTCTTGAGTTTCACTTGAATTCCCTTCATTGAGCCAAGTGTGTCTTCAAAAACATTCTTGTATTTATCCAGAAGGTGCTGTAGATCAGATTTGACATCCACCAATCTGTTGAAAGCACTTCAGTTAAGCTTTACCTTCTCCAACCATGATCTCCCAAATAGAGCTGGAAAATTATCACAGACCACATGGAGAGGCAACTCCGCTGTTTGTTCACTCAACTCTATATTGACCATGATGTAACCTTTTAACAGCACAATCCCTTCCATGTATGTCCTTAAAACCAGTAAATTTGAAAGGAAAATGCTTCTGCTTTTGTTGGCATATAGTCTCAGGAATTAAAGACACAGCAGCACCAGTATCAATCTCCATCCTAATTGGTTGTCCACTTAACTTCAAATCACCAAATAACTAGCCTCTTCTTCTGCAGCAGGGCAAGACCACTTTTCGGTCTGTGTCTCACTCAGAATCACAGCTCATGCACCATTTACTGATGTTAGAGGTTGTCCACAGCTAAGATTCCAATAGATGACACAACTATGTTGCATTGATTTCAATGTCTCCTTCTCTCAGATGTACATTGTTAGCTATGCCTGCATTCATATATTTAACCGCACAGATAAGGGGAAGTGCAGGCAGTCCACATCTGGTGCACTCAAACCTTTATTTCTTTAATCCTTTTTTCCAACAAAGAACAAAGAGAGTATATAGAACATCCATAGGAACATCCACATTCTGATTTTTAATTGCAGCAATCCTGCAAAGAAAAGATAGCTAATAAGTTCAACAATCAGAAATTCTGATGTTTAAAAAGTCCACCTATCAAGAATTAGCAACAAATTTCCTCAAAATCAAATTGTGGCTCGACTTCATTACCTATTTTATGCAATAACCATCCTTTTGTGAGGAAAATAAATCACATGCTGGCTCATTTCGATACATAGATAACCTGGATGTCCATGTTAGAATGAAGCATGTGCATAGAAGGAGTGCAAGATCCCAAGACGACTGTCAAAACACCAACAGGAAAACTGAACAGCTTATGCTTTGGTTTGGCCTCGGACCCGACAACATGGATGCTATTCTACTTGTCCGATCGTTTCTTGTCTGGTCGGCACAAGCACCAAGTATCCCACCGGAAAATCTACTTGTATATCTCAAAGACAAAATCTAGCACTCATTTATTTGACCACTAGGTGATGCAATGGAACTAAAAGTCCGATCAGTTGGTTACATGTTTATGAAGATAGACATACATCTGATTTGCATTTTATAGAACCAGAGTAAGTTTATTTGATTATTATCTTTAAACATTTTCAGATTGCACTGTACCATTGTCGGGGCTCCAATATTCAAAGGTATAGGGCCGGATTCTCTGATCTCGCCCAGGGCTGGGATTCTCCCTTCCCGTTGCAGTGAATGGAGACTTGGCTGAGGGCCAAGTTCCCCATTCTTGCTGGGCAGCAGCAGTGCATGAACGACTAGAAGATTCCAGCTATTGTCAAGGCTGCTCTAGCACAGTAGATAGAGGTGGCACGGTAGCACAGTGGTTAGCACTGCTGCTTCACAGCTCCAGGGACCTGGGCTCGATTCCCAGCTTGGGTCACTGTCTGTGTGGAGTTTGCACATTCTCTTCGTGTCTGCGTGGGTTTCCTCTGGGTGCTCCGGTTTCCTCCCACAGTCCAAAGATGTGCGGGTGAGGTTGATTGGCCATGCTAAAATTGCCCTTAGTGTCCTGAGATGCGTAGGTTAGAGGGATTTGTGGGTAAATATGTAGGGATATGGGGGTGGGGCCTGGGTGGGATTGTGGTCGGTGCAGACCTGATGGGCCGAATGACCTCTTTCTGTGCTGTAGGGTTTCTATGATTCAATGTTACGTGTATTTGAAATAAAATGCCCAAATTTGCTTGGAATCCCATATTAGTGGTTGAATTGCCCAACAATGCACTCCAACATTGGCTATGCTGGAGTTTGCAGGGTCAGGGGGCTTCCTATTTTAATGGGATAGGCAAACAAATGTTATTTCAGCTTCAGCCATACCTGCGACAGTAAACCTGCCCAAATCTGTCAGAACTCTTCCATGTGCTTGCTTATGGGAGTGGCAGGGGGAAATCAGTGTCTGTTCGTTCACATTCCCTGACTTCAGCTCATCTCCATTTCGCCCCTGTGCTTTGGGACTGATCTAGGAATTTTCCTTTATTAAAATGCTTTAAACTCCAGGGGTCCAGCTGTTACTTGCATGATATGGATGCCCTCCGTCCTATGGGATACTTGTTCTTTTGTGAAGGATCTCTGTTTTCCATCTTACAGAATGCATGCCAAGTGTGTAAACATATCTTAATTGGGATGATCCAGGAAATAAGCAACTTTAAGTTATGAACACCTTCAGTAGAAGCAAAAGCGTGCTGAAGGTATTATTGCAAATTTAGGTTTACTGGAGATAACTTTTCAATCTCAGTTGTGTCAGTAAGTTGAAAAATTATTCCACAGAGAAATTATTCTCACTCAGAGAGTGTAAACTTACCTGATGTAGGAAGTGGAAAGCCTCACACTGATGGAATTTAGTGGGAACTACTCTTTTGATGAGGTTGAAATACATTGGTGGAACACAGTAGAGGAACTTTTAGTATATATCTAGCCCAACTGCACAAGGCATTAGTAAGACTGCACCTGGAGTATTGTACACAGTTTTGGTCCTCTTACTTAAGGAGGAATGCAGTTGCATGGGAGGCAGTTCAGAGGAGGTTCACCAGATTGATTCCAGAGATGAGGGGTTTGTCTTATGAAGAAAGATTGAGCAGTTCAGGCCTATACTGTCTATAGTTTAGAAGAATGAGGGGAGATCTAATTGAGGTATGTAAGATGCTAAAGGGTACTGACAGGATAGATGTAGAGAGGTTGTCTCCTCTTGTGGGGCAATCTAGAATAAGAGGTCATTGTTTTAGGATAAGGAGTAGCAGATTTAAAACAGAGATGAGGAGAAATTGCTTCTCTCAAAGCATTGTGAATCTGTGAAATTTCTGCCGGATAGTGAGGAGATAGACAGATTTTTAATTAGTAGTGTGTTGAAGGGTTATGGAGAATGGGCAGGAAAGTGGAGCTGAGGGCAGGACAAGATCCCACGATGCAAGTATAGGGGATTGGCCAAAATATGCTGAGACAATGAAGTACTTCTTCCGAGCTAACGGAATAGAAGGCGATAACCGGCAAAAGGTTATCTTAATAACCGTGTGTGGGGTTGCTACTTTCAGTATTATAGAAAGTCTGACGTATCCAGCAACACCTAATTCTAAGACCTTTGATGAGTTAGTGGAAATGGTGACAAATTATTATGATCCTAAACTATCCATTATCTTGCAATGGTACAGGTTCAATAAAATTGAATTCAATAAAACTACTAGATTTGCAGAGGAACTAGTGACGGAATTCCTGACACAACAAAGAAAACTGGCAGAACATTGTGAGTATTGCCCAGCATTACTGAAATGCTGAGAGATCATTTAGTATGTGGCATGAAAGATCTAACAACCCAAAGAAAGCTATTGACAGTGCCAAATCTAGATTTTAAAAAAGCCATATAACTAGCTTTATCTCGTGAAAATGCAGAGAAAGGAACCCAAGAGCGACAAGGACCCATAGATGACAATGTCCTTAAACTCGGGTGAGCCTCCTACTGCAGACCTAGGTCTCCAGTTGAACGCACTCATGGCCCCCGGTTTTGGGCAAGGAAAAACAAGCAGACAAGGAAACGAGGAAATCCCAACACCAGATGAGAGAGAGTCCTACAGCTTAGGAAGTAGCAAGCACAACAACACAGTGCATGCAGCCAAGGAGCCCACCCCAAGCAAGGTTACCAAAACAAGCAGAGTGTGCACTTCCCATATCGAAGTCACCCCAAAACAGAACGTATTAGATAAGTCAGGCTGAAGAAGAGGAACTAGTACAATTAAATTTTATCACCACCCCAAAGGTGGCCCCAATACAGATCCAGCTCCAAGTGAATGAACACCCATTGAACATGGAGGTGGATATGGGTGCAGCTGTATTCATCGTAGGGGAGTGGGAATTTAGACAATTACAATAGGGCACCTTATCACTCAAGTTGAGAGACAGTAAGACAACTTTAGCAATATATAAAGGAGAACCATTACACATAATCAGGACCACTATAACCCCAGTCACATATGAGCAACAGTCTGGTTCCCATTGACAGTGGTACAAGGACCAGGACTCAACCTTTTGCAAAGGGACTGGTTACAAAAAATCCATTTGGATTGATGGCAAATATTCAAGATGGGTACTGGTAACTTATATGAGATAATAGGAAAGTACCCAGAAGTCTTTCAGGCAGACCTTGAAGAAAGAAAAGGGGCCAAGGCAAAAGTTTATGTAGGCCCGGATGCTCAACCGAGATTTCTTAAGGCAAGACCAGTTCCATACACTCTGTGAGTGAAAGTAGAGACCAAACTGAAGCAATTAGAAGAGCTAGGCATTATTCGACTCATGCAATTCACTGCGTACCTGTAATTCCGGTATTAAAGCTAGACAACACAATCTGCATCTGTGGTGATTATAAAATGACAGTGAACAGAGCGTCCCACTTGAACAAGTATCTGATGCCTCGAATAGAGGACCTGTGTGCAAAATTATCCGGAGGCCAGATCCTCACAAAGTTGGATATGAGTCACACGTACCTCTAGTTAGAATTAGCAGCATCATCAAGAAAATATATAATGGTAAACACGCACAAGGGATTGTGCGAATATACTCATTTACCTTTTGGGATATCATCGGCATGCACCATCCTCCAGAGAGTAATGAAAAGCATACTGCAAGGAATACCCAAAGTGGCTGTTTACGTTGACAATGTCCTAATCACAGGAGCCACTGTCAAGGAACACCATGAAAATTTAGAGGAAGTCTTGCGATGGTTTTCAGAAGGTGGGATCAGACTAAAAAGAGAAAAATGCGTTTTTCAGGCAGCTGAAGTAATGTACCTTGAATACAGGGTTGACAAAGACGGCCTACACCCAGTCGACGAAAAGGTAAGATGCATAAAAGAGGTTCCAACACCAAGAAATACGACAGAGAGGGGAGGAGTGTGAAAACTCCCAGGACTTGCATGGGGAATCACTGATTGACTCCCACTAGAATTTGTAGAATACAAGCTCCGTGGTGATTGGTAATTACTTCATCAGATGGAGTTTGTATACCGAGCCCTTTATAAAGCAGGCCCCTGAGTGGGTCCATTATTGTATTGTCCCAGTTGGGACCTGTTTGAGTTCACCACAGGCTTGTGGTTTTGCTTTATTTTGTTCAATAATGCCCCATTTCTTTACAGCTGACGCCTGGAGCTGTTATAGTTTCACTAGATGATACCTTTTTGCTCAATGCAGCAGCCTTCCTTATTTGATGAGAGTCAAAGATGTTTTTGTTGCACCTATTAATAGCTTGTGTGTTTATTTCTGCATCAGTGGGCCCTGCCTAGCTGTGGTTGCAAATGGGTGGATTGTGTGTACGTTTCATGAACACCCATGTTGATAGGGTGCCTTGGTAT
Organism: Mustelus asterias; assembly: GCF_964213995.1. Classification (NCBI taxonomy): domain Eukaryota; kingdom Metazoa; phylum Chordata; class Chondrichthyes; order Carcharhiniformes; family Triakidae; genus Mustelus; species Mustelus asterias. Next base: position 95,895,191 of record NC_135810.1, on the reverse strand, counting down.
TTTGTGATGATGGGTTCAGCAAGATGGTAAGAGTGTTGATGAAAAGCCAATGAGGCCAGCTCAGGGAGAGCATTTAGTATTTTGGAGGCCAGTAGTACCAGAGCTCAAAAGTGTGCTGTCGAAGAGTGCTGTGAGTCTCCCTGGCACTCATGTCACTGCCCTGTGACCTGGGAACAGTGATCGCCTCCATTGCCCAGCAGTTGTCGAAAGCACCTCAAGCTCAAAATCTTCATTTGAGGATGTGGCACACAAAGTCCTCTGGATTCAATGCTACTCCCCTTTGGAGCACCTGGTTGTGCAAGGCACAGAAGGTGACAATGATGTGGGATAGCCTTGAGGAAGCATCTTCAAAAGACCAGTGGTCTACTTGATGGTGGCCCTTGTAATGACATGGCAGTGTTACATGTCTTCTCTATCTCTGTGTTTAGGTTACATACAAGTATCAATAGACATTTCCTCAGTATCCCTTGTCCCTCAGGATACAGCCACATTTGAATGGCCTGAAAAAGTTATGAGTCTCTAAGCCTCCTGGAAACCTCCCACACATCTGTAGGGTCTGTTTACTGTGGTCACAGACAACTCGAAAGTTCAGGATATGGAACCCCTTCCTGTTCACAAAGGCTACTCTGAGGGCACCTTGATTGCTGCGTGAATGCAGTCAAACAACCTCTTTACCTATGGGAATGAAGTCAGCTGCCCTCTTAGCCTGACCGGCCTGATTGGTTGTAAACTTGATATATTGGCCAACGAGACAGTGCATTGCATGTAGCAATGGGCCATTGACTGAAAAATACCACAAGAAATGACAAGCAGAAAGATTGAGAGTCAATAAAAGCAAATTACTGCAACAGATAATGGATATCCACATTTCTCTATTTCCTCAATTTCTGTTCTAGCATTTCACAAAGGTCCACCACCACCTGTTTGGAGAGAGACATTCTTCTGACACATTTATGTTCAGTCATTCCATGAAGCTGAGTCTCTGATGGTACATTCTTTTAGCTGGCTAGTATCTTCTGTTACCATAAGGCTGTCCTGTTGTCCCCCGTAAACCATCCTCATCCACATTCCACCACTTCATTAAGCTGCTGGAATTCTCCTGGCCAAAGGACAGCTGCAGCATGTGGCTGCATCCTATGTATCTCCCACTCATCTCTGGAGGATTCTGAATATAGGGCCCCCATTGGAAAATGAAGCCTTCATAGCAGTGAGCCTCTCAAGCATCTAGTCTTGCCTCCAGTTGCTGACTGTGGACCCGGGATACATCTTTCCACTAGCAGCCCTTCACTCTTGCCTCCTCACCTTCTGCACTGGCTCCAAACTTGCTAACCTTAATTGCTTTGCACACCGCCTGCCTGTGTCAGCACGCAGTTGCAAGAAATGGCTGCCACTTCCTTTCACCACTTATCTACTGCTGAGCTCTTACCTCCTTTGAGAAGGTGAATCAATCAGGTGAATCAACTCTGTGAACCCTTTGCAAAATTGCTGTGAGAACTTCTGTCAATTCGCTGGTTAACATCCACATAATTACCTGCCCGCTGCCATCTGGCTACCTGCAAGTTTGGCTGGCAGTGGGACAACATTGGGGAACCAAACTGACGTGGCCACATGTCTTTTCACCAGCCCCCTTACCTCCCAACCTGCTGCCACGGGAGCTAGTAAAATTCTGCTTTTCATTTGGGGGGAGGAAATTCAGGTTTTTTTTTGTAAAACCTAGCGAGGGTTTGTATTGTATTGTGCAGAAGGAAATTACTGATGATTATTTAATGTTTAGCTCAGAAGTTAAACTGAATATAGTTTTCAGATATTTTGTAAGTATCCATAAAGAACATGTTCTTATTGATCACTATTGTTTGTTAACAGTTTAAAGTCATTATTGGAAGTTTACTGTGTTTAACTGTGTACTTGCTGACTTAGGATCGGCTATTAATTTTCAAACTGGTTCCTGACATTAAGAATTTGGCCTTATATACCCAGCTGTTTCACATAGTGAAAATGCTTGCTGTGAAAGATGAGATCAATGCTCCAATCTGTTTGATAAAACCAGTGCTGCACTTGGGAATTTAGTGTGAGCATATTTTTCTCTTTTAAAAGGATTTAAGTCATCTTAAAAATATTTGCACTCACAGCTGTGCTTCAGGGAAACTTTGGTTCACATGGTTGCTTGATTGATAGATTCTTCCACATTTTGTGAATATAACAATGTACAGGTTTAAACAAAACCCAACTTGAATGCTTCTGCAACAGTTGCCAATAAGCAGTGTACTGAAATTGTTTGACTATTATACAACTGAGCTTTCTTATTCAAGAATATTAACTTAAACCAAAACAAGCTCAATTGATTTTCAACAGGTTACTCTTTGGAATTAATATTCACCAATTTAACTTAAGATTATATCTCTGACAATAACTTTGCCAAGTGTTTTGTTCATTCCACAATGACATCACTTGTCTTTAGGCAGTATTTGCTTGCCATCAAACAGGCCAGTAGATGTGAAAAGGTCACTTTTCTTACCATTGTGGTTTTTAGTTATTAATAGTCTTGTTGGCATGGAATGTCATATGTACAAAGGTATATAAAGTTGCAATAAATATTTTGTTGCCTCTAATGTTGCCTTAGTTAAACATGCAGGCCGGAATTCTCCCAAAAAAATTCTAAGTGTTGAATTTGTGGGAAAACTAGAGTAATTCGCACTGTTTTTTTTCAGTGGGAGTTCACACTAGAATCTCCCACACATGGTGCAATGCAGAAGCCACCAGCGTGAAATTATTAAATTTCAGGAGCGGGGCCTATCCGTGCTGGAGAGGCTGAAACCAGCAGGCCTCTGTGCATGTGCAGTGGCCCTGAACTGTCAGCCTCCTGATTGCACAGAGGGGACAGGCTGGCACTGCCAAGGTGTCCATGCCCTGAGGCACCACCCCCTCTGCCGCCCAACCCCCTGGGGGACCCCGATTGTCCCCCCTTCACTCTCGCGGTGTCGGGCCACTAGTTCCCCAAAAGGGGAACTAGTGTAAACCCTGTGAGTACTGTAAACCCCGCGAGAGTGAAACATTCTGGCGGGGTGGGACAGGCTAGCGGGCCTGGAAAATTCAGTATCGGGGTCCCCTAATTACATTAAAAACAAATGTAAATTATATTAAAATGACTTACTTGGTCTTCCTGCCAGTTTCCAGCACAGATCTGACGGCGCTGGAAATCCGGTGCTGGGAGGTGTTCTTGCGGCAGGAACGCATGCGTGAATCCTGCGCATGCCAAGTCTCGAGATTCTCCAACCCCACTGCACCAGGAAATTAGCGTGGCGGGGGAAGAATCGCCGCCACAGTTAATCAGTTCAATATCGTTGACATTAAAGTGTGCTGCATCATGTTATTGCAGAGAAACACTAATTCCATTATACTGGAGGTATATGAGAGTGAACCGTTTAATGTCATTAGATCTAAAGGACAAAATTTAATATCAGTATGAGCCATAAATGTAATTAATTGAGATAGCTGTTGCAAAGGTACAATATTTAAAATAATTCATACTAGAACTGAAATTTAAAAAAAACATAAATTGATAGCTTTTCTTTCAAGTGATGTACATTGTCAGATTTAGTCCAGGCTGTGTGTGGTAAGGACATTTATTCGAAATACAGCCGGTGGTCTAACATGAACAACAGTAGATTCAAAATATCACTGTTATATATTGACTATAATTATTCATTAGTGTACTTGTGTTATTGAAACTGAAGCATTTGAAATGAACAATTGTAAATCAATATATGAGCAAAACAAAGTCCCGATGAAGTTTGTCACTTTGAAAATATAATTGAAACATCTGCAACAAGGAATCTGAAAAAGAATGGAGTGATGTCTGCCTAATGATAGTTTTTAAAAATGTTCATTACATGATGTTTAACAGTGAGCTTAATCACAGATTTTTTGAAAGCTCATTCCATCATTGTCACTGATCACTTCCTTCACTCTCCATCCACATCTGCACCCCAAGTTTCCTTATGTATCTACCTCTAGTGAGAACTATCTCACAATTCACTTTCAGCTGCACTTTCAAAATCCTAACTGTCAGACTTTGGTCCACCATTCGCCAGACCATTATGAAGGAGAGGGATGGAGGTGGTTGCGAGGGTACAGAGACTGGAGTGGGAGCGAAAAACTATGGCATGAGTTTTCCCAATATTTAACTGAAGGAAACTTTTGCTGATCTACTGATTTGCTGCACCCTCAACTCTACCTTTGGTCCCTAATAAAACCATTAATCTTTCCCACACTGTCCCTTTCCCTGAAACTGCCCGCATCTCCTGCTACCTTAAATCCCAGGGATACAGACTTAAAAGAATAAAAGGGGAGAAATAGGCCTGAATATTACCGTTCTGCCCGCCACGGGAACTGGAGCGGGTGAGGAGTGGACCATGGAAAGGTCCGTTGACCTCGGGTGGGATTTTACAGTTTCAGGACGAGCGAGGCCATAAAATCCCACCCATTGTTTGACCATCAACTGCTAGATCTGGCTGAACTACATAAAGTACCTTCCGGGTCCTTCTCTGTGCTGCTAAAGCTATTTATTCCCGAGAAGGGATCAAAAACAGTTCAGACCAGTATTCTCATTTCCCCGTTTTACAGTTTTTTCCTTCTGTGTTTCCAAGGTCATCTTGGAATGCAAAGATTACCCCTGGTTTCTTTTCTGTACTGCAAATCATCTTCCTAAATCTCGCTCCCTCTATCCTGCACCCTTACCTCCAACAAAAATGCAAAGGATTCATGGTATTCTTTGTTAATGATGCACGATTAAATCACTCGGGAGGCTGGATCGTACCCGGGAAATAAAGGCTTTTATTAGTAACAAGGATGGAGCATACTGCTTAACAATACAATCCCAGACTAAAGGGTCACCAGGCAGTGCAGTGACCTTTATACTCCTACAGGTAGGCGGAGCCAACCGGAGTGTACCACAGAACAATACCAACAGGTAGAACACCCCAACCCTAACCCCAACAGTAACAACAGTAACATATGTACAAGTACCCATAGTGCTAACCATCTATGGTTCAGTACCCATAGTGGTAACCATCTATGGTTCACCACATTCACCCCTCCTTTAAAACAAAGGCCGGTGGGGCAAAGAAGCAGTACGAACTGTCCATATATTCACAAGTTCAGTCATATTGGAGGGCCGCATCGTCTCTGCGACCTCCTCAACACTGGCGGTAGCGCCGGTTCTGGTGACCGTGATGACCCTCTCTCCACGGCGGTGTCTAGTGACTCCTCCAGTTCCTCATGGACGGGTGGACCACGAGGTGGCGACAATCTCCTGGACTCAGGAACGCCCCGAGGTGGCGACAATCTCCTGGACTCAGGCAAGCTGTACACGGGAGTAAGAGGATTAAGTGGTGGTCCCGATACTGCCCGTGCCGTGTCAGGAGGGGAGATAAAGGGCAAGGGGTCCCTAACCAGGGGTGCGGGAGTGACGGGGGTTTCCAGGTCCCCTGCAGGCGCCAGATCTCGAATAGAGACCGTGTCCTCTCGCCCGTCAGGATATGCTACATAGGCATATTGAGGGTTGGCGTGGAGGAGATGGACCTGTTCAACCAAAGGGTCGGACTTGCGGGTCCTAACATGCCGCCGCAGGAGGACAGGTCCTGAGTACGTCAACCAAGACGGCAGTGAGGTCCCAGAGGAAGACTTCCTAGGGAAGGTAAACATCCGCTCGTGTGGGGTAGCGTTGGTTGCCGTACACAGGAGGGACCGGATTGAATGGAGCGCATCAGAAAGTACCTCTTGCCAACGGGAGACTGGAAGACCCTTAGACCTCAACGCCAGTAAGACAGCCTTCCAGACTGTAGCGTTTTCTCTTTCGACCTGCCCGTTACCCCTGGGGTTGTAACTCGTAGTCCTACTTGAGACAATCCCTTTTGAGAGCAGGTATTGCCTCAAGTCGTCACTCATAAACGACGAACCCCTATCACTGTGGATATAACTGGGGTAACCAAACAGGGTGAAAAGATCCCGCAATGCTTTGATAACCGTGGCAGCGGTCATGTCTGAACAGGGAATGGCAAAAGGGAATCGGGAGTACTCGTCAATCACGTTGAGGAAGCACACATTCCGATCTGTCGAAGGAAGGGGGCCCTTGAAATCAACACTCAGTCTTTCAAAAGGGCGAGTGGCTTTAATGTGGTGTGCCCTGTCAGGTCGGTAGAAGTGCGGCTTGCATTCAGCACATACCTGGCAGCTTTGAGTTATCGACCTGACATCCTCTACGGAGTAGGGTAGATTCCGGGCCTTTACAAAATGGAAGAGCCGAGTGATCCCCGGATGGCAGAGATCATTGTGGAGGGCCTGTAGCCGGTCCCCCTGCACACTGGCACATGTTCCACGCGAGAGGGCGTCTGAGGGCTCATTGAGTTTCCCCGGATGGTACATGATATCATAGTTGTAGGTGGAGAGTTCGATTCTCCACCTCAAGATTTTATCATTTTTGATCTTACCCCTTAACGTGTTGTTGAACATGAACGCCACGGACCGCAGGTCCGTGAGCAGGGTGAATCGTTTTCCAGCCAAGTAATGGCACCAATGCCAGACGGCCTCCACAATGGCCTGAGCCTCTTTTTCCACAGCGGAGTGCCGAATTTCAGGGCCTTGGAGGGTGCGAGAGAAAAAGGCGACGGGCCTGCCCGCCTGGTTAAGTGTGGCGGCCAGGGCGAAATCAGATGCATCTCTCTCCACCTGGAAGGGGATAAACTCATCGACAGCGTGCATCATGGCTTTCGCGGTGTCAGCTTTTATCCCTTCAAAGGCTAAGCGAGCCTCTGCTGCCAGGGGAAAAGAGGTAGACTTTATGAGCGGACGGGCTTTGTCCGCATAATTGGGAACCCACTGTGCGTAATACGAAAAGAAGCCTAAGCATCTTCTCAGTGCTTTGATGCTAGTGGGTAGGGGAAGTTCAAGGAGGGGACACATACGGTCTGGATCAGGGCCAAGGACCCCGTTTTCCACCACGTATCCGAGAATTGCTAGACGGCGCTTGCTGAATACACACTTCTCCCTGTTATAGGTCAGATTCAGGCGAGACGCAGTGCGTAAAAACTTTAGGAGGTTGGCATCGTGGTCCTGCTGGTCATGGCCGCAGATAGTGACGTTGTCCAGGTACGGGAAGGTAGCCCGTAGCCCGTTTTGGTCCACCATTCGGTCCATTGCACGCTGGAAGACCGAGACCCCATTCGTGACGCCAAAGGGGACCCTTAAGAAGTGGTAGAGACGACCATCCGCCTCAAAGGCCGTATATTTTCGGTCCTCTGGGCGAATGGGGAGCTGGTGATAGGCTGACTTCAAGTCGATGGTGGAGAACACCCGGTACTGCGCAATCTGGTTGACCATGTCAGATATGCGCGGGAGAGGGTACGCGTCCAGCTGCGTGTACCTATTAATGGTCTGACTATAGTCTATGACCATCCGGGGCTTGTCTCCAGTTTTAACCACCATGACTTGTGCTCTCCATGGGCTAGTGCTAGGTTGAATGATCCCTTCCCTGAGGAGCCGCTGAACCTCAGATCGAATAAAGATCCGATCCTCAGCGCTGTAACGCCTGCTCTTAGTTGCGATGGGCTTGCAGCCTGGCACGAGATTCTCAAATAAAGATGGCGGGGTGATTCTGAGTGTCGAGAGACTGCACGTGGAGCGCGCTGGGCACTTTGGAGGCTGCTGTTCTCCCACTGAAAGTGGAGGGAGTGGCCCATCGTACTGCAGGGTCACACTCCTCAGGTGGACCATAAAGTCTAGTCCCAGGAGTATCGGAGCGCAAAGGTGCGGTAACACGAGGAGCCTGAAGTTCTCATAAACTGTGCCCCGCACCGTTAGGTTTACCACGCAGCTCCCAAGAACGGTAACAGATCGGGACCTCGACGCCATAGAAATTGTCTGTCTGACAGTCTGTGTCAGGATGAATGAAACTCTCCGTGCTCCCGCTGTCAAACAGCCAATGTATCAGGCGTCCGTTTACCTCTATGTCCATCATGGACTTGTCGAGTCTGTGAAGCTTGGCCTGGTCCAGGATGATTGACGCCACCATTGAACAAAGAACAAAGAACAAAGAACAATACAGCACAGGAACAGGCCCTTCGGCCCTCCAAGCCCGCGCCGCTCCCCGGTCCAGGATTGAATCCTGAATCCAGGATCCCCGCCCAATTTTCCAGCCTATCTACATACCAATATCCTATCCACCGAGCTGTCCCTCACAGCTACGATGCTTTGTTCATTACAACCTATTAACTTACCCCCACCCCCCCATTCCAGACCATGTGATCTCCAGGGAGAGGCGAAAACCCAGAATGAAAAACCCCAGGGCCAATATGGGGAAAAAAAATCTGGGAAATTCCTCTCCGACCCCCTGAGGCGATCGAAACGAGTCCAGGAGATCACAATGGCCCCGATCGGAAAATGCTTCCCAACCCTAGTCATTTCCACTTCCACGAACACCATATGAATTCCCTGCCCCCGAGACAGGTTCCCAACTATCCGCAGTCTCACTCTGTACTGGCACCAGCAAGATGATCATAGAATGAAGCCTTGAAACGAGAAACCAGGAACAATTAGCCCGCGCCGCTCCCTGGTCCAAACTAGACCACTCTTTTGTATCCCTCCATTCCCACTCCGTTCATATAGCTGTCTAGATAAGTCTTAAACGTTCCCAGTGTGTCCGCCTCCACCACCTTGCCCGGCAACACATTCCAGGCCCCCACGACCCTCTGTGTGAAATATGTCCTTCTGATATCTGTGTTAAACCTCCCCCCCTTCACCTTGAACCTATGACCCCTCGTGAACGTCACCACCGACCCGGGGAAAAGCTTCCCACCGTTCACCCTATCTATGCCTTTCATAATTTTATACACCTCTATTAAGTCTCCCCTCATCCTCCGTCTTTCCAAGGAGAACAACCCCAGTTTCCCCAATCTCTCCTCATAACCAAGCCCCTCCATACCAGGCAACATCCTGGTAAACCTCCTCTGTACTCTCTCCAAAGCCTCCACGTCCTTCTGGTAGTGTGGCGACCAGAACTGGATGCAGTATTCCAAATGCGGCCGAACCAACGTTCTATACATCTGCAACATCAGACCCCAACTTTTATACTCTATGCCCCGTCCTATAAAGGCAAGCATGCCATATGCCTTCTTCACCACCTTCTCCACCTGTGACGTCACCTTCAAAGATCTGTGGACTTGCACACCCAGGTCCCTCTGCGTCTCTACACCCTTTATGGTTCTTCCATTTATCGTGTAGCTCCTCCCTACATTATTCCCACCAAAATGCATCACTTCGCATTTATCAGGATTGAACTCCATCTGCCATTTCCTTGCCCAAATTTCCAGCCTATCTATATCCTTCTGTAGCCTCTGACAATGTTCCTCACTATCTGCAAGTCCTGCCAGTTTTGTGTCGTCCGCAAACTTACTGATCACCCCAGTTACTCCTTCTTCCAGATCATTTATATAAATCACAAACAGCAGAGGTCCCAATACAGAGCCCTGCGGTACACCACTAGTCACAGGCCTCCAGCCGGAAAAAGACCCTTCCACTACCACCCTCTGTCTTCTATGACCAAGCCAGTTCTCCACCCATCTAGCCACCTCCCCCTTTATCCCATGGGATCCAACCTTTTTCACTAGCCTACCATGAGGGACTTTGTCAAATGCTTTACTAAAGTCCATATAGACAACATCCACGGCCCTTCCTTCGTCAACCATTTTGGTCACTTCTTCAAAAAACACCACCAGGTTCGTGAGGCATGACCTCCCTCTCACAAAACCATGTTGACTATCGTTAATGAGTTTATTCCTTTCTAAATGCGCATACATCCTATCTTTAAGAATCTTCTCCAACAACTTCCCCACCACGGACGTCAAGCTCACCGGCCTATAATTACCCGGGTTATCCTTCCTACCCTTCTTAAATAACGGGACCACATTGGCTATCCTCCAATCCTCTGGGACCTCACCTGTGTCCAGTGACGAGACAAAGATTTGCGTCAGAGGCCCAACGATTTCACCTCTCGTCTCCCTGAGCAGCCTTGGATAGATTCCATCAGGCCCTGGGGATTTGTCAGTCTTTATATTCTCTAACAAACCTAACACTTCCTCCTTTGTAATGGAGATTTTCTCCAACGGTTCAACACTCCCCTCCGAGACACTCCCAGTCAACACATCCCTCTCCTTAGTGAATACCGACGCAAAGTATTCATTTAGGATCTCCCCTACCTCTTTGGGCTCCAAGCATAAGTCCCCACTTTTGTCCCTGAGAGGTCCGATTTTTTCCCTAACAACCCTTTTGTTCCTAACGTATGAATAAAATGCATTGAATCTTGAGTGCAACTGCAGGCAGCTGAGATGGTCGATGATGATGACCCCTGCTGGTCGTCTGCGGTCGGTGTCGACCAAAATGGCTGCGCCCATGGATCGCACGTGGTCGATGGTGTTGAAAATGGCGGCACTCACAGGTCGCACGTGTCTTGCGTCGTCGTCCTCAGGAATGGCGGCGCTCGTGAATCGCATGTGGTGGAAGACCTTGACGAAGTCGGAGATGAGGAGACAGATCCTGGAGAGTCACACGCCGCACTGCTTGGCTTCGAAGGTGGCTTAGCTCGGCACACTTTAGCATAGTGCCCTTTCTTCCCACACGCGGAGCAAAATACCGTTCTGGCCGGACATCGCTGACGAGGGTGCTTTGCCAATTCACAGAAATAGCACCGTGGGCCACCTGGAGCTGCCGCCGCCGTCAGGTCCGAGGTTGAAAGCACGATCGCGCAGTTCCTAGGAGCCGCTGGGTAGAGTTGAGTCGGTGGCTGTACTTGCCACGATGTTCCCACATGGTCGGTGGGGTAAGTTTCAAGACTTCTGGAGGCCATTTCCATCGCATCAGCCAATTCCACCGTCTTAGCTAAGTCTAAGTTACCTTGCTCTAGCAGCCGCAGGTGAATATAGGATGAGCCGATTCCCGCCACGAACGCATCTCGGATCAAATCGTTAGTATACTGGGTCGCCGACACTGGCTTGCAATTGCAGGCTCTGGCTAGCTGCTGAAGTTCGCGCAGGTACTGTGCCGTCGTTTCGCCGGGCTGCCGCCATCGAGTGGCTAGTAGGTGCCAAGCTTGAATCTCGTTTGGCGGTTTGTTGTACAGTTTCTTAAGTAGTTCGATGGCCCCTTTGTAGTCTTGGGCATCGCGGATTGTTGCATACACAGTGTCGCTTACCCTTGCGTGGAGGACCCGCAATCTATCGGCGTCATTTTGAATGGCTGTTGAGGCGTCGATATAATCTTGGAAACACTTCAACCAATGGTCGAAAGTGTTCAACGCTCCAGCTGCACGTGGATCTAAGGTAAGCCGATCGGGTTTTAACATTTTGCTCCATGGTTTTTTTTTTCAACCAAAATTTGTTACTAATAACATTGATGCGCGATTAAATCACTCGGGAGGCTGGATCGTACCCGGGAAATAAAGGCTTTTATTAGTAACAAGAATGGAGCATACTGCTTAACAATACAATCCCAGACTAAAGGGTCACCAGGCAGTGCAGTGACCTTTATACTCCTACAGGTAGGCGGAGCCAACCGGAGTGTACCACAGAACAATACCAACAGGTAGAACGCCCCAACCCTAACCCCAACAGTAACAACAGTAACATATGTACAAGTGCCCATAGTGCTAACCATCTATGGTTCAGTACCCATAGTGGTAACCATCTATGGTTCACCACAGTTAATAAGATTGAGATTATTTGATCAGCTACATCTGCAGCATCCCTCCATTCCACTAGCCCACTGGGCCAAACTTCTTCTAAGTTCCTCACTCCTCTATCCCGGAACTCACACCTTTCTCAAGTTTATCTCCTATCTACCCCATGTCCTCTCCAAGCTCATCTTGTGCATACTCCCTAAATTCTATTTCTGTCACACAGCTGGCCATCCAACTTCCCCTCCAGGCCCTTGTTAACCAAGATTGTTAACGGTTCTCTCTGTTCAGGTGTTGTCCCTTTCCTTTAAATCAGCTGTCACCACTTCTCTCCTCAGAGAACCAATCCTTTTTCTACTCGACTGCACTTGCAAACTACTGCCTCATCTCCAACTCTCCTTTCCTCTCCAAAATCTTTGAATGTGCTTTCAACTCCTCAGACCCTGTCCAGCTTCCCAGAATCCCATGTTTCCATGTTTAAATCCCTGCATCAGGTTTCCCACCCTACACCCCCATTCCATTCTTACCTGTCTAATTGTAGCTGAGAATCACTTGCAATGGCTTTTTATCCTGCTCCTACACTGTTACCTCCGTACCCCCAAGGATTAATCTTGGCTCACTCCTGTTTCTCACCTATGTTCTGCCATCAGTGTCATGACGTGAAAGTACAGCATTTGTTATCACACTCCAGTTCTATCTCACCACAACCTCTCTCAACTCCTCCACTTTTACTAAATTGTCAGACTGCTTATCTGATATTAAGTACTGGATCAACAAAAAATTCCTTTGATTAAATATTGGGAAACATCATTTTCTGTCCCCACTCCAAAATCCTATCCCCCAGCACCCACCTCCACCCCTCTCCTTCATAATGGTCTGAGAGTTAAACAGTCTGTCCACAATCTTGGTGTCATATCTGACAATACAATGGGCTTCAAACAATATATTTGCACCATCACTCAGATCGCCTATTTGCATCTCTGTAACATTATCTGACATTGCATCTGCTCAAGATTTGAAACACCTCTATCAAACCTCTCCTTAACTTTCCCTGAGCAATCAGTCCCATAGGATACTGATTTGAACATCAAAATGGACCTGCCACCTTCAGATGCTAAGTTGTTATAGCCTGTTATGAAATAGCACTAGCTGCAAAATTGAGATTAACAATGTTTTACAGATACATTCCACTTTGAAACTGCTCCTTTAAGGTGATGCAAGTTGAAATAAATCCCCAAGTATCTGTACGTGCATATTGCCAGTCCTCACCAGAAGTCAGAAGTTTCTCTAAAGGGAAGAGAAACTTGGAAAAAAATTATTGTGTCTCCCTTTTGGGTAAATGTCTGTCTCAAGACTGATAAATGCAGAAGTCTAGAATTAGATTATCCATTTAATTTGTTAGTCCTGAAATGGAGCTGAAAGGGGAAGCAGTTAAACTAAAGAGGAGAAGAAAAATCTCAGTATATTTTGTTAACATAAGAAATATATCCAAAATATTTTTAGATGTTTTCTCAGATGGGTTTTAATGTCATTTTAGTTTGTCTAATAGAAAAATTGGCTGAAGGGAAGTAGCATAATCTAAAATGTATTTATGTCATTTAATCCAATTTAGAATTAAATGAAATTGGGTTACTTATTATAGTAACTTCAAATCACTTTTAGGGATTTAATTTAAGATCAAAGCTTGTGTCACAAGGCTTTAAGAACACACAACTTTATTATAGAACTATCTAATAAAAGTACACTAATCTTTTCAAAACTTCCAGTAACACTCCCTCTCACTCTTGCCAGGCTTTGCACAATTTTGACAATGAATGGATAGAATGTCTGTATTCAGTGATATATCTACACTTGTGTTACATCAATCACAAAAGACAATGGGCAGAATTTTACATTCTGGGACTAAGAGTGGGATTTTACGGCCTCGCTAGTCCCGAAACCGAAAAATCCCACCTGAGGTCAGTGAAGAAAACAATCTTCTGCACAAACTGGCTTTTACCTTTTAGCACTTCATCTCTAGCTGAGCTGTTTCCTGAGGATGTCTGCCCCTTTCCTTTGCTCTTCTGCTGCCATCAGCCCCTAATCTCTGACTGAACTGGTTCCTGGGGATGGCTGGCTCTCTCTCTCTTGCTGTTTCTTCTTCAACACCTCATCGGTGTCTAATCTGCTTCTTGGCTCATGGCACTCTAACTGCCAATTATATCAATTGCTGTAGACTCGCCCACATGAGGAAATATTCTTTCCACATCTACCTTGTTGAGACCATTCAGGATCATATATAATGAAGTCACCCCTCGCTCACCTAAACTCCAGTGGAAATAAACCCAGTCTATCCAACCTTTCCCATTCATTCCAGGTATCAATCTAGTAAACCTCCTCTGAACCATCTCCAATGCATTTGCATCCTTCAAAGAACAAAGAACAAGAACAAAGAACAGTCCAGCACAGGAAACAGGCCCTTCGGCCCTCCAAGCCTGTGCCGCTCCTTGGTCCAACTAGACCAATCGTTTGTACCCCTCCATTCCCAGGCTGCTCATGTGACTATCCAGGTAAGTCTTAAACGATGTCAGCGTGCCTGCCTCCACCACCCTACTTGGCAGCGCATTCCAGGCCCCCACCACCCTCTGTGTAAAAAACATCCCTCTAATATCTGAGTTAGACTTCGCCCCTCTCACCTTGAGCCCGTGACCCCTCGTGAACGTCACTTCTGATCTGGGAAAAAGCTTCCCACCGTTCACCCTATCTATCCCCTTCATAATCTTGTACACCTCTATTAGATCTCCCCTCATTCTCCGTCTTTCCAGGGAGAACAACCCCAGTTTACCCAATCTCTCCTCATAGCTAAGACCCTCCATACCAGGCAACACCCTGGTAAACCTTCTCTGCACTCTCTCTAACGCTTCCACGTCCTTCTGGTAGTACGGCGACCAGAACTGGACACAGTACTCCAAATGTGGCCTAACCAGCGTTCTATACAGCTGCATCATCAGACTCCAGCTTTTATACTCTATACCCCGTCCTATAAAGGCAAGCATACCATATGCCTTCTTCACCACCTTCTCCACCTGTGTTGCCACCTTCAAGGATTTGTGGACTTGCACACCTAGGTCCCTCTGTGTTTCTATACTCCTGATGACTCTGCCATCTATTGTATAACTCCTCCCTACATTATTTCTTCCAAAATGTATCACTTCACATTTATCCGGATTAAACTCCATCTGCCACCTCTCCGCCCAATTTTCCAGCCTATCTATATCCTGCTGTATTGCCCGACAATGATCTTCGCTATCCACAAGTCCAGCCATCTTTGTGTCATCCGCAAACTTGCTGATTACACCAGTTACACCTTCTTCCAAATCATTTATATATATCACTTCCTTAAATCAGCAGACCAAAATTGCACACAGTATTTGAGATGTGGTCTCACCAACGACCTGTACAATTGAAGCATAACATCCTGCAAGGTTTACGGTTTTGATGTATAAAACCCTCTTAATTAAAACACAGCCTTAGATCTGAATTTTTAATTTCTAACGCTAGAATCCTCAGTTGTGCTTGACCTACAATGTACAAATAACTAGTATTTAGTAATCAAGTAGAATTTATTAAAAAAAGATTTCACATATACTTAACAACAAGTAGTGAAGACGCATAGAAGTTTTCATCTCCCAAGATCCCAGAAATCTTATTTGGTAACATGAGCTTTCGGAGCGCTGCTCCTTCATTAGGTGAGTGGACAGTTGGGTTCCCAAGCATGGCATATATAGACAAAGACTCAATTGCAAGATAATGGTTGGAATGCGAGTCTTTAAAGGTAATCAAGTCTTTACAGGTACAGACAACGTGAGTGGAGAGAAGTTTAATCACAGGTTAAAGAGGTGTGAATTGTCTCAAGCCAGGACAGTTAGTAGGATTTTGCAAGCCCAGGCCAAATGATGGGGGTTACACATCTCGCCAAGGCCACTCCACACCCCCACTACTTGCCTTCAAACAACTGCACAACCTCAAACAGACCATTGTTCGCAGCAAACTACCCAGCCTTCAGGAGAACAGTGACCACGACACCACACAACCCTGCCACAGCAACCTCTGCAAGACATGCTGGACCATCAACATGGATGCCACCATCACACGTGAGAACACCATCCACCAGGTACACAGTGCATACTCATGCGACCCGGCCAACGTTGTCTACTTCATACGCTGCAGGAAAGGATATCCCAAGGCATGGTACATCGGCGAGACCATGTAGATGCTATGACAACAGATGAACGGATACTGCTCGACAATCACCAGGCAGGAGTGTTCCGTTCCTGTCGGGGAACACTTCAGCAGTCAAGGGCATTCAGCCTCTGATCTTCGGGTAAGTGTTCTCCAAGGCGGCCTTTAAGACACATGACAATTCTGTAGTCATTCTCCGATTAAGTAATACTCCTGTTTTTTCCTTCCTGCCAAGTGAACAACTTCACATTTTCCCACATTATATTCCATCTGCCAGATTCTTAACCACTCACTCAGTCTATTTATATTTACCTGCAATCTCCTTATTCCCTTTTCACAATATACTTTCCTACCTATCTTTGGATATCTGCAAATTTAACTACTGTTCCTTTGCTCCCGTCATCTAAGCCATTGATAAAAATTGTAAAAAGTTGAGGCCTGAGCACAGACCCCTGCGGGCCTCCACTTGTCACATCCTGATGGTCAGAAAAGGATCCCTCTCTGTACCCAGCCAATTTTCTGTCCATGCTAATATATTACCTTCTATACCATGATCTTTAGAGTAGAAGGAGCACTTACTCTCATCCTTTTCCCGCACTACAGGGCAATTCTCCCATGCGTGAAGTTGGTATTCACCACCACGGCTGTCAATGTACTACTGACCAGAGTGTGGCAATTACCTTGTTAAGAAAATTGCTGGTAAAACCTGTGACATTGATTGTGCTATAAATAAAAAAAAGCTGCAGCACTTAGGGGGTTGAGCTCCTTGTTGGCCAGCTGCTCTGAGGAAGAGGCTTACAATAAAATAGTTTGAATTGATTCCAGGTTTGAAGGGGCTGTCGTACGGGGAGAAGTTGAATAGCTTGGGCTTGTACTCGCTGGAGTACAGAAGAATGAGGGGGGATTTGATTGAGGTATATAAAATACTTAATGGGATTGATAAAGTAAATGTTACCAAATGTCCCCCTACTAGAACAGTCCAGGACAAGAGGTTATAGTTTTAGAGTAAGAGGGGGGGAGGTTCAAGACAGGGATAAGGAGCAGCTACTTCTCACTGATGGTTGTGAATCTATGGAATGCACTGTCCCAGAGTGCAATGGATGCAGAATCAATCAATGGATTCAAGAAAGAGATAGATAAATATTTGATCAAAAATGGGATGAAGGGCATTGGGGAAAAGGCAGGGAAGTGGAGTTAGGGTGAGATGGAGATCAGCCATGATCATATAGGATGGAGGAGTGGGCTTGAAGGGCTGAATCGCCTACTCTCATTCTGATTTCCTATGTTCCTATGAACTTAAAGACTAATGTGAAGTGATACTTCCACCACAACCACTTATTGTGAATAACAATGGTAGCAGAGGATGAGCCTTAAGCTTGGTGACTAACTGCTGTATGTGAAGCCTTTTATCTCGGTCCTCTGAGGAAAATAAGTATACTGTTACTGGCAAGTTGTGGAAGGAGGGTGCAAAATTGCACTTTTTGACTGTCCACCAATTTTTTCTGACTCTGAATCATATCAACAATCGAAAGCTGAAGTACAAATTTGGACCCGGTTACTTCCATACCCTGAAAGTATTATCGTACCACCCAAAAGTAAGAGAAGGAGTAAGGTATTTTCAAAGTGGAAAGTGGATGATCTGGATTAAAAAGAGGGATTGGATCTTTTGTTACAATTTTTGGATAAGTTATACAAAAGGGACGAGTTATTGGAAGTGTATGAAGCCTGGGCAATCTTTGGTTGGTTTAGGAAATCAGAGGATCAGTCCATGGAAGAATATATCATGGATTTTGATAAATTTTGCAAGGGACTTCAGAGATTTGAACTTGAAATTCTGGAACCTGTATTGCTGTTTAAGTTCCTACATTGTGCCCACATTTCCCACGTTGATACACTTTTTCTACTAACAGGGGTTCAATTCCAGGGGAAAGATTCTCCCCTAGAGCAAATGGCTGCAGCCCTTAAAAACATTTCTGGGAAAACAGTTGTTTCCAGCAACTCTCTTGGCAAATTCACACAAAATGCAGTGAAACAAAGGATAGACGATTCAATGGTGGCTCAATTTCAAGGTCAACCAAATGTTTGACGAAAATTTCAATCCAGAGATAGGGTTAATAACAGGAGACATGAAAATAATTGTAACTTTATCCAGTTTGAAAGTTGGGACAAAAGACATGCCTGGAGCAGTGACTTTAGGCATTTAAACCCAAAATAAGCACAAGGCATGCTTAATTGGTGCTTCTGGTGTAATTCCCAGTATCATTATGCGATGAACTATCCACAGCAAAGGGACCATGTTTTGAAGGTACCCATGAGATGGATTTACCTGAGACTGAAAATGTTAAAGGTGACTGGCATGATGAAATTGTATTGGTCACTGAGAATTTGAATCCAGTAATGAGCATATTAATGGTCAATTCCTTAAATTGTGCAGTTTTGGACAGTGGTGGTATTTCTACACTGTGTGATGTGTACTGGCTTAACTGCTGTCTGGGGTCTCTCAATAATGTGGAGATGCCGGCATTGGACTGGGGTAAGCACAGTAAGAAGTCTCACAACACCAGGTTAAAGTCCAACAGGTTTATGTGGTAGCACAAGCTTTCGCAGTGTCGCTCCTTCTTCAGGTGAAGACCTGAAGCAGGAGCGACACTCCAAAAGCTTGTGCTACCAAATAAACCTGTTGGACTTTAACCTGGTGTTGTGAGACTTCTTACTGTCTCTCAATAAGACACATGGGCAGAAGGTCATGGAGTATGAAAATAACATTTGCTTCAGGTTTGGAGATGACAACACACTAATATCCTGCAGACGGGTGATCCTTCTTTGTAAGATCGCAGGGATCAGCCTATTTATCAGTACCGATGTGGTTTCTAGTGAAATACTGCTATTGTTAAGTTTATTATTGCAATGAAGAAGGCTCAGATGATGCTAGATATGAAGAACAATTGAACTATAATGCTTGAGAAATATGTAGATCTGCATTTTACTTGACCTGGCTATTACTGCTTACCGCTAAGGAAGCCAAAAATTTCTCATCAAAAAAATCATGAAGTTTTGTTAACCACTGAGAATAAGAATTTGGTGGACAAAAAGAAGATGATTTGGAAATTACAGACAGTTTGTGACAGCGCCACAGAAACTGAAGACTTTGAGATGAAGGCATGCTTGATAAAGGATACAATGACCTTATTGAATAAATCACTGCTCATTGCGAAATCCTCATTAAATATCACAAGATACCACCACGTCCTGTAGTGGGCTTACCACTAGCAAGGGAGTTTGACAATGCAGTGGCAATGGCCTTGCATGGTACAAGGATAGGAGTATTAATATTCTACACTTCATTGATATGGCTACTAGATTTGGTCTATCCGCTGTGAAACATAGTAAAGACCATTGTTGATAAGATCATGGAGAAATGGGTAGAAAAAGGATTAGGAACACGAATGAAGTTCCTGACAGATAATGGTAGGGAATTTGCTGACAAGGAATTTCAAGGTATCTGCGAAAATCTAAACATTGTAGTTACACACATTACTGTAGCTAAGAACCTGTTTAGTAATGGTCATTGTGAAAGAAACCATGCGGTAATAGACAACATGTTGCATAAAATTTTGGCTTGTCAACCAGATTGTAAATTGCAAACGGAATTGGCATGGGCGGTGCACACAAAGAACTCTTTGCAAATGGCCGGGGTACACATTCCATACCAGTTAGTGTACAGAAGAGATCCAAAGTTGCCTTCCACGGTATCAGATGCTCCCCTATCCTACTGAAAACAGGTTGTGTTCAGTTAAAGGTGGATCCTGCAATGTTCTTCTGGCAGCATAAGGAGAAGCTAGCTGGAATTTTCATCATGCATGTTAATGATTTCCTGTGGGGAAGCTCTGTTGAGTTTGAGCAAGGGGTAATCGAGAAGATAAAAAAGGAATTCAGGTTAGGAAGTCAGGCTTCAGGGGCCTTTAAATACATAGGTTTAGACATTAAGCTAAACAAGTTAGGAGTGACACTGAATCAACAGTCCTATTGAGAAAATGTTAATCATGTCCCTATAACTTGGGTGAGATCCTCACAAAAAGATGTACCAGTTATCAAGGAAGAAACAGAATACTGAGAAATTTGATTGGGCAGTTGAACTGGTGGTGCACTCAGACTAGACCTGACGCTAGCTATGATGTGTCATAGCTAAGTACCATGATGAAACATGCTTCATTTGAAGAAACTCTGAAAGCAAATAAAACACCTGAAAAGTTATATTCGGAAAGATGTCTGCTCAGGTTCCAGCCTCGGGTGAGCAGAAGGTATGAGATTGGTTATTTTTTAGTGATGATTCACATGCCAATCTCCCAGATGAATATTCTAGCACAGCAGGGTTGACCATATTCTTGATGGGAACAAAATGAGAAGTGTTGTCCATTGGTTTGGGAGGCCAAGAAACTAAGAGTCATAAAAAGCATATTAGCTGCTGAAACACTGGCATTGGTAGAAGCACTGGATATGGGGGTTTATTTGTCCAATATATTGTCAAAAATTTTATTTCAAAGGAAAGTGGGAAAGGTTTACCCATGGGCCCATAGATGTCTCTGGGACAATGTTCACTCAACAATGAATGTTACGGAGGAAAGGCTAAGAATAGACCTAGCCAGCATAAAGGAAACGTTAGAGAGAAGGGAAATCTCCAAAATACAATGGGTTGACAACCAGCTGTTGGACTGTTTTACACACAGAAGTGCCTGCTCTATGAAAATACTAAATGTACTAAAAGAGAGGTGTCTTATGTTATAATGATGAAATGAAAAACTAATTCCTGTTTTTATAACGGCTCATGTATATTTGATAAATGAGTTACAGGATTCATAGATATGAAAATGTGAGATCATTTATTTCTGTTTAAATTCAAAACAAAAGTTCTTTAAAAATGTTATTTTTCCCTCCAAAGCTTTGATTTAAAAAGAAAAGAGGGGAATCTGTCACTGTACTACTGATCGCAGTGTGGCAATTACCTCATTAAGAGAGTTGTCAGTAAAACCTATAATATTGATTGTGTTATAAATAGAAGCAGCTGCAACACTTTGGGGGTTGAGTTCCTTGTCGGCCAGCAACTCTGAGGAAGAGGCTTACAATGAAATAGCTTGAACCTAAAGACTAATATGAAGCGATTTCCCTGTCCTTGGGAAAAGATATTGACAATCTATGCCCTTCATTTTTTTATAGACCTCTTTAAGATCACGCCTAATCCTCCTAAGCTCCAGGGAAGAAACTCCCAGTCTATCCAGCCTCTCCTTATAACTCAAACCATCAAGCCCCGGTAGCATCCTAGTAAATCTTTTCTGCACTCTTTCTAGTTTAATAATATTCTTTCTATAATAGGGTGACCAGAACTGTACACAGTATTGAGTATTCCAAGTGTGGCCTTATCAATGTCTTGTACCACTTCAACAAGATGTCCCAACTCCTGTATTCAATGTTCTGACCAATGAAACCAAGCATGCTGAATGCCTTCTTTACCACTCTGTCCACCTGTGACTCCACTTTCAAGAAGCTATGAATCTGTACCCCTCGATCTCTTTGTTCATAACTTTTCCTAATACCCCACCATTAACTGAGTAAGTCCTGCCCTGGTTCGATCTACCAAAATGCATCACCTCACCTTTATCTAAATTAAACTCCACCTGCCATTCATCAGCCCACTAGCCCAATTGATCAAGATCCCGTTGCAACCCTAGATAACGTTCTTCACTGTCCACTATGCTACCAATCTTGGTGTCATCTGCAAACTTACTAACCATGCCTCCTAAATTCTTATCCAAATCATTAATATAAATGACAAATAACAGTGTATCCAGCACCGATCCCTGAGCACAGCGCTGGTCACAGGCCTCCAATTTGAAAAACAACCCTCTCCAATCACCCTCTGTCTTCTGTCATCAAGTCAATTTTGTATCCATTTTGCTACCTCACCCTGGATCCCCATGAGATTTAACCTTATGCAACAACTTACCATGTGGTACCTCGTCAAGGGCCTTGCTAAAGTCCATGTTGACAACATCAACTGCACTGCCCTCATCTACCTTCTTGGTTACCACTTCATAAAACTCAATTAAATTTGTGAGACATGATTTTCCACTCACAAAGCCATGCTGACTGTCCCTAATCAGTCCTTACATCTCTAAATGCCTGTAGATCCTGTCTCTCAAAATACCTTCTAACAACTTACCCATTACAGATGTGAGGCTCACCGGCCTGTAGTTCCCAGGCTTTTCCCTGCAGCCCTTTTTAAACAAAGGCACAATATTTGCCACCCTCCAATCTTCAGGCACCTTACCTGTGGCTGTCGATGATTCTAATATCCCTGCTCAGGGACCCGCAATTTCCTCTCTAGCTTCCCACAAAGTCCTGGGATACACTTTGTCAGGTCCCAGGATTTATCCACCTTGGTGCGCTTTAAGACTTCCAGCACCCCCTTCTCTGTTATATGTACACTCCAAAAGACATCCATGCGTTTCTCAACAGTGAATACTGATGAGAAATATTCATTTGGGATTTCACCCATCTCTTGTGGATCCGCACAAAGATGACCTTGTTGATCCTTAAGAGACACTACTCTCTCCCTAGTTATTCTCTTGCTCTTTATGTATTTGTAGAAGCTCTTTGGATTTTCCTTTGCCTTATCTTCCAAAACAATCTCGTGTCTCCTTTTTGCCCTCCTGATTTTTCTCTTAATTCTACTCCTACACGCTCTATACTCTTCAAGGGATCCACTTGATCCCAGCTGCCTATGCATGTCATGTGCCTCCTTCTTCTTCTTGACCAGGGCCTCAATATCCCGAGTCATCCAGGGTTCTCCACTTCTACCAGCCTTGCCCTTCGCTCTAAGAGGAATGTGCTTACCCTCAACCCTGGTCAACATGCTTTTGAAAGCCTCCCATTTACCAAATTTCCCTTTGTCTGCCAACAGACTCCCCCAATTAACTTTTGAAAGTTCCTGTCTGATACCATCAAAATTAGCCTTGCCCCAATTTAGAATTTTAACTTTTGGACCAGACCTATCATTCTCCATAGCCATCTTAAAACTAATGGAATTATGGTCACTGGTCCCAAAGTGATCCCTCACTAACACTTCTGTCACCTGCCCTTCCTTATTTCCCAGAGGAGGTCAAGTTTTGCCCCCTTTCTAGTTGTGCCATCCACATACTGAACAAGGAATTCCTCCCGAATACACTCAACAAATTTCTCTCCATCCAAGCCTCTAATACTATGGCTGTCCCAGTCAACGTTGGAAAGTTAAAATCCCCTACTATTACCACCCTATTTTTCTTGGAGCTATCTGTAATCTCCTTACATATTTGCTCCTCAATTTTCCGCTGACTATTTGGGGGCCTATAGTACAACCCAATCAAAGTGATTTTCCCCTTCTTATTTCTTAGTTCTACCCATACAGAGTGAGGCCAGACCATTCTCTTGGGGGGCAGGGGGTGGGTGATGAGTGAGGCCAGATCGTTGTCTAGGGGGGGTTCTTACCTTTGCCTGCCGAGCACACCAAGTTTCTATATCAAACATCATCTCATTGTGTTACAATCAACTTTAAAGGAAATCTGTCAACTCCCATTTCAGCTAGCTGAACCTGTCTGTACTATAGCTTCTCTGTGGAGGAACCCTCCCTGGACTCTGACCTTTGGACTCTGGCAACCACATGAACCAATATCCATATCTGTGGCACTTTTTTCTTTTAAGATTTTCATAGTTGTAAAAGCTCCTCTGACCTATTTTTTATTCTGAGTGTGTGTGTGTGTGTGTATGAAGTTGCAACCATTTCCCAGGTTTGAATATGTGAATGAACCACACTTCTGATTTAACCCGAAAGAGCGCTCGCTGTGAGTCACTTTAAAAATTGACTTCGTAAGTAAGGGTTTGAGGAAACACACCACAGCCTATTTCAAAAATTAAAATACCTCTGCTTGTGGACAGACAGTGAAGAAATAAAGGAGTTCAGTTTTGCCCCTCTCTCTTGTAATTAACACTAGTCCTAAGATAGGAAACTGCTGTCTGGCAGTCTACTCTATCTTTAGCAGGTGTCTGCCATTATGGTCCCAAACTCTGAAAATCCTTCCAAACCACCACCACTTCTTCTGCCCCACCTCTGTCCAAACCCCAACTTATAAAGAAATTGCAACAATAAAATGCCAGTAGCTATTCAAATGAATTAATTCTATGTTCTCTGGCAGGGGATCAGCTGGGGGAAGTCTCACCTCAATGCACTAATGATACAAATGGTGCATGATTTTATAGAACAAAGGACAAAGAACAGTACAGCACAGGAAACAGGCCCTTCAGCCCTCCAAGCCTGTGCCGCTCCTTGGTCCAACTAGACCAATCATTTGTATCCCTCCATTCCCAGGCTGCTCATGTGACTATCCAGGTAAGTCTTAAACAATGTCAGCATGTCTGACTTCACCACCCTACTTGGCAGCGCATTCCAGGCCCCCACCACCCTCTGTGTAAAAAACATCCCTCTAATATCTGAGTTATACTTCGCCCCTCTCACCTTGAGCCCGTGACCCCTCGTGATCGTCACTTCTGATCTGGGAAAAAGCTTCCCACCGTTCACCCTATCTATCCCCTTCATAATCTTGTAATCTAGGGCCATTTGTTTTAAGATTCGAAGTAATTCAACATACTGTGAGGTTGCTGAGCATCATTGGCACTGTTTACACAGGTTAAAAAATAAACGTGCACGCCACTCATTGCCACTGACCTGTCATGATAATAGATCTCTTTCACCATTGTTCTGAGACTAGGCAGTAAGCCAGTTAGACTGTTGGTTATATGGATGACTTTAAGTTGAATGGCAAATAGTCAGTTAACAATGGAAATCATGCTGGAAACAAATAATCATTTGAAGGTATTACAGCTGGAATTTTGGCAATAACAACTCAGGGGAAAAAAAGCAAATTCATGAGTTTGCAAAGTTATGGCAATGAATTAAATTTAACTGACATCACTGTGCTATTTCTTTGATGTTAAGTTTACTTTATCCAGAAACACTGATTTGAAATTTGCAGAAAACTTCAAAGTAATTCTATATTCTCTTTGTAGTCAGAAGAAAACAATTAAAATGGAAAACAGCTCAGTTTTATAGTATCTGAACTGGTACTTTATGCATTTTTTTAAAAATGACAGGACATAAAACATTCTATGGATTTTAATCATGATTATGTTAAATCTTGTAATTCTGTACTCTTTTGAGATTACAGGTTAGAATTTTAACCTTAAAAATGTAACTCACCTAACCATCCGAGAGCAACCAATAGCTCATGGCTGTTAACATGAACCTGTCCTTCAGAGAAGGCAGGATCAATTTTTACATATGTATGTTGTGTCAATTTTAACTCAGCAGCCTGAGTGGGATGCCACAATATCCATCCTGCCAGGTGAAGATGGCTGTAAGAGGATCCATGGATAGAAGAGACACAAATGAGTAAGCTTTTGGTTTCTTTGTAAGATAAGGAGGGTCAAGGGAGCTTCTCCAAATTCCACAATGAAAACATAGGCCTTTGTTAATTTGTCACAGACTTGGACCCCCATTACTAGTGGCAAGACTCCTGCAGCATAGCTGACCTCCCAGCCGACCTGCTGTCTGCATGTAGCATTTTCAGTCTCTTCCCACAGGCTTCCCACAAGATTGAGAGGGATTTAAATGAGACCCGGGAGTTAAAATACTCCAGGTCTCATTTATGAGAAACAGTTGAATTTCTAATTCACGCAGTTGCCCACCCATCCAAAACTCACCTAGAGTTGGCAGTGAGGAAGTAAAATAAAGGCCAGTGTTTTACACCCCCACCTCTGCCTCAGAATTGGCCTGGAGGTGCAGGAGGTGTAAAATCAAGTCAGAGAGGGAGTTCCTACTTATCAGGCATCCTGTGACCCATGGAACATCCCCCAGCAAGTGAAAAGGCCGCCTTTCCTGGAAGTTCCCTGTATGGCCTGCCTGATTAGTGCCAGGACCCCCAAGCCCACCTACCAGTATTCCAGACCTCCTTGATGGCTGCAACTGTGGGACCTGCTGAAGTCCCAGCAGTGGCCATTGCTCCACTGTTCCTGGTGGCACTGCTGGGACTGAAGAACTTCTCTTACTCTGATTGGCCTGCAGCTCTTAGATGTAGGACATTCTGCCTTCCAAGGTGAAAGCAACAGCAGTAGGCAATTGATTGTCTGCTCAATGTAATATTGAGTCATGACTCCTTGGAGCAGCAAAGGCAAGCTTGCCCCCCCGCACCCCCCAAACTTTCCAACCAGCGAAAAAATCCTGTCTTCTTTCCACAGTGCAAAGAATAGAGGTTCTTCTCAGCATTTTCAAAACTATGTTGGGCAGTGCTTGTGTTGTGGAATTTTGATATACAAATGTACATTCAGGCATTCCCATGCAGTTTTTAATCTCAACAGAGCCTCCAATGGAAGCAGAAGTTATACATCAGGTTTATCTCAATAATTAATATCACAATGGGTTATACTCCCACCATATGATATTTTGTGAGTAGCTGTAAGGCTCTATGATTCTAATCCTGTAAAAGATGCTCAGAACACTTATGGGAGCAATTGATATCACTGACTGGAGAAACACTATTGACATTTCAGAAGCCCTATGCTTCCGAGCAACGTTAAAAGTAGCACTGACAGAGGCCCAAGTTCTCAGTCAGAGAAATGATGCAGTGAATCAAAATTGCTCTCAAATGAGCAGAAAATATAAATGAAATAAGCTTTCTTGGAGCAGAGAATTATGTCTAATAAAGTAGACCTGGGGCTACATTTTTATTTTTATAATGTGGGACATATTCATTATACAACCTGATGGCAATAGATGTTTTATAAGATTTCTGGTCTGCAACGACCTCTGCTAAATGCCTTACTTTGCTGATAGCATTAACTGGGAAATAAATCTACAGAATAATACCCAAATGTAGGATTACTGAATGAAGGGATCACTGAATGAAGCATTCATGGACAGCAGTCTGTACTTGCTATTTGCTCTGACTGGAGTTTTCTTTTCCCTTCCCTGAAAACAAGTTCTTTGTGAATAACATATGGTCAATAATGTAAATCTGTTCAGCATTCCTGACATAGTTTTTATGTTACAACATTTGCCTGAATGTGTGTTACACATGTTGAAGTATTAAAACACAGCGGTTTGCTGCTCAGATTCCTCAACTGCCACCATTATTTATCCTTGAAATATTTCTGAATAATTATTTTGTCCAAGGGAGTATAAGAAGATACAGCTGCTAACAGCATAGGATTAGGAATTGGTTGAATGAATTACAGCTGTGTAACATTACCTATTCAAATGAACACTAAAGTCTGGCCAAATAATTCAAACTGTTCACGAACGTGCAACCTTTGTGTGAGAAATAATTTGGGAATTGCTTTGATTAGTTCAGTCTTTGAGATGGGAAACCTCTTGGCCATTTTCAAAAATGACCACATATCCCTGCCCTTCTTTCAAAGAAGAATACACCATGTTGTCTACATGGACTTTAGCAAGGCCTTTGACAAGGTACCGCATGGTAGGTTTTTGCTTAAGGTTAAATCTCACGGGATCCAGGGTGAGGAATCTAAATGGATACAAAATTGGCTTCTGTGCTTGTAGAGATTGTAGAGTTTTTCAAACTGGAGGCCTGTGAACAGCGGTTTGCCTCAGGGATCAGTGCTGGGTCAACTGTTACTTGTCATTTATATTAATGATTTGGATGAGAATATAGGAGGCATGGTCAGTAAGTTTGCAGATGACACCAAGATTGGTGGCATAGTGGACAGTGAAGAAAGTTATCTCTGATTGTAACGGGATCTTGATCAATTGGGCCAATGGGCTGACGAATGGCAGATGGAATTTAATTTAGATAAATGCGAGGTGATGCATTTTGGTAGATTGAACCAGTGCAGGACTTACTCAGTTAATGGTAGGGCACTGGGGAAAGTTACAGAACAAAGAGATCGAGGGGTACATGTTCATAGCTCCTTGAAAGGATATTATTAAACTAGAAAGAGTGCAGAAAAGATTTATTAGGATGCTACCGGGACTTGATTGTTTGAGTTATAAGGAGAGGCTGAATAGACTGGGACTTTTTTTTCTGGAAGCGTAGAAGGCTGAGGGTGATCTTACAGATGTCTATAAAATAATGAGGGGCACAGATCAGCTAGATAGTCAATATATCTTCCCAAAGGTAGGGGAGTCTAAAACTAGAGGGCATAGGTTTAAGGTGAGAGGGGAGAGATACAAAAGTGTCCAGAGGGGCAATTTTTTCACATAGAGGGTGGTGAGTGTCTGGAACAAGCTGCCAGAGGTAGTAGTAGAGGCGGGTACAATTTTGTCTTTTAAAAAGCATTTAGACAGTTACATGGGTAAGATGGGTATAGAGGGATATGGGCCAAATGTGGGCAATTGGGATTAGTTTAGGGGTTTAAAAAAAAAAGGCGGCATGGACAAGTTGGGATGAAAGGGCTTGTTTCCAAGCTGTAAACCT
Organism: Mustelus asterias; assembly: GCF_964213995.1. Taxonomy (NCBI): domain Eukaryota; kingdom Metazoa; phylum Chordata; class Chondrichthyes; order Carcharhiniformes; family Triakidae; genus Mustelus; species Mustelus asterias. Next base: position 95,866,730 of record NC_135810.1, on the reverse strand, counting down.
CTATGACTCTATGACTATCACTGCCATAATAACCTCAATTAAATTTGTAACTAACTTAGTGAAAATTATGAGACTTCAAAAAGGGTTGGGCAAACAATCATCATGATATCATTAACAATTTGGAGTAAGAAGTCTCACAACACCAGGTAAAAGTCCAACAGGTTTATTTGGAAGCATGAACCTTTGGAGCGCTGCTCCTTCATTAGGTGAGTGGAGAGGTAGGTTTCACAAACAGGGCATATACAGGCACAGACACAATTGCAAGATAATGGTTGGACTGCGAGTATTTACAGGTAATCAAGTCTTTACAGGTATAGACAGTGCGAGTGGAGAGAGGGATAGTCACAGGTTAAAGAGGAGTGAATTGTCTCCAGCCAGGACAGTTAGTAAGATTTTGCAAGCTCAGGCCAAATGGTGGGGGTTACATAAACGTGGTGTGACATAAACCCAAGATCCCGGTTGAGGCCATTCTCATGTGTGCGGAACTTGGCTATCAGCTTCTGCCCGGCGATTCTGCGTTATCATGTGTCTTAAAGGCCGCCTTGGAGAACACTTACCCGAAGATCAGAGGCTGAATGCCCTTGACTGCTAAAGTGTTCACCGACTGGAAGGGAACACTCTTGCCTGGCGATTGTTGCATGGTATCCATTCATCCATTGTAGCGTCTACATGGCTTTGCCAATGTACCATGCCTTGGGCCATCCTCTCCTGCAGCGTATAAGGGAGACAACGTTGGCCGAGTTGCATGAGTATGTACCGTGTAGCTGGTGGGTGGTGATCTTGTGTATGATGGTGGTATCCATGTCAATGATCCAGCACGTCTTGCAGAGGTTGCCGTGGCAGGGTTGTGTGGTGTCATCGTTGTTGTTCTCCTGAAGGCTGGGTAGTTTGCTGCGAACAATGGTCTGTTTGAGGTTGCGCAGTTGTTTGAAAGCAAGTAGTGGGGGTGTGGGGCTGGCCTTGGCGAAACATTCGTCTTCAGTGATGACATGTTGAAATCTTTGAAAAAGATGTCATAGTTTCTCCGCTCCGGGAAAGTACTGGATGATAAAGGGTACTCTGTCAGTAATGTCCTGTGTTTGTCTTCTGAGGATGTCGGTGTGATTTTTCGCTGTGGTGTGTCGGAACTGTCAATTGATGAGTTGAGCGCCATATCCCGTTCTTATGAGAGTGTCTTTCAGCGTCTGTAGATGTCTGTTGCGTTCTTTCTCATCTGAGCAGATCCTGTGTATACGGAGGGCTTATCCATAGGAGATGGCTTCTTTAATGTGTTTAGAGTGGAAGCTGGAGAAGTGGAGCATCATGAGGTTATCCGTGGGCTTGCGGTAGAGTGAAGTGCTGAGGTGACTGTCCTTGATGGAGATGCGTGTGTCCAAGAATGCAACCGATTCTGGAGAGTAGTCCATGGTGAGTCTGATGGTGGCATGGAACCTGTTGATGTCATCGTGTAGTCGTTTAAGTGATTCTTCACCGTGAATCCAAAGGAAGAAAATGTCATCAATGTATCTGGTGTATAGTATCGGTTGACAGTCCTGTGCAGTGAAGAAGTCCTGTTCGAACTTGTGCGTCAACAGGAAAGGCTACCAGTCGCTCAGTGTCCAACTGCTTTGCAACCATACAAAATTGAGAGGATGAGTATGTATGGAATGTCTGTTGCCAGGGAGCTTCAAAAGTCACATCAATGCAGTTGGTGACACCCTGCATCTGTGGGACTCTGGAAATCTCAGCAAAGTGCTCTGGTATCCTGGCTTGCTTGATCTCCGTCGAAGATGACATAATTCTAGGCTTTTAGAGTCATGGAGTCATAGAGGTTTACAGCATGGAAACAGGCCTTTTGGCCCAACTTGTCCATGCCGCCCTTTTTTTTAAAAACTCCTAAGCTAGTTCCAATTGCCCGCATTTGGCCCATATCCCTCTGTACCCATCTTATACATGTAACTGTCCAAGCGCTTTTAAAAGACAAAATTGTACCCACCTCTACTACTACCTCTGGCAGCTTGTCCCAGATGCTCACCACCCTCTGTGTGAAAAAATTGCCCCTCTGGACCCTTTCGTATCTCTCCCCTCTCACCTTAGACCTATGCCCTCTAATTTTGGACTCCCCTACCTTTGGGAAAAGATATTGACTATCGAGCTGAATCCACACGTTCCCTTCCCTATTTTCTTGCCTCTTGTGGTAGGATGCCAGGAATGCTTCCCGATCATCTGTCTTCACATTATTTCTTTGTGCTTTGATGCCATTCTTTACAAGTATCACCGTGGTTTTGGAGACCCATGGGATAGATGATGAAAGATTCTGGAAACCAGGTGCATGATTCCTTCAGTTCTGGGATTGTCTTGATGAGTTTGACTAATGAAGCCTTGTGGCACAGTTTGTCAGCACCCCTTTAATAGTTCACAAGCTGTGCAAGTCCTGGTTCATGACGCAGGGTGCCAAAAGGCAGCTTGTTCCTCTCCCCCAGCATCAGGTTGAACCTGGGGTTGTCCAGCTTGAGTCTCCACCATTGTCCCGCGGAGATCAGCACTTTGCCCACTTCGGCGTAGATGGAGCTGTTCTGATCCCACACCACACCACCCCCCTTTTTGCAAAAAGAGCATCTGTTACCTCGTGTGCATTTGTGAATGGACACTTGAGAGGTCCTACAGAGGTCACCAGTGAAGTCCTGGAAGGAGTCACTGGTGTAGAGGTTCAGCATGACCATATCCTCTCAGAGTGATTGGCAATAGATGCCTTCCGTGATGCCAATCCTTGGAGAATGTGGTAAATGTGAGTCACCTGATCCCTGGATATGTGGAGGTGTCAGTGACATAAACTCATGCTCATCTTCAAGTAAGATATGGAAGTTCAGTCTTGTGAATGTTCTATGCATGACATTTCTGTGAGCTTCATCCTCTGCGTCTATTGGGGGCACTGCTGCCCCTCAGTCTTGAGGGTTTTGCTCCTCCTTTTGGTGAGTCAGACATCTCATCACAATCTTCTTCTTCTCCTCTCCTGCCTAAATGCAACTATGATGAGGAGATGCCGGTGTTGGACTGGGGTAAGCACAGTAAGAAGTCTCACAACACCAGGTTAAAGTCCAACAGGTTTATTTGGTAGCACAAGCTTCCGGAGTATTGCTCCTTCATCAGGTGAGCTCACTCACCTGAAGAAGGAGCAACACTCTGAAAGCTTGTGCTACCAAATAAACCTGTTGGACTTTAACCTGGTGTTGTGAGACTTCTTACTGTACATGCAAATATGCAGGCAGCAATAAATCCAAGCTCCACATTCTGGATGGTATCCTTTCTGCAGTATCTATTGTCTGAGAAACAGACAATAGTCAGCATTAATCTTTCTGTCAATGGCTCACCTTTCTGCATTGTAGAGCTTCTATGATTCTACGAGTTTATGGAATGTGGGTTCAAGGGCTTTCTTCCAGTGTCAGCAGCTATTCGCCCTTGAAATCCTGGTTGGTGCAAGATGTATTTCAAGGTACTCCTCCCCCCCCCGCCCCGCTCCCACCTTTTATATTGCTAAATGCTATGACATTGCCTTGGCCAAGTGCTTGGATTGGCTGCTTTCAGCCCAGGCACTGGGATCCTCATTCACTGCACTTTAATGCTGACTTTTGAGAATAAATATGAGGGACAATGTTTAGTCAGGACATTAGATTATTTGAGGGGGGCTGAGGCTTCTCTTTTATTATACCTGTCAGCGTCACAATTCTAACAAGCATCTAAAGCTTGTCCAGTTGCCCATTTGCTCTAGAGTACGATATCGCTCTGGGGAATTTCCATGCTCCAAGCAAGGGGTTAATATAAGGGGATTGATTAGTGCTACTTTGCGCAATTAGTCTCACATGAATGTGCATCATTGCTTCACTTTCCCGATTCCTTGAATTGATATTGAAAGGTGCCTAATTTGTCCATCTTTCCTCATTTGGGACTGTAAAATCCAGTTGGGTGCCCCCCCAATCCATACCTCAGCCATCTGATCTGCCCTCAGAGTGCTCACCAGCAGGACTTCTCATTTTAATTTTGTATTGCACTATCACTGCAGGTTAGAAAATGGTGGTGGAGGTCTCACTACCAGAACAGATTGGACCCTCGCTGTATGAGTATGGAAATCCCTCCAATCATCCTGGAGGAGCTTAATGTTCAGAATTTCATCCCTTCAAGATCTCTCAATCCTCCCCCAATATTCCTTGATCCCATTGTGATTGTGGTAGATATCCATTTGTTTGCCCCTAAACATTTTGGGTTGGATATACCTCTGCCCTATTTGGACCTCACATTTCCCCATCTTGAGGCCACTTGCACAGTCAAACATATATCTACCCCCCACACCTTCGGAAACCCCCACAATAACTTTTCCTCAGCTGCAGGCTGCAGATGCCTCCTCTGACTGAGTGTGCCATCTGCAGCCCAGTATAATGTAGAAACCCCACAGATTGAGGTTTGTGATATTAAGACAATGCCCTGTGCACAACATGCTGGGCATGACTGAACTGGATTGATAAGCTCTCCTTCTCACTGGACTGGGACAATGACAGTCTTTGCAAGCTCAACAATGTAAACTGAAGCAACCCTTCATTCATTCTGACCCCAAATGGCTTATTGTCATTCTGTATATCCGGCAAAATTCTCCCATGCTCTCGCCAGTGGGTTCAATGGTGGGCAGGGATGGAAAACTCACAATTTGTTCACTTTGGCAGGAAGAAGAAAAAGTCAGCCTATTATTTACATGGAGAGGGATTGCAGAACTCTGTGGTGCAAAGGGATCGGGGGTCCTAGCTCATGAATCACTAAATGTTGGCATGCAGGTACAGCAAGTGATTCAGAGGGTAAAATGAACATTGTTTGCTGCAAAGGGAATGAAACATACAAATAGGGATAATTTGCTACAGTTGTACAAAGTGTTGGTGAGACCACATCTGAAGTACTATGTATTGTTTTGGTCTCCTTGTTTAAAAAAGGATACAAATGCATTGGAAGCAGCTCAGAGAGGGTTCACTTGACTGATACTTGGAATGAGTCGGTTATCTTTTGAGGAAATGTTGGACAGGTTGGGCCCATATGCATTGAAGTTTATAAGAAAGAGACGTAATCTTATTGAAACATAAGATCCTAGTGGGACTTAACAAGGTGAATGCTGAAGGGAAAGACTAGAACTGGGGGGTCTTTCCTCTGTTTCAAGGATTCAGCTCTTACTAAAGGAGATGACACAACTCTGCTACTACCTGCTTGGTGAAGTGAAGCTTCTAGAGGCACTGTTCCTGGCTCGTCTTCTTCCCTTCTTTTCCCTTCTCACAATGGTTCCTCTCTCTGCCCCTTCCTCTGCAGATCCTGCTTATTTTGCAGAGCAAGTGGCACAGCAACTACTGCACCACTCTTATATGCAAGGCAATGTAATTGTTTGCCTTCTGTGATCAACAGCAATCTTCAAACTCTCCCAGCAACTCAAAAACATGCTTACACCAATTTTGCCTGAGCGCAAATAAGTCAAAAGGTCCTGTGAGTATTTTCTGCCTCCTACTGAGGAGTTTAACTTTACAATTAAGCACCATAAAGTGGTGGTATCCTAGATGTGTCATTCTCAAGGAACTGGAGGACAAGGGGGTGTCCACTGAATATGTGGAGACAGATCTTTCCAGCTTTTTTTTACTTGAGAAGGAAAGCCTATGTACCCAATGACGACTACTTGGACATACCTGAGGATATTTGTTTTTGCTGCCCAGTTTGCACCAAGAAAACACTGTAGAGTAGTTGCTATCAACGACAGCCCAATTTACAAACTAGAATGGGATCAATTCTTTCTGTGGTTGTGAAACTTACCACTGCTTTGAATTACTAAATGTCTCCCTGCAAGTTGCGTGGCAGTGGGGATAATTGCCAGATGAGCCATTCTCCACTGCATCATCATATACATCAGGAATCATACTGCCTTCTTTCACAGGCCAATAACTGCCACTTTTCTAACAAAATGTCACTAGCGTAGGAAAGCTCTTCACATGTTCCCAGAAGTGCAAAGCCTCATCAGTGGAACTCATTTCCCATTCTCATATAAAAGCAAAATGCTCTGGATTGCTGGAAACTTGAAATAAAAACAAAATGCTCTCCATGGGTGCTGCCAAACCTGCTCAGTCCAGCATTTTCTGTTTTTAATTTATTATGTTCTCATGGTGTTCCTGAGGCAATAGTTTTTTTGGGTATGAAAAGATTCCATTTGACAAATGTACAGGTTGTATGTGACCATCAGTACCACATCATGTCAGTTGAATGCCAAGTAGTTTGGAAGTTGCCATGTACATTCCTGTTATGGCAGTTTTTGGCATTGCGTCATTATTTGACTAAATATCTGGACTAAATTGATTAAAGCATTTTTGGGTGTCAGGAATATCCTCTTGAATATCACCTCTACAACAATACAAGCACATTGTATCACAGGTATGCTGAAGCAAAGATTCCACTGGCTAAATATATGGTGGAGTGTTGAATTATGTGGGCTTGCAAAGATCTCCAAATAATAGCGGTATGTTACATGATGCACAATTTTGCTCCCTGAAAATAAGTCACTTAATCCAGAAAAGGTGGACAATGATTCTAAAGCAGAAGTGGAAAATCCATTTACTAGAAAATTTTAATTAAATTTCTAGATTGTCTTAGCATAAACTATCCCAACTAAATGGACTGGATTTTACAGCTGCAAATTGGCAGGTTGCCTCCCTGCTCTTATGTAAAGTTTATTTATTAGTCACAAGTCGGCTTACTTTAACACTGCAATGAAGTTACTCTGAAAATCCCCAAGTCGCCACACTCCGGCACCTGTTCGGGTACACTGAGGGAGAATTTAGCATGGCTAATGCACCTAACCAGCACATCTTTCGGACTGTGGGGGAAAACCGGAGCACCCGGAGGAAACCCACACAGACACGGGGAGAACATGAAACTCTGCACAGACTGTGACCCAAGCCGGGAATCAAACTCAGGTCCCTGGTGCTGTGAGGCAGCAGTGCTAACCACTGTGCCACCATGCTGCCCTAAATACAATTTGATTATATTGGGTCAGTAATTCAATGTGATCCCGCTAGTTTCTGATAATGTGTGAGGTGAAAGGGCACCAAAATCAGAAGCCAATCCACCATTTTGAATATAATCAATTAACTGGCAATTGAATTTGATAAAAAGGCAAATGACTGTAATTCAGCATTACCCACTCCATTTGTTGGTAGTTGGATGGGAAAATAATTAGGAATGATTAATGCCAGGTTGAGGAAGTGGCACAAGGGTGGATGTGAAGGCTTGTAAACAGGACTATGGTTTCATGCTGCAGCAGAGTCTGCTGCTGAAGGTGGCAGCATTTGGCTGTTAGTAATCTTTACTTTCAGTTTTTATAAGCTGACATTCCAAACAAAGAATGAGAGGGAAGAGGCCTGGATATAGTGCTACCCTGAAGGGTGAGGACTCCAGCAAAGGAACTAGAGATTGCGGTCCTCTTGGGGATTTTGCATTCTGGAAGAGGCTTCTCCAGTGAGGAGAAGCTGAGGAGGAGACAGAGGAGGCCAGCTGTCTCGGGAAAGGTGCATTCTCTTGTCCAGGCAGATGAGGGACCTGTTGCTATGTAAGGGTCAGGGCAAGGCAGACAACAACAGCAGCCAGCCTGTGGTAGCAGAAGGTACTATTCTGTACAGAGCCTACAGGCAAAGGATGAATTATCTTCAACTCTCAGAGCACCAATGTCTTAGCAGATTGCATCTCTCCAGGGTGTGATCTCCTTTTGTGAATTACTGGCTGAGGAGGTCAGTTCAAATTGCTTTGGTGGCCACCATGTGGCTGTCACTGACTGTGGCCTTTACCTTTTATGGATTGGTGTCATTCCAGGAACCAGCTGGAGACCTTTGCAGCATAGCTCATGCTTCAGCTCAACATTGCATTAAGGTAGTTACAGTTGCAATGTTTCGGTGAGCAACAGATTTAATCTTTTTCATCAGCATTTACATTAGTCAGGCCGAAACTTTTATTTTTACTCCATCCATGTCCAAGTTGTATTTGACCATTGTCAAAAGATCATGCAGATGTGTGCCTACTGGGAGTATTGATGAGTTTACATACTTAGGCACTTCCAGGTACCATGGAATTTCTGTCCACCAGAGCCATGGGAGGGTCGGCTTCTTGAAAACAAAGCATATCCTTTAAAGACGTGGCTCAAGATACCATTGAGAAATCGGTAGAGGCTGAAATGCATTACAAGGACAGCCATATATCTAACAGGGCCATCACTGAATACACCAGCGGTGAGATTTTGATGCAGGCACATTCTCTAATATTCCCTATCTCATTAATTGTCATGGTCTGCTAAGCAATACACAACCTGACTACAGCCATAACCAAGATAGGAGAGGCCCTGGCAAAGGTGAGCAAATGGACTGAACTGCATCCTCTGATGACGAATCTCAGGACAAGTCTGAGGAGAAGGAAGAAGTAATAGTCGAACCATGGGGCCATCTGCGGTCTAAGCCCCAGCACTTGACCTAGCAGCTGCAAGAGGTGGTGAGGATTCAAAGCAGAAAGAACAGTCACTCACCTCACCTCTGGAATTCAGCATTTTGTCCAAGGATGTGGGCTAAAGCTGTAATGTGGTCTGGAGCTGAGTGATCTGATGGAACTTAAACCTGTTCATCCCAGCTCTGCATATATCACACGGCCTGATTTTGGTGAAACTTAATTTCGCCAATGCACTTAATTTTGGGTTTTTTCCATATCTGGGAAATCCTCCCATCAGCCTAAAAATTAAGGCTGGGCAGGAAACAGCCCTTAAGTGGTCAATAATTGACCATTTAAGGGCCTCAGTTGTAGCAAAGGTGGGCAGCCCGTCCGAGGTCTTGTCTACCCCAGTATAAAATTGCTGAGGTTCCCGCAGACGAGAACCCGAAAGGAAGCCCCTTTTGCTATTTCAGGCTCCTCCCTGCCTAAAAATCTGCTAGCAAGAGAACATGAAATACTGTTTTGTGCAGCTGAATGTTAATTAAACCCAAAGATATTATTGTGGGAATGGTAATGATATCCGCTCATAACTTAGTAGTTATTTATTTATGCCTGTTGATGTTCATTTTCCAAGGATTACAAGAGGTGAAATATATTTTAGGAAGTTCTGTCAACAAGCCCGTAGATCTGGATAATATCAGTAATTCTTCTAAAAAAATGTTTAGCTGTTGAAAACAGTAAAAAGAAAGGATTTTTATATTTTAATTCAAATGAAAATCCATTCCAATTCTAGTTGCAGTGTTCATAAACCATACAAATCTTTCAGTGCTTATAGTGAAATTGACAAACCATTGTTATCAACATATTATTTTTAGTATTTACTGTACACACTTCTTTTTGCCTAATAATAGACACACAATAGGGAGAGAATGCACCTTTTTCCTGATTAATAAAAAGTACTTCCTGAAGTACACTAATGTAAGCGTTACCTTGAATACCAGTGATACCTATCTAAATGACCCAGAAAGCTCAACAAAAAAATGGCAGCTGTGATTAAAAAATGAATTTAAAAATTAAGTGCAACTATTTGCAGTCCTGAAGCGAGTTCTCAATCAAGTCATTAAGCGCAAAGTGAATACTTAATTCCTGTCCGTTGATATCTGTATTTGTATGTTGGATAACTTGTCTGCTTCAGCACTCACTCGGCAGAACTTCATACACTTAAGAATTTGGGTGAAATATGGGTGAAAATCATGAGGGAGACTCTGAGGTGCTCTCCCACAGTGAATGAGGTTCCTCACTGGGAGTGCAAATTTGCTGAATTGATCCCCCCACCTCCCCACAACACTACTGCCCACCCCAAACAATTTCCATATTCTATTACAGCTACACTGGAAATTTAATAGTTTCTGACCCAATTATCTTTAAACAATGTAAGAATTTGTCTTTTCTTTTCCAAATTGATATCACATTGACTCACTGGGTTGGCTCTCCCCTTTGCAGAAGGTGAATAGGAACCCGTTATGTTTTTGTGACAGAAATCTGCCTCTGGTAGAAACCTGGCTGAGCTTTGCATTTTCCTGAAGATGAATCCTCAATTGATATGGAGATGGGCTTTCTGTCCAATTGAAGTTGGTGGGAACAGCAATGGTTTCAGACACAAAAGGCAGCAGTCACTGCAGTTGTGGGTTTCCTCAGGGAGAGAGTTTATGCCAAAGCCTGACACTGCATCACAGAGAAGTGAGATGCCTGGCATGCATGACAGAGAGAAGGGAGGTTCTCTTCCGAGAAGGTGGCAGGAGGAGGCCACTTTGTCATGTAACAGGGGCACCTGTCTGTTTAGCGTCACCTTCTTTGGCCCCCACTTCCACCTCCTCTCTCACCTCCTCCTTCTCCTGTAATGAGCTTCCACTTGCAGGGCTTCATCATCTTCAATGTCCGCATTTTCTGAGAGAGTCCTCTTATGAAGAGCGCAGCAGACCATCATAATGACCAAAACAAATCCAGGCACCAGACCCAGCACTATCTGAGACTGTGAAGCCCATCAGTTGTGGTGTGTTGTCAAATATTACTGAAATGGGCATCTATCACTTAGGTGCTTTACCGCTGTGCAACTGCCTGTGAAATGCCACAGAGGTCTGCGGTTGGTGAGGGCACAGATGTCTGTGACCATCTATGCCCTCACAATTGCCCTCTTTGCCTAGAGAGTCGCAGCCTTCTTTGCTACTGGATGTCAGTCATCTACAGGCACTGGCAGATCCTGTGCTCAGGGAAGTGCCCCATTCTCCTTTGTGCCCCTTATCCCTTGCCTCAAGCCTCCTGTAGCCCTGTGCTTTTCCCTTCTCATGCAGACGGTTGATTATCATCTCCAATGGCCTTGATTTCTGAGGGTGCAGCGCCCATTTCCATCTGCAGCCTTGTTTTTGCCCAGCTGGAGTTTAAATAACTCTACCCATTGCCCCAAAGCCCATACAATGCCAGGTGATGCCAGGAGGGTGACAACCCACCCAAAATTGCCAAAGTTCTTAATGCTGACCCAAGATAGGCTACTGCAACTTTAACTTTAAAGGGTTAAGCCCTTTAACTTTTGAAAACAATTTTTACTTATCGTTTTAAATTCTTTCTGACTTGCCCCAGACATGGTCCTTAGTGATTTGGATCAAAAAGCTCTGAAAAAGTTATAATTTATGCTGCAAGTAACTTCTCAGATTTAATTTCCTTCTGTAAACAGATACCATGTCTCCCTGCATTTCATTGTGACTCAAACCACTTGACATGATTGCGTAATGCAGCATATATAAATATGCATTTTCATTGATATCTAAGTTTTATAATTGTAATGTCATAATTATGTTACGGCTTGTGGGTTTTAAACAGAAATAAAAAGATGTGGAGTGGGGCGGGGGGGGGGGGGGGGCGGGGGGGGGGGCGGGGGGGTGGTGGCGGGGGGAGGGGGCGGGGGGGGGTGGCGGTGGGTGGGGGGGGCGATTCTCTCAGCTCGCTGCACTGCTCTATCAACCTGCGCGAGTCTGCTGGAATTTCACCGTCGTCAGCTCTGCGCCAGAAATCAGCACACAGCTGAATAAATTATGTAGATGAGGATTTGCCTTTCATTAGCAGGCCTGGGACTGAGGTCTTTGGGCCCGCTAGCCTCTCCCTCCCCCGCCCACCAGGAGGGGTTTACAACAGCTCCCCACTCGCAGGGAGCTGGCCGCCTGACCCCATTGGAGTGAAGGGTGGCCATGGAGTCCCCCCAGGAGGTCAGGGGTAAGAGGATTGCCCCCTGGGCATTGCCAGCTTGGCAGTGTCAGCCTGGTCCCTTGGCACTGCCCAAGGGGCAAAGTGGAAATGCCCAGGTGGCACTGCAAACTGGGCATCTGGGAGTGCCAAAGGGGTGGGGCCAGATAGGATCAGGGCTTCTGGGGGGGGGGGGGGGGGGGGGGGGGGGCTGGAGATTGGTGGGAGTGGGGAGTGTCCCACTGTCACTCTGCATTTGAGCTTGGTGACAGAGGGAGGGAGGCCAGTGATCGGGACTGGCCATTGGGATGGGGGAAGGGGGTTGACCTGCTGGGCGGGGTCAGGGCTGCTGGTGTGGGGGGTGAATTGGGAGATCGGGACTGCCGGGGGTGGGGCGGGGGGGGGGGGAGATCAAGGCTGTCCCGGACACATCTCGGAGGCTAATGATCGAACAGAGGGGGGTGGAGGGGTGGAGGGAGGGGATCGCACAGCCAGCGATGTGGAGTCGCAGGGCTGGCCAGCCATTGAGCTGGCCAACGATTGGCAGGCCGGCCATGCGGGTTACTGTGCATGTGCTGATCTCTGCTGTGACAACCTCCCTCTTGCCTGGTCACCGGCCTCCCGACCCCCATCCCCCAATCACCAGCCTACCTGACCCCCCCCCACTGATCACCAGCCTACCCGAACCACACCCCCTGATCACCAGCCTAAGCCACCTTGATTGCTCGTCTATACGAACCCCCACCGCCTCCCCCCCCACCCCAATCCGATCCACCCTCCCCCCACCCAGGCCAGCCCCCATTTGCAGCCCTGATTTCTCCCCATGTGCAGCCCCAATCTCCCCCCACCACGTGGAGCCCTAATCGCCTCCTCCCTCCCTCTTCCACCAATCCCATTGCAGAGTGTGCAGCGGGTCCCCCCCTACTACCACTAATCGGGCCCTGTGACCCCAGTAGGCCCCACACCCCTCTTGCACTGTCTGCCTGGCACTGCCTGGTGCCCAGTTACCACTGCCAGGGTACCAGGCTGGCACTGCCCAAGGGGCACACCCCCACTGCCCCTGACCTCGTGGGGGGAGAGCTCAATGGCCTCTATCCCCACCAGCGGGGTGATCATGCCTGGTTTCCATTTGGTTGGGACCAGCTTTAATCCCCATCAGTGAGATCCTCTCCCAGTGGAGGGAAACACTAGCACGCTTGGAGATTACCGTCCCAGGGTCGCTAATCATCTGGAAATGTCATATGATAACCAGTCTCACGCCGATTTCCAGCATGATGCGCGATTAATTCACACGGGAGGCTAGGATGTATCCGGGAATAGAGGCTTTTATTCACAACAAGAATAGAGCATACTGCTTAACAATAAAATCCCAGACTAAGGGCTACTAGGAGGTAGCAGTGACCTTTATACTCCTGTAAGAAGGCGGAGCCAAACGGAGTGTACCACAGAACAATGCTAACAGGTAGAACACCCCAACCCTAACCCCAACAGTAACAAGAGTAACATATGTACAAGTACCCATAGTGGTAACCATCTATGGTTCACCACATTCACCCCTCCTTTAAAAACAAAGGCCGGTGGGGTAAGGAGACTATACGAACTGTCCATATGTTCACAAGTTCAGCCGTATCGGAGGTCCGCACCATCTCTGCGACCTCCGCAGCACTGGCTCCAGTGCCGGCTCTGGTGACCGTGGTGACGACCCTCTCTCCGAGGTGGTGTCCAGTGACTCCTCCAGTTCCTCACACACCTGTGGACCTCGAGGTGGCGACAATCTCCTGGACTCAGGCAAGCTGTACACGGGAGTAAGAGGATTAAGTTGAGGTCCCAATGCTGCCCGGGCCGTGTCAGGAGGGGAGAGAATGGGCAAAGGAATCCTAACCAGGGGTGCGGGAGTGACGGGGGTTTCCAGGTCCCCTGCAGGCACCAGATCTCTGATAGAGACCATGTCCTCTCGCCCGTCAGGATATGCCACATAGGCATATTGAGGGTTGGCGTGGAGGAGATGGACCTGTTCAACCAAAGGGTCGGACTTGCGGGCCCTAACATACCGCCGCAGGAGGACAGGTCCTGAATACGTCAACCAAGACGGCAGTGAGGTCCCAGAGGAAGACTTCCTAGGGAAGGTAAACATCCGCTCATGTGGGGAAGCATTGGTTGCCGTACACAGGAGGGACCGGATTGAATGGAGCGCATCAGAAAGTACCTCTTGCCAATGGGAGACTGGAAGACCCCTAGACCTTAACACCAGTAAAACAGCCTTCCAGACTGTAGCGTTTTCTCTCTCGGCCTGTCCGTTACCCCTGGGGTTGTAACTCGTAGTCCTACTTGAGGCAATTCCTTTAGAGAGCAGGTATTGCCTCAAGTCGTCGCTCATAAACGACGAACCCCTATCACTATGGATATAACTGGGGTAGCCGAACAGGGTAAAAAGACTCCGCAGGGCTTTGATGACCGTGGCAGAGGACATGTCAGAACAGGGGATGGCAAAGGGCTTTGTCCGCGTAATTGGGAACCCACTGTGCATAGTACGAGAAGAGGCCTAAGCATCTTCTCAGTGCTTTGATGCTAGTGGGTAGGGGAAGTTCAAGGAGGGGACATATACGGTCTGGATCGGGGCCGATGACCCCGTTTTCCACCACGTATCCGAGGATTGCTAGGCCGTGCTTGCTGAATACTCACTTCTCCTTGTTATAAGTCAGGTTCAGGAGAGTCGCAGTGCGTAAAAACTTCTGGAGGTTGGCGTCGTGGCCGCAGATAGTGACGTTGTCCAGGTACGGGAAGGTAGCCCGTAGCCCATTTTGGTCCACCATTCGGTCCATCTCACGCTGGAAGACCGAGACCCCATTTGTGACGCCGAAAGGGACTCTTAAAAAGTGGTAGAGACGGCCATCCACCTCAAAGGCCGTGTATTTGCGATCCTCTGGGCGAATGGGGAGCTGGTGGTAGGCTGACTTCAAGTCGATGGTGGAGAACATCCGGTACTGCGCAATCTGGTTGACCATGTCAGATATGCGCGAGAGAGGGTACGCGTCCAGCTGCGTGTACCTATTAATGGTCTGACTATAGTCTATGACCATCCGGGGCTTGTCTCCAGTCTTGACCACCACGACTTGTGCTCTCCATGGGCTAGTGCTAGGTTGAATGACCCCTTCCCTGAGGAGCCGCTGAACCTCAGATCGAATAAAGATCCGATCCTCAGCGCTGTAACGCCTGTTCTTAGTCGCGATGGGCTTGCAGCCTGGCACGAGATTTTCGAATAGGGAAGGCGGGGTACTTTTGAGTGTCGAGAGACTGCATGTGGAGCGCGCTGGACAATTTGGAGGCTGCTGTTCTCCCACTGAAAGTGGAGGGAGTGGCCCATCGTACTGCAGGGTCACACTCTTCGGGTGGACCATAAAGTCTAGCCCCAGGAGTACCGGAGTGCAAAGGTGCGGTAACACGAGGAGCCTGAAGTTCTTGTAATCTGTGCCCCGCACCGTTAAGGTTACCACACAGCTCCCAAGAACGATAACAGATCGGGACCTCGACGCCATGGAGATTGTCTGCCTGACAGTTTGCACACGGAGAGCGCACCGTTTCACTGTATCCGGATGGATAAAGCTCTCCGTGCTCCCGCTGTCAAACAGGCAATGCGCCAGGCGCCCGTTTACCTCTATGTCCATCATGGACTTGTCGAGTCTGTGAGGCTTGGCCTGGTCCAGGATGATTGACGCCACTGTTGGATCCTGAGTGTAGCTGCAGGCAGCTGAAATAGCTGACGACAAGGACCCCTGCTGGTCTTCTGCGGCCAGTGTTGACCAAAATGGCTGCTCGACAATCACCAGGCAAGACTGCTCTCTTCCTGTGGGGGAGCACTTCAGCAGTCACGGGCATTCAGCCTTGGATCTTCAGGTAAGCGTTCTCCAAGGCGGCCTTCACGACACACGACAGCGCAGAGTCGCTGAGCAGAAACTGATAGCCAAGTTCCGCACACATGAGGACGGCCTAAACGAGGATGTTGGATTTATGTCACATTATCAGTAACCCCCACAGCTTTCCCCCTGATCTTGCAGAATCTCACTAGCTGTTCTGTCTGGAGACAATACACATCTCTTTAACCTGTGTTGAATGCTCCCTCCACCCACATTATCTGTACCTTTAAGACCTGGCTGGCTGGAGAGTTTCACATTCTAATTAGTATTCTGTAACTTGATTTCTGTGTCTGTGCACTGTTTGAGAGCAGATATCCACTCCATCTGACGAAGGAGCAGTGCTCCGAAAGCTTATGGTATTTGCTACCAAATAAACCTGTTGGACTTTAACCTGGTATTGTGAGACTTCTTACTGTGCTTACCCCAGTCCAACACCGGCATCTCCACATCATAACAATACTATCCCAGACTAAGGGCTACTAGGAAGTAGCAGTGACCTTTATACTCCTGTAAGAAGGCGGAGCCAAACAGAGTGTACCACAGAGTAACATATGTACAAGTACCCATAGTGGTAACCATCTATGGTTCACCACACAGCACGAGGCTGATTACATCTAAAGGAAAGGGCCTGGGTGTATGGGCATTTGTTTGGATCATGAGACTGTTGGCTTTCTGCTCGCGAGTCTCCCAGACCCTTTTTTTGCTGTAATCAGCCTCGTTTTCATCATGACCCAATGCATTTCTGCTCCAATTTAGTATAGTAAGAAGTTTAACAACACCAGGTTAAAGTCCAACAGGTTTATTTGGTAGCAAAAGCCACACAAGCTTTCGAGGCTCTGAGCCCCTTCTTCAGGTGAGTGGGAATTCTGTTCACAAACAGAACTTATAAGACACAGACTCAATTTACATGAATAATGGTTGGAATGCGAATACTTACAACTAATCCAGTCTTTAAGAAACAAAACAATGGGAGTGGAGAGAGCATCAAGACAGGCTAAAAAGATGTGTATTGTCTCCAGACAAGACAGCCAGTGAAACTCTGCAGGTCCACGCAACTGTGGGAGTTACAAATAGTGTGACATAAATTCTGATTCTAGGATCGCATGATAAAGACTCAGGAGGAAAAAAGCAGAAATATTTATGTGAAATAGTGTGACATAAACCCAATATCCCGGTTGAGGCCGTCCTTGTGTGTGCGGAACCTGGCTATCAGTTTCTGCTCCGCGACTCTGGCTTTTGCTACCAAATAAACCTGTTGGACTTTAACCTGGTGTTGTTAAACTTCTTACTGTGTTTACCCCAGTCCAACGCCGGCATCTCCACACCAATTTAGTATGACACTTATCTGCTTCATGCTATTATCTGTTCATATTTAGAAATGAATTCATCTTGCAGTGTGGATGTTTTGGGTTTCACTGAGATCTTGCCATGTACATATGCATTGTATAGTTTCCACTTTTGCAATAATTAATTACTGCGTTCCATCTCATTAACTCAAACAATAGTGTTATCAGCACTAATGCACCTTCTCTGGAAGAAAGACCATTCAATCTTCACAGTGATTTTCTGTGTTATATGGGAAGCACTTGGATATACACTACAATGCCTGAATGCAGCTTTGTGACAGTCAGACACATGTTTGTCTATGGCTTTGAGGAACACCTACCACACATCCCTGGCCCAGTCTCATAAGTAATTGTTTAGCTAGTCAGAGGTGGTACTTTCAGTCTGCAGCTTATACATGTGCCTTAATATCCTTGGAGTTTATAACCAAGAGTAGTGGAGAATTACTTATAGAAAAGGAGGAATTCTTCATTATTACCATGTGAGTAAAGTCTTACTTTAAGTTTGCATTATTATGTGGTATTAGTATGAGGTACTAAATTGAAAGTTATTTGTTGATGCTTAATGCTGTGTGGAGTTTACTATATGTTTTATACGTGTTACATGTTTTATTAAAATCTCCAATATGGAATGAAGTGTAGGAATGTTTCATTTATCTCAAATTATTAGTTATTGTGAATCCACAATTATTTCCAACATTCTGCTTTTAATAAATAGTCACAAACTACATTATCTTATGTTTGACACAGTGTCTTGAGCAGTGTGCAGTGAACCAGCTCTGCTGTTAGTTAATTACTGCATGAATCTTCTAGACATCTGCAAGGCCAGTCAGGCGAGGTGCCAATCCCCAGGGACACTCATGGGGGGAAGAACAATCCAGGCTTTGCATTGTTTTGTCTGATCTGGCCCTGAACACTCCTGTATGCATGTAGGGATCAGATGCCAGGACCTGCTGCCAGGACTCCAAATGCAGAGAATAGAGTAGAAAGCTGCTAGCCTCAGCTGGTCATAAGTGCTTGTAATAACAAGTTATATGGAAATGTAATTATTTTACTGTGTTTAAGTTTTACAATTAGCGAATTTCTAGTAGAATAAGCAAAAGATCTTTCTCTTACAAGTGCAAATAATTTCATTTAATCATAGGCAACAGAGCAAGAAATTATTCAAAATGACAGGATGGAAGATATGTATTTCCAGAAATGTTATTTTCTTTTGATTATGAAAAGATGATTACTCAAGTAAACCAAAATGGCTTTTCTCCAAGTTTATAATTTATTCTAACATCTTATTCAATATACATATATTCTTTAGTGGTTTATTTTTACACAATGGCTTGGCAGCTTTGTATGAACTTGTTTTTATATTAATGCTTCAATTTTAGTATTATTATATGATTAGATATCACATTAAATTACAAACAGGGAAGTAACTGTCTTAATACAATTTGCATGACAACATAGCTTAAATAGCCTTGCATATATTAGAGTCATAGGGCGGAGTTTTAGCATCCTGCCCACCACGGGAATTGGAGCAGGCGAGGCGCAGACCATGGAAAGGTCCGTTGACCTCGGGTGGATTTTATGGTTTCGGGATGAATGAGGCCATAAAATCCCACCCATAGAGTCATAGAGATAGACAGCATGGAAACAGGCCCTTCAGCCCAACCTGTCCATGCTGACTATGGTGCCCTCCCAGCTAGTCCCAATTGCCTGCGTTTGGCACATATCCCTCTAATCCTTTCCCATTCATGTGCTTATCCAAATGCTTTTTAAATATTACTGTTGTACTTGCCTCAACCACTTTCTCTAGCAGATCAGTTCCATATGCGCACCACCCTCTGGGTGAAGAAGTTGCCCCTCAGGTCCCTTTTAAATCTTTCTCCTCTCACCTTAAACCTATGGCCTCTAGTTTTCAATTCCCTTTCCCTGGGAAGAAGACTATGGCCGGAATCTTACCGTCCCGCCCGCCACACGAATCGGAGCGGGTGAGGGGCGGACCTGGAAAGGTCCGTTGACCTCGGGTGGGATTTTACAGTTTTGGGACGAACGAGGCAGTAAAATGCCACCCAATGTACGTTCATCCTATCTATGCCCCTCAATAATGTCACCTCTCATTCTCCTTTGTTCCAAGGAATAAAGTCCTAGCCTGGCCAACCTCTCCCTATAACTCAGGCCCATTACTCCTGGCAAAATACTCGTAAATTTTCTTTGCACTCCTTCCAGTTTATCAATGCCTTTCCTATAACGGGGTGTTCACAATACTCCAAATGCGGCCTTACCACCGACTTATACAACTGTAACATATTGGGTGGGATTTTACGACCTCAGTCAGGCAAGACTGGAAATTCCCGTCCGAGATTGACGGAGATTTCTGTTGTCGGACCCTCGCCCGTGCTGATTCTGTGGCGGGCGAGGTGGTAGAGTTCCGGCCAATGTTCTAACTCCTATACCCAATACCCTGACTGATGAAGACCAGTGTGCTAAATGTCTTCTTCACCAACCTGCCTACATGATGCCACTTTCAACATCTTCACATGTATTCCAAAATTATAGCTATATACATTCTCTGCTTCAGATTCAGAGCCTGTGACTTTAGTCTTTATCAATGCCTGGTGTTAAAGAGGAATGGAAATGGAAAGACACATAAATTTAAACCAATCTCCTAAGAAATTCTGTATGAAAGTGTAAGGGTGTCCCCCTACTCCCTTTGCGATGGGCAATCTGAATTGCTTGAGAGGTCAGTTTGGATTTCTCAAATGCCATATTTTCATTAATCTCATCATGATGCTTCTAATGCTGCCAAATAGTAAACCTGAAGATTGTGAAGATTTTAGGATTCAACAAAGAAGAACCAAGAAATTGATAAAGGAAACTTTATTTTATTAGTGTCACAAGTAGCCTTACATTAACACTGCAATGAAGTTACTGTGAAAACCCCTAGTCGCCACACTCCGGTGCCTGCTTGAGCACCCAGAGGAAACCTAGACACGGGGAGAACATGCAGACTCCACACAGACAGTGACCCAAGCCAGGAATCGAACCCAGGTCCCTGATGCTGTGAGGCAGCAGTGCTAATCACCATGCCACCCCGAAGGAGAATATGACAATTAGTGAGCAATCAGAACTGATAGTGAAAATAAATGTGGGCCCATTAGAGGCAGAGACATTAAACAAATATTTTGTACCTCACTTCACAATAGAACACTCAAGAAAACATTCTGGAAATAATGGGGAACCATGGGTCAAGTGAGAATGAGGCATGTAAAGAAATAGCGATTGATGGCACTATGTGTTGACAAATTCCACGGACCTGTCAATCTGCATTCAAGGGTTTTAAAAGAGGTGGTTTCAGAGAAAATAGATGCATTGGTTTTGATCTTCCAGAATTCTTTAAATTCCAGAATAGTTCCCAAGGAAATGAGGAAGATTGAAAGCAGTGATCTAAAGCCAGTTAGCTTAGCAAAATGCTAGAATCTATTTTTAGGGATATGGTCATAGTAAGAAGTCTCACAACACCAGGTTAAAGTCCAACAGGTTTGTTTTGAATCGTGAGCTTTTGGTGTGCTGCTCCTTCATCCTTTGATGTGCTCATAAGCTCATGATTCCAAATAAACCTGTTGGACTTTAACCTGGTGTTATGAAACTTCTTACTGTGCCCGTCCGAGTCCAACACCGGCATCTCCACATTAGAGAGATGGTAACAAGGAACTTAGAAAATCAGAATGTGATTAAGCAGGGTGAACATGGATTTATGAAAGAAAATTATTGGCCTGAATTTTTGGAATGATAGTGGCTTGGGGAGCACATCCCTGCTGACACCAGCTGCTCCACAACTAATTGTGTTCATGTCACCATTGATTGCAGCAGGCAGGACTTCCACCCCTCACTTGGAGGAAATTCCACCTTGGAGAGCTGCCAGCCAATCTGATTGGCTGGCAGCTCTCCAGCCCCTCCAGCAACAGTGCTGCAGTGGCCAGAAGAACTGTATGGAGCTGCCTGAGACGGAGTCCTGGGAGCTGGAGACCCAGGTAAGTGTCATGGGTCCCAGGACAAGGAGGGTAGGTAAAGCCTGGGGAGGTCAGCAGTTGGATGATCAAGGTCTTAAGGGATAGGTTGGGGGAGGAGGGAGGAGGTCACAGGACCAATTAGAAAGGGGCTACCAATGGAGGCACCCCCTTCCCGCCCGAGATCTAACTTTTTTTATTTTCAGATTTCTCCCAAGGATCTTTGCCCACCTGGCAGATTTTAGATTGCCCTAGTTCTGGGCTCTCCCAAAAGAGGAAACATCCTTTCCGTGTCCACCTTATCAAGAATGTTCAAGATCTTATATACTTTAATCAGTGGAAACAAGTCCAACCTATCCTCATTCCAGGTATTCCAGACCAGTAAGGTGTGCGCAAGGAGACAGGTGACTACACTGGAGTGAGATGAGGACCGAATAAGTAATGAATTATGTTCATGTGGTAAATTCTGGCAAGCTCTTCTCTGGATTAACTGTAGATTAATAATCAAGATCTTCCTTCAACTAACCTTCAACTGAATTAAACTAGCTTGCAGAGTAGAGAACTGCCTCAAATGGCAGTTATCTGTCAATCAGCTGAAATCAGCTGGCTCAAGAGGTGTTAATTAGTGTAGCAGGAAGTTAAAATAGCTAATGACCCATCACAGGGTTTAGGTGCAGGTAAGGTAGCAGAGTGGTGTAGGCAATGGACTGTTGATCTATTGCTGTTTGCTGCTGTGGAAACAAGAGTTCCAGCCATGTAGTGGTTATCATGTTTGCTAAACAAATGAAAGGTCCCCACTTCAAAACTGGGTAGAAACATTATCTTGGGGCTTAGAAAACAACAGAGTTTTCAAACTGTACAATCAGTGGGGAGCGTGCAAGGAGACTATGCTTGGGTGAGTAGCAAATTAGATTCGTGTAGGAATTCTGGCATGGGGAAAAAGGTGTGGTGTAAATAGGAATAATTCTAAGTTAATTAAGTTAATTAAATAACATATGTTACAGTGGCAGGACAGGTATTATGTTGCAGTTGTGAAATGTGGGAATTTTTGGACGTCAACACAATCCATGACAAACACACTGCAGAAAGTGTAAGCAGCGAGACGAATTTCAGATCAGGAATATAGATTTAAAACTGAACCGCAGAAACTGCAACATAAGAGGGGGAGAAATAGCTTGATACTTTGTTCCAGAAGATGGTATGCCTCTTAGAATAGGGTCATCAGCAGTGAGGGACTAGAGGATGATCATGAGTGGAGGCAGGTAAAGCTGACAGTAGTGGAGAAGGCTTAGACTTTGCAATTGCCAACCAGATTTGAAGTGCTCACAACTGTATGGATGGAAGCGAGGTCTGCAAGATGATGAGCAGGTTGGTGTGGCACCATGGTACAGAAAGCTGTTCCAGCAGGGAAAACAAACAGGACTGTATATAGTAGGGGATAGATTCTGTTCTCTGCATCAAAGAGCAAAAGTCAAGATGCCGTGTTGTTTTTTTTATTCATTCATGGGACATGGGTGTTGCTGGTTGATCAGCATTTATTGGCCATCCCTAGTTGCTCAAGGGCAGCTGAGAGTCTACTACATTGTTGTGGCTCTGGAGTCACAAGTAGGCTAGACTATGTAAGGATGGCAGATTTCCTTCCCTAAATGACATTAGTGAACCAAATGGGTTTTTCCAACAATTGACAATGGCTTCCTGGTCATCAGTAGATTTTTAATTCCAGATTTTTTGAAAAATTGAATTCAAATTCCACCATCTGCCGTGGTGGGATTTGAACCCGGGTCCCCAGAACACATTCGCTGAGTTACTGGATTAACATTCTCATGATAATACCAGTAGGCCATTGCCGCCATCTGCCTGATTCAAAGGTTAGGATGTCTGCTCAGGGCAGAAGAGGAACTTGTAATGGGAGGGGCAGGATCCAGTCATTGTGGTCCATTTAGTTACCAATGACTTAGGCAGGGCAAGTAAAGAGGTTGTGTATAGCCAGTATGAGAAACTAGGTACCAAATTAAGAAGCAGAACTTCCAAAAGTAATAATCTCTGCATTATTACTTGAGCTGAGTGCAAATTAGCATTGGGAAAATAGGATTAGAAAGATGAGTGTGTGACTCAAAGATCGGTATGGTGAAGTGGGTTCTGCTGGGAAAAGTGGGGGCTGTGCTATTGGGATGGTCTATACCTGAACTGTACAGGTATGAGTGTTCGTGTGAATTGCGTAATTGGTGAAATAGAGAGGAATTTAAACTAAACTGGGGGTGGAGGGGGGATGTCACCCTTGAGTAAATGTAACAAATCAAAGGGTAGATTCAAGGCAGGAGACCATCATAATAATATGGGAAATGAGAGTCAAGGAATAGCAGGAAGGGACAGAGAAATCAAACCTACAAATATACCAGTAGTTCAGACTAGATGTTACAAAGATAACAAAAAGACAAAACTAAAGGCTCTATATCTAAATGAGCATAGGATTCGTAACAAAGTAAATGAATTGATAGCCCACATTAAAGTAAATTAAAAATTATGTGGTAGCTATTACAGAGACGTAGCTGCAGGATGGGTCCTGAAATATTATATATGACACTCGAAGAATACGAAACTAGGTAAATGTGGAGGATAGTATTATTGATAAGGATGGCATTGGTGTAATAGTTAGAGATGATCTTTGTTCAGGAGGTAGAATTGGTTTGGGTGGAGGTGAGGAATAGTAGGGGAAATAAGTCACTGGTCTGAATGGTCTGCAGGCCTTCCAATAGTAACCACAATGTAGGGCAAAGTATTGTGGTAATCGGATGGGAATAACCATGGGTGATTTAAATTTGCATATAAACAGGAAAAATCAGATTGGCAATAGTAGCCTGGATGAGGAGTTCCTAGAATGCTTTTGAGACAGTTTCTTAGAGCAGTACTTTCCGGAACCAAGCAGAGACTTGATATTGTGTAATATGACAGGGTTAATTAATGGCCTCAGAGTAAAGGCACCCCTAGGTAGTAGCGGCCACATTATGATTGAATTTTGCATTCAGTTTGAAAGGGAAAGAGTGGGTCTAGGTCTAATATTTTAAACATAAATAAAGGCAACCATGTGGGCATGAAAGAGCTGAGCGAGTTGTAGTGAACTGGGACCCTAGGATAGGGGACACATTAATAGAACAGCAGTGGGAGACATTTAAGTAAATGCTTCAAATTGCTCAGAATAAATATATAATCCTACTACAAAGGACAATTCGAAGGGGAAGATCTACCATCTGTGGTTAACTAAAGAAGTTAAGGAAAGCATCAAACTTCAGGAAAAAAACATACAACGGTGCAATGATGAATGCCAAGTCAGATGATTGGTCAGAATATAAAGAGTGGCAGCGAATGACTTAAAGGTTAATCAGGAGAAAGAAATTAGAGTATGAGTAAAACTAAAAATGTAAAAATTGATAGCAAGAGATTCTACAGGTATTTACAAAGGCAAAGAGTAAGCAAAGTGAGTGTTGGTCCTCTAAAGAGCGACAATGGGGAGTTAAATGTGGATAATAAAGAAATGGTGGATGAAATAAACAAATATTTTGCTTCCACCTTCACGACAGAGGATATAAAAAATATTCCAGCAGTAGCTGTAAATCAAGAGGTGGAATGTAGAGGGGAAGTTGGTGGAATTACAATCACCGGGGAGGCTGTACTGACAAACTGATGGAGCTGCGGGCTGACAAGTCTCCAGGTCCTGATGGACTTCACCCTAGGGTCTTAAAAGAGGTGGCTAATGATGTAGAAAATACATCGGTGTTAATTTTCCAAAATTTGCTAGATTCTGTAAAGGTTCCATCAGACTGGCAAGTAGTAAAGGTAACCCCTCTGTTCAAGAAGGACTGGAGGCAGAAAACAGAGAACTATAGGCCAGTTAGCTCGGCGTCCACCATGGGGAAGTTGTTAGAATCAATCATTAAGGAGATTATAGCTGAGCACATAGAGAAACGTATTTGTTAAAAATCAGCATGGTTTTATGAAAGGATAATGACTCATCCAGACTCAAAATGATAGCTCTGTTCTTTCTCCACAGATGCTATCAGACCTGCTGAGATTTTCCAGCATTTTCTGTTTTTGTTTCAGATTCGGCATCTGCAGTAATTTACTTTTATTATAAAAGTAAGGATGTTATGCTTCAATTATACAGGGCATTGGTGAGACCACATCATGATTATTGTGTGCAGTTTTGGTCTCCTTATTTAAGGAAGGATGGAAATACATTGAAGGCAGTTCAGAGGATGTTTACAACATTGATACCTGATATGAGTGGCTTGCCTTATGGGAGAAGGTTAGGCAGCCTGGTTTCCACTGGATTTAGAAAATTTGAGGGGTGACTTGGTTGAAGGTTATTGGGGCTGGATGGGAATGTAGAACTTGAAACACAAACAGATTGCCATGATCTTATTAAATGATGGAGCAGGCTTGAGGGATCGAATGGCCTACTTCTGCTCCTATTTTGTATGTTCATAGGTGGATACTGGAAGTAAAAGCTTTATTTTCCCAGAAATTAATTATGTTCTGTTAGCAGTTCCCACAATCTTGAAATAGTTTGCTGTGATGCCTCATCGGTTCATGTTTCTGTGGGTGTAACTTCCCACAAGATTAATCTTAAGTGTCGGCCAAACAACCAAATGTTTGGGGGAGGTGTGGTTGCCAGACTCCTATCTCTACTATTCAACTTGTCACATATGATACTTGATTCATTTAAGATGAATTGGTATCAACATTTTGAGACAGACATGGTTCATAGGCTTACAAATTGAGTGCTGGTGTGGAAGAGGAGAAATATTTTGGAAGACAGTGAAATTTAGCTTTCACAAGTGCAAGGCTTGAATTAATTCAAAGTCTGACATGCAATGTTGTGAACAGTTTACTTTCACATGCCTGCATTGATGTGATTTGATTTATTATTGTTACATGTATTGGGATACAGTAAAAAGTATTGCTCGTTGCACGCTATACAGGCAAAACATACAGTTCAGAGAGTACATGGGGGAGAAGGAAAGGAGAGGGTGCAGAATATAGTGTTACAGTCATCGCTAGAGTGTAGAGAAAGATCAGCTTAATATATGGTAGGTCCATTCAAAAGTCTGATGGCAGCAGGGAAGAAGCTGTTCTTGAGTCGGTTGGTATGTGATCTCAGATTTTGTATCTTTTTCTCAACGGAAGAAGGTGGAAGAGAATACGTCCAAAGTGTGTGGGGCCCTTGATTATGATGGCTGCTTTTCCGAGGCAGTGGGGAAGTGGACACAGAGTCAATGGATGGGAGGCTGGTTTGTGTGATTGACTAGGCTACGTTTACAACCCTTTGTAGTTTCTTGTGGTTTTGGTCAGAGCAGGAGCCATATCGAGCTGTGATACCTCTGGAAAGGATGCGTTCTATTGTGCATCTATAAAAATTGGTGAGAGTTGTAGTGGACATGCCAAATTTTCTTAGCCTCCTGAGAACGTAGAGGCGTTGTCGGCTTTCTTAACTATAGCGTCAGCGTGGAGAGACCAGAGCAAGTTGTTGGTGATCTGGACACCCAGAAACTTGAAGCTCTCGACCATTTCCACTTCATCCGTGTTGATGTAGAAAGGGGCATGTCCTCCACTACTCTTCCTGAAGTTGATGACTATTTCCTTCAATTTACTGGCATTGAGGGAGAGATTATTGTCATTGCACCATTTCATCAGATTCTCTATCCCTTTCCTGTGCTCTGTCTCATCAGTGTTTGAGATCCGATCCACTACATTGATGTTATCAGCAAACTTGAAAGTGGAGTTGGAGCAGACTTTGGTCACACAGTCATAAGTGTATAAGGAGTATAGTAAGGGGCTGAAGACACAGCCTTTTGGGGCACCGGTGTCGATGATAATCGTGGATGAGGTGTCGTTGCCTATCTTTACTGATTGCGGTCTGTGGGTTAGGAAGTCTAGTATCCAGTCATAAACGGAGGAACCGAGCCCTGGACAAGGAGTTTGGAGATGAGTTTTGTTGGGATAATGGTGTTGAAGGCTGAGCTGTGGTCAATAAATAGGAGTCTGACATAAATGTCTTTGTTATCCAGATGTTCCAGGGTTGAGTGTAGGACCAGGGAGATGGTGTCTGCTGTGGACCTATTCCGGCGATAGGCGAACTCTAGTGGATGTGGAAATCTGGGAGACTGGAGATGATGTGTGCCATGACTAACCTTTCTAAGCATTGGTGAATTCTCAGTAAGATGAAAGCTAAGGAATCTAGGAAAAGTGTCCTTGCAGACAACATTGTCATGAAGCAGTCTTGGAAGAGTGCCCTTGCAGAAAGTTTTGGTGGATTAGCCATGTTAAATGTGCAGGGTTATGGGGGTGGGCCTGGGAAATATGCTCTTTGGAGAATTGATGCAGAGTCGATGGGCCAAATGGCCTCCTATCTTTCGGAGGCACAGACGTTGGTGGCACACAGTGTCCGACATCTATTCAAATGATACTTGTGCACGGAACTGCCGGAGTCTCTGCTCCCTCCTTCTCCTGCCCCCCTCCCCGGGCAAATGGCAGCCACCTCCTGCCTCTGGTGGTCTCTCCCTCTACTCCTGCAAGTGGTAAGGCCTGGGCCTCCTGTGCCCACAATTCTTCCTCCAGCTCTTTCTCCTCCACTCTAGCAGCAACCAAAAGAACAGCAAGATCAATTGGTTGCGTCACAAAAGCCATTTCATCACTTTGAAGCAGTGGGGGGGGGGGGGGGGGTGGGAGAGGGGAGAGAGAGAGAGGAGATGGAGAAGAACACATGTAGAGGTTAAGGAACATTGCTTGCCCCTAGCACATTAACAGTCACAGCAACCCCCCCATTTCCCCCAGCCACATGCTCTCCACAATCACAGCCAACCCAATTCCCCCAGCCACATGCTCCCCACAATCACAGCCCCCCCCAATTCCCCCGGCCATATGCTCCCCACAATCACAGCCCCCCCAATTCCCCCAACCACATGTCCCCACAATCACAGCCCCCCCAATTCCCCCAGCCACATGCTCCCCACAATCACAGCCCCCCCAATTCCCCCAGCCACATGCTGCTCTCAATCATAGCTCCTTGCAAAGTTTAGAGGCTACAACAGTGCAATTTGCAAGGGTTTTGTGCACATCCTTCAGCTGGAAGTGAGCTGAGTGCACTAGGACCCAGCAGCACCACAAGACCCAAGGTCAATGCTGAGACCCAGGTCCGTGCTGAAAGTCAGACATCGGAGACCCTGCTGAGCAATAGCCTCCCTCACACTCGCAGAGCCGCCACCGACCCAAGAAAGAAAATGGCCGCAACGCAAGGACACCCATGAGTAGCAGAGAGCCGTCGAACGCTATACACTTACCTCCTCACCAACCCTCACTGATGGAGCGCCCGAATCGGACTTTTATGGAGCATGTCTGTTTCGTGCCGATTCCGGATTGGCGAACGCGGTGGTGAAGGGGGAAGTGCTGGTAAAGTTGGGCGAGCAATCCATTAATTCAATTTAAATGCATTCAAATGCATTTAAATTGCCGTCGTGCCCGTTTCAGGCATGGTCCTGATCGTGGCCATTTTTGGGCTTTGGTAAAGGGGGAACTGGTGCAGAGGCGGGCATGGATCGTGTTCCTTGCCTCACGCCTGACTTTACCAAGTTTTCGCACCTAAAAACAGGCGCAACCTGATGGTAAAATCAGGCCCATTGTCTGATTTCAAAAATAATTTGATATAGCTCTTGGGACGAAAGGGATCAAGGGATATGGGAGGAAGGGAAACCAGGATATTGAATTCGCTAATCAGCCATGATCAAGATGAATGGCAGAGCAGGCTTGAAGGGCCAAATAGCCTACTTCTGCTTCCAGTTGCAATGTTTCTATCTTTCTAAGCCAAGTTCAGCGAGATTAGAGTGAGAGCAAGTGAAGAACTAAAATGGGATGAAACTAGAAACTTGAGGTCACAATAGCAAACTGAAGTGAGATGTAACATAAAGTGGCCACTCAGGCTGCATTTGCTCTTCCCAGTGTAGGGGAGACCAAATGATGAACGACAAATGCAATGTACAAAATTGAAAGAGTTAGATGTAAATCGCGGAGTGTTTGGGATCTTGCATGGTGAAGGTGAGAAGTGAGCAGGTAGAAGGCAGGCATTGCATCTCCCATATTTGCATGGGAAGGTAGGAAGTGTTGGCGGTTACTGGGAGTATACCATGGTTATGGGAGGGAATGATCCCTTCAGAATACTGATAGATGAAGGGGCGGCACGGTAGCACAGTGGTTAGCACTGCTGCTTCACAGCTCCAGGGTCCCGGGTTCGATTCCCGGCTCGAGTCACTGTCTGTGTGGAGTTTGCACATTCTCCTCGTGTTTGCGTGGGTTTCCTCCGGGTGATCCGGTTTCCTCCCACAGTCCAAAGATGTGCAGGTTAGGTTGATTGGCCAGGTTAAAATTGCCCCTGAGATGCGTAGGTTAGAGGGATTAGCGGGTAAATATGTGGGGGGTAGGGCCTGGGTGGGATTGTGGTCGGTGTAGACTCGATGGGCCGAATGGCCTCCTTCTGCACTGTAGGGTTTCTATGATTTCTATGAAAGGAAGATGTATTTGGACCTTCTTGGTTTGCATGGCTTGGTTGCTCATTGGATTAATTTAGATATCAAGAGAGATGTGAATGCATCTTTATATTCACAGGTGATTAGCAACCTTCAAGCTGAGAGAGATAATGGGAATGTAACCTCAGAACTTTGGTGAAGTCAGATGAGATCATCTGCTGCACTTCTAATGGCTGAACAAGCTGATTCTGGAAAGGCAAACTCTGTCACAAATGTCATACATGAAGTTGTCCCTTTTCGGGAGTGCAGAATGATCTCTGTTGACATCTTGATTTTTATGGTTCAGGTCAGAAACTCAAGTGTTTTAGGGAACCCACCTGGATCAGAAGTTTTGCATCTAATTTGGTGAGGATAAGCATGATTATGTTTCACTTCAGGTACGATTCAAATGACCACTAGGGAGCTTTTATCAAACAAAGTTTATTTAAGAATTTACTTAACATGTATGGAAAGAAAATTAACAATAACTTTTATCCATTACAAACTAAACCAAAATAATCACTACACTGTATAACCCTTAATAAATATATCTAAGATGTTCCAATCAAACCGAAACCTTCCATAGACAAAACCCTTTGAACAGGTTTAACACAGCAAAGACTAAATCTCACGTGATACTGAAACTGAGTCCTTTGGTTGGTCTTGTAAGTTCTAGAAGTCCTCTTGACACACCCAGAACAGTTTGAAGTCAGAACAGCTTCCCAGAACCCTAGGTAGACACTGGTCAAGCCACCAACAGCAGATTTTCTACTCTAGGAAGGCAAGACCTTGTTTTCAGAAAACCAGCAGAATTTCCAAATAAAAGAGAGAGAGAAAGAGAAACGTGTCCTTTCAACTTGCTGTCCCTTCTAAAAACTCAAACCTGTAGCTCAGAACTGAAAATGAAAGAGCTTTTGTCACATGACCTGCAATCATTCGTCCTCCTGACAATGCAGAGTCATAAACATCCCAGTAAAAATACACAAATCTCCGTTTAAGCATCAGTAAAAGCATATCTCCAGACAAGCCGACAACAAATGACCTCAGCTGAGGCTGAGAGCATGATTTTTTTTTTAAATCTTCTAAAGTTCACAGTTTGCACAGCTGGTATCTGTTTTAGAGCTTCTGAAACTACACTTTATTGTGATTGTGAATTCCTGTTCATATCTGAAAACTGCAGGGTCCAGTCATTCCTCAGAATAGATGAAGACAGCATTGATACATTGAGTTTCTTTTATTGAGCGGAATTTAAAATCAACGCATTACAGAGAGTGAAAAAAATTGAGAGAGAGAGAGATACTAGCAAAAGCCAGTATTGTACTGGTCTTGAAAACAGACTTGATCCAAACTAACTCTGGATTGAAATAACTAACATAGAGCTGAATACAGAATTATGAGTTTTCTCGTATTGAAATTGTTTGTTACTAGTTGTCTCTAACTTTCAGAAACAATTTGCAGCTGTGGCCATGAAAAGCTTTGTTTTGGCTTATGTGAAAGCCTGTTTCTGCTAGCATTGTAATTTCAAAGAATGCAGTCAATTTTTCAAGCTACTCCCAGCATGCTTGCTGAGTTTAAAAGGTGGTCAAGTTAACTTTAAAAGCTTAGCATTTAAATGTAAATGCATAGGCATAAATACCTTAAAATGAAGTATTTGCATTAATGAAGCAAACCATACACAATATCCACAACACTGTTCATAACTGGTGTCATGGTTTGCATCAATTTTAAGTCAGTTTCCCACTTGTGATTGATGTTGAGATTTTCATGTCTCTTTAGATAGCAGCTTTGAATCAGAGTTTTGGATGTCCTGCAGGCTCCCTCCCATATCATATCTGTGGGGACATGGCCATCTTCCGTCTTCTGCACATGTCCAAGCCAGCAAAGCTTTCTTTGCTTGATTGACGCCAGCATGCTTGGCATGTTTGCCCCAGAAAAGATTGCTTCTTTCTCCTTCCATGTGATGCCGAGGATGAGTCATAGACATTTGTAGATGTACATGCAGAGGTATTTACATAATTAATACAATGGTCAGAATAACAATGCCACAGTTTGCATTTAAGCACTCATTTATTCAAAAAAGGATATCAGAAGCTTATGGGTTCAAAATGAATTTAAAGATGAATAATCTCAAACTAAATGGATATAACCCAATTTAAATTAATTCATTTTCATGGTTTAATTTGAAGCTCGTGCTCCCTCCCAAAGAATTTTAACCTTCTGATGGACACAAAATTGTTCTTCAAAATCATTTACCCATACACGTATTTTACCAACAATTTGCCATGGTAACAACACAGTAAAAGAGACTTCTTTTGATTGTGTGGAAATGGATGGAAACAAATTAGTTTTCCTCATAGTCACACGATTAAGTCACAAATCTACTAACACAACAAAGACAATAAAGGAAGTAGAACATGGTTAAAATTGCTATTTGCTCGGTTAATCAGAATGGATGGGAACTATTTTTAATCTCAAAACTCAAGATGTATTTCTCACAAAACTGGAGAGTTTGGTGAATTATAGATTTTCTATGGTTCTGTTGTTTACCTCTCAAAGTTATTTGCATAATAACAAAAGTGTGGACTGAGATATGATGTTTTATTCATTCAGTCTAATTCTCAATTGGTAAAATAATAAGGTAGGAAAACATGAAAATATTACAATATAACTAAAAACTGAGATGACATGACTTGTATTCTTGTTCTTATTTATGCAGTTTTCACGAGAATATTTTGCACATGCATTTTCTGTTGCTCTGGGATATTCAGGAATATTAGTGCTTAGACAAGAGGGGCCTTATCAGAGATTATCCAAGCAGGGTGATTAGTATTTTGTAAGAACTTTTGCAAAGACAACTGACTGCTCTTTGGGAGAAAAAGTACAGCTTTTGAAAATACCTTGCTAAAATTCAACCATATGGGGCCGATTCTCCCAAAATAATTCCAAGTGTCGAATTTGCATAAAAATTGGAGTAAATCACGCTGCTTTTTTCAGCGGGAGTTTCAAAATGAATCCCCCACACTCTATGCACTGTAAAGTGCCATAGTGTGAGTCACTCCAGAAATCTGTGGGTGGGACCTATTCCCGCTGGAGAGGCCAGCAGCATAGCACTGAGTGGGCCACTGCACATGTGCCGATCTGTCATAGCGCATGCGCAGTAGCCCTGCTGGCCTGATCGCTGGCCAACCTGATTGCTGGCCAGCCCCACGACCCCTGCATCACCGACCGTGCGACCCCTTCCACCCCGATGGCCAGCCCCAATCGCTGGCCTCCCTCCCTCTTGTAATCCGTATGCAGAGTGGCAGTGGGACCCCCACCCCCACTGATTGCACCCCAGAGGCTCTGCCCCCTTCAGGCCCTCCCCCAATGGCACTGCCTGGTACCTGATGGGCAGTGCCAAGATACCCCCTGGGCATTGATACTTTGCAGTGCCGGGGCCCAGGCAGGCACTGCCGAGGTGGCAATGCCCAGGGGGCACTCCCCTGCGCCTCTAGGGGGCATCAATTGCATCCCCCTTCACTCCAGCAGGGTCAGGCTGCCAGCTCCCCACAAGTGGCGAGCTATACTAAATCCCGTTGGAGTGAACCATTCCTTGGGGGTGGGGGGAGAGGCTAGCGGACCCAGAGACTTCAGTCTGGGGCCCGCTAATATTTAAATTGCAATAAAATGAGCTTTTAAATAATTTATGCAGCTCCACGCCGATTTCTGGTGTGGAACTGACGGCACCAGAAATCTGGCACGCAGAGTCCTGCGGAGGCTGTGGCACCCAGCGGGCAGCCTGCGAAACAGCCTCTGCTCGAGGCTCCTGGCCCACTGTGCTACAAAAGCGGCACAGCGGGATGGGAGAGTCACTGCAATGTTGATTGAAAAATTCCAAAATAAGTCTTTGAGTGTTTGGAGAGTTCATTTAAAACACAAAAGCTTGGTATGATTAGCTGAATTTCAAAAAAAAAAGTTTATTAGTTTTCTGCCAATCAAAATTAAAAGTTATGAGATAACTATTCAAGTAAATCAATGGTGTTCAACACTAAATATAAACTAACAATATAATATTCTTTGAATGAATGCTGCTCCTTAAGATTTCCAAATATCTGCATCTGGACAGCTGTTCACTCACTGCAGGCCAAGAGCATCATTCTGGATGTCATCAGGACACTGCTGAGATCAGAATGTCACAGATAAGACAACATATGGCCCCATGGTTCAGTGAAGCCTCCCTGCAGACTCTCTAAGCAAGGCTGGAGGTACTGTTTCCCAAGGACGGCAGCAGGACTCTCTCCTGTCAGACCATGTGGGCTTGGATGTAGGTCTTCAGGAGAACTGCCCAGCAGCACAGAAAAATTGTGAACAATATGCTGTGATTCACCAGAGTAAGTGATATAGTCCACTCGCTGCAAAGTGGCACTCGTAAGGACATATAAATGGCCTACTCTTGCTCCTGTCTTTCTATCATGTCGTGTAAATGTATGAGTGCACAGGAATATGCTTCAGGATTTCGGATTGCAGGCCTCAGCAGCTTGTGCACTGAATGTGTGCCAGCCACTTCAGGCTTTCAATGTTTTATCAGTTGAAGGACCTCCTGTTTGTTAATCATTTTTTGGGAGGACTCGGGAGCTGGCATAGGCATACATGTTCCTAAACTGCTCATGCACCCATAGAGATGTTAATCAATCCAGTCTTTCTCCAGAACAATAATTCACACAACAGAAGGGAGAGGGCTATGATTGGAGGCAGCCTGTCCGACAAATGAATCCTTACCCCATTCAAGGAAGAAGCTGTAAAACTAGCCGGAGAAGAGCAGGACAATGCTTGTCCTGAAGGCGAGATAGGACTCCACCAGGAAGCCAATGAGAATGCCTCCAATGTATAGTTGTCAAATGCACCCTCAGAGTGAGACATGGCTTTAATAAGAGAGCCTGCTTGTGCATCCACTAAATCTTTATTTTCTCCATTCCAAGAACCGGCAAGAAAAAGGGGAAGCCCACAAGGGAGACCAGCCACTGAACCAGGCCCAACCCCACCTCTGAGGATGCTGCCTCAGAAGCCTTAGAGGATGCACTTTGATTGCATTTCCCTGCTCCCTCCACCAGCACAGAGACATTCCGTTAGGTGAGTGCACGTTCTAGAGTAGGCCCAGGGTCAAAATCTGGTAAGCACATCATTGACATAAGTCCACAGCTGATGGAAGAATTTACATTCGAAATCTCTGACTCTCGGAGGATTGTTGGAGGCCAGGCCCCTACTCAGCCCCAAGGGGCTGAAGCAGCCGTCACCATGCAAGTAGGGCAGGAGAAGCTGTGAACCCTTTCATTTCCCATCAAAATTCATATTCAGAGCTTTGGTTTCTTGAACCTTTAGTAATTCTGGTCTTCAATGTTTCATCTTAGAGGGAAGATCAAAGGATAAATGGATCCTGTGCTCAATGCTGTCTTTGTCAGAGCCCTTAATGCAGTGGAGGGGGTGAAGGAGGGAGAGGCGACGGCAAGTGCATCTCCAGCAGGAGGGACAAGAGGAGCCAGAGCATGAGCTGGAGGGTCAGGTGAAGAGACCTAGACAATGGAGGTGACTTTTGAGACCGAGGGTTTATTGTTGAAGAGTCTCCTATTTACAAATGAATGCCCTGTATGTTTGTGCTTGCTCCGAGATATGGTACATCACATATGCTACATTCTTCATGAAAACCTGATGACCTCTGGAGTTGAAAGTTACCCCTGCCAGTTGCTTAGAAGGTGACTGCAGTACTCAATTGATGATGTAATGAGGTGTTACAGAATGTAATTTCCTTCATTTAAAAGGAACTAAGTTCTAGAATCCCTCATCACAGCTTCATCTATTCTGCTGCAGGGGCCTGTCCTTTCTGTGGTGTTACTG
Source organism: Mustelus asterias (assembly GCF_964213995.1). NCBI lineage: Eukaryota > Metazoa > Chordata > Chondrichthyes > Carcharhiniformes > Triakidae > Mustelus > Mustelus asterias. Next base: position 95,831,343 of record NC_135810.1, on the reverse strand, counting down.
CTCATAATATCTGGAATGAAAACAACTCTGTTGACTTTGTTCACTATAATTACTGGGTTGCTATAGAACATGTGATACAAAGGCATTGTTGATTTTCATCCAGAATTTTTAAATAGTTGCATTTGTAATTAAATTTTGATAGCCTGCTGTAACTGTTGACTGTACATATTTCAGAACAAAGTAATACTAATAATGGAGGATGAGATTTGGCTGGGTTTGGGGCAAATGATTATAGTTTGAGGTAATTGTGCATTACGTCTGTTGTAGGGTGTGGGACACCGTTCGGTAGCTGTTAATTAAATCTTCATAGACTTAAGTAGGTTAACTGTATGTATTTAATAAGTACAAGAACTATACAATAAAAGGTTCAAGCTCGGAGTGGTCTCCATGATTACTTGTGCACACAGCTCTCTCCAACATTAGACTGACTCTGAGGTGCGGGTCGTGTTCTCTTACATCATTGTGTCCTATTTTACCATTTTGATTCTAAGTGCTGGGCAAACTTGAAACTGGGAGTGTTTCAGATCCGACTTTTAGGCTCGTTCTGAGGCGCCCCCATACGCACTCTGCCTGCAAAAATATCAGCGATTCCGAATCTCGCTGCAGAAGCCTGTGGGCGGGGCTTAACACGCACAAAACTCTGCAGCTCCAATCGGTGCCTCCAATTGCGCATGCGCAAAAAAAAAGATAGAATTCTACTCCCCTGCCGGGCTGGATAATGCCTCCCCCTGGCCTCCACGGACATTGCTTTTCTCCCCCCCCCCCCCCCCAACATTACTGACCCCCTTATCCAACCCCACCCCCCGCCACCCAGAACAATCGTAGACTCCTCCCGCCTTCCCCCCTCCCCACCGTTCACAGGCAGAGTGGCAGCGGTTCCCACTTTCCCCCCACTGATCTCAGGCAGAGTGGCAACGGACCCCCCTTTCCCCCCCCCTCCCCCCACTGATCTCAGGCAGAGTGGCAGCAGCCTCCTCTTTCACCCCACGGATCTCGGGCAGAGTGATCCCCCCACCCCATCCCGGACCTTCCTGTACAAGGCCCCCATCTCCCCCTGACTCCAATGGCTGTATGACACCTCCCTCTCTCTCCCCTGTCCTCAATCATCATAGAGGCACTGATCCCCGAACTACCCCCCCCCCCCCCCCCCCCCCACCCTGCCAAACAACACACCTGCAAGTGCTCATTTGCTTTCCTCTCAATGCTAACAAGCAAACTGCATGTAACTTGCTGGAATGTTCTGCCAAACTGCCTGCAGCTGATCTGCCAATAACAAGGGGCAGCTCCATAAAAACCCCAAGGATGGACAGGGAGGCAGGCAGTGCAGGAAAAAGATGACCAAATGCCCAGCCCCCAGATTCATGGAAGATGACCCTGGGAGGCTGCAGAGATGAGGCGGGACACCCTCTTCCCCCCAGCAGGATGCAGACCCAGTGAGGCTGATAGCAATGCAGCCTGGGAGGAAGTTGCCGCTTCCGTCAGTGCCATGGCACTGGTCCCCAGAACGGGGGAGCAGTGCCGCAAGAAGGTCAATGACCTCATCCGGGCAGCAAAGGTGAGTGCTTAACCCTTTCTAGCATCTTCCCTCAAATTGCTTCCAGCCCCTGACCCCTAAGCACCTCCTTCTTACCTCCTCCCCGAAGAGTAGTACTGTGCTTGCCCTCTCAGGGCCACCACCTGATACTCTGCAGAAGTCACGCTATCATTTCTTTCATGGCTCCTTCTGTTCCTACAGGAAAAGACTGACCATAACATCCGAGAGAAGGCGCAGACAGGGGGCCAGATCTCCGGGCTCTCACCCGTTTTGAAGAGCGGGCGCTGGAGCCGTCCAGGGAAGGGGAGATGCGGGCTGTCAGCGACAGTATGGTCAGGCTGGAGTCAAGAAGTGAGCACCTGTCAATTCTCCACTCTATTTGAGGCAACTTCTAGGGGGCATGGGTTTGGGTGCGAGGCACAAGGTTTAAAGGAGATGTACAAAGCATGTTTATTTGCACAGAGAAGGTGGTGGATGCCTGGAACTCGCTGCCGGGGGAGTTCATGGAGGCAGATTCGAAAATGATCTTTAACGGGTGCCTTTACAGTTACATGAATGGAATGGGAATAGAGGCATATGGTCCCAGAAGGGTAGGGGGCTACAATTCAGATGGACAGGCTTGGAGGGCCGAAGGGCCTGTTCCTGTGATGTAATTTTCCTTGTGCTTCGTTCTGTGTTCAATGGAGAAATGTGGATCGAGTTTTTTGTATCCTGGATTCCTCTCCCTCCCTTGCACTTAACCTTTGTCCTGAGTTGCAGGAACAGATCCGGATGCCCTGGAGCCATCTGGCATCATGACCCCCACTGCGGCTCCCATCCATCCTGCCCCACACAGCTTGGATGAGTTCTCGGAGGATATGGGTGAAGGGACCTCCGAGGGTGGCATCGTTTTGGCGTCAGCTTCCACCTCACAACCCACCATCCCAGATACTGACACGTCGGTGGGTCCAGTTAGTGGTGAGGCTTCTGGGTGATCACAGGTGAAGGAGGGAATGTCCAAGGCCTCTGGCATGTGGGGGCCTGCTGGAGGTGAGGACTCAGCAAGCTCTAGGCTACAAGCTGGGCCTCTGAGATCACTTCTCCCTCAGCTGCTGGAGGTGCAGCAACAGAGCCAGGAAATGCAGGAGGGGCTGACGGCCACACTGGATCGACTGTGAGGATGTTGGGAGCAGTCCCAAAATTTTCAGGCGGATCAGCTATTGCCTGTCTTGCATTGTTCCCAGGCCAACACTGCAAGGGTGGCATCCGTGGTGGAAAGCCTGGGGCAGGGAATCCTCACCATGAGTGGCAAGCTCCACGTGATGGCCGAGTCACAGTAAGCCACAGTAGAATCCCAGAGGGCCACAGCTGTGGGACTCAATAGGATTCTCGAGGTTCTGCAGCCCATGGCTGAGAGGCCCGTGAGCTTGCAGGAGACCCAGCAGGACTGCACTGAGACACAGTGGGCTATGGCAGCAGCCATTGAGAACATGGTCCAGTCGCAGAGGGCTATGGCTGAGGAGCTGCAGAGCGTGGCCCAGTCTCAGAGGGTACTTGCTGCAGCCATTGACAGGTGGCCCATGACCCAGATCACCATCGCTGAGGGCTTGACCACCATGGGTAGGATGCAGGTGGTCCTCCAGGATTGGCAGGGCCAGGTGAAGCCGGAGCTTCTGGAACTCACTGCAGAAGCACCACCGTCCCATGGAGTGACCCAGGGGTCCACAGGAATCGCAAGGGAGGAGGAAGGGCTTGAGCCCGTTCCGGGGCCTTCCAGCCAGGAGACTGTGGCTGTGGCTACACCTTCTAACTCCCCCCCGCCCCCCCCCCCCCCCCTCCCTGACACTGGGGCAACTCAGGGGCAGCAGGATGAAGAGGGTGTCATGGAAACATCCTAGACACCTGGGAGCTGGCCAGGGCCCTCAAGGTCCAGGGCTTTCAGAGGATGCCCGCCAAGCGCATCACAGGCAACCTCCGATGTACATTCTGGGAGACACCGAGTCATGGTGGTAGGCCATGTAAGGGTAGGAAGTTATAGTTTCACCCGTGCCATCTTAGTGTAGGGCTGCACTAGTAAGATGGATCTTTAAGCACCTTAACATTTTCCGTTCACACATTTTTATGTTAGAACTTATTATTTTAACACTTTTATTGTCATCATTAAATATTTTTTCATCACCCACCTGTGACTAATTTGTCTCAGATTTGTCTCGAACAGGAATCCTCTTCCACTGATGGTCACCAGAGGGATGCTTCATGTTGATGTCAGTTGGGGAGGCCCCTCAATGCTGTGTCACTGAGAAAATGAAGCCATTGGTTCCCCAGAATCAACGAGCGATTCCCTCCCCTCTCCCACCCCACTTGCCCTGGGACCTGTATTGTGGTTTCAGATGCCTTACCCACTGCATTGACTTAGGCCCAGGTGCCAGCATGCATGTGGAGCTCAGAAAGGAGCCAAGCTAGTTTACACCAGGGCATCATCATAATGGTGCTTAGCGAGTCACCATCACCCTCCTGATTGCCAAAGCGTATCCGGGCCCACCACACTGATGTGACAATGTTGCAGGAGTTAGAAGGACTTTGGGGGGTGGGGAGGGGGTGAAATGGAACCCACGTGCGTAGACACAGCTCCCTAGTGAGTGAAGCACCTGGTGATCAGGGCGTTCCTAGCCGCCCTCACATGCCTCATTCTAGCTGCCAGCCCTCCAGTGCCTGGGTGGTGTTGCTGTGTGGTCCTCTGCCTCTTCCTCCTCCTCTTCCTCCTCCTGCTGGGCGGCCTCCTCCCCAATGATGCCCGACTGGTCGGCCTCCACATCCTCCTCCTCCTCCTCCTCCAATAGGTCACCTCTATGCTGTGCAAGGCTGTGGTTCACTCCAGCGGGGCTTAGCATTGCTCCCCACTTGCGGGGAGCTGGCGGCCCAACACTGCAGGAGTGAAGGGGGGGGCAATCGAGGCCCCCCAGACCGATCGGGCTGTGGAGTGTGAGAGGGCCGGTGATGCACTGTGCATGTGCCAATCTTGGCGCTGACAAATCGGTGCATGTGCAGTGGCCTACTCAGCGCTATGCTGCTGGCCTCTCCAACGAGAATAGGCCCAGTCCACTGATTTTCAGCGTGATTCCCATTGAGGCACTCTGCAGTGCACAGAGTGTGGGAGATTCATTTTGAAACTCCTGCTGAAAAAACCAGCGTGATTTACTCCAGTTTTTACGCGAATTCAACACTTAGAATTTTTGGGGGGAGAATTGCCCCCCAAATTTCCACATTCAGCTTTTAAGCCTTTCTTTAGACCTTCTGCTTGATGATTCTCCTCTGCTCCTTGAGCTCTTCTCAGGTCAGAATGCTATGTCAACTTCTTCTTTAACCTTGCAAGATTTTACCTTTCCTTTTGTGAGATTTTGGGTTTTCCATTCACTGTCATTACATTGTAAGGTATTGGATGCCATTCGGTAGGGCTAAATGAAGTTTTCATAGTCTTCAGTAGGTTAATTGTATGTATTTATTAACTGAAGAACTATGTAGATATATATACAGTAAAGGATGCAAGCTAGGAGTTGACTCCCTGCTTGCTTGTGCACAAGATCCTGCCCAACACTATACTCACTCTTAGGTGTCGGTCATGTAATCTCTTCCATCACTGTGTGGGCAGCACTGTACTGCACCTTACATTAACCCCATATGTGCTACACCCTTATACTACAGAATCGTTATGTGTCAACTTACCCTTAAAACATCAAAACAATTCTGCCAGAAGTTTCCAGCATTAATAAACTAGAAATGGGATACAGTAGAATTAATCATATTGGGTGGGATTTTCCGGCCATGCTCGCCCTGAGGCGGGAAAATCCCGCCCAAAGTCAACGGACCTTTGCATGGTCCGTGTCCTTTCTGCTACGATTCCTGTGGTGGGCAGGACAGGAAGATTCTGCACATTTTGTTCCATTTGAAGTAATTCGGCTTTAATCATTGTTTAGTGTTTTGAGGATGAAGTCCACCTCAGGCTACCAACACAAGTAATTTCTTAATTTGTGTGAAGCGCTTCATTTAGAATAAGATTTGAACTCCTCACATGGTGGGTGATATAGAGGCCCAAGGGAATATTCAGAAAAGGGCTTCTAGATAAATCTAATTGAAAGCTGCCTAGTTACTGCAATATGTTGAGAGAATTGGGAATTTTATCCAGAAAAGTGCAGGCTTCTAGGAGGTTTCATTGAGATTTTTGCATTAACTAGATAATCAGTTTTTGTGGTATTGACTGAGGGATAAATGTTGTCATGGAGGCAGTACAATGAAGGTTCACTAAATTGGTACCTGGGATGCGGGAGTCGTTTTATGATGAGAGGCTGAGTAAACTGGGCTTATGTTCTCTGGAGCTTCGAAGAATGAGAAGTGATCTCATTGAAATCTACAATTTTCTGAGGGGGCTCAATAGGGTGGTCGTTGGGAGATTGTTAATGTTAGCTGGGGAAATCTAAAATGTGGACTTAGTCTCAGGATAAGGGGCAATCATGCAGGAATGAGATGAAGAGAAACTATTCACTCAAAGGGTTATGAATCTTTGGAATTCTCTATTCCAGATGCCCCATTGTTGAACTCATTTTAAGGCTGGAGTAGAAAAAGTTTTTATTCCCTCAGGGAGTTAAGGGATAGGGAAAGCAGATGGGAAAATGGAGTTGAAGCCCAAGATCAGCCATGATCATATTGAATGGCACAGCAGGCTTAATGGGTCATGTGGCCTATTCTTGTTCTTATTTTTTTTGTTTTTATATTCAGGACACTGGGAATAACTCGCCTACTTTTCCTCAAAAACAGTGCCATGGGATCTTTTATATCAACCTGCTGTGGACCAGATGGTGCATTGTGTTCACCAGATTGTGACTCTGAAGCTACTCTAGAACTAGGTGTGTGTCTTTGAGTTGGTGGAGGGTGTGGGTGAACTGTGATAGGTCTTCAAAGATGCTGCCCTCAGGTTCCTCATGAGGTGCTTTTGGAACTGCAGTTGAGGGTCTAGCCCGTGGAAATCTTCGGCAGCTTCTCAGAGGTGTCTGAAAGAAAGGAGAGACAATTAGTGCATGGCAGATGACTCTGAAGGAGGAGAAATCACTCACGGCATGGTTATCTGCTGGGTGTTGTAGTGTAGGATCCTCACTTGGATGTGTGCTGCCTGACCTCACTATCAATGCAGAGGCATGGTCTACCTCCTCTCTGGTTAACTTTATGGCTTTGTCCTCAAAATCTGTGCGAACCTTGACCTCAGGAAGTCCATCCAAGTCTGGAACCTCTCCTTTTTATCGTGGTTCAACTTATCCTAAATTAGGATGGATGGAGAGAAGCAAGACACATGTGAGATTAGATGATAAGGATACCTGGCATGTATAGGTGGCCCTGGACAGGATTATGATGCAAATTCCACATGAAGATGTCTGGGTATATGAGAGTGAGTGGTGATGTCCCTTAAGGTGGCAGCGAGTGAGATCCTTGTGAATGTGCCATGGGCTTGTGAGTATGTGAGTTGAGAGTGATGGGATGGTTGACATACCCTGGTGGAACGAATGAGACCATCATCGTCTCCCTGCACTGGGTGGCTGACCACTACTACAGCTGCTTCCCAAGCCGAATTGGTCATCCTAGCAGAAGACCTGTGGCCGGAGATGGTGGTCTTTGACTGCATTCAACAGGTGCTCCAGTGAGGGATCTTTGAATTTGGGCACAGTATGCTTTCTGCCTTTGGGATCCATGTCTTCACTGGAGCTGCTGCAGAGAGAGCAAATGCTGTGCAGGGGCACTATTTAAATATGGCACCTGGAGTTGGCAAGCACTAAGGCCATGGCAAGGCAGGGAATCAGTTGCTGCCTGCCAGTGAAAGGTGTGTTTCCCATGGATGAATAATTAATCAGCTGCAATGTGAACTATTCAGTATGAAAGCCACCATTGTGGCCGGTGGGTGGAATGCTATTCTTCCCGTCCGTTAACGGGCTTCGCGTATTTCAGGGAAAATCCTGGCCCTAGTTTCTGCTACACATATCTTTAGCACCCTAAAAATAAGATCTCTGTGAAGTGAATCAAAATGAGTACATTCTAATACTCCATGGTAGAGTGCCTTCAATTCATGACTCTCCTTTTACAGCATGTCCATTGCATCACACAAGTACATTATTTTGAAATCTGTTCGACACCTCGTTACGTGCAGCACACTGAAAGATAAATATAAAGTACCCTTTCAGAGGTTGCTCATTGTGAAATAAAGAACATTCAGAACATAGTGTTCTAAAATGAGTCATTAAACCTAAACCTTGCAAAGGTATTTCCTGAGTAAATAAATATAATTTTCACAGTTATAAATCATCTGAAACTTTGACGATCAGTTAGCCTTGACATTCTCATTGGATGCTGGCCAAGAGCATAGCAATGCTTGTAATTTATCTTAACTGTGCTCTAACAATGTGAGAATGCTAACATAGGTTATAAAATGTACCCTGTTGCCCACCTTTATTCAATTAGTAGAACATTTCACGTGTTGTATAAGCTGCTGTATGCTGCCAGCTCATTAAAGCCGTTTACATCTTAGTCACGAATATGATCCGCTTGTATCACAAGGGGAAACATTATCTACGGGCTTTTGAATCTACGGGCACTTTAATGATGAAGGTTTGCACCTTTCACTTTTCTTTAGTGGTTAAGGTTTTAATTTGTGTTTCTTTTTCTATCTCATGCACAGTTGTTTTGTTCTTCATCTGCACTTACCAGATCTATTTTTGGGCTTGTATTATTGAAAGTTAAAATAAAGTCCACTGTTTTCAAAAAAGGAAACAAGTAACATCATAATTTGTTACACTTTGTAAACAATATGTTTATACATTTTAATCTGACAGTTCATCTTCTAATCAGAAAGCATACATAGACAGCATATGATAATTTTTACTGAGCAGAAGAGGTCATTGGCCGATTTAGCTTGCTAGCCAATTTTGGGTGCATTGTTTTAGGAGTGATGTCAGAATTGAAGTCGAGTGCCGTTTGATTTGATACGATTTGATTTGATTTATTATTGTCACATGTATTAGTATACAGTGAAAAGTATTATTTCTTGTGCGCTATACAGACAAAGTATACTGTACACAGAGAAGGGAAGGAGAGAGTGCAGAATGTAGTGTTACAGTCATAGCTAGGGTTTAGATAAAGATTAACTTAATACGAGGTAGGTCTGTTCAAAAATTTGATGGCAGCAGGGAAGAAGCTGTTCTTGAGTCTGTAGGTACGTGACCTCAGACTTTTGTATCTTTTTCCCGATGGAAGAAGAGAGCATGTCTGGGGTGTGTGGGGTCCTTAATTATGCTGGCTGCTTTTCCGAGGCAGTGGGAAGTGTAGACAGAGTCAATGGATGGGAGGCTGGTTTGTGTGATGGACTGGGCTTCGTTCGCGACCCTTTGTAGTTTTTTGTGGTCTCGGACAGAGCAGGAGCCATACCAAGCTGTGATACAATCAGAAAGAATGCTTTCTATGGTGCATCTGTAAATGTTGGTGAGAGTCGTAGTGGACATGCCAAATTTCCATAGCCTCTTTCTGCCAAAGAGTTGCACTAAGATGGTACCAGGGATAAGGGACCCTTGATTCCTAATATGTTGTATATTGTCCAACTAAATCCTAGGCAACAAAATTAAAATTTTAATCATAAGAGTTGTAGATCCAATTAGGTGAGAGACTGGCAATGCTGAACCCAATAGCTTTGTAGTGCCAACCTTGCATTGTCTACCAGCCCACATAGCGTTAATGCTTCCTGATATAAAGGAGGGCATTCGGGCAGCAGAGTGGGTCAGCGGAGGTTCAGCATAGAGCAGAGTAGAAAACACTGTAAAGAACAACTCAGTTGTTTCAGTGCCCCCAGTAGAAAATGTGCATCAGCAAGTTGTAAAGGAGAAAGATAAACAGCAGAAGATACTGAGGTGCTGCCAAAACATAGGAGGCTCTAACTTCACTCCCATGCAACATAAAGTTGACTTAATTGGAGCATTGTATGGGGAGAGAGCATTTCACCGAGGAAGCCACAAATTAATGATGTAGCTCTTTGAACACACCATTGAAGATCTCTTCACAGAAGAGATGCCAGTTGACCCAAGTACTGGTACTTCACCAGATCAAATAAAAACCACTCCCCATTCTTCTGCTCTCTCCTGACCTGCAACCAAAGAGCAACATGAGTGTTGAGCAGCTGGTAGGGTTTAAACTGCACGCAAACTTTTTCCAGGCGATAACAGGAGACTTGGAAACAATCAGCAAATTTGTAGTTTTCTGTCACGGATACCTGTTTCAATATGTTGCTAAATAAATTAAAATTAGTAACAGCAACCTGCAGCAGAAGAGACTGGGCTTCATGAAATATACAGCATTCCCTGAATACAGAGCATCATCAACAATATCCCATGTAGTTATTCAAAAGTCTGTACAATATACCATGGTGTTCATCAACAAGAAAGAATACCATTCAATAAATAGTCAAACAGCTTGAGTACTGCAAAGGAATTATGTAGATGAATGCACAGTTCCCAAGGAATAAGGAATAACTGTCATATATTAAGTAATTATGATTTGTTATTTCCTCACGAGGCTGAAAGTAAGTTGAAAAGTTGTCTCCTTGGATTTGCAGGTTATCCATTCAAGATACCTTTATTAAAGGGCAATCCAATTTTAAAATGATCTACTTTGGGAAAATGTGGATAGTTACAGATGTTGCCTGGAACAGTAGTGCTTTTTCTGCAAAAGTAAAGTACTGCCAATGCTGAAAATTCTGAGGTTACACCAAGTAAAAATGGGGTTATACTGGAGAATGTTTAGGGAAGCACTGGAGTACAAGTGGTAAAGGGCCATAGGGATGAGTGGGGCGGGGTCATTGGTTGGTACGAGTTGATATGAAGTTAGCATAAGGATTATAAAGAGACATGGGAGGTGGGTAGAGGGCATAGGATGATATGGAGAAGGGGCTATGATAGGGTGAGTTGGGGTCACGAGATTGCATGAGTTGGAATAGAGACATGGGGAGTGTATGAGGGATGAGGGCTAGAGAGCTGTTTCTTATTTTCTTGTTTTTATTGCAACTGGGACAAAGTCCCAGAACACTGAGGTGGGCTTTTTAACCAGCCTGACAGCACCCATGGCTGCCTCCACACTATTTCAAGAGATGGCACTCTGGCCCAACTTCGCGCTGTTAAACTAAAATAGCAGGATAATAACCTTCAGTACTGTATTATTGAAATGGAAAACAAAACAGCAGCATATAATAGCCTTCGGTACTGTAACAATGTCTCAAAATAAACTGCATAATAATTTTCTCCACTGTATCAAAGAATTAGAAGACAAAACAGCAGTGTAATAACCTTCACTACTGTTTCAAATTGTCAAAAGGAGAGAAAACAGTCGTGTTATAACCTTTACTACTGTACCAAGAAGACGAAACAGCAGCATTATAACCTTCTCTACTGTATCAAGAAGACAAAACAGCTGCATTATAATCTTCACTATTGCAGCATCAAAGAATCCAAAGGAGACAAAACAGTAGCATTATAATCTTCAAGGCTCATAAAAGAGCCAATGAGAAGAAGGAAACAAGCAAGAGGAGTTGTGAGTGGGAGAGTTGGGGAGTAAAGTGTAGGGCATGGATAGTTGGACAGGGAGACGGTGAGTGGGGTGGTTGGGTATGGAAGCAAAGAGTGGGATGGTCAGACAGAGAAGTGATGAGTGGGGATAGTCCAGATGAGAAGCAAAGAGCAGGGATGGTCAGGATACCCGTTGAGGTCACGAGGTAAAACAGAAGTGCATGATGGGACCTCAGCCGATTTCAGGACAGAGTCTCCTCTCCCTGGTTGCCATTATGGTTTCATACATTATAATGCCCAAATTTCTTTCTGTGACACATGGTTTGGGAAGCCCTATCCATCATCGCCATGGCACTTTATTGCTCCTATGCCAACTTAGTGCCAACCTTTTATGTGAATCTGTTTATGGGCACGTTTTTGCTTCACTCCCCTCCTCTCAATCTGTAACATATTACAGGGCTGATATAACAAAGATTTTATTGATTGGAGTAGTAGGCCGGAATTTTACTGCCAGGAGTCACAGTGGGTGAGGCTCGCAGAACGGAATTTTCCATTGGCCTTGGGCAGGATATTACAAGCCTCACCTGAGCTCTGCAATCTCCCACGAGTTAGATAATAAGCTTATCTTTTATTCTTCCTACCAAAATCAACTATTTCACATTTGCCCACATTATACTGCAAGCAGGATTCTCTGTCCTCCAAGCCTCGTGTTTCTCGGCAGTGGGAGGTGGCATGTCATTCACTGGTGGTGGGATTCTCTGTCCTGCCGCTGTCAATGGGATTTCCCACTGAAGTCACCCCATGCCACCAGGAAACCCATGGGCGGGGGTGCGCTGCTGGCAGGACCAGAGAATCCCACAGCCAATGAATGGCAAGAGATTCCCACCCTCTGTTTGCTACAAATTTGCCCAATCACTTAACCTATCTATGTCCCTTTGAAGCCTCTTTAAGTCCTCTTCACAACTTAGTTTCCTACCTATCTTTGTGTTGTCAGCAAATTTAGCAACCATACCTTCAGTCCCTTCATCTAAGTAATTGATATAAACTGTAAAAAAGTTGAGGCCCCAGTACTGATCCCTGTGCCACAGAGAACACTAATGAAATCTGAACATACAAAATTCATGAAATGGAGAAGGTCAGCTCATCCATCAATGCAGTTCCATACAAAGAACAAAGAACAAAGAACAGTACAGCACAGGAAACAGGCCCTTCGGCCCTCCAAGCCTGTGCCGCTCCTTGGTCCAACTAGACCAATCGTTTGTATCCCTCCATTCCCAGGCTGCTCATGTGACTATCCAGGTAAGTCTTAAACGATGTCAGCGTGCCTGCCTCCACCACCCTACTTGGCTGCGCATTCCAGGCCCCCACCATCCTCTGTGTAAAAAACGTCCCTCTGATATCTGAGTTATACTTTGCCCCTCTCAGCTTGAGCCCGTGACCCCTCGTGATCGTCACCTCCGACCTGGGAAAAAGCTTCCCACTGTTCACCCTATCTATACCCTTCATAATCTTGTACACCTCTATTAGATCTCCCCTCATTCTCCGTCTTTCCAAGGAGAACAACCCCAGTCTACCCAATCTCTCCTCATAGCTAAGACCCTCCATACCAGGCAACATCCTGGTAAACCTTCTCTGCACTCTCTCTAATGCCTCCACGTCCTTCTGGTAGTGCGGCGACCAGAACTGGACGCAGTACTCCAAATGTGGCCTAACCAGCGTTCTATACAGCTGCATCATCAGACTCCAGCTTTTATACTCTATCCCCCATCCTATAAAGGCAAGCATAAAAATGCCTTCTTCACCACCTTCTCCACCTGTGTTGCCACCTTCAAGGAATTGTGGACTTGCACACCTAGGTCCCTCTGTGTTTCTATACTCCTGATGACTCTGCCATTTATTGTATAACTCCTCCCTACATTATTTCTTCCAAAATGCATCACTTCGCATTTATCCGGATTAAACTCCATCTGCCACCTCTCCGCCCAATTTTCCAGCCTATTTATGTCCTGCTGTATTGCCCGACAATGCTCTTCACTATCCGCAAGTCCAGCCATCTTCGTGTCATCCGCAAACTTGCTGATTACACCAGTTACACCTTCTTCCAAATCATTTATATATATCACAAATAGCAGAGGTCCCAGTACAGAGCCCTGCGGAACACCACTGGTCACAGACCTCCAGCCTGAAAAAGACCCTTCGACCACTCCCCTCTGTCTCCTATGGCCAAGCCAGTTCTCCACCCATCTAGCCACTTCTCCTTGTATCCCATGAGCCTTAACCTTCTTAACCAACCTGCCATGTGGGACTTTGTCAAATGCCTTACTGAAATCCATACAGACGACATCCACGGCCCTTCCTTCATCAACCGTTTTTGTCACTTCCTCAAAAAACTCCACCAAATTTGTAAGGCACGACCTCCCTCTTACAAAACCATGCTGTCTGTCACTAATGAGATTGTTCCGTTCTAAATGCACATACATCCTGTCTCTAAGAATCCTCTCCAACAACTTCCCTACCACGGACGTCAAGCTCACCGGCCTATAATTTCCTGGGTTATCCCTGCTACCCTTCTTAAACAACAGGACCACATTCGCTATCCTCCAATCCTCAGGGACCTCACCCGTGTCCAAAGAAGCGACAAAGATTTCCGTCAGAGGCCCAGCAATTTCATCTCTCGTCTCCCTGAGCAGTCAAGGATAGATGCCATCAGGCCCTGGGGCTTTGTCAGTTTTAATGTTCCCTAACAAACCTAACACTTCCTCTCTTGTAATGGAGATTTTCTCTAACGGGTCAACACCTCCCTCCGAGACACTCCCGGTTAACACGCCCCTCTCCTTCGTGAATACCGATGCAAAGTATTCATTTAGTATACCATGATGGTCAGAGCATCACACCTAAATGCTTCCTGATAGCCTCTCGCTGCCTAAACACACACCCACCTAAACCCGAGGAGAAGCAAGAAAATAAAAATAATATCCAGGCCCAATAAGAAAGGGACTTATATTTTATATAGTATCCTTCATCACTCTAGAATGTCCCAAAGTGATTTGCGGCCTGTTAAATATCTTTGAAGTGTAGTTACTGATGTAATGTAGGGAACATAGCAGCTAATTTTCACATATCAAGCTCCCACAAACAGTAATGTCATAATGACCAGATCAGTGATGTTGATTGAGGGATAAATATTGGATCAGACACCAGAAGAACTCTTCTTTCCATGCAAAATATTTTTGAATATTCTTTTAAAACCATTCTACTTTTTTCATTAAGAATGTGAGAGTCATAGAATCATAGAGCACCGAAGGAGACCACTCACCCTACTGGGTGGCCCACCTTCATCTCAATGGGCCACAAGATTGAAATCAGGTGTGTCCTCTAACCATGACCCTATGAATAATATTAGATACATTTAATACACTCTGAATATTTCATAAGTCAGATAAATTGATTAATCATTTATATATTAATAGAGCTATCAGCAAATTCAAATTGTAAAAACAAGAAAAAGATTTACACTTTGGATGCAGAGGAAGCATTTGGCCTGTTGTGTGCAATCAGCTTGCACTTCACTTGCCCTTGCTTTACGCGCATGTCACTTCAGTCGTTCTGGTAGGAAAAAAACTACATTGATGGAAATCACTGGAATGTAGCAGTCCTGTATGTGGGCAATGGTCCACAAAATGTCTGGTGGGCTGCACTCAGAACCCACACGGGCCACATGTGACCCCCAGACTGCAGGTTGCCCACCACTGTTTGAAAGTGATCATCATGCCTGTTATCATATTTCACTCGCTACTAATATGAAGTCAACTGGAGTGATTGTTGAATGCCATGTGACTGATATTTATTTGTGTCAGCAGGATATTGGGGCAACCCCTTGTGTCACTTCCTTGTGTTCTGCCCTCAACTCAAGTCCATCAAATTTCATGTTTGTTTTGCAATATCTGTTTAAATATTGGAGTTGAAGTTATCCTGTGTGAGTTGTCATTTCTCCCACTCATTGGTCATGAATCCAGAAATAATAGGTTAACGTAGGGGCCGAGGTGAAAAATTCACTGATTGCACTTATTTTCAGGTTTTCTGGTTTGTAGCCAGATTGCACACCCCAGCCCTACACCCACACTGCTTCCAGTGCCTAACAATGTTAATAGCTAGCCCTATGTGCTAGTGCAATTAATAGGGTAGAGAATCAGGGCCAAGGAAATTCTTTTAGCTCTTTTTTATTACTCCTTAGCCTTATTATTTCGTAAGCTTAAACCTTTCCTAGAAAATCAATGGGCTAAACTTAAAACCCCTTCAGCAATGATTTCTAGTACATTTTTGTCAGTCAAAGCACTTTGACTGACCTGATTTCATTGATGTAATCTGCCTCAAAGGTTCAGCTTGTTGCATGTGCTGTCATGATTGTTTTTATACTTTCAAAAATGTGCCCAGCTGAGCTCCAGTATCCTTTTCCCAGCAGTATCACTTTCCCAGAAAATTAGAGTACCAACCAATTTGGGGATTATTTCGTAAATTAAAATTAACAAGTCAGTGATCTTTGTGTTCACTGGCTGTTAAAAAATGGTGATTGCCTCTGAGAGAGTTGAATGCAGCGGTCACCAAGCCCAACTTCAGCCCAACAAGAATATCTTGTGGTTTTCCACAGTGTCATTTTTTTGCACAGCTGCCTGTATCATTTTAAATTGGAGTCAGTGAGAGGCAGTTTTTGTACCGCATTTCGATACTTCCCAGGAACCAACTGAGATTCGCAAAACTAATTTTACATACCAGCATACATGCAGGGGAATTTCATCCCATCAATCTGAACTAGATCAAGTCCCAGAGGTGAAAGGTTGGTGAGTTAATTTTAAATTATGGAAGAGGAAATGTGCAAAATGCGAGTCAGATGGGTATACTGCAGCTTAAGGTTAATACAAATATAACTATAAATACTTATAAAATCAGACAGATCGATAATGTTCATATTTATTTAGTATAGAGTGAGAGTTTCTCAATCATGGAGAGTGAAATTGATCTGCGGTAGTAGCCTGATATGTACTGCCCGTTTTGCACTCCATCTGATTTTCCATGGCTCAATGATGGCACTCTCACTTCTGATTCAGAAGGTTGTGAGTTCAAATCCCTCTCCAGAAATGTGAGCACAAAATCTAGCTGACATTCCAGTGCAGCACTGAGGGAGTGCTAAGTTTTTTTTCAAGTTTAAGTTTATTTATTAGTGTCACAAGTAGGCTTACATTAACACTGTGATGCGCGATAAATCACACGGGAGGCAGGATGTACCCGGGAAATTAAGGCTTTTATTGCCAACAATAACGGAGCTACTATATACAATCCCAGACTAAAGGGTCACCAGGCAGAGCAGTGACCTTTATACCTCTCCCAGGAGGCGGAGCCAACTGGGGTGTACCATAGGACTATATTAACAGGTAGAACAGCCCAACCCTAACCCCAACAGTAACATATCTACAGACTCATAGTACTGGCCAGACCATGGCTCAGCACTCCTGGTGGTAACCAACAATGGTTCACCACACACTGCAATGAAGTTACTGTGAAAATCCCCTAGTCGCCATACTCTGGCGCCTGTTTGGGTACACTGAGGGAGAATTTAGCATGGCCAATACACCTAACCAGCATATCTTTCGGACTGTGGGAGGAAACCGGAACACCCGGAGGAAACCCACGCAGACACAGGGAGAACGTGCAAACTCCACACAGTCACAGGCAGTAATCCAAACCGGGAATCGAACCTGGGTCCCTGGCGCTGTGAGGCAGCAGTGCTAACCACTGTCACTGTGCCATTGTGTTGTCCAGTGCCATTTTTCAATAAATTGATGCCCCAACTGCCTTTTCAGGTTGTTGTAATAGATCCCATTACATTATTTGAAAGATAAGCAGGGGAATTATTCCCAGTGTTCATTTCAATATTTCTCCATCACTAAATTCTACATCACTAAAAACAGATTATCTGGTCATCATTACATTGCTATTTGTGGCTTAATATGCAAACATTGGCTACCATGCTACCTACATGATAACAGTGACTACACTTCAATAGTACTTAATTGGTTGTAAAGTGCTTTGGGATGTCCTGTGGCCATGACAAGCATTATATAAATGCAAGATATTTTATTCATGGAAACAAAAATTAGCTGTGATGTGGAACAGGCTGGGAGTGTACTTTCAGCTCATTACTAATGCAGAACAATTCCATCCATAAAATCTTTGACAGGCAGATGAATGAAGATTTATGAGTTTAGAAATAGTCTAATTTATTTCTGTGATTAAAAGGTCTTTGATTTTTCTTGGAGTAAATGACATTCACTACAGTCTCTACAAGTCAAATAGCATCTGTCATCCAAGTGCATTTAAAGGAAGAATCTGTCATACTCAAACAAGGTGTGGCACATTTCCTTATCAGCTATCATAGAACCTTAGCATGACAGTACAGGAGACCATCTGACCTATCAACTCCTTGCCAGCTCTCCGTAGAGCAATCCAGTCAATCCCATTTCCATTCCAGTCCCGTGGCCCTGCTATTTCCTTCAAGTGCCTAACCAGATTCCTTTTAAAATCATTGGTTGTGTCCATTTCCACCCACTTCCACCATTCTCATAGACAATTAAGTCCAGATCATTACTATTCATAGAATAAAAAAATTATTCCTCATATCTCCCTAATTTATTTGCCCAGGTCTTTCTGTGTTCCCTAGTCCTTATACTATTAGCTAATGAGGACACTTTTCTTTGTGTAAATGATCTAAACCTGCAATAATCTTGTACACCTTCCATTAATCTCGTTTGCACCAAGGAGAACAGCCCCAGCTTCTCCAAACCTTGCAGTTAAATTTTTTTTATCCTTGGAACCATTCTGGTAAATCTCCTCTGCACCCTGTCAGGACCTTCACGTCCTTCTTAAAATGTGGTGAACAGAACTGCAGTACTCTAGTTGTGGCCAAATCAGAGCTTTGTAAAAGGTTTACCATAACTTTCTCATTTTTTTACTTGTGACAATGCTGTGCCTTTAAAAAATATATTTGTGTCATGTTTCTGGTGCAGGATTTTTTTAACAGTCCCTTCAATTTATTGGTGTTGCTTTGTCTATAGCTGGCATCCCCTGGTGTTACCATAGCAGCATAATTGATCTTAATTGATGGAATGTTTGTTTTAATCTGGAATAATGAGAGTTGTTATATTAGTGTTTTCCCTGGGATTTTTCAGAGTGGGGTTTGATTTGGGTCATGCGGGGCTAGCTTCACAGAGAGAAACCCTGTTCAGTTGCTGCTTTGGAGCTGTAGAGGAAAATAGCTCTTTCTCTCTTTGAAGATTGGAGACTGGAACCTGCCAGAAAAAAAGGTCTCTTTCTCTGAAGTTCTGCCGTTTGAAGTTAGATCTTTCTCTGGAGACTGCTGTGTGGGAATCAGAAGACATGTGCCCTTCTTGATCTCCATCCAGAGGTGTTAAAAGGCTAGGAAGCTAGCATCTATGCAAATATATCTGTTTTTGGTGCTAACTGGTTTGAAGAAGGATGTATGTCTATGAGGATATTGCTTAAATTGGAACGATAGAGATAGCTAGTTGTGAAGAATTATAACTTGTGATATTTAAGTATTTATACTGGTAGAAATGATGCTAATTCCTTTGTTATATTCTAACTGTGTTCTTAAATAAACTTTGTTTTAATAAAAACCTCCTAGTGGGTTAATAGAATCACACCTGGAGTGAAACACCTTATGCTCGCACTAATGCCAAAATAAAAAAAAACATTGGAGTCTAGACTACCTTCATAACATACCTTGGAGTTTCTGATCTGGCCCTTAACATACTCAGTCCCTATACTTATGAAAAGCAAGATCCCATATGCCTGAACTTCACAAAATGTGGGTCTTGACCCCCAGTTAGGTCATGAGATGGGATTTTCGAGTCACGACCTCTGAAGTGGCAATGGCTACAATGGAGTTCGGACTGAATGCTAACAGCTGCGGGGCTCCTTTGTATAATTTTTTTTTGGTATAGTGGGCACAGTGCCAGATCTTTGAGGCTTGAATGCTCTTGCAAATAAAAGCCTGTGAAAAGGTCTGAGTTTTTTTTTCAGACAACACTGCAGTTTAAAAATGTCTAACCATGCTCAACTTCTCCCCCACTACCCCTCCGCAGCTCAGCAGATGAAGGCCAACCACCCTGCTCAACAAGTTTCATGCCCCCCAAATTTTCACTCTGGGGTCACGCATGTATAGAGCATTAAAGTGGGATCACACTTTGGAAAGCACTGCCATATGCTTTGTTGATTTCTCCCTGGAGCGGAGGAGGTTGAGGGGAGACTTAATAGAGGTTTATAAAATGATGAAGGGGATAGATAGAGTGAACATTCGAAGACTATTTCCTCGGGTGGATGGAGCTATTACAAGGGGGCATAACCATAGGGTTCATGGTGGGAGATATAGAAAGGATGTCCGAGGTAGGTTCTTTACTCAGAGAGTGGTTGTGGTGTGGAATGGACTGCCTGCAGTGATAGTGGAGTCAGACACTTTAGGTACATTTAAGCGGTTATTGGATAGGCACATGGAGCACACCAGGATGATAGGGAGTGGGCTAGCTTGATCTTGGTTTCAGATAAAGCTCGGCACAACATCGTGGGCCGAAGGGCCTGTTCTGTGCTGTACTGTTCTATGTTCTATGATTACTCTTTGGATTGAATTTAATGCCCTTTCCCAGGGCCCAAGTTTGCAGGCAGGAAGGCGTTTAATCAGATAGGAGGTTGTGGACCCTGCATGCTTCCTTCCTGCCTCTGCCTTGCTTAAATCCAGGGCAGGAATGCTCATAGACATCCTTCCACTTTCTAACCTCCCGTCTGAAAAACAAATATGTACCATAACTTGCTTTTTATCCAAGCTGAAACTCGCTCTCCTATTCCATCAGCCTCAATTTTGTTAACCAGCCTTTCATATGGTACTTTGTCGAACACTTTATTAAAATTCATAGACAACATCAACTCCATTCCCTTCATCAATCTCCTCTGTCATTTCATCAAGACTTGTCAAACACTAGGAGGGATTTTTATGGAGGCAAGGGCATTTGGCCACCAGCTAGGAGAGCTGGCGAGAGACCTGCTCTGCCTCCTCTGGGAAGGCTTTCTGGTATTATGTGCCAATCATGCATTTGAGAGGTCACTGGCAGGCCTTACACACAATTGGGACCTGCCCGCTAAGAGCTGCCAGCCAATCAGACGTCAACAGCTCAACAGTGCCACTGTGGCGGCAGTGGCTGCTGCAGAAAATACATACACCAGAGCTGCAGGATGATAGAATGGCCCAGTCTGGAGGTAAGTGATGGTGAGTGGGGTTTCATAGGGTGGGGCCCACATCTGAGGGGTTATAGGAGTAACAGCAGCAAGGACAGTGGGATTACTCTCAGCAGGCCAGTACTTCTTGCATTGTGACAGGCCTGTCCACTGGTGGGTTAACAACAGCAGCGGCAGGAAAAGGCCCTTAATTTTTCCTTAAGACCTTCAATTGGCAGTGGAACAAGGAGGTTGAGGTAATTGGAGTGGTGCTGAGAAGTGGTGGGGTTTCCACCTGCCACCATCACACCCAATTAAATGTCCTTCCCTCCTTCAAACTCGCCACAAGGAGAACAAAGAATATTGTCCTAATTGTCTTTTACAAATCCGTACTGGCTTGTCATAAATAACGCAAACCCAAGTGCCTGTTCAGATCTTCCCCCAATTCTTGTTTCCAATCCTTTGCATCACTGATGTGTTTGATTTGATTTATTATTGTCACATATATTAACACAGTGAAAAGTATTGTTTCTTGCACGCTATACAGACAAAGCATACCGTTCATAGAGAAGGAAACAAGAGTGTACAGAATGTAGTGTTACAGTCATAGCTAGGGTGTAGAGAAAGATCAACTTAATGCAGGGGAAGTCCATTCAAAAGTCTGACAGCAGCAGGGAAGAAGCTGTTCTTGAATCGGTTGGTACCTGACCTCAGACTTTTGTATGTTTTTCCCGACGGAAGAAGGTGGAAGAGAGAGCGTCCGGGATGCGTGGGGTTCTTAATTATGCTGGCTGACCAGTTTGAAGTTATAGTAATGCCCTAACATTCTTTCTTGAACATTTTTCACTTGCAAATCCTCTGGTGCCTCCCGCATATCTAGGGAAGATTAGAAGATTAGGCAAGCCCTTCTGCTATCTTCACTCCTAATTCTTTTAGCAACCTGGGATGCAAGCCAGCTGGACCAGATGATTTATCCACTGTAAATGTAGTCTGCCTTTCCAGTACATCCTATCAATTTTCACCCTATCCATTACCTGTCATCTCTGCTTCTACTGATATTTTGTGAGCATTCTCTTCTTTAGTAAACACCAATACAAAGTATTCAGTAAATGTTATATCCTTGCCTTTAGCTTCTCGGCATATTTCACCTTCTCTGACGCTAATATGCCCCACCACACCTTTTACTACCTGCTCACTACTTAAATTGCCCATTATCTAATTGCTCTGAGAGGGTTGTGATGGGTCTCCACTGATTTTACACAAGGCTGCATTTGCAGCCAATGCTGCAGCACTGATTCTCTTGCTCTCTTACATCATAGCGAGCAATGGCCTCGGCAGCAGCCAGGATGGAAAATGGCACCGCCCAGTAATTACAGCTGTGCTTTCTCCCCTGTTTAGGCAATAAACAGCCAAAGCCATTCCCTTTTTAAAGATGTGACATTCCTAGTTCGAACTTGAATTAATTATCTTTGTGGGTAATTACTTCACTGGTGTCTTTTTAAGAAGAAAGGCAGAAATTTTAAATCGTCTCTTTATTTTAAACCTGATGTTAATAGTAAATGGATGCACGAACACGTCCAATGCATTGCGATTTGTACAATTTGTACTTACATTGCTGTTTTAGATGTATTTTGATGCCAGCAAACAGGATCTGAGTTTGGCAGACTATCAGGTGTATACATACAGAAATTTTAAAATACTGGCTGTAATTTACATGTCCACAGTCCACAATGCAAGCTGCAGCTGAGTAACAGTACAGTACTATGATGCTATTTTCCAAACTCATTAAGGCGTTCCAACACAAAATTCCATTGAGCTTCAGGAACAGGAGATCTCTGTTCAATTGCTGCTCTGACAAAATCTTTACACGTGGAACTAGATCTGCTCTTTTCACATAGCAACAGACTTACAATATGTTTTCAATATTTTGGCTTTATTTCAGATTTTATATTTGAGTTAAAAGCAGGCCAGTAAAGTGGTCAGAAAAAAAAAGTGGTGACTACCATTTTAGTATTTTATTTTTAAGTAAGACATATAAGGGGTGATCCTCCCGGCCCGCTGTGCTGCTCGAGTAGCGTAGCGGGCTGGGAGACATCATCAGGGGCCCTGTAGCGGGATCGTAACTAGCGTCTGGCACTGTTTTTAAATGTAATCAGTGGAGGGGTGGGGTCGGGGAGGCCAGCGATCAGGGCGGGGAGGGTCAGCAATCGGGGGGGCATTGGGAAGCCTTTGGGGAGGCTGGCGATCGGTGGGGGGTGGGAAGGTTAGGAAGCCAACGATCATGAGGCCCGTATAGCGGCCCAGTGCGCATGAGCTGATCTCCCCACTGACAGATTGGCGCATATGCAGTAGCACACTCAGCACGCTGATGCTAGCCTTTCCAGCACCACCCCCCCGCCCCTCCACTTTCTGATGCAAATCCCCCTGAGGCACTCTGTGGAACACAGAATGCCGGAGATTTATTGAACAAAGTGCGCCCAAAAAATGGGCAGGGATATGGGAGTTTTCCCTGCCCATTGGGCTCTTAATGTTTTTGGGACAATCGCCCCCATAATTTCATGGAAATGTAATGTAAACCTTGTAAACCAAAAATTTGCCAGAGTGTCAGGCTCTGATTGAAAACTGGCATGTATCATCCCAGATGCACAGCTGATTTTTCAGACCAAATTTTCTGGCATTCAGTGTGCCAAGGATCTGGGGATGCAGTTTGCACTATCACTCTGAAGAGTCCTGAGAGAGCTGGCAAGGCCACTGCTACAAGTTCAGATGCCATCTTTAAAGGGCACACTGATCTGCACAGAAAATAAATTCCTCCCCCCACCCACAGAGAGGGAGGACCCTCCCCCCCCCCCCCCCACAAGCATTGGGGTGACACTCCCACATTATTACCATGGGATATCGGGAGCTATCCCCCCACCCACAACCATGGAGGTGTCAGCTGCTCTCCCCCCTCCACCCCCAGAACCATGGGGTATTGGTGATTTCCTCCCACCTGTCCCCACCATCTCAAAGACACCAGCTCCACACCCGCAACATACATCAGGGGAAGCCTGCCCCACTCGGGCTCTTGAGATGACCCACCCATGCTCTGTTACCCTGGCACTGCCAACCAGGTACTGCCCCCAGCACTGACAGGGCAGTGCCAACCTCTGCCAAGGGGCTATGCCAGGGCACTGCACGGCATCTCCCTCTCTGCCCCGAGGGCTGTACTTAGCTTGGCGCTCTCGGCAAGCTCTCCTTGACGTTTCACATTTTTATAGATCTGTTGCAAACCTCATCGGCGTGACATTACATGATGTCACATCAGCAAGTAATGAATATTCAGTGAGGGAGGATCATGCAGCTGAAAAGCCCTTTGAGGACATTTAAATTTACTATAATGGATGGAAATTAGGTTCCCGCCCATTATTATGTCACTGGTGAGGGACAGGGAAAATCGGGAAATTATGGCATGTTGGCAAGAATCTGATTTCCCGACTCTCGCAGGATTTTCGCTCATGTAGCTGTTTGCGCTCGCAGCGAATGCAGGTGCAAATCCCTCCCTTGAAATCCAGTCATTAAAAAACGGGTGTTTCATACAAAGTATTTTTATGGTTCTTGATAAGCTAAACAATCTTGGTGTACTGGCAATCTGAGTGCAGCGGAATGACATCATTGGCGTTCCAAGCATGCATGGGCCACTGTGCAGACTGGTGGAGTTACAGTGTTTATGCAACTAAGTGGCTTACTATACCATTCCAAAAGGGAGTATACAGTCAACCGTGTTAGTGGAGCCATGTAGAAACTAGACCAGCTAAAGACAGTGGGCCCAATTTTACCATTACGTTGCGCCTGTTTTTGGGCGTGAAAACTTGGTAAAGTTGGGCGTGAGGCGAGTAGTGCGAATCGCACCTGCCTCCGCGTCGGTTCCCCCTTTACCAAGGCCCGAAAATGGCCGCAATAGGGATCATGTCCAAAATGGGCGCGACGGCTACTTAAATGCATTTGCATGCATTTAAATTGACTTCATGGGCTGCACGCCCAATCTTAGCGGCACTTCCCCCTTTACCACCGCGTTTGCCCATCCAGAATTGGCACAAAACAGACATGCTCTCGAGCATGCTCTACATGCTTCGATTCGGGCGCTCCAGTTAGTGAGGAGGTAAGTGCCGAGCATCCGACAGCTCTCTGCTTGAGATTGGTGGCGGGGGGAAGGTGGGGTCGCTGCCACTTTGCTTGAGATCAGAGAGGGGGGGTGTCTGCTGCACTCTGCCTGAGATCAATGAGAGGGAAGGGGGGGTCTGCTAGCACTCTGCCTGATATCAGTTGGGGAGGGAATAAAACAGAGGTCCGCCACCACTTTGTCTGAGTTCAGTGAAAGGGCAGGGGGGGTTCTGCTGCCATGCTGCCTGAGATCAGTGAGCGGGAAAGGGGGGTCCACTGCCACTTTGCCTGAGATCAGTGAGGGGGAAGGTGGGGAGAGACCTGTGATCGATCTGGGTGGCAGAGGGACTGGGGGGGATAAGGAGGTCAGTAATGTTGGGGGATGGGGCAATGTCTGTGGGAGTCAGGGGAAGGCATTATCCGGCGTGGGAGCGATGTGGTAGGGGAGTCGCATTCCATCTTTTTGTTCTGTGCATGCGCAGTTGGAGGCGCCGATTGGAATTGTAGGATTTTGGGTGCGTTAAGCCCAGCCTACAGTCTTGTGCAGCGCAATTTGGAATTGCTGATATTTTTGCAGGCAGAGTGTGTTTGGGGGCACCTGAGAACGGGTCTAAAAGTCGGATCTGAAACACTCCCAGTTTCAAGTCTGCCCAGCACCTAGAATCAAAATGGTAAAATAGGGCCCTTCATGTTTATATCCCTAAAGGACATTTGTGAACCAGTTGACTTGTTACAACAATCCAACACTCTTTATGTCACTTTTATTGATACCACAGGGGAAATTTAATTCTTTTCCTGACGCAATCATTAATTCAACAATTACTGTTGTCTACTGTATTTGCTGCTCCCAATGTGATCTCCTCTACATTGGGGAGACTAAACACAGACTGGCTAACCACTTTGTGGAACACCTTCGCTCAGCCCACACACATAACCCCAACCTTCCTGTCACTTGTCATTTCAACTCAGCATCTTGCTTTTATGTCTACAAGTTTGTCCTTGACCTGCTTCAATATTCCAGTGAAGCCCAACACAAACTTGGGGAGCAGCACCTCATCTTCTGATTAAGCATGTTATAGCCCTCAGGACTGAACATTGGGTTCGGCAACGTTAGACTGTAACCTTTCTCCTTCATCTTGACCTTTTATTAAATATCAAAAACATTTTTTGTCCCCATGTAAACCCCCCACCTGCACCGGGCCATCTGTCACTTGTTCTTAAGTTTTGCTTTCACTGAGCACTGACCTTCTCCCAGTAACACATTCTGATATCTTACCTTTGTGCAACGACTAACATCTTCTCCAGCCATTGAAGTTTCCTCTGTCTCATGACTTACACATCTTTGTTGCAATTTCTTCCCCCTCCCACCAATCACTGATCTTCTATTCTGCTCCAGTTGCTCCATCCCCTCTGATACAGTACATAATCCATCTCTTTAGCTCTAAAGAATTATATAGATTCAAAATGTTAGCTCTATTTTCTCTCTCCACAGATGCTGCTGGGCCTGGTGAGCTCTTCCAGCATTTTCTGTTTTAGTTCAAATTCCAGCATTCACAGTATCTTGTTTTTATTTCAATTGAACAATGTTTGACACACACTGCCATCAGGGGACTTGTTCTTGGAAACTGTGTTATGAAATTGCTTCTTGCCAGGACAGACATTGTTTTTGTTCTTAGCATTTTCAGTCAAAAGCCTCGTAACCTATATTTAGGTGTTTGTGGCATTCTTGAATCAAAAACAATGCTCCTGCAACATAATAGCTAACCTATGATCCCAACTATAATCGCCCAAATGTCTTGCTGATGTTTATGTGGTTGAAGGAAACTACTACTTGTAGTTACATTGCACCTTTTTAACATAGAAAATGTTGCAAGGTAGTCAGAGATTAAAAAAGGATATTAAGTTGCAAAAAGAGAAGAAAACGCTTTGTTGAACAAATGTGTTTTGAAGAAGTTTTTGACAGCGTGGAGAGTGAGGCAACAAGGTGACAGGGTTGAGGGAAGAAGTTCTGGAGCTAAAACCACAATTTTCCGGCCTCACCGCGCCTGGCGTGATCTGTGCCAATCCCAGAAAATTATTTGCGGACTTAAAAATCAGTCTCGCACCTGGCACCAAATGGTTTGCAATCGTCCCAGTCCCTTTCTAATGGTGTAAACCAGATCATGCCCATTGAGGGCGCAAGACTGATTAGCATATTTAAAGTAGCATTGAAATATGCATAACCCATTTGACGCCGGATTCTCTCAGCTCCCAGGATCTTCCAATATTCGGGCATGACACAAGACCAATGAGAATCACTATTGGTCTCCATTATTGGAAACCAGGCATGAGGGCCACGCTGGGGTGTTGGAGGCCATTGAAGCCCCCATGGCTGGGCAATGCCCACTGGCACTGTGCATGCCAGGGGCAGTGCCAAGTGGATGGGGCCTGAGTGGGGGCTATGAAGGGGGGGAGGGAGGTGTTTATGATGGGGAAGGCTATGATGGGGGGCTATGAAAAGGGAGTCCTGCACGGGGGGATATGCAGTGGTGGGTTGTGATGGGGGTGTTGTGCAGGGGTGGAACATGAAGTGGGGGTCATGTCGGGGGTCATGGCCCCATTGGGAGTGCCCCAATGCCCTGATGCTGGTGATCCATGTCAAGGAGGAGTTGGGAAAACATGCCGCCGATGGGGGCAGTACTGACCATGGGGGAAGAGAGGGGGTGTCCACATGTACTACGAGATTGGAACGCCCTTCCAAAACAGCGCCCCATCGCTTTGCAGCAGGACTGATCGGCGTGTTCAGGCCCTGCCCTCCCAGAACTAGTGCGCAACTCACCGCTCTCCCAAAAAATGAGTAAATGTGGGACAATTGCGGTCTGGACCACAGCAAACAGACCGGTGTGGATCACTCCGGTTTTCTCAGCATTACGGCAAATTTTTATTTGGGAAAATCACGGTCCAGATCTCTGAAGGTCCTTTGACTGAAAGTGATGGTGAAGGAAGGCACTCAAAAGTAGGCAGAGTCAGAAGAATGGAGGGCATAGAGTCATATGGAAACAGGCCCTTTGGCCCAACTTGTCCATGCCGCCCAGCTTTTACCACTAAATTACTCCAAATTGTCCACGTTTGGCCCATATCTCTCTCTACCCATCTTACCCAATGCCCTCTAGTTTTAGACTCCCTATCTTCGGGAAAAGATGTTGATCATGTATCTTATTTATGCCCTTCATTATTTTATAGGTCTCTATAAGATCACTCCTAAGCCTCCTATGCTCCAGGGAAAAAAGTCTCAGTCTATCTACCCTCTCCTTATAACTCAAACTATCAAGCCTGGTAGCACCCTAGTAAATCTCTTCTGCACTCTTTCTAGTTTAATAATATCCTTCCTATAATAGGGTGACCAGAATTGTACACAGTATTCCAAGTGTGGCCTTACTAATGTCTTGTACAACTTCAACACGATATCCCAACTCCAGAATTTAATGTTCTGACTAATGAAACCAAGCATGCCGAATGCATTCCTCCCTGTCTACCTATGGCTCCACCTTCAAGGAGTTACAAACCTGTACTCTTAGATCTCTTTGTTCTATAACTCTCCCCAACGCCCTACCATTAACTGAGTAAGTCCTGCCCTGATTCGATCTACCAAAATGCGTCACCTTACATTTATCTAAATTAGGGGCGGCACGGTGACACAGTGGTTAGCATTGCTGCCTCACAGCACCAGGGACCTGGGTTCAATTCCTGGCTTGGGTCACTGTCTGTGCGGAGTCTACATGTTCTTCCCCTTCCTGCATGGATTTCCTCCAGGTGCTCTGGTTTCCTGCCACAGTCCGAAAGATATGCTGGTTAGGTGCATTGGCCATTTTAAATTCTCCCTCAGTGTATCTGAGCCAGAGTGTGGCAACTAGGGGATTTTTACAGTAACTTCATTGCAACGTTAATGTAAGCCTACTTGTGACTAATAAATAAACTTGTTAACTTTAAACTCCATCTGCCATTCATCAGCCCACTGGCCTAATTGATCAAGATCCCATTGCAATCCTAGATAACTTTCTTCACTGTCCACTATACTACAAATCTTGGTGTCATCTGCAAACTTACTTACCATGCCTCCTAAATTCTCATCCAAATCATTAATATAAATGACAAATAACAGTAGACCCAGGACTGATCCCTGAGTCACACCGCTGATCAGAGGCCTCCAGTTTGAAAAACAACCCTCTACAACCACCCTCTGTCTTCTGTCATCAAGGCAATTTTGTATCCAATTGGCTACCTCACCCTGGATTCCATGAGATTTAACCTTATGCAACAACC
Organism: Mustelus asterias; assembly: GCF_964213995.1. Classification (NCBI taxonomy): domain Eukaryota; kingdom Metazoa; phylum Chordata; class Chondrichthyes; order Carcharhiniformes; family Triakidae; genus Mustelus; species Mustelus asterias. The sequence continues at coordinate 95,802,516 of NC_135810.1, read as the reverse complement.
TACTATGCGGTACCTTGTCAAAGGCCTTGCTAAATAAAGTCCATGTAGACAATGTTGACTGCACTGATTTCATCTATCTTCTTGATTACCCCTTCAAAAATCTCAATCAAATTCAAGAGACATGGTTTTCCACTCACAAAACCATGCAGAATGTCCATAATCAGTCCTTGCTTCTCTAAATACCTGTAGACCCAATCTCTCAGAATATTTTCTCATAACTTACCCACTACAGATATTAGGCTCACCGGCCTGTAGTTCCTGGACTTTTCCCTGCAGCCCTTCTTAAACAAAAGCACAACATTTGCCACTCTCCAATCTTCAGGCACCTCACCTGTGGCTGTTGATGATTCAAATATCTCTGCTAGGGGACCTGCAATTTCCTCCCTAGCCTCCCACAATGTGCTGGGATACACTTCATCAGGTCCCGGGGATTTATCTACTTTGATGCGTTTTAAGACTTCCAGAACCTCCTTCTCGGTAATATGTATGCTCCTCAAGATATCACTATTTATTTCATCAAGTTTCCTAACACCCATGCCTTCCTCAACAGTGAATACTGATGAGAAATATTCATTTAGGATCTCATCCACCTCTTGCGAATCCGCACACAGATGACTTTGTTGATCCGTAAGAGGCCCTAGTTACTCTTTTGCCCTTTATGTATTTGTAGAAGCCCTTTGGATTTTCCTTTGCCTTATCTGCCAAAGCAATCTCGTGTCCCCCTTTTGCCCGCCTGATTTCTCTCTTAACTCTACTCAGACGCCCTCTGTACTCTTCAAGGGATCCACTTGTTCCCAGCTGCCTATGCATGTCATATGCCTCCTTCTTCTTCTTGACCAGAGCCTCAATATCCCAAGTCATCCACGGTTCTTTACTTCTGCTGGCCTTGTCCTTCATTCTAAAAGGAATGTGCTTACCCTGAACCTTGGTTAACACACTTTTGAAAGCCTCCCACTTACCAGATATCCCTTTGCCTGCCAACAGACTACCCCAATCAACTTTTGAAAGTTCCTGTCTAATACCATCAAAATTGGCCTTGCCCCAATTTAGAATTTTAACTTTTGGGCCAGACCAATCACTTTCCATAGCTATCTTAAAACTAATGGAATTATGGTCACTGGTCCCAAAGTGATCCCTCACTAACAGTTCTGTCACCTGCCCTTCCTTATTTCCTAAGAGGAGGTCAAGTTTTGCCCTCACTCCAGTTGGGCCATCCACATACTGAACGAAAAATTCCACCTGAATACACTCAACAAATTTCTCTCCATCCAAGCTCCAACTTGAGAGGAGATTACAGAAATGGGGAGGAATGAAGGCACGGAAGGTTTTGTAGATGATGACAGGTTATTGGTGGTAAAGTTGCTGGAAGCATACCCCTGCTTTACATAAAGGATTAGGAACAAGAGAGACAAGAGACATTGGGAATGAGGCACTATGGAAGAAGACATTGTTTTTACATTCATGCTAACCCATATTGGTGCTGCTGTCATTGTGCTCGTTTTACATCAGTTTTTATGTTCTTCATATGTTATTTGAGCTTCACATGAAGTTTGGATGTAAGTTCAAGTTGGCAAGATCATTGTAGAAACAGGAATTACTTTTGGCATAAATGAGTTTGAAGAAATTCTGGGCCAACCAATATAAATTGGGGCAGAATCCACATTTGTCACAGCAGATTTTAGCGACATTATATAGCAGAGGGGATTATGGCACAGGGTCTAATCAAGTCGCACTGAAATCTCACACCATTCATTGACTGTTGCAAATTCCAGAGTATCCAGCTTGGAAAGAATGTGAAAACAGTAATAAACCTGTTATGTTTAATATTGTTATGTTGAATATTGTTGGCAGACTCGCAGCAGTATTTCATAGAATCATAGAATCATAGAAACCCTACAGTGCAGAAGGAGGCCATTCGGCCCATCGAGTCTGCACTGACCACAATCCCACGCAGGCCCTACCCCCATATCCCTACATATTTACCCGCTAATCCCTCTAACCTACGCATCTCAGGACTCTAAGGGGCAATTTTTAGCATGGCCAATCAACCTAACCCGCACATCTTTGGACTGTGGGAGGAAACCGGAACACTCGGAGGAAACCCACGCAGACACAGGGGGAATGTGCAAACTCCACACAGACAGTGACCCAAGCCGGGAATCGAACCCAGGTCCTTGGAGCTGTGAAGCAGCAGTGCTAACCACTGTGCTACCGTGCCGCCCTCTTATACCCTCTTTAGAAAGCTTGCCTCTGTGAGGAGGGAACCTGCACTTAATACTCCAGCCCAATTAATACTACAGCCCAAGTAATGTTACTGCCCAATTAATGCTACGTGTTAATTGTCAGTGGTTTCACTCTCATTTCTGAATCAGAGGTCACAGGTTCAAGGCCTGCTCCAGGACGTAAGACGTAAAAACAACTCAGCAGTTCTGGCACTTTCTGTGGAGAGAGTCAAACAGATCTTTGGGATTTGTGAATGGTAAATTTAAGTCATTTTTAAGCTTCAGGTTTGCTGCTTTCTGATTATTTTCCTCTTTGCATTAAGCATTCACTGCTTAAAGTGTGCTGTTTTTGTTTCACTCTTTTGAATAGATGAACGTTTGGAGGAAGAGAAGAAAAAGCAGCAGCAACAACAACCTGAAAGACTTGGATAAGCAGCAGCCAGACCTGTTAGGAGGCATGTGTGGGCAGGGATTTGTACTGCTCATGGAGGTTGTTGCTTAATTCATTGGGTCTATGGGCCAAGAGTCACTTCATAAATATTTCTGGGGAGTAGTGCACGAGGAGTTATTGGTTCATTTGTCAATCTGCTGTCGACCTATGCAACCTGTTCCAGAAAATCTTTTTGCCTTCTGGACTTGAATGGGGGTGAAGTGGGTGTTGATTGTGCAAGTCACCACTGTCTTCAAGTCTTTTTGCCACAGAATCTTTGTAGAGTTCTACAAAATCCATCACCCAAATCTCCCAATCTGCATTCACAGCTGCCCTCCTTGACAGCATTGGCCAAGAGTCATTTTCTTGGATATTTCTTAAGAATACTGGAGGAGGGGCTCATGATTCATCACACAGGCTGTTGTGATCTCTGTAGCCTGTTCCAGCGAACCTGTTGCCATACTTTGCCAATGGCTGTGCTGCATCAAACAGGTCACAAATATCCTCCTTGTCAGAGTGAACAATCACATTACCTTTGTGATGGATGCCAACAGCCAGAATGAGAGAGCTCTGGTGTTTGCAGCATGAAGTTTAACAACACCAGGTTAAAGTCCAACAGGTTTATTTGGTAGCAAAAGCCACACAAGCTTTCGAAGCTCTAAGCCCCTTCTTCAGGTGAGTGGGAATTCTGTTCACAAACAGAGCTTATAAAGACACAGACTCAATTTACATGAATAATGGTTGGAATGCGAATACTTACAACTAATCAAGCCTTTAAGAAACAAAACAATGTGAGTGGAGAGAGCATCAAGACAGGCTAAAAAGATGTGTATTGTCTCCAGACAAGACAGCCAGTGAAACTCTGCAGGTCCACGCAACTGTGGGAGTTACAAATAGTGTGACATGAACCCAATATCCCGGTTGAGGCCGTCCTCGTGTGTGCGGAACTTGGCTATCAGTTTCTGCTCAGCGACTCTGCGCTGTCGTGTGTCGCGAAGGCTGCCTTGGAGAACGCTTACCCGAATATCAGAGGCCGAATGCCCGTGACCGCTGAAGTGCTCCCCAACAGGAAGAGAACAGTCTTGCCTGGTGATTGTCGAGCGGTGTTCATTCATCCGTTGTCGCAGCGTCTGCATAGTTTCCCCAATGTACCATGCCTCGGGACATCCTTTCTTGCAGCGTATCAGGTAGACAACGTTGGCCGAGTTGCAAGAGTATGTACCGTGTACCTGGTGGATGGTGTTCTCACGTGAGACGACGGCATCCGTGCCGATGATCCGGCACGTCTTGCAGAGGTTGCTGTGGCAGGGTTGTGTGGTGTCTTGGTCACTGTTCTCCTGAAGGCTGGGTAGTTTGCTGCGGACAATGGTCTGTTTGAGGTTGTGCGGTTGTTTGAAGGCAAGAAGTGGGGGTGTGGGGATGGCCTTGGCGAGATGTTCGTCTTCATCAATGACATGTTGAAGGCTCCGGAGGAGATGCCGTAGCTTCTCCGCTCCGGGGAAGTACTGGACAACGAAGGGTACTCTGTCCACTGTGTCCCGTGTTTGTCTTCTGAGGAGGTCGGTGCGGTTTTTCGCTGTGGCGCGTTGGAACTGTTGATCAATGAGTCTAGCGCCATATCCTGTTCTTATGAGGGCATCTTTCAGCGTCTGGAGGTGTCTGTTGCGATCCTCCTCATCCGAGCAGATCCTGTGTATACGGAGGGCTTGTCCGTAGGGGATGGCTTCTTTAACGTGTTTAGGGTGGAAGCTGGAGAAGTGGAGCATCGTGAGGTTATCTGTGGGCTTGCGGTACAGTGAGGTGCTGAGGTGACCGTCCTTAATGGAGATGCGCGTGTCCAAGAATGCAACCGATTCCGGAGAGTAGTCTATGGTGAGCCTGATGGTGGGATGGAACTTGTTGATGTCATCATAGAGTTGTTTCAGTGATTGTTCACCATGAGTCCAAAGGAAGAAAATGTCATCGATGTATCTAGTGTATAGCATCGGTTGAAGGTCCCGTGCGGTGAAGAAGTCTTGTTCGAACCTGTGCATGAAGATGTTGGCATATTGAGGTGCAAATTTGGTCCCCATGGCTGTTCCGTGTGTCTGTATGAAGAACTGGTTGTTGAAGGTGAAGATATTGTGGTCCAGGATGAAGCGGATGAGATGTAAAATTGCATCTGGAAACTGGCAGTTGTTGGCGCTGAGCACTGAGGCCGTTGCAGCAATGCCATCGTCATGGGGGATGCTGGTGTAGAGTGCCGAGACATCCATTGTGACGAGGAGCGCTCCTGGTTCAACTGCTCCATGTGTGCCGAGTTTCTGTAGGAAGTCCGTCGTGTCGCGACAAAAGCTGGGGGTTCTTTGTACAATGGGTTTCAGGATGCCCTCGACATAGCCGGAGAGGTTCTCGCACAGGGTCCCATTGCCCGATACGATGGGACGGCCGGGTGTGTTTGCCTTGTGTATCTTCGGGAGGCAGTAGAGATCTCCAACGCGGGGAGTACGTGGGATGAGAGCACGGAGGGCAGCATGGGCAGGCTTCTCCCATGTCCATGACATAATAGACTGCACTCATATGCTTCAGAGGCTTCCAGAAGATCAGCTGACCACTTCTGTGTACTAGTGGGGTTTCCGGTCCATCAGCTTTCAATTTATAGAAGGATGATGCAAATGTTGCCTCAATTATGCTAGCAATTGCCACAACACTTTCATTCTGCAGCATTCATCCACATTAGTCATCACTTTTCCATCAGAAACATCAAAAGATAGTTGCACTTGGTGAGGGATACCTGTTTTACACCTGGCTGATGATACCCTACCACAACCCTACCATACCTGAGCAATGCTGTACACAAGAGCCAGGGTAATGCCAGGAAGATCACAGAACATGAATCAACATTTTGAAGCAAAATTGAGGTGCTTCAATTTTTCTGGGACTCTGCATATTGTGGTCCAGACAAAGTGGGCAGCATCATTTTGTACAACCTGGCCACTGAATTTCAATGATAGTTGACTCCAAGTCCTCTGCCTAATAGTGCTTGCCTTGGTGAAACCTTCCAAATCTTATCAAGCTCACAAATCCATCTCCTTCATCACCCAAAGCTCATCTTGTGGAAAATGGTAGACCCTCTTGAACTACTTCTGCTGCCTTAAGACATCAACCGACTGCGCATCAAGCTCAACAAGTCTTCAATTACATGGCTGTTATTCGCAGGCAGCATCCCAAATTGTCATTCCTCTCTTAAATTGCACACAAGTTCCATCCCACTATTGGATGTGTGCTCGAGCCCAGCAGCTAAACCTATTTAACACTCACCTCACGTTTGTGATCTGAACTTAGAAACATGGTTGAGTTCAGAACTGTTTCCAACACGACGTTTCTAGTAGCAAACTGCCTGACTTACAATGGAGAAGGAGGAAGCCTCATTTAGGTGGACAGAGACCTTTGAGATACAAAGCAAAAATCTGCCATGAATTTTTGGACCTTTTCCTCTGAGCATGAAATAGGTAACTTTCATGGCAAAAGCGCCCTAATATAATAGGTGGAGGATTAGGCTGTGGACATCTGACTCTTTGGGGATGATTTTGAGCCTACACGCTCTGTCAGTGGCAATGGCAGTGGGAGCTCAAAATCCGGAGAGCGTGAGTCGCACCAGAGAGTTTCTGAAATTCAATCTTACCGGCTCCTTGCCGGTGGAGTGGCAAGTAACACATCGCAGGATTGCAGAAAGCTCCATTTAATACATTAACATGTCATTAGTGAGCACTCTCTCCAGACATTAAGCTCACACCGAATTTTCAGCAGGCGCTGGTGTGATATCACACCAGCACCATTTACAACAGGTCAAAAGAAGTGTGAACCTGGTGCCTTCATCTCTGTGAGAGGTTTCAGAGGTGAGTGATCAGGCAGCCAGCACCCTACACGGTGTGCACTGCTCTGGGCGTGAGAGACACAGATAAAAAGTATATTTGTTAGTCACAAGTAAGTCTTACATTAACACTGCAATGAAGTTACTGTGAAAATCCTCTAGTCGCCACACTCTGGCACCTATTTGGGTCAATGCACCTAACCAGCATGTCTTTCAGACTGTGGGAGGAAACCGGAGCACCCGGAGGAAATCCACACAGACACAGGGGAGAACCTGCAAACTCCGCACAGACAGTGACCTAAGCTGGGAATCGAACCCGGGTCCCAGGCGCTATGAGGCAGCAGTGCTAACCACTGTGCCACTGTGCTGCCCCTGCCCCGTGCCACCCCAACTAGGGGCTGGGGGTGGGGGTCCTATGGTAGCCATTTCAGGGTGAAGGGTTGGGAGCAGTCACTTGTGCACTTGCTCTACCCTTCATGCCCCTTGCTCCATAGGGGTTGTGAAAGTTGCTATGCAGGCAATGTTTTCCATATCCTCCATCTTGGGATCCCATCCGTATCACTGCTGAGAGAGTGCCCTTCCTTATTGGGGGCTGGCAAGAGGGTGGCAGGGTCATTATACTCCACAGAGCTGAGGCACTGGGTGAGTGCACTGGTACCCCCAAGCCTGGTGGCGCAAACAGTCAGGCTGGAGGCTCTGTTGGTGAACAAAGTGAAATTTAATAACATACAATCATAACAGAATGGTGACCCAGTGCTACAGTGCCTATGTTCACCCGCGCCTACTATGTGCTCACGGTTCCTTAAACTTCCACACCTTCTTGCTACATCTAGGTGTATCACCAGGATCCACAGCTGAGGTTGAGATGGCCTGCTGATTACGACATCCTTTTGCCTGGGATGACTTTGGTGGGCGTACTGGGGCCCTGGGACCTTGAGGATCCAGGCCTGCACTTGGGCAGCATGAATGTTGGCCTGTTGCCCACCAGTGCCTGCACCATGCAGTGGAAACCCTGCACCATAGTGTGGACATTCCTATCAAGTGCACATCCTGCACTAAGGTTTCCATGGTGGATGCCATCCTCGCAGTGTTGTCCTCGGTGCATTGCATTGACGGCACCATCTCCTCAGTGGGAAGGTGATGAGACTCCTCCAATCAGCCTTGCAGCACAAGGAGGGCTGCTGTCATCCCCCTCTACGTTTCGCGACTCTGCCTTTGCGGCTCCAGCTGTGTGATGACCGGACCCAGGGACACATCATCAGCAAGGGGCTCAGCAGTGTCCTGCTCCAGCATCCCTCGAGTGCCGATTCCCTGGGTTGCTCCTGCCTCCGCCTGCTGTGGACCTTCAGCTGTGAGGTGCTCACCAGTTAGTGACCCAGAGGCCTGCCTACTAAGTGGACCCGCCGAGGTGTGAGTTTCTGTGTTGGTGCCAAGTGTGGATGACAGCTGTGACATTTCTTCCAAGGTGGAGTTGGAGACGTCCTCCCATGTGTGCTGCTGGACTCTAGTAGTTCCGGGGGCGCAGGGATGGTCCGGCCTGTTCCGGTGATCGGCCTGCAAGAGAAGGCACATGACATCAGTGCATAACAGGGGATATGGAGGGCTCATTATTCACTCACTGAGACTTGAGGAATGACAGCATTGGTGTTGAAGACTCTCACATTTCTTTGCTGCCCAAACTTCACCAGCAATGCATGCACGATCGTCCTCATTCCCGGCCAGCTCAATGGCATGTTCCTCGAAGCCTGTGAGGCTCCACAACTCAGACCTGCTGACGCTTGTGCTCCAGTTTGTCCTGAAGTGACAAGGGTAGGGAGTGTGTGAATGGGAGTGTGGACATTGAAAATGGTGATGAGGTGTGGCAGACGTGGGGTTTGGGTGGGAGCTGGAGTGTGAGGGTCATAGCAGCTACTGGAAAAACGTGATTGTGTGAGGGAAGTGAGGTGGCTGGTACCTGATATCTGCAGAGGCAAGGTGGCTCAGTGAGAGAAGAGGGTGAGCGTTGAGGGGTGTGCGAGGGGGTCCACTGAAAGACCGGGGGTGGTTTATTTACCCTGGCTGAACGAAGATCATTCATCATTTTCTGGCACTGCTGCTCAGTGTACTTCTGCAGTGAATTCACACTCACTAGGGTTGCCACTTCAGTCCAGGCAAAGGTGGGCACCCTGCTGGATGGTCATCTTCTGCTGCAAGGGTAAAGGGTTTCTTGCCCCTGTCAAGCAGTCTGGTCAGTGTCCCCTCCGTGAAGTCCGGTGCTGCCTTCTTTCCTGCCTTCTCCTGCAGCCATTGTGGAAAAAGATCTGGGCAGTGCTGGGGTGCCGTTTATGTGGAGCCCCCCAGTGTCTGCAGCTGATCCGTCATTGCACTATCGGTGAATCAGAGGGAAGGAGGCGCCGGTGTGCCATGAAACTTGTGGGAATAGAAATTAATACTAATGAGGCATAAGAATCGACCCACTGTGGTTCACGCAAGACCCGACATTCTGCCATTTTTTGGTAAGATTTCACCCTTTGTTCGGCCGATCTGGCCATAAATTAGTTACTTTCTCTTGCAGAAATCTTTATATTCATTCCCTCTCCTCCCTCAGCCATCAGCAAAATGAGCTGGCATTAAGAAATACAATATGACTAATATTATAAATATAATGCAAACTCCAGCTATCAACAAAATATAAAAAGAAAACTCCATCAGATTTACTGCCAGGTTAACCTGTTACAGTTTAGATGCATGACATGAAACAGATGCTTTGATTGTAGACTGTGCCAAATTTGGACTTTGATCTTAATATTAGGTCTGTTAAACTCTTTCAATATTGTAGTTACTTTTGCTTTAAGTTGAAAGAATGTAGTTAGAAGTTCCATCTATTGCCCCCTTAGCTGCTAAAGATTTTGAAAGTTTCAGTGTCTCTTGTCCAGGATGCCCCACTGAGCAAATTGACTTTTTAATACTCTATGATCTGAAGTGCAGCTTCAGATAAATGCCTGCCTTTCATTATATAACTAGACATGGTGGCACAATGGTGAGCATTGCTGCCTCACAGCACCAGGGACCTGGGTTCAATTCCAGCCTTGGGTAACTGTGCGGAGTTTGCACGTTCTCCCTGTGTACACAAGAGTTTCCTCCGGGTGCTCTGCTTTCCTCTCACAGTCCAAACATGTGCAGGTTAGGTGGATTGGTCATGCTAAATTGCCCCTTAGTGTGCCAAGATGTGTGGGTTAGTCCAGAAACTCAGCTAATGTCTGGGGACCCGGGTTCAAATCCTGTCACAGCAGATGGTGGAATTTGAATTTTTAAAAAGCATCTGGAATTAAGAATCTACCGATGACTATGAAACCATTGTCGATTGTCGGAAAAATCCATTTGGTTCACTAATGTCTTTTAGGGAAGGAAATCTGCCTTCTTTACCTGGTCTGGCCTACATGTGACTCCAGAGCCACAGTAATGTGCCCTCCAAGGTCAACTAGGGAATGGCAATAAATGCTGACCAGTCAGTGATGCCCATGTGCCACGAATGAGTAAAAAAAAGGTGGATTAGCCATGGTAAATGTGTGGGGTTATGGGGATGGGGTCGGGAAAGAGGGCCTGGGTAAGATGCTCTGTCAGAGAGTGGTGCAGAGTCGATGGGCTAAATGGCCTCCTTCTGCACTATAGAAATTCTATGAATTCTACATCTGAATTATAATACTGACCAATTTACTCCTATTTTTCACATTGTTGGTTCTAGTCCAGGAACACACAAACAGAAAATTACATCCCAGAGTTTATCAGAAACTAAAATAAATGTGAATGGCTGATAATTTTGGATTTTAGCCTTATCTCCCTTTTTGAAGTGGGATGTCATGTTTAGCACCCAACACACATCAAGTTTTAGGAAATTGATCAACAACTTTGCTCTTTTGCTGGCAGGTCAGCAGATGTAAACAATCAAGTTCTGGTCATTTTAATATCTCAAGTTCATCACAACAAGGAGTCATGGACAGGCGACACTGGTGGGAATTTAAATACACCCGTTAACATTATGTATAAGTGACTAATACCCGTGCGCACACTGTGCAACTACACCTTCTTAACCTTTCTAGCACCACCTCTACATCATGGTGCATCCCCAACCTCCGCAGTGGAGGTGAAAGCAGCTGGCTGACTGCTATACCCTGTTGTCTATGTTGACATTGGAGGGGGTCCTCTGGAGGTCTGAGACCTGAGGTCTGTTTTTGAGTGCTTTCTGTGGCAGTACTCCTTGGCTTGTGGAACTGGAGCTGAAGGGATCACAGGATGAGGGGATTCTTGTAGGCCAGACACTCTTGGGGTCACCTGGGCAGATGGCCCCAGTGTGTGCATCAGCTGAGTGCTCTGCCTCTGAGTGTTCGAGAGCCTTTGGCTGTCTTTTTGAGAGGGAAGGGCAGCTAGAATGAGCTCAAGACGCCTCACCCCCCTCTGGCATTGACGTTGATGTATGCCAGCAAGTGCCTCACCTACAGAGTGCAGCTCCAGGATAGATGTCCTGGACTAATGTCTCCATGGCAGCTGCCATGGTACCAATGTTACCTCAGTGCATTGACATATCAGCACTATCACCTCGGTCTGGAGGCAGCCAGACTGCTCCATCGTGCTTTGCAATCTGAGAAGCGCAGCAGACATTCTTTCCTGATTGTCCTGAGATTGTCTTTGCAGCTCCAGCAACCGGGACATGACCAAGTCCAGAGGCTGTTCATCTGACTCAGATTCAGACGATTTCTGGCATCCAGCACTCTTCCAAGTGCTGGCAACCTTGAATTTCCTTGCTTCCACCTACTGTAGATCAGACAGTGTGATGTGCTCACCAGATTGTGACCCCGAGGCTACTCCAGGAGTAGGTCGCACAGTGGTGTGTTTCTCTGCAATGATGGAGGATGTGGTTGAGCACCATGATGGGTCAACAGAGTTGGTATCTGTGGATTCCTCATCTATGCTTTTCTCAGGGCTAGAGTCCAGGAAAAGGCTTGTGGGCCCTCTTGGTTGCTTCCCAGATGTGGTTGTGAAAGAAAGGAAAGATCATTAATGCACAGCAGGGGCCTATGCAGCAGGAGGCATGCACCCCCCATCACAATCCCCTGCATGACCCTCCCTGCATGATCCCCCCTTGCACTATCCCCCCCTTGCACGACACACCCTTGCACGACTCCCCACCTTGCATGACCACCCTGCATGCATAGGGCCCCCGTCACAGGCTCCCTGTCATTGCGCATAACCCCCCATGCACAGCCCCCCCGCCATAGCCCCACCTCCACCTAAGCCCACCTCTTTGTACTGCCCTTGGCACATTTATGGTACCCAACGGCATGGCCATGGCTACTGGTCTCCGCTACTGCAGAGCAGTAATGATTCTTGCTGGCGTGATATCTCGCTGGGGAGGTTTGAAATGTCTGGGAGGGGGAAGCAGCCGTGCCGGACCCGTTAATCATATACAGACGCAGGCAGCCTAATGGTGATGAGCTTTGTGCCTTTTCTGGGTGCAAAGATGTTCTCACTGGTAAAATGATGCCGGGCTGGGCGCGAATCTGATTTTTGGTCTCTCAGTCCATCTCCCCTGCACACCATGCTGATCGACAGGTGTGGCAAGTTGGTAAGATCACACCCAGATTGTCTAACATTACAACACTGCTCCAATGTGTGCTGTAGTGCACAGCTGGTGGATACAATTGCCATTAGTTATGCATTTACTAATATTTATAAGCATGCAACTATAAACTTAATGATAGCTTTACACTGGACATCTGCTGTGGTGTGTAAACATTTCAGACAAAGTGGAATTTTTACAGCAGCACATGCTCACTGCCCCGGTCATTTACGGAATGCAACTTCTCCGTATCATGTGGTCTTCCCACCTATTTGTTTGCAAAAGATTGGCCAACAGGGTCGAGGACACAGAAAGTGATCTGCTGCTACATGCTTTGAGAAAGTATGAGAGATTTCTGAGATTTGCCCTGAGGACAACATGCCTGGGATATGAAACTTGTCACATACCCATGCGTGATAATGGAGAATGTAAACACTGAAGCCAAATACCGGCACACTATCAGATATCTATTTAACTACTATCCTCTCTGTTAACTGCCGAGAACAGATCAAACATCCCCACCCACTCATGGAAGTCTGTGGCATGTGAATGACCGGATAGAGAAGGTCAGGAAGACACCGAACAGAACAAGAGACTTAATCAGGAACAAACAGAGGTGTTGGAGAGAGTGCACAAACCTTCAACCATCTTACCTACCTGACCTTTCAGGCACCACATGCCCCATATGTGATCTGCAGATTGTATATTGAACTTAGCAGCCATCAAAGAGCCCATTGAACTTGAGTGGAAGCAAGTCAACCTCAATGCTGAGGAACTGTATAAGAGAAGTAACTATAAAAGTAGGATTGAGAGAATGATGTGAAGTGTTGTCGGTATGTTCAGAAAGCTTGATACACATCCATGCTGCCCAATACCAGTTGGTCTGACAATAGAAGAAGAAAATAAATTAGGGAGACCTACCACTGAATTTCTGGCCTCCCTGCCCTCCATCCCTGCCCCTCTGAGTATTGCCACTGCATCCCAGCAAGGAATGCCCATCCTTTGACCACCCTGTTGCAGCTGTGACAGAGCAGGACAAGGCCAGTGAAATTGGCTATCAGGTGTTCAGGCTAAAATACTGCCCTCCCCAGGTATTGATGTAAGAAAGGAAATGGTACTTAATGGGGTGATGGCACTAAAGTTACTATTGACACCTTTGGAAAGAAAGGCTATTAGTGGACATAATTTTCTCTTTTTTTGCCTCCCATGCCTGTTTGGGAGCAGCATGGTGGCACAGTTATTAGCACAGCGCCAGGGACCCGGTTTGATTTCCAGCTTGGGTCATTGTCTGTGCAGAGTCTGCACATCCTCCCCATGTCTGCGTGGGTTTCCTCCCACAGTCCAAAGGATGTGCTGGTTAGGTGCATTGGCCATGCTAAATTCTCTCTCAGTGTACCTGATCAGGCGCTGGACTGTGGTGACTAGGGGATTTTCACAGTAACTTCATTGCAGTGTTAATGTAAGCCTACTTGTGACTAATAAATTAACTTTATAACTTACTTTTCTTTAGGAGGCTGTGGATCAGTAGAGAGACTTCCTTTTACATCTATGAAAGAAATTTCAAGATATTTCCGCTTCATTTAATGCAGTTCCTTCCTTTTTGGCACTGCAGTTAGGTTAGTGTTGTAAAATTTTCTCTGTTGTAATAGTAAGCATTCTTTACAACAATGGCTTGGCAACTTTAATGGAGAAAAGTATTCCAAGATACATCACAGAGAATAATCAGAAATAAATAGATGCTGAACGAAAGAATGAGATATTTAGAAGGCCAACAAAAGCTTATCTAAGAAGCGTGTACAAAGGATGGTATTAAAACAGGTGAGTGAGAGGGAAGGGAGTAAGGAAGGAATTCCAGAGCTGAGGATCTACACGGGCATTAGACATATCTGTCAATTGCAGAACATAAGAGCGGTGGGAGTACATAAAAAGCCTGAGTTGGGAAAACTGAGATTTTGGAGTGTTGTAAGGCTGGAGGAGTAAATTTGGGCCATGAAAAGATTTAAGCACAAGGATGGGAATTCTAAATTAAAGGTATGAGAGAACCCAGAGCCAATGTAGGTCAGTAAGGACAATGGGTAATTGATGTCAAGCTTAAAGGCTGCTCCTATGATGCTGAATTATGTGCAGTTCAAACTGAACAATGTCAATATTCTACTGTGCAGCTAATTGTCACTTCACTATCTTTAGTAAATTAGAGAGAGGATGTGATCTCACCAACCCATTTTACTGCAGTCTAATCACATAACATCTTGCTACCTGAAGGCCAAAGAGTCTCTGCTTTTATCAGTTTTTAAAAAAAAGAATCCATCATGCCACAACCATAAACCAAGATGAAATCCTAATTATAACGCTCATTTGTGAATTCTTTCAATAATTAATTTACTCATGCATGTGTCATGATGATTGTATCATCAAACTAATTTAGTGTTTATTCATAAAAGTCACAATTAGAGCTATTTACCTTGCCTTAGAATTACGGCTCAGTTCATTTGCTGAACATAGTTAGCAAACTAAAATAATTCAAATATTTAATCCTTTTTTTTCCATTAATAATTAATAAAGCTTGGCTATCCTAATCAGATCATTGTTCTCTGCGTATCATACAGACTCACAAATTGGCCAAAGACTGCCAATTTCAAACCTGAAAAACACCCAGTCCACCTCAAAATAACCTGGAAACAAGTTAATTAAGCCATCGCACGCTGTCACTATGCTGTGGCTTCACAAGTGGTATTTTCCACAAATTGGATGCTGTTATCAGTCCAGAAAGTCTTTATGCCTACAACACAATTGAAAAATGTTGTGACTGAATTTCAGTGCCAGTGTGATGCCAGATATGTATCCTGTATGTACCAGTGACTGGCTGATGGAATCAACGTACAAATTAGGAGCAGGAGTAAGCCAGTCGGCCCCTTGAGCTTGAGTTCGATAAGATCATGGCTGATTAGCTTGTAACTTCAACCCCACATTCCCGCCTAGCCCGAAATCCTTGCACCCCCTTGTTAATCCAGAACCTATCTAGCTCTGCATTAAAATGATTCAAAGACTCTGCTTCCACTGTCTTTTGAGGAAGATACTCGGAGAGAAGAAATTATTTCTTAAGGTCCTCAACCTCTTGAATTGCTCTCCAGGAGGCTTAAGTGTTGAAGCAAGACAGCTATGAGATCTCTGAATGATGCAGCCTGAGAAAGAAGGGTGCCTATTAGCTCTGCATCTCCCTGAAGCATAAAGTACTGTGCCCTCTAATATGTCTGAGCCTCATGCTTGTAACACTAAATGGCCATCAAAAGGTAGCCCTTAGCAGTGTCAGCTAATCATAGTCTCAATGTCAAGGAATAGGATGAATACTCAAGGTTCAGGATTCAAAGATTGGTTGCACAGGATCAAAAGAAACTGGGCTCACTTCTCTGGCATGACCCCAACATCTGCCAGTCAGCATCCATTAGCCCCCAAGGTGGACATCACCATCCAGTTGACCCTAGCCTTCGGGATGAATGAGCATGCAACCCTCCTGTCAGAACTCCCAGTGATATTGAGCCTCAGGGAGGGAAGAACCAGACAGGAGGCTAAAGGTGAGTGCAGGCGGGCACAGGCATAGGCCAGGGTCAGTTCTCCTCTAGAAATGGGAGGGCACTTGAGATGTGAGTAAGTTGTCACCACCAGCCAAGGTCTGGGACTGGCTGTTTCCAGATCCAGGAGGCCAATGGATCAGGGGAGGTAATGAGGGCACAGTGGTTAGCACTGCTGCCTCACAGTGCCAGGGACCTGGGTTTGATTCCCGACTTGGGTCACTGTCTGTGCAGAGTTTCTCCCAGTGTCTGTGTGGGTTTCCTCCGGGTACTCCGGTTTCCTCCCACAGTCCAAAAGTCGTGCTGGTTAGGTGCATTGGCCATGCTAAATTCTTCCTCAGTGTACCCGAACAGGCACCGGAGTGTGGAGACTAAGGATTTTCACAGTAACTTCATTACAGTGTTAATGTAAGCCTACTTGTGACACAAATAAATAAACTTTTACTTTACTAATGATGGTCAGCTGCTGCGGCACAAACCTGACCCTCTTTCTCTCTCCCTCTCTCTCTCCCCCTCATCCCTCGCAGGATTCTGATCGATATCAGAATGGAGCCAGTGGAGCTAGCCATCCATTGGGCTGGAGGAGCACAGACTCCAGCAGTAACATGCAGCAGCGCCGAGGGAAGGCCCTGCAGAATGAGATTAGGGTTAACACGGTAGCCTCAGGGGCTAGAGGTTGCACCAGCCATGCAGGGAGCATGAAGTCACCAAAGGCGACTAAGTGTCTACAGGGCTTTTGTATCCTTCACGGAGCTGTCTGACAATATATGACTTTGAAGACTTCACCTCACAAGGTAGACTGTGCGGCACCTGTGCCACATCCTTGCAGACTTGGCTCCATATAACAGCGGAGCATACCCGCTCCCTGTGGCCTTGAAGGTCATGGCAGCCCTAAACATTTACATCACAGTGTCCTTCCTGGGCTCCATAGGAAACCTTTGTGGAATATCACAGGTGTCTGCCTATAAGTGCATCCATGAGGTCACAAATGTACTATATGCTAGGGCTCTGGACTACATACATTTGATCTGGACCAGACCCGTCAGGATGAGATGGTCCCGGGCTGTGGGCACATAGTTGGTCTGTCACAGGTGATGTGGCTGATGATTGCAATGTGGAGGTCACAGATCACAATGGAGGCCAGGCACAATGAAGCACACAGTGCTACATGAGCTGTCATCAAGCAAGTGCATCAGCCTGTTGAAGATATAGTCCCGCTGCCTTGACAGGTTCAGTGGGATCTTGCAATACAGCCTCCAGAAAGTCTTCTGCATTGTCATAGTCTGCTGTGCCCTCCACAACCTGGCTCTACAGCAGGGCACTGAGCTTCCTGAGGATCACCTTGAGGAGCGGCACATGTCCTCAGATGTGGAGGACGTGCAGCAGGGCGTTGAGCTAGAGCCTGCTGAGAATCCAGAGGATGGAGGCTGGGTGGGGGTGAGGGCACACATGGGCAGGAGGGCTAGAGCCACCTTCATCATCTCCCGCTTCATGGAGGAGGGTTAGTTTGCTGTCCAACAGCAAACCTCCCCATGGCTCTGCTTGGATGTTGTGACACCTCTGCGATCAGGGGATGAAGTTGGTGGAGATACCAAACTGCAGGGTGCGGGACAGGGGAGTCCTTGAGTGTCTGCTGCCCACTCACTGCAGGAGGGTGATGATAACTCACAGTGAGGAATGGTCCGTGATACTCCTCAGCTGCTGCTTATGTCTTACTCCATCTGTCTGCTGCCAGCACGCTGACTCCCTGGCTCATGTCTGAGTGACGTTTTGCACCACAATCCTTTGTCCCTTTGCTCTACAGGGGGATTGGAGGCAAGGGTCTAGGGTTCACTGAACCATGCATGACTCTTATCACTGCGAGTGAAACATTTAGACCGAGAAGTCCTAACCATCTGGCGGACATGGCGCGCCAGGGAGAACAACTGTGTCCCGATGGAGAGAAACACTATCCCACTGGGAGAAGGGTTAATGATTCTGAGGCATTAAGATGGTTAGCAACAATAACATTTAATTCACTGACAATGCCACCCAACTACTAGTGCCCAACTTCACCTGTGCCCACATTGTGCCCCCACAATTCCTTAGACTTGCTTAACTTCTCACTATGTCTACTGTGTTCTTAGGCTGCACATCAGAGGTGGAGGCAGCCTGCTGCCTTCCATGCCCTATTGCTGGAGATACCCTTGGCGGGCATCCTCTGGAAGGCTGAGTCCTGGGGGCTCTGGCTGAACTTTGGATGTAACTTGTGTTGTCACGTCACCCTGTTTTGCACACTGTGCCTTATTTGCGTCAGTCTCAGGAAGACCATTGGCTGGTCACTCCCAATGTGTCCTGGGTGGAAGGCCCTGGGCTGTGCTCCAGTGGATCCTCCTCCCTCTGGGTGCTCGTGAGCCACTGGGTTACTCCAAGAGATGGAGGGGCAGCTGGAGTGAGTTCCAGAAGCCTCAGTGACATTTGACATTGCCAGTCTTGATGGCCCGCCATTGTCTGAATCATGCAGTTGAAGTCCTCAGTCATGGTCCTCAGGGACTGAGTCCAGCTTTGGAGTTCTTTCATCATGAATCTGACCTCTTGTTCCAGGCTTTCCATAGTGGACACCACCCTTACAGTGTTGGCCTGGATGCCATACATTTCTGGCACCATCTCCTGTGACAGAAGACTGTGGGACTCCTCCATTTGGCCTTGCAGTTGCAGAAGTGTCACTGACATCCCCTCCTGGTATTCCCAACTCTGCCTTTGCATCTCTAGCAGCTGAGGGACGAGCTTGTCCAGAGGAGGCATGGCGCCTGGCCAGGGCACATCTGAGTTCTGGGATCCAGCAGACCTCTGACTGTCTGATTCCTGGGCCTGTCCTTCCTTCACCTAACATGCATCAGAAACATTGTGGTTCTCACCAGTTGGTGACCCAGGAGCCCGCTAGCCCAGGTCGCTTACCAAGATATGTGGCTCTGCGTTAGGGAATGGTGCAGGTGATAGCCATGATGCTTCTTAGGTGTCCTTATCTGACATCTCCTCCAAGGGTGGGAGGTGGGACACTGCTGGTGGATGGGTCAGGCTGACTGGGTAATGTTCCTACAAGGAAAGGAATATGGTATTAGTACATGGCCTGGTCAAGCATTTGGATTACACAGAACTCACTTGAGACTGGTCATCTGGATGAAGTTGCAGTGGCTCTTCACTTTTCTCTCCCAGACCCACCTTGCTCTCACCACAGGCCCCTCCTGCTCCTCCACTGCAAGTCCCAGGGCTCTCCCCTTGAAAGGAGTCATGAAACTAAGATCAGATATCCCACTGTCCGTTTTCTCTTGTTCGCAGCGGTTGTGGGCAAACTTCGCCTGCAAGAACACAAATGGGGATTATGTGAGCTGGCTGTGGGGCAGGTCAGATATTGATCATTCCTGGCATGTGTGGGTACTTCACATGAGCAGGAGGGGGTTCTGATGAGATGTGCCAAGGATTGCGGGGAAGCTTGTGGGAGGTCAGATGTCAGGGCCCTGTGAGGTGGCAGCATGTGGGATTGAAGTGACATTCCAAGGGGTGATGGCAAGGTGGAGTGAAGAGAGGAGTTGGGAAGACTTACCCGGGCAGAACGGAGTAAAACATTCCTCTCCATGCGGCACTGCACTGCATCATCCTATTGTGCAGCACTAACCAGTGTGGCGACTGAATCCCAGGCGGGATTTATTACCTTGCTGAAGAATCTCCTGCCATCCCAAGTGTATATCGTTGTTGGCCTCTCCTCCATGGCATTCAGCATACGGGTAAGTGCCCACTCTCCATGAATCGAAGAGTACGTTTCCTCACTGCCATCCTCTTTGCTTGAATGAGAGGAAGTGCTGTGAAGCCAATTAAATGCAGCAACCCTTCATTGAAGTGTTTTGATGACCCCGGGGTGGGCAAATCAGACACTTTACACCCCAGGTGCAGTATTTTTCATGTGTGGAATAAATATTTTTCTAAAGTGCCTAAAAATTGCAGACTGGCTCATGCCGCCGGAGCTGACAGGAAATGCACCGATATTTGCACCAAAATTTGGGAAAATTCCGCCCTTGAAGTCCAATTATCATTCTTGTAAATCTATGTTGCACTCCTTCCATGGCCAATATATCTGTGCTAAGGTGTGATGCCTAGAATTGTTCTCAGTACTTGAGATGCAATCTAACCAAGGCTTTGTATAGTGGTGGCATAACATCTAACTTCTTATATTGGTTCCTCCATTCATGTGCGTTCTACCTGAAGACAGGTCTTTGTTTTGTTGTCTGCTTATGTATCAGCCTGAGCTGTTGTCTTAGCATTCTTTAGTTAGTGGTCATTTGCTGTTGTCTCTCAGGGTTAATACAAAATATAAGAGCTCATGGAGTTGGGGGTGATATTTTAGCACAGATAAAGTTAATGCACTATAATGAAAAATTAGGGATAAATGAGCATTTTCAAATTGCCAAGCTGTCACTGATGGAGTGCAGCAAGGATTACTGCTGTGATGTCAGCTTTACAATTTATTTTGATGACTTTGATGATGGGACAAAGAATAATGCATCTAAATTGGCTGATGGTACAAAGCTAGATGGGAACGCAAGCTGTAAAGAGAACCTAAGGAAACTGCAAATATATATAGACTGGTTAATTGAGTGAGAAACAAGGTGGTAGATAGAGTATTATGTGGGGAAGGGCGAGGTTACTTTGGTCATAAGAATAGAAAAGCAAAATATTTTTCAAAAAGCATGAAACTTGAAAATGTTGACTTTCGAAGGGACATGGTTGTTCTCGCACAAGGAACAAAAAACTGCACAGTGAAGTCACAATAGTCAATTGGGAAAGCAAATGGCATGTTTTTCTTTATTGCAAGGGATTGGAGTACAAGAACAATTAAGTCTTACTATAGTTAAATGGGGCTTTGGTGAGACCAACCTGGAATACACTGTGGAGTTTTGGTCTCAATGCCTAAGGAAAGATATACTTGCATTGGAGGTAGTACAGTGAACCTTCAGTTCGCTGGATTGGTCTCTGGGATGACAGGGTTGTTTTAAGAAGACGGGCTGAGATAGGCTGAGTAAATTTGGTTTATATCCTCTGGAAGTTAGAAGAATAAGTAGTGATCACATTTAAACATTCAAGATTATGAAGTGGCCTGACATGGTAGACATTGAGATATTGTTTCCCCAGGCAGAGGAATCTAGAACAACAGAGCAGAGTCTCAGGATAAGGAGCCAATCATTTGGACTAAGAGGAGGAGACATCTCTTCACTCAAAGGGTTGTGAATCTTTGGGATTCTTTTCACCAGTGGATTGTGAATGTTCCAGCATGGAATATATTCAAGGCTTAGATAGACAGATGTTTGGTTTCTCAGGAAATTGAAAGATATAGGGAGCAAGTAGGAAATTGGAGTTGAAGCTCAAGAGCAGCCATGACCATATGGAATGGTGGAACAGGTTCGACAGCCCATATGGTCTACTCCTGCTCCTATGTATTATGCTGTTTTGTAACCCTTGATTCAAAGAAGTTACCCAGTTCCATTCCATGCTCTGTGGGTTAACTAATAACAATCAGCGGTGTGTTATGTGATGGCCTCAGTGTCACAAGCAAGCAAGTGTTTCCAGTCCTGAAAGCCCTTTCGAAAGTGAACATTTGTTGTGTGCTATGTGAGCATACGATCCCTTTGATTCCGAAGATCAACGTAGATAAATAACTGAGCTGTCACATGGAGATTGACAAGTGAGGTGATTAAGTGGTGAAATTATAATCAATCAGGAATAACCACCTTCGGACAAGCAGTAATAGGAGAAGCAAATTAGGCAGGAGTGCACAAACACTGCTGAACCTAGCAATTGGGTTAATTTTTACAGAATAAATGCTCTTACATCCATACCTATTATCTGTAGAGTTTTGATTGACAATAATATACTTGATTTCAATAATGGCATTTCTCTTGGCACGTGTTCTAGTTATTCTTATGACTTTGACTCCAGATGATTATGTGGAGACATGGATTTGAATATGCAAGAACAATAGTCCCACCCAAATAAAGTTATTGCAATAGGTGTGAAAATTTGTTGTTAAATGTTCCTTTAAGTGCAAACATGTCTGGCACAATCATTTGTGACTCTATGCATCACCTGCATGGATCAGACTTGGAGCGAGTCTGGACACTGACCTTTCTAGCTTAATTTATATACTAAGCATGATGCTGTTTAATATTTGGTGTTTCTTTGAAGATAGTTGATCATCTTTGTTTACAAAAGTTAAAGTAAACTGATTAGTGGAATGCGTAGTTCTGTCAAACGTACACAAATATATACATAGTGTGCCATATAATGTTAGAAAACAAGATTTCATTTGGGCATGGAATTCTGCAAGTTCCTTCTTCATGCCTGCATCATCTAAATATGTGCACAATGTACAATAGTGAAAACATCAAATAACTAAACTTAATTTGCTGTCTTAAAGTATAATTTTTATTTTAATTCGCTTTTTAATTTTAGGTTTGTATAATGGCAATTTAAGTTGTGATATCGACAATTCACACAGTTTAATAGTTTTTTGGGGAAGAAAACTGAATTTAAACCCAGGAATCAACAGAAGTACACAGCGAGTATGGCAGAAATCTGATTCCTTGCCATTTGACAGATCCCATTACAGACCCTGTGAAAGGTACAGTCCATAATTAAAAGAGGCTGGAGTAGACTTGTTTGTGCTGAATGCCGCACATCTTACTAAGTAGAGCTGGAATGAAGGTTGACCACAATTGAGAGCTTTTGTACATGAAAACATTTTTTCTCTTGTTTGCTTATTTGGTTGCGCATTCTATCTGTTTTTTACATCTTGAGTGCCTGTGAAGTACCTTGGCCCCTTTTGCTACATTATATAAGTGTAAGTTCTTGTTCCTGGTGAGGCTGATGGTGGCACAGTTATTTTTAGTTAATTGCAATTCAGAAATAACCTCAGTTGCACTTAGTAGTTTACAAGTCTTCATGTAACCACCCCAGCCTCTTCAATGGGAATTTTCTGCTTTGTTGGAGTTAGCTTGCAAAAGTTGGTTGCACCAATATGCATCAGGACTATTTTGTTCACTAAAATCAGAAGCATGGTTGCCATTTGAATTAGCCTGACCGTACATTTACTTCTAGGGATAAAAATGTACCACTGTGAAGCATTCAGCTCCTATTTTCCTGAATGGCAGAATTTGAAAACAAGGGCCAAGGATTGGGCTATACACATTTCCTTTAGGAACTTGTGGCTCAAGTAGAGGAGAGAAATCTGTTGAGAAAAGAGAGTATGCTTTGAACATAGAACATAGAACAGTACAGCACAGAACAGGCCCTTCGGCCCACGATGTTGTGCCGAGCTTTATCTGAAACCAAGATCAAGCTATCCCACTCCCTATCATCCTGGTGTGCTCCATGTGCCTATCCAATAACCGCTTAAATGTTTCTAAAGTGTCTGACTCCACTATCACTGCAGGCAGTCCATTCCACACCCCAACCACTCTCTGCGTAAAGAACCTACCTCTGATATCCGTCCTGTATCTCCCACCACGAACCCTATAGTTATGCCCCCTTGTAATAGCTCCATCCACCCGAGGAAATAGTCTTTGAACGTTCACTCTATCTATCCCCTTCATCATTTTATACACCTCTATTAAGTCTCCCCTCAGCCTCCTCCGCTCCAGAGAGAACAGCCCTAGCTCCCTCAACCTTTCCTCATATGACCTACCCTCCAAACCAGGCAGCATCCTGGTAAATCTCCTCTGCACTCTTTCCAGCGCTTCCACATCCTTCTTATAGTGAGGTGACCAGAACTGCACACAATATTCCAAATGTGGTCTCACCAAGGTCCTGTACAGTTGCAGCATAACCCCACGGCTCTTAAACTCCAACCCCCTGTTAATAAAAGCTAACACACTATAGGCCTTCTTCACAGCTCTATCCACTTGAGTGGCAACCTTTAGAGATCTGTGGATATGGACCCCAAGATCTCTCTGTTCCTCCACAGTCTTCAGAACCCTACCTTTGACCCTGTAATCCACATTTAAATTTGTCCTACCAAAATGAATCACCTCACATTTATCAGGGTTAAACTCCATTTGCCATTTTTCAGCCCAGCTTTGCATCCTATCTATGTCTCTTTGCAGCCTACAACAGCCCTCCACCTCATCCACTACTCCACCAATCTTGGTGTCATCAGCAAATTTACTGATCCACCCTTCAGCCCCCTCCTCTAAGTCATTAATAAAAATCACAAAGAGCAGAGGACCAAGCACTGATCCCTGCGGCACACCGCTAGCAACCTGCCTCCAATCCGAAAATTTTCCATCGACCACCACCCTCTGTCTTCGGTCAGACAGCCAGTTACCTATCCAATCGGCCAACTTTCCCTCTATCCCACACCTCCTCACTTTCATCATAAGCCGACCATGGGGGACCTTATCAAACGCCTTACTAAAATCCATGTATATGACATCAACTGCCCTACCTTCATCAACACACTTAGTTACCTCCTCAAAAAATTCTATCAAATTTGTGAGGCACGACTTGCCCTTCACGAATCCGTGCTGACTATCTCGGATTAATCCGCATCTTTCTAAATGGTCGTAAATCCCATCCCTAAGGACCCTTTCCATCAATTTACCAACCACCGAAGTAAGACTAACCGGTCTATAATTACCAGGGTCATTTCTATTCCCTTTCTTAAACAGAGGAACAACATTCGCCATTCTCCAGTCCTCTGGCACCATCCCCGTGGACAGCGAGGACCCAAAGATCAATGCCAAAGGCTCTGCAATCTCATCCCTTGCCTCCCAAAGAATCCTAGGATACATTTCATCAGGCCCAGGGGACTTATCGACCTTCAGTTGATTCAAAACTGCCAAGACATCCTCCCTCCGAACATCTATTTCCTCCAGCCTATTAGCCTGTAACACCTTCTCTTCCTCAAAAACATGGCCCCTCTCCTTGGTGAACACTGAAGAAAAGTATTCATTCATCACCTCGCCTATCTCTACTGACTCCATACACAAGTTCCCACTACTGTCCTTGACCGGCCCTAACCTCACCCTGGTCATTCTTTTATTCCTCACATAAGAGTAAAAAGCCTTGGGGTTATCCTTGATCCGACCCGCCAAGGACTTCTCATGTCCCCTCCTAGCTCTCCTAAGCCCCTTTTTCAGCTCATTCCTTGCTAACTTGTAACCCTCAATCGAGCCATCTGAACCTTGTTTCCTCATCCCTACATAAGCTTCCCTCTTCCTTTTCACAAGACATTCCACCTCTTTTGTGAACCATGGTTCCCTCACTCGACCATTTCCTCCCTGCCTGACAGGAACATACCTATCAAGGACATCCAGTATTTGTTCCTTAAAAAAGTTCCACTTTTCATTAGTTCCTTTCTCTGACAGTTTCTGTTCCCAACTTATGCCCCCTAATTCTTGCCTAATCGCATCATAATTACCCCTCCCCCAATTGTAAACCTTGCCCTGCCGTACGGCCCTATCCCTCTCCATTGCAATAACAAAAGACACCGAATTGTGGTCACTATCTCCAAATTGCTCTCCCACAACCAAATCTAACACTTGGCCCGGTTCATTTCCCAGTACCAAATCCAATGTGGCCTCACCTCTAGTCGGCCCATCCACATATTGTGTCAGGAAACCCTCCTGCACACACTGCACAAAAACTGCCCCATCCAAACCATTTGACCTACAAAGGTTCCAATCAATATTTGGAAAGTTAAAGTCCCCCATGACAACTACCCTGTGACCCCCACACATATCCATAATCTGCTTAGCAATTTCTTCCTCCACATCTCTATTACTATTTGGGGGCCTATAGTAAACTCCTAGCAACGTGACCGCTCCTTTCCTATTTCTAACTTCAGCCCATATTACCTCAGTGTGCAGATCCCCCACGAAGTGCCTTTCCGCAGCCGTTAAACTATCCTTGATTAACAATGCCACTCCTCCACCTCTTTTACCAGCTTCCCTACACTTTGTGAAACATCTATACCCCGGAACGTCCAACAACCATTCCTGTCCTTGTTCTACCCACGTCTCCGTAATGGCCACAACATCGTAGTCCCAAGTACCAATCCACGCCCCAAGTTCATCTACCTTGTTCCGGATGCTCCTTGCATTGAAGTAGACACACTTCAACCCACCTTCCTGTCTACCAGTACCCACCCTTGACCCTGATACCTTCCCCAATACCTCACCACCCTCACTGACTTCTGGACTACAACTCCCTTTCCCACTCCCCTGACAAATTAGTTTAAACCCCCCTGAAGAGCCGTAACAAATTTCCCTCCGAGGATATTGGTGCCCTTCTGGTTCAGGTGCACCCCGTCCTGTTTGTACAGGTCCCACCTTCCCCAGAACGTGTTCCAATTATCCACGTATCTGAAACCCTGCCTCCTACACCATCCCTGCAACCACATATTTAACTGCACTCTCTCCCTGTTCCTCAACTCGCTATCACGTGGTACCGGCAACGTACCAGAGATGACCACATGTTTCGTCTTGGCTCTCAGCTTCCAGCCCAGCTCCAGAAATTCCTGCTTTAAATCCCCGTCCCTTCTCTTACCTATGTCATTGGTACCAATGTGCACCATGACTTGTGACTGTTTCCCCTCCCCCTTCAGAATCTGGAAAACACGGTCTGAGACATCACGGACCTTGGCATCCGGTAGGCAACATACCATCCGTGAGTCTCTTTTGCTGCCACAGAACCTCCTATCTATCCCTCTAACTAACGAGTCCCCAATAACTATCGCCCTCCCGCTCTCCCCCTTTCCCTCCCGAGCCACAGAGACGGACACAGTGCTGGAGATCCTCTCACTGCGGCTCCCCACTGGTATGTCATCCCCCTCAACCGTATCCAAAGCGGAATACTTGTTGCTAAGGGGAACGACCACCGGGGATCCCTGCACGGACTGCTTCCTCCCAGCCCCTCTCACCGTCACCCATCTGTTTTCAATCCTCGGAGTAACTGTATTCCTAAAGCTTGTGTCTATGGCCATCTCTGCGTCCCTGATGATCCTAAGTTCATCCAACTCCAGCTCCAGTTCCCTAACACGGTTTTGGAGGAGCTGCAGATGGGTGCACTTCCCACAGGTGTAATCAGTAGGGACACTGTCGTCGTCCCTCACCTCAAACATAGTGCAAGAGGAACATTGCACTGCCTGCACACCCATCCCCTCTAGATACCTTGCCAGTACCAGGTAGAAAGTGCAAAGATGAATTCAACTCACCCCTGCTCGCCCTTTCAGCCTAAGCCCTGTGAGCCAAAGTCTTATAGCTCACACTCTGCTTCCCACACACTCAAGCCCTGTGAGCCAAAGTCTTATAGCTCACACTCTGCTTCCCACACACTCAAGCCCTGTGAGCCAAAGTCTTATAGCTCACACTCTGCTTCCCACACACTCCACTGCCCGCTCCCGACGCTGCCCGCTGTATACTGCAGCCTACCTTTTATACTTCACGCGCTTAAAAAACCCTTCCCAGACTCCTTTGCTGCCCACTTCTAGTTTTCACTTTAAACTTGAAAAACTGCTGTTAAAGTAAAGGCCAAAAAAATACACACACTAGCTGACTAATTAAATAAATAAACAATTCAATTAATCTCTCACCAGCACTGCTGCCTTCAATCACCCCTCTCAGCTTGCTCCAGTGGATCAATGAGGGGGAACCTCCCAGGTAACTGACTTTTAAAGTTAAAATAAAAACCCATAAATTTCAAATAAAAATTGAAATTAGATATATTTTTTAAAAATATACTTAAAAGTTCATAGTCATAATGCAGTCATCACCAAGAGAAAAATAGCAACAAATGAGACAAAATATATCAAGAAGTACTGATTAAGTTAGCTTGGGTTTCAAAAACCTGAAGATTGTAAAATGTGCACATTAAAGACGTAAAGAATTTTGTGGGTCTTCGGAAAGTGTGAATCACAGTATTTGTAATGAATCCTGAAATCATGGCAGAGGGAGGAGGAAAAGCACACTGACCAATGTATTTGGAGCTTAGTCAGAGAAATAAGAAGGGTTATGATGGGGACGATGGCTAGGTCAACCTGCCATTATAGTTAAGAAAGCCCACCAACGCCTCTACTTTCTCAGAAGACGAAGGAAATTTGGCATGTCACTAACATTTACAGATGCACCATAGACAGCATTCTTTCTGGTTATATTACAGCTTGGTATGGCTCCTGCTCTGCCAAAACCACAAGAAACTACAAAAGGTCGTGAATGTAGCCCAATCCATCACGCAAACCAGCCTCCCGTCCATTGACTCTGTCTACACTTCCCGCTGCCTCAGCAAAGCAGCCAACATAATTAAGGATCCAGACATTCTTTCTTCCACCTTCTTCCGTCGGGAAAAAGATACAAAAGTCTGAGGTCACGTACCAACCGACTGAAGAACAGCTTCTTCCCTGCTGCTGTCAGACTTTTGAATGGACCTATCTCGCACTAAGTTGATCTTTCTCTACACCCTAGCTATGACTGTAAC
Source organism: Mustelus asterias (assembly GCF_964213995.1). Lineage (NCBI taxonomy): Eukaryota > Metazoa > Chordata > Chondrichthyes > Carcharhiniformes > Triakidae > Mustelus > Mustelus asterias. Next base: position 95,774,345 of record NC_135810.1, on the reverse strand, counting down.
ACTATATTCTGCACTCTCTCGTTCCCTTCTCTATGAACGGTATGCTTTGTCTGTATAATGCGCAAGAAACAATACTTTTCATTGCATGCTAATGCATGTGACAATAATAAATTTAGGTGGGGTGGAGCATGAAATAGGATGAATGGACTTCCCACTGGATTCTTGCTTGCCCTGACCTCTTGGCAATATATTGTGCTGGAGCAGATGAGGTCTCGGAACGGAAGCCCGCCTTCTCCCCAACTGCCTCAATTTTTAGGCTAACCGGAAGATTTGCCAGTTGTGGAGGAAACCTAAAAGTGATCAGGGTTAGGCCTTGGATGGGACAGGTTGTGCGGGCACCATAGTTAGAAGCCCCTTTCTAACTGCAGGTGCCTCCCACTTGAAGTCCTGCGGCTGCTGAACCTCCCTCCTGCTGGCCTCCCCCTCAATGTTCCAATCACCTACCATCCACCCCTCCAGGGCTTGCTTACCATCCCTGCCCAGAGGCCTTGAAAACTAACCTGTCCCATCCAGTCCCGGGGGACATAGGCTCCGTCGTCTTCATGAAGTTCGACTTCTGTCCACTGCAACTTCCGTTGCTTGAGAGATTAGAGTTGGCTGGCAGCTTTCTAAGGCAGGACTTCCTCCAAAGTGAGGGGTAGAAGTCCCATCTGTAGCCAATTGTTGCTGATTCGAGCATGAAATTACTCCAGGGCAGGCAGAGACAGCAGGCTTGTGCTCATCACTGACCCTTCAGATGGCAGAAGAGGAAATGCCATCATCCAAAATATCTTAGCCCAGGATTTTGATAAGCGAGGAAGCTTTAAGGTTCAATTTCTCTCTAATAGACAAGTTTTTCTTTAAGTAGCAATTCGCTAAAATTTACTGTTTAAGTTAACAGGTAAGTAAAGTTTATTCTAGTTTTAAACAAGGATATTGGTGCTCTCTGAGTGCATGTGGTTGGTTAATTAGGTAGCTAGCTTAAACTGGTTTCTTAACTTTAGCAGACCTTGACTCATCTGTTTTTCAGAAAGTATAAATAGAGGGGTTTCTCATTGCTGTGTGTCTACACTGAGTGCTGCTAGAGTGCACAGAATGTCAAGCTGGGCATTTGGTTATGAGGGGAACTATTAATTAATTAAGAAAAATAAATTTAATTAATACAATGAAGAAGACAGGGTGGGTGATACTTCACAGCTACAGCATGTGGGAACTCCTGGATACAATTGCAATCCATGGCAACCACATCTATAATCAGGATCTGCAGCTGTTGAGCTTTGGCTCAGAGTTTATAGAATCATAGAATTCCTACAGTGCAGAAAGAGGCCAGACGGCTTATCGAGTTTGCACCGACTCTCCGACAGAGCATCTTTACCCAGGCTCACTCCTTGCTCTATCCCTGTAACCCCACGTATTTACCCCACTAATCCTCCTAACCTGCACATCGTGGGACACTAAGGGGCAATTTAGCATGGCCAATCCACCTAACCTACACATCCTAATGAGTTCAGGCTCAGCGATAGACATTGCAACACATCAGGGATGGGGTAAAGTTACCTGGACACTTCATTCCAGAAAACAGTCACACCACTTATGTTACCATCATCTGATTTGGTCAGTGGTCAGGGTCAGGAGGGTGTGACCACGAGACAGGTAAGAGATTGAGAAGGTAGGATTGGAGGAGCTTGAGCCCTTGCAATTGAGCCACAAGTTCAAGGTTCTTGCAGTGTGTTTGCTCAAGAGTGAGGGCTGCAGTGTGGATGAATAGGCTGACCATGGCACTAGTTATTGGAAGCCATTCAAGTCGGGTGAGATAAAAAGTATGTAGCGGTAGTAGGAGACAGTATAGTCATGAGTATAGTTACTGTTCCCAGGAGCAAAAGCAAGAATCCAAAAAGCTGTGTTGTCTGCCCAGTGCCAGGGTTCAGGCTGTCTGCTCAGGTCTGGAGTGTTACTCACAGTGGAAGGGGAAGGAACCAGTTCTTGTGGTCCATGTATGTGCCTATGACAAGGTAGAACTAGGAAAGAGGTTCTGCAAAGAGACTATGAGGAGCTACGCACTAAATTAAAAAGCAGAACCTCAAAGGTAATAATCTCTGGATTATAACCTGAACAATGTGCAAATTGGCATTGGGTAAATAAAATTAAAGAGATGAATGTGTAGTTTAAAGATTAGTATAGGAGAAGTGGGTTCCGTTTCGTGGGGCACTGGCACCAGTACTGGGGCAAGTAGGGGCTCTGTTGGCATGAACTTCACCTGAACCATGCTGGGGCTAGTGTTCTAGTGAGCTGTATAATTAGGGAAATGGAGAGGGCTTTAAAATAAGTAAAAGGGGGGAGGGAACATGTAGTGGAAGATTGAGTAAATTAAAGGGAAATGACAAGGCAACAGATTAAGGTAGCAGTAAATGTAATGCCAATCAGAGTATGGCAGGAAGGCAAAGTGATTATAAACTTAAGTGTGTGCCAGCGGGTAGGATTAAAGTTTACAAAACAGGAAAAAAACCTAAATTAAGGACTCTGCATCCAAATGCCCAAGCATTCATAACAAAACAGATGAATTGGCAGCTCAAATAGAAATTCGTGTGTATGACTTGATAGCAATTACAGAGACGTGATTACAAGGAAACCAAAGCATTTGGGAAGGGTAGCAAGCTGGGAAAAGGTGCTGGGGTTTCTCTGCTAATTAAAGCGGGCATTGGTATGGTAGTGTGAGATGTTATAAAGATCAAGACACAGAATCAATTCAGGTGCAACTGAGAAACAGTAAGGGTCAGAAAACATTGGTGGAGATATTTATAGGCCACCAGACAACAGTGATAATGTAAATCACAGGCTGAGATTTTCCGCTCCCATTTGCAACGGGCGGGTTCGGTGATGAGAATGGAAAATATTGCAAGACCTGCAAAGTCGTAATTTATGTTTGTGTAAATGTGTAACATGATTGTCCACTTCCCCCATCAGTGACAGGGTGTGTTTCCCAGCGTTCAACATCAGGAACATCATTATAATAAATTATCATATATTTATCAAAGCCATTACGCCGGAATCCATCCACAGTGAAGTGACAGCAGACCGGCATAAATCACATCTGGTTTCCGAAGGTGTGCGCCTAGTGAGCAGACCTCCCAGGGGAACTCAGGTGAGTACAGTGCTCAGACGAGAGAGGGTCGTGCCCGGGCACAGCCTGGGGAGTACACTGGCACTGCCTGGCACCACCCAGGCACACCCATGGCATTGCCCTGGAATGGCTGGGTAGTGCTGGGACAGTGCCAGAAGGGAGTGTCAGTGGGCTATTCCAGGGGCTGTGCCCAGGCAGTGCCAGGGATAGTGCTGGGGGCAGTGCCAGAGGGGTTCCAGGGTGAACTTATTTGCATGCTTTGCTCTTAGGCGGCCTTTAAATATGATGCTCCTATCCTTGGTTGTCTAAGTTGCTGGCAGGATGGGCAACTCAGAGGCTGCCCTGCAAACAATATGTTATGGAACCTGTGACTTCGAGAGTTTTGTCTAAGTGCTACACTGTACAGTAAAGAAAGCTGATGTTTCCATTGGTGGCTTCAATGTTGCTTTTCCTGTACAATGTCAGCCTTTTCTGATATCAGGGAAAATTCCAACCACAGCATATACCAGGGAATTTGAGGTGCATTTAACAAGAATAATATAATGACCATGGGGGAATTTCAATTTACATGTAGAATTAGTAAACCTAATTTGTATTAATGTTTTGGAGGACAAGTTCTTGGATTGTATACAAGATGGTTTTCTAGAGCAGTGTGTTGAGGAACCAACTGGGGAATGGCCTATTTCAGATCCAGTATTGTGTAATGAAAAAGGGCTAATTAATAATCTCATTATAAAGGAGCACTTAGGAAAGAGTGACCATAATATGATAGACATTAAGATGGGGATAGGTATGGAGAGGTATTGCCTGGAAGTTAGTGTTACCTCTGCAGTGTTTGATACATATTAATTATCTGGACTTGGGCAGAATTTCAAAATTTGCAAGTGACACACCTTAGAAATGTACAGTGGTAAACAATGAGGAATTCTGGAAAACATAGATTGGTAAAATGGGCAGATAAATGGCAGATGATATTTAATGCAGGGAAATGTGAAGTGATACATTTTGGTGAGAAAAATGAGGAGAGATATTAACCTAAATGATGCAACTTTAAAGAGAATGCAGGAGCAGAGATATATGGGGGTCAGTGTATACTAATATTTGAAGCATGACAATTCAAAATAGTATTATGAAGCATATAGTCTGTTCGCTTCATAAATACAGGGTAGAGTACAAAAACAAAATTTTTATAAAGCACTAGTAAGGCCGCAGCTGGAGTATTGGATTTACTTGAATCATACCAGGGATGAGGGATTTCAGTTGTATGGAAAGACTGGAAGAGCTGGAGTTATTTTCCTTGGTGCGGTGAAGGTTAAGGGGAGGCTTGATAGATGTGTTCAGAATCATGAAGGATATTGATAGAGTAAATAAAACTAGCAGAAGGATCAATAACCGAAGAGCGATGTATTGTCATTGGCAAAAAAGGCAAAGGTTACCTGCAAGAAAAGCAATTACACAGTGGGTTGCTATGATTTGAAATGCACTCCCTGCAAGGTTGGTGAAAGCAGACTCAATAGAAACTTTCAAAAACAAATTGGGTAAATGGTTGAAAGGGAAACAATTGCAGAGCTATCCAGAAAGTGCAGGGATGTGGAACTAATTGGATAGCTCTTCCAAAGAGCTGGCACAGCATGTTGAGTTATAGAATCATAGAGTCATAGAGGTTTGCCGTATGAAAACAGGCCCTTCAGCCCAACTTGTCCATGCTGCCCAGTTTTTACCATTAATCTAGTCCTAATTGCCTGTGTTTGGCCCATATCCCACTATACCCATTTTAATCATGTAACTGTCTAAATGCTTTTTAAAATACAAAATTGTATCTGTTACCTCTGGCAGCTTGTTCCAGACACTCACCACCATCTGGACCCTTTTTGTAACTCTCCCCTCTCACCTTAAACCTATGCCTTCTAGTTTTAGACTCCCCTACCTTTGGAAAAAGATATTGACTATCTAGCTGATCTATGCCCCTCATTATTTTATAGACCTCCATAAGATCACCCCTAAGCCTCCCATGCTGCAGGGAAAAGAATCCCAGTCTATCCAGCTTCTCCTTATAACTCAAACCATCAAGTCCTGGTAGCATCCTAGTAAATCTTTTCTGCACACTTTCTAGTTTAATAATATCCTTCTATAATAGGGTGACCAGAATCATACACAGTTGATTGGCCTTATTCTATGCTGTATCATTGTACTTTTCTACCACACCGGGGTGACTCTTTGCTATTTCTCATGCAAATGATCCTTAATCCTGCCTAGGTGGCAATAACTACTTTGTTTCAACTGAGGGATAGTTTTGTTCTTGGGCATTGAATTGAGAGTCTAAACATATTTAATATAGAGGTTTTGTAGCCAGCTGCTGAACACACTTTTAAATCAGTTCTTGAAAATGAAAAGCCAGTTTCTAATTCACTGTACCACCTTTATATATAGCTTTTGCAACTGAGAAGATGTGAAAACAAGTGAAGCTGAAAATGTTGAAATCTGAAAAATCACAAGTAATTGGGCGTACCTTAGCTATTGGGTAGATTTATGAAACACCAGTGTTCTCTGTCCTCCTTTTGTCTACATTTTTCCATTATTTTCCCCCATTCATCACAAAAAAGGTGTTGACTGCACTTTTGCAGGGTGAAAAGCAGAAAATTGTAGGAACCCTAACACATTACGTTGCTAAAGGATTGGAGGTGGTCGGATTGAAGACATGCAGTGTGAGAAAAGTTTGAGTGTTGAGTGGAATTATTAGCAAAAGAATGGATGTGCTTGTGTGATGAATGGGAGAAATAGAGGATGAGCTATCAAATACAATATAGATCACAATTTGAAAGGAAACTAGATATCATAACAATCATGGGCATTCATATGATAACTCTTTAGAAGCACAACTCATTCTCTCACAGCGTTCAAGCTCCTAGGTGAAGGAATTGTGATGGATGGGGAAAAATAATGGAAAAATTTAGACAAAAGGAGGACAGAGAACACTGGTGCCATGATCCCTACAGCTAAAAAGTTCACCCAGAGGAATAATGGCTGCTATACCATCATTTAATGGTTACCATTAGTAGGCTAGATGTGGGATTTCCACCTCAGAGAACTGACAGAGGTAAAACCACTGGGAGTGATGACCATTGCCGCTAGCACACTCAGGCAATGATAAAGCAATGGATCAGAACTTCGTAAGTGTTTGGGTATCAGCAGGCAGGGTGGGAGCTGGGGTTTGAGAGGTTGTAAGGGAAGGGCAATCTGGTGGGGGGGGGGGGGGGCGGTAACAACTTGGGGATGTCTGATGGGCTCAGGCAACAAATTAAGGAGGGACCTCTCGGCCCACCATCAGCCAATGACGGGAACCTGCTGGGTTGGCTGCTTAACATAGACCTTTCCCCAGCACCAATTGAGTGCTGTTTGGTAGCACATACCCTTAAGTGGACATTAATTGCCCACTTCAGGGCCTCAATTGGCCCACTGGCAGGTGGGCTGCCCAGCTCCCCACAAGCCGCTGGTATAATTGCGCTGGGGGTGAGAGTGGAAAGGCTGATGGCAGACAGAAGAGTCTGATACAGATAGAAGAGTTTTGGATAAGCTAAAATTTACAGAAAGTGTACAATGAGTGAGTGGCCAGGTGATCATTGGAGCATTTGATGAGAATTTCAGTAGATGATAGGCTGAATTAGGGAGATGTTATAGGGTCAGAAACTCAGGTCACAATTGAACTAGAGACCAAGGGTACAAGTGGTATGGTTCACCATGAGACTGTAGTCAGCAAGACAGATGAAGTTGATGGTGAAGACATAAATTTGCAATGGGAGCTGAAAGTGATGGCTTATAGAATTATAGGGTGGAATTTTCCCGTCCTGCCCACCACAGGAGTCAAAGAGGGCAGGACACGGACCATGTAGAGGTCTGTTGACCTCAGGCAGGATTTTCCGGACTTGGGGTGAGCACAGCCGGAAAATCCTGCCCATAGAATCCCTACAGTGCAGGAGGCCAATTTCACCCAGGCCCTACCCCTGTAACCCCAAGTATTTACTCCGCTAATTCCCCCTGACATTAAGGGGCAATTTAGCATGGCCAGTCCACCTAACATGCACATCTTTGAACTGTGGGAGGAAACCGGAGTACCCGGAGAAAACCCATGCAGAGACGTGCAGACTCCGCTTAGACTGTCATCCGAGACTGGAATTGAACCCAGGTCCCTGGTGCTCTGAGGCAGCAATACTAACCAATGTGCCACCGTGCCACCCACGGTCTTCCCAATGTTTAGCTTGCGAAATTACAGCTTATCTAAGATTAGATATCAGAGAAAGGATTTAATAGTGTCGAAGCAATGGAGTTATTGACTGCGGTAGTAGAAAGGTCGAACTGGCTGTCATCATATACATGTGGAAGCTGATGATATGTTTGAAAATTATGTAATCAAGTGCAGCATATAAATGAGGAAAATATTGGGCCAAGAATTCTTTGGGGAGCTTTGAAGGTGATTGTGCGGGATTGTCAAGAGTCAGATTCTCAAATAGCAAACTCTGGCTACCACATTCCTGTTTACAATAAACTTTATTTACAATCCCAGTGAAAATTTAGTCTGATCGGTGGAGGACATTGAAAGAATGATTTTTTATAGCAATGTCGTTGTTTTAATGGCAGGAAGGGTACAGATAGGTCAGAGAGCCATTCCTCAAGTTTAATGCTGATTGTTAGCGCTTTGGGAATTTTCCATCTCAAGTTACAGCAATCTAAATAAATATCAGTATGCATTTTCAAAGTAGGTGGGAATGAATGAGTATTATCCTGGATGAATTCAGGGCAATGGAGGTTAAAGCAGCCGGGAAAGTTGCTGTAGGGAGAGATGTACGTGATTGTTTCCTGTAGGGGTTCTGATGTGCTGCGATTTGTGAAACGGAGTCTGAACGAGAAGAGGCATGTCAATGGAGATGATCAGATCTTTTCACCCTGTCTTGGATGGACTCCCATCTCATTGTCGCCCATTCTCTCATATGCTACAACCCTGGCCAAGTCATACGATCCCTCCTTTATGACCATTAGAATGACTAGATGTCATTTCACCACTGGACTATGCTTTCTCTTGCATGATGTATTTTTTGTTCCTGCAAGGTCAGAAGGATGAGTGTTAGGACCATAGTGTCTGCCTTCAGTACTTGTAGCCGCACCATCACGTGTGATGTTATCGTTTATAGTATTGCCTCCTCAATTTTTGCTGGTGATTTGATCTTTGCCCACACTGTAATACTGCTGGCATGCAGGTTTTGACTGTTCTGGAGGATTATGCACTGTCAGATTGCTCATCTCATGTGTACATTTGTGACTAAAGATCTGGCATCTGAGTGTGGTATTCACCTTGTCATCACCTTGCAAGTCTCCAGAAAGTTACTGAAGCATTTGTGCCATTGTATCCAGGTCCTCCACACCTCACTGCACTTCCTTTCCCAACTCCAGCCATACCTGCTTGTCTCACTGGCTGGCATTCTCTTGGTGCTCTCCAGGACTTATCGAATGCTATCACATCCAAAGAACATCAAAGCAGGCATTGCTGAACCATGAGGCTACCTGTCTTTCTCCTCAGCTGCTGTTTCCCTCTCTCTCTCTCCTCTATTTCACCCTAAACCTGCAGCCACAATAATGGCTGCTGAACCATCTTTAAATTGCATTTGCTTCATTCATCTCTCGCCTACTTTTTGGCTCTACTGCCCTTAATAGAACAGCCTTGCGCACCCCGGTTACTAATTAACCTGCCTATTAAAAACCATGCCAGGCATGAGGCACCGAGATGATGCACGAAATGTGCCTGACATCGGTGTACTAACCTCAGAATGAAAATTCAGTTCCAGATATATTTCCAGCCATGACCATTGGACACAAATTACAGCAGTATGTTACTGGCACTCAGTGTTGCTCCAGTCAGTAAGAGATCAATTGAACACAGCCATTAGAAAACCCTCTGAAATGTAATTTTCCCTTCTGCAGGAATTGGATCAATTGCAAAGCAGTTGGTATAACTCACACAGCCACTGGTGGGGCACAAGACAATTAACCGGTTACGTACATTTCTTAAGAAGTGATTTAGCTATGTTTTCTGTTCTGGTATTTGCAAATTTCTGTTGTTCTACTAATTTCTATATTTTGCCTCCTAAACACATGATTGTTAGTGCAGTGAGTCCAGTTACTATGAAGTCAAATAATTTGTGTGCATTTCAACCTAATGCAGATCAAGTGACAGGGCTCTGTGTGCAAAGGTAGCAAGTAATCTGGTAACTGATCTCAAACTAATCTTGTGCTACCCTTGTAATATTATGCGATCAGCTATAGTTTAGATAATGTCTGCAAACAAAGTTCATGTTGTCTCATCCCATTGACTGAGTTAGTATTGAGCATCTTTTGCCTATTTCTAAGTGTGTATGGTAGACAATCTGCGAAACCTTACCAAAAAATGGAAGGTGTTGGTTCTGGCGTGAAAAACGGAGTGTTTTCTGACTAAATCTTATGTCTCATTAGCAATAATTGTATGCCCATGAGTATAATGCAACACTTGCAGAGTATTCCATCCGATTCGCTCGCCCGGCAACAACTTAACTGCTGCAAGCACCGGGGAGCTCGATATAAACAGCTTCCTAGCACTTGTTCCACAATGACTGCAGGGAATGGCAGCCAAAAAGCCCGCACCATGTTTTTTAGAGGGGCCCTCCCCAGGATGCTGAATGGAGTGGAGCAGAGGCAGGACACACTTTACTCCCGCTCCAGGGGATGGCCTTCAAACAGGATCACCACCCTTGCCCTGGGATGTAGGGTCAGCCTTGGTGAGTGCAAGTGCACTGCAGAAGAGGACAGGGCAGCAGTGTCGAAAGAAGATGAATGCTCTTCTTCAGTCAGCCAGGGTAAGTTAAGCATCCCAGTCTCTCTATGGACCCTGTCTGTCACCCCTCGTATCTCAACCCTTTCTCTCACTCAGCCATCTGGTCTGAAAACTCAGCTGTGCATCTGGAAAGATACATGCCAGTTTTCAGTCAGAGCCTGACACTCTGACATTCCACCCAATTTCCTTGTCATAAAACCATATAACCAATCTATTTGATTGTGTTATAATTTTCTAAATGACCTATGAAAACTTCATTAATAATGGAATCCAGCATTTTGTCAGTGTATGTTTTTATTAAAGAGATCAAGGGATATGGGCGAAGGTGGGATCAGGGTATTGAATTTGATGATCAGCCATAATTATAATGTTTGGTGGAGCAGGTTCAAAAGGCCTACTCCTGCTTCTATCTTCAATGTAAGTTTCTATATTTGTTTCTAGATATTAGGCTAACTGATCTATAGTTTCCTGCTATCTACCTCCCTTCTTTCTTGAATATGGTTTTACATTTGTGGTTTTCCAATCCACAGGGATCTTTCCAGAATCTGGGCAATTTTGGAAGATTACAACCAATCTACCAACATCAAATATTTGTGCAGTCACTTATTTTAAGATCATAGGATGCAGGCTGTCAGTTTCAGGGGACTTGCCAACTTTTAATTCTATTACCTTTTCCATTGTTATAGTGATTGCTTTAAGCCCTCCCATTGATTTTCAACTATTTTTGGGATGCTTTTTGTATGTTCTATTGTGAAGTCAGATGCAAAAGAGGTTTTCAAAGTCTCTGTTATTTTCTTATTTCCAATTATTAATTCCCCAGTCTGATCCACTAAGGGACAAATTTGTATTTAGCTACTCTCTTCCTTTTCCTATACTTGTAAAAGAGCTTACTGCTTTTATATTTATTGCTAGTTTATCCTCTCATTCTATTTATCCTCTCATTCTATTCTAGCCCGAGGGGCTAGATGGCCTACTCCTGCTCCTATTTCTTGTGTTCTTATGTTCTTATGTTCTTATTTTCTCTCTCATTATTATCTTTGCCAATCTTCTGACCTGCCACTAATCTTTACAGCATTGCACACCTTGGGGGTACTGTTACTATTGCGCCCTGCTGGCCGATTTGTGGAGCGAGCCTGTAAGAATGCGATAGAGCCAAGCAATGGCGCCCTCTGTTGCTATCAGCCGACTTTCTGGTGATCTATGCTCCGCCCACTCCCCCTACTGGCGAGAAACTGTTTTCAGCATTTTTTCATGCACTAAGATTCGACATTTGAAATTGCCAAAAAAAGCAGATCTGAAATTCTCCTGTTTTCACGTTCGTTCTGGACTTAGAATTTTGTTTGATAAGATCACTCCCCACTCCGCCCATATCTTTTAATCTGAAACTATCCTTCACTTCTTTCGTTAGCCATGGTTTGCTTATCCTTCTTGTGGAGTGTTATCTTTTTCAATAAAAAGTATCTTTGTTGAGAGTTATGAAATACCACCTCAAGTGTCTGCAAGATGATAGAAAATCCGGCACTATACTTTTCGAAGGTGCAGAAGAAATACAGCAATGGAAGGGTTAACAACAATGGCATGCAAGGTTTATCTTATTTGCTTACTGGCACACCAGTTTGGAACCTCAAACGGAGGTGACCTTCACTTACTGAGTCTTTGACTATCTACATTTATTAGTGACCAGCTGCTGGTTATTATGCAGTAACCCAATCTAGGTCATCCTTTAAATAACAAGTGGTTTTTGATTCAGTTTTGAATCATTCAAAAATGACGTGCAGCAGGACAGAGTTATAAATCGGTGTTCCTGTTTATGTGAATAATGCTGAAACTGCAGTAAGTACTTATTAGCTGCTGAGGTCTAGCTGTGCTATCTTGTGTATCTCATATAACCTGTATATTATTTTTCAGTTACATTCAGCAGCTACATTCAAAAATTGAAGAGATTTTCAAGTGGTATTTAATATCAAATACAATGTTTGTGAAAAAGTATAGAGGACTTACAATCTTAAAAGAGGTAATCTAGCAGAACATTCAGTGCAAATTTGGTTGCAAATGTTTGTTTCTAACACAGCTAACTACTATGAAGTGTTAACTTTTATCACAGTATTTTACAAGGAGCTTAAAATGAATTTTTGTGCAATATCTGGGAATGATCCTACTTTTAGAATTTCAAGTGTGAAACTTGCTGTAACTTGGGAATTGTTGAAATGACAAAGGTAATTGTATATAATTTCAGCTGAAAAACATGGTAGGTGTGTAAGTCAGACAGAAAAGTATCTACTTAATAGATGCAAATGTCTGACATCATTCTGTTAATGTGGGTGAATACTGGTTGCGTATAGTAGTGGAATTGTGTAGCTGAAGAGTGGTCTTTAAAAGGCAGCCATAGAAAGGGGAATGCAATTTTGTAAATGATTGTTGTGAGGCAGGAGGAGCATTAATACACAACTGGTCCACAAAGACCATCTTCACAGTGCCCAAACCTCTGCGGCCTCCCCTCAGGGTTACCTCTCATCAAGCCCTTAAGTTGTCAGGACTAACTGGATTTATAATGGACTTACATATTTTGGCAGTGTCCAATCCATGAGGTACCCCTATTGAACGAGCAGCTCACTGATAGAGCAGTACTGAGGCCCAACAGTGAGAATTCATCTAGACTTGGACGGCTTCCATTGGGAAGACACTTGGCCTTCTCTGCCCACCTTCTGTTTGATGTAATGGGTCAAGTGAATATTTATCCAAAATTCCGAGACCCAGATGTCTTTAACCAGCCATTCTATCATATAAAGCGGAATAACTAGTAGTAACTGTGCACTAAATCCTGAAATGGCCTTGGATAGGGGTTCCCTTAGTCAGTAGTTGCTACTCCTCAGACTAACGACCCAGTATAGAAATGGTAACTGATTAACTGTGACATGGGCAGATGGACATCAGATTTTTTTTTTACTAATTTGAGGGACCTGGGCTTCACTGGCCAAGACAGCAGTTTTACCCATCCATAATTGCATTCAGAAGGTGGTGATGAGCTGCCTTCTAGAACCGCTGCAGCCCATGTTGTGTAGGTATGCCCAAGTGTTGTTGTGGCGGGAATTCCAGGATTTTGACCCAGCGACAGTGAAGGGACGGTGATATATTTCCAAGTCAGGATGAACAGTGGCTTGGATTTGCCTAATTATGACAACTTAATCTGTACAATGAGGTGTTCTTGCATGGACGGACTCATCCTCTTCATTACTAAGATGCATGAACTTAGCTAGAGAATCCCAACTTGCCTTCTAGGAAGTTGGCAATCATCTGCCAGCAGTTAAAGGACATCTGAGAGATGAAGTACTTTGAACAAAAGTCTCTCAAAGGCCTTGGCTGGAGCTGTTCTGTACAACTAACCAAAGGCTTCACAGCTTGTCAGTTCCATTGAAGAAGCTGTTCCCGCTGCGCACTCCCTGAGTGACTCATGTTGACAGGTCAGGAAGACTGTTCCCAGGCAGGAAATCCAGGATACTGGGCTAAAGCAGTTCATAATTAGCTTACCTCAACAACTTCTTAATTAGTTACATGATAGATACATGGGGGTTCATCAACTTTCTTTACTGTTATCCGATGAAAGCCAAATAACAGTGGGATCATATTGTTATCCCAACCCAACATCAATTTCTGAGACTTTTCCAACCCGTTCAGCCCTGAACCTGCCTCCAAAGGTCCAGGAAACTTCTACCTTTGGTCTCAACATGAACAGGCTATAGATCCTGAAATCAGTGTTATTGAAATTCCGCAACATTTGACCAGTGATTTCCAAAACCATGAGAGAAGACCTAGTAGGCCTAGAAGTTCAAATATTCTTGTCAGCCATAGATTGATAGCCATTGGCTGGTTTTTAACTGGGACACAGGGTGGGAAGCTACGGCACTCATAAAATTGTGAGCAACCAGGTTGGACTGACTTCTTGATGCTGTTCTGCAGTCGGGGTATTTTAGCAATGGTGGAACCAGATGCACAAAGGCTTCCTGCCCCATGGAAGTAGGAAGCTTATTTACATTTTTAGAAGGCATTTCTTTCAATGGCGTGAGGGTAGGTGTGGTGGCTGCGGATGTGACTTCCCAGTGACAGCCCAGGAGGGAAGGTGTCATGGCCAAAGAAGAACTGCGGGCAGGAAAGTCAGCACCTGTGGCTCCTACGACCTCCCCAGAGGGTTTGCCCTTCAATATTCAGCACAGTGCGTTTTTCACTTACCTGCCTAGCTGCTGAGGCATTATGCATTCACCAACTCTCCAGTGATGCTGCTGAGGCTTCAGCAGGAGTCTGTTTCCCTGTTGTCTTTACTTGGTCATAGGTGGCCAATTAGCAGGCCACCTGTCGTAAAATTGTCAAATGGTGCCACTGCTATCAAGATAAAAGCAAAATACTGCAGATGCTGGAATCTGAAACAAAAACAGAAAATGCTGGAAAATCTCAGCAGGTCTGGCAGCATCTGTGGGGAGAGAATAGAGCCAACATTTTGAGTCTAGATGACCCTTCATCAGAGATGGATGAAGGGTCATCTAGACACAAAATGTTGGCTCTATTCTCTCCCCATAGATGCTGTCAGACCTGCTGAGATTTTCCAGCATTTTCTGTTTTTGTGCCACTGCTATCAAGTGTAGGCTTGAACCTGCTTTTATCCTGATGTTGGTGTTCCAATGTCCCTCTTAAAACTCAGCCCATTATCTTTTGCCTCAATAGTCAATTTGAGTGCCTACTAATTAATTGTTGGTGCTGGTGAAAATTATTGTAGTTTGTAACCCTATTCTCCTTGACTAGAACTTTAAAACTTGCAATGGTTAATACATGAAACAAATGAGGTAAATTTCAGTACTTTGTTACACATGGAGGCCCACTTTTACACCGCAGATCAGCATGGGGACAACAGGCTCAATCCATTCTCCTCCCTATTTATATTTCCAGCCTTGTCATTCTCAATTAGGCACCAAGTGAAAATGGCAGCAGCAAATCTAGAGGTAACTCCTATGAACTCCAGAAATTGTAGTTTATCATTACTACCAGAAAAAGGCACCTCAGGCAACTTATATGTGAGAAAATAGTATAATTGTAAGTGACTTCTGTTTGCAAATGTATAAATTGTAAATTTTTAAAGTCTTTTTACCATTCCATTATTAAGAAATCCTACTTTAATCTTCACATGAGATATTCCAAAATGTTGATCTCATGAGGAGATAAATAATCATATAAAATCCTTTGAATCACTGTTTGTATCATTGAGAAAGAGATTGCAGAACTCCTGAAATGAGAAAAGTAGAGAGAAAAGAGCCAAAGATAAGAGGAATTAAATTCCTACCTCCACTCCAAAATATCTTGTTGAGTTCAAAATTCAATAAAGTGGCCGTAAACTTGTCTAAGGATAAGTTGTGTCCTTTTAAGTAGATCTTGTGTACATGGTGGAGGACAGAAGACACTGTTCGTGCATATTGCATTGGCTCATAATCGCAATACAAATAAAAGCAGAACAA
This sequence comes from Mustelus asterias, assembly GCF_964213995.1. Taxonomy (NCBI): domain Eukaryota; kingdom Metazoa; phylum Chordata; class Chondrichthyes; order Carcharhiniformes; family Triakidae; genus Mustelus; species Mustelus asterias. The sequence continues at coordinate 95,758,885 of NC_135810.1, read as the reverse complement.
AGATCTTCTCTGATTCAGTTAATTTTATGATTAGCCATTTATTTATCTTCTCAGAATAATTTATGAGGCTGACCTTGAGCCAAATTTTGGATTCCTGTTTGAGGTGGGAACCTTCAAAAATTGGTGTAGGAGAGCAACATGTTCCTGCCTCTGGGTCATTTTCATTCCGGGCAGGGCTCTGGTGCAATGAGCAGCGAGTGTGTATTGGGTCAATTAAGCCTATTAAGGCCACAGAGCAGAAGCCAACCAGAATTTTCCATTCTCCTTGTGGGCCCCACACTGAAGTTGAAGCCCGGTCAGGGAATGGAAGTGTCATCCCAGTGGTACTCCATCCTTCTCAGGGACCACTCCCCACCCCCTCATACCTGTCATGGCTGTCGAGCCACGGCTGCAGCGACTTGCCATTTAGTGGAGGGTTCAACTTAAAACATTTTAATTTATCATCAGAGGGTGCCTCCATCGTGAGGCACTGTAATAGCTCAAGGGCAACTCAATGTGGCTCACAGTAACAAAGGTTTTATTGCCAATAAAAAATATTTAAAATAAAAGCATCAGAAGGAATAAAGTATACAACTGTACAACACTCCTCCCTGGCTCCAACTGACAATTCTCTCTTACCTGGGATAAGTGCCCTTGCACGCGATTGGCTCAGCTTCCCATCTTGACACTCCATAGGGTCCAGCCTGATCACGTGGCCTTCAGGGAGCATCCCCTTAAAGGGATGACACTATCACAGGCACTCTCTCTCACTCTTTTACATGCATCGACAACTATCCAAACTGGGATCATGGGATTGTTGATGTATTATTGATGGATGCCTCCTGTTGATCCCCCAGCCTTAATTAGATGACAATCTGGCCACTAAATGGGTGTCTGATGCTGACATGATGTGGGGTCAGGACCTGAAACTTCACCTGATGCTGGAGTCCCATTCCCAAAACAAAATCCAGCCCCTCAGATCTATCTTTGCGTGCTAAGGGTGTGCTCTTATTACAGCTAGCACTGTTACTGTAGAATAAATACCTTATCTCACTGCTGAATGTCATCCTTTATCAAAGTAAATATTGAAACGTTAATGATTATTGAAATATGTAATAGCCTTCAAAAGGACTTTTCATTTTTTTAAGTGTCTCACAGTATGATCTTTCTCTTTAAGAATGGGATTGTTTAGGATAATTACAATCTTAAAAGTTGTGGCTAAAGCGGCAGTGGATAAATGCAGACGAAGTTCCCTCTACTTTGAGAATGTTTTGGAAAAACAAATAGCAAGTCAAAAGCGAGAACGTCTTTGCAGTTCACAAAAGAGTAAATAAGGAAGGAGTGTTACAAAAGCAGAAAGATTGGTAACCAGCGGACGCAGAGATAAGGTAATTGGCAAAATAACCAGAGGTGAAAGAAAATGAAGAAAACTAATTTTACACAGTGAGTTGTTTTTATCTGGAATACATTGCTGGAAAGGGTGGTGTTAGCAGACTCAATAATAATTTTCAAAACAGAATTGGATAAATGCTTGAAAAGGAAAAATTTGCTGGGTTGTAGAGAAAGATCAGAGAAATGTGAGTAATTGGATAGGTCTTTGCAAGAGTCGTCACATGCACAATTGGCCAAATGGGTGATTGCTGTTGATGGTATTAACGTTATTGACCAGATACATTATGGAGCTGAGATGAAAACAGGAAATGCTCAGCAAGTCTAGCAGTATCTGTGGAGCAAGAAATAGAGTTAACATTTCAAGGCAAATATGACTTAGTCGGAATTGAAGGAAGGTAGAAATATGATCGGTTTTATGGCATTGAAAACGGGGAGGGGGTGGCAGAACAAAAGGGAAGATCTGGGATGGAATAGAGGGCGGGAGAGATTAAATAACAAAGTTTGTCATGGAACAAAAGGTAATGGGTGTAATAGAGAAACAAAGCATTTGTCCAGCATGAATATGAATGGCAGAATAATGAACAGTCCGTCCAAAGAGAGGGACAGTGTTGTCGAGGGGAGTACTGAGATGCAGGCTGTTGGACTGGATGGGATTGAGGTTCATAAGGAGGAAGTGTTAGCAATTCTGGAAAGGGTAAAAATAGATAAGTCTCCTGGGCCGGATGGGATTTATCCTAGGATTCTCTGGGAGGCTAGAGAGGAGATTGCAGAGCCTTTGGCTTTGATCTTTGTGTCATCATTGTCTACAGGAACAGTGCCAGAAGACTGGAGGATAGCAAATGTTGTCCCCTTGTTCAAGAAGGGGAGTAGGGACAACCCTGGTAATTATAGACCGGTGAGCCTTCCTTCTGTTGTGGGCAAAGTATTGGAAAGGTTTATAAGGGATAGGATTTATAATCACCTAGAAAGGAATAATTTGATTAGGGATAGTCAGCACGGTTTTGTGAAGGGTAGGTCGTGCCTCACAAACCTTATTGAGTTCTTTGAGAAGGTGACCAAAGAGGTGGATGAGGGTAAAGCGGTTGATGTGGTGTATATGGATTTCAGCAAAGCGTTTGATAAGGTTCCCCCATGGTAAGCTTTTGCAGAAAATACGGACGCATGGGATTGAGGGTAATTTAATGGTTTGGATCAGGAATTGGCTAGCTGTAAGAAAACAGAGGGTGGTGGTTGATGGGAAATATTCATCCTGGAGTTCAGTTACTAGTGGTGTACCGCAAGGGTCTGTTTTGGGGCCACTGCTGTTTGTCATTTTTATTAATGACCTGGATGAGGGTGTGGAAGGATGGATTAGTAAATTTGCGGATGACACTAAAGTCGGTGGAGTTGTAGACAGTGCGGAGGGAAGTGGCAGGTTACAGAGGGACATAGATAAGCTGCAGAGCTGGGCTGAGAGGTGGCAAATGGAGTTTAATGTGGAAAAGTGTGAGGTGATTCACTTTGGAAGGAGTAACAGGAATACAGAGTACTGGGCTAATGGTAAGATACTTGGTAGTGTGGATGAACAGAGGGATCTGGGTGTCCATGTGCATAGATCCCTGAAAGTTGGCACCCAGGTTGATAGGGTCATTAAGGAGGTGTACGGTGTGTTAGCTTTTAGTGGTAGAGGGATTGAGTTTCGGAGCCAGGAGGTCATGCTGCAACTGTACAAAACTCTGGTGCGGCTGCATTTGGAGTATTGCATACAGTTCTGGTCACCGTATTATAGGAAAGATGTGGAAGTGTTGGAAAGGGTGCAGAGGAGATTTACCAGGATGTTGCCTGGTATGGTGGGAAAATCGTATGAGGAAAGGCTGAGGGGCTTGAGGTTGTTTTCGTTAGAGAGAAGGTGAAGAGGTGACTTAATAGAGGCATACAAGATGATCAGAGGATTAGATAGGGTGGATAGTGAGAGCCTTTTTCCTCGGATGGTGATGGATAACACGAGGGGACATAGCGTTAAATTGAGGGGTGAGAGATATAGGACAGATGTTAGAGGTAGGTTCTTTACGCAGAGAGTAGCAAGAGTGTGGAGTGCCCTGCCTGCAGCAGTAGTGGACTCGTCAACATTAAGAGCATTCAAATGGTTATTGGATAAACATATGGATGATATTGGAATAGTGTAGATTAGAGGGGCTTTAGATTGGTTTCACTGGTCGGCGCAACATCGAGGGCCGAAGGGCCTGTACTGCGCTGTAATGTTCTATCTTCTATTAAAAGCAAAATTACGAAAAACAAAATTCAGACTGGCACATGGGGGATAAAAACAGAATCAAAATAGGGGACAGAATTCATGTCAGAAATTGTTGAACTCAGTGAAGGCTCTAAAGTGCCTATTTGAAAGATGAGGAGCTGCTTCTTGAGCCTGGATTATACTTCACTGGAATGCTGCAGCAGGCTGAGTGAGAGCAAGTTGATGAATTAAAATGGCAAACAACTAGAAATTTGGGATCGTACTTGCAGATTAGTGGAGTTGTTCCATTTAGTGGTCAGCTAATGTTGAGGAGGCTATATTGTGAATGGTGAATACATTATAGTAAATTGAAAGTATCTAAGTCACAGCTTCACCTGGAAGTGTTTGCGGTCTTGGGCACTGAGAAGGAAGGAGATGAAACGACAGGAATTACAACTCCTGGGATTGGACGTGAGGGTGTTGTGGGTAGGGGATGAGGTGTCTTAGCTGATGGAGATGTGGACCAAGGTAACACAGATGAATGCTTCCTTTGGAATGCTGAAAAGGGAAGGAAGGAGAGGGGAAGGTGAAGGGTGGAATTCTCCAGCCGTGCTGGTCTATAAGCCAGAAATTCTTGCCTGACCGTCAACGGCGTTTCACATTCACCGCAACCCGCCCACTAAAATTCCAGTGGTGGGCAGGATGGGAGAATTCTGGCCGATATGTCTTTATTTTCCCTCAATCAAGGATTCCTCCCATTTGTGATTGACAGGGCCCTCAACCATGTTCATGACATTTCCTGCACTTCTGTTCTCATTCCTTCCCTTCGAGATGGTGATAGGATTCACCTTATCCTCATTTCCCACCCTACCAGATGGGAAATGTGAAGAGCCTTTGTCCCAGATGACAATAGGCTGTTCTCCCCTTTGAGGGGGAGAGCTGACTGGTGACAATTTAACCTGAGGATCACTCAGGCAAGGAGCAATGTTGAGAAGGTAGGCCTTCATAAACAACTCCCCTACCAATCCTGCTAGACCAAAAACAGGATTTGCGCTGGCGAAATTCTGGTTTGGGATTTTCCTTGTCCCCCCTTCTGAATACACGATCAGATTCACACCCAGGATTGGTGCAATCCTGATTTGCATACAATATAATATAACTGGCAGACTTGACACCACTACTTCCACCCTCAACTTATCTTCCCACCCAATCGGTGTGACGTCATGCTGGCACAAATCATTACTGGCTTCAAAAATGAAACCAGGTTAAAGTCCAACAGGTTTATTTGGTAGCAAATACCATTAGCTTTCGGAGCGCTGCTCCTTCGTCAGATGGAGTGGAAATGTACATTTCTACTCCATCTGACGAAGGAGCAGCGCTCCGAAAGCTAATGGTATTTGCTACCAAATAAACCTGTTGGACTTTAACCTGGTGTTGTTAAAACTCTTACTGTGTTCACCCCAGTCCAACGCCGGCATCTCCACATCATGACTTCAAAAATGAAAACCAGTTGTGATGACCATGCCGGAGGTGCACAGATAAGTATAGCACCCGGATGGTGAAGGACATGTCCAAGTGCCCTGCTACTGCCTCTGGCACCCTGGCAGTGTCAATCTGACAGTACCAGTAGTCAGGGTGGCAGTGCTGGGGCAGGCTCTCTGGCGAGCACTATTGGGTGAGTTCCCCTCATGTGTAGTGGGGTGCACATCCCAATGCCTATGGGGTGGAGGGAATGCACTGATGCTTGTGTGGGGTTGCCCTGATGTCTGTGGGGGTAGGGAGTGTCCCGGTGCCTGTGGAGGAGGGGTGCCCTGGCACCTGGAGGGGGTTGGGAGTGATGTAATGCCTCTCGTTAGGGTGCTCTGTGTCCCTATGCCTGTGTGGTGGGGGGTCACCCTGATGCTTGTAGAGGATTCTCTGTGGTGGGGTGGTGTGAGTTTGTGTTTTATGTAGATGCCTTTAAAGACGGCGCCCCAATGTCTGTGGAGTCGGTCTTGCTGGCTCTGTCAGGCCCTACCCCACCAGAGGGATGGTGCAAACCTTGCCCCCAGATACTCTGTGTATTGAGTGCCAGAGAATCCGGAGTGAAAACTCGGCTGTGCATCTGGAAAGATACACACTGGTTTGCAGTCTGAAGCTGACACTGGCTAATTTTGGTACAATTGCACCCAACGAGCTTCACTCATAAATGCCCTCTGAAATGGCTTAGCAAGCCACTGAGTTCAAAAACAATTAGGGATGGGCACTAAATGTTGGCCCAGCCGACGATGTCCACATCCCATAATTGAAAAAGTCCTAACCCTCCACCTTGCTGACTGGCTTCTCCTCAGTTTCTGTTCCTCCCCATTGGCTTCTACATATCAGAGGGCCATTGCAGTGCCAGTAGTGGCCAATCTTTGTACAATCTTCTCCAGTGGGCTCACCCCACTTTACTGCAATACCTAGTATTCCCGAGGTCTCTCAGTTGTTCCAAAGGGCTCCTTTCAGATGCAGCATTGCCATTTTAAATATGTGGCGGTGCATGAGAATGCAGTCAGTTTTAGCATTGTCTACATGTATGATGCCAATGTTGTACCTGTTAATTCTCAGATACTTTCGACCAGTTTGCTTACTCCAAGGTTTTACCCCAGTGCCCTTATTTGCAAGATGGACAAAGGACAAACACAAGTAAAGGTTCAACAAGTTTATTAATAATAAAACTATTAACCCTTAAATTACCCACATAAAACAAGAGGATAGAAATGAGCTGAAAAAGGGGCTTAGGAGAGCTAGGAGGGGGCATGAGAAGTCCTTGGCGGGTCGGATCAAGGAAAACCCCAAGGCTTTTTACTCTTATGTGAGGAATAAAAGAATGACCAGGGTGAGGCTGGGGCCGGTCAAGGACGGCAGTGGGAATTTGTGCATGGAGTCAGAAGAGATAGGAGAGGTGATGAATGAATACTTTTCTTCGGTGTTCACCAAGGAGAGGGGCCATGTTTTTGAGGAAGAGATGGTGTCACAGGCTGATAGGCTGGAGGAAGTAGATGTTCGGAGGGAAGATGTACTAGCAATTTTGAATAAACTGAAAGTTGATAAGTCCCCTGGGCCTGATGAAATATATCCTAGGATTCTTTGGGAGGCAAGGGATGAGATAGCAGAGCCTTTGGCATTGATCTTTGCGTCCTCACTGTCCACGGGGGTGGTGCCAGAGGACTGGAGAGTGGCGAATGTGGTTCCTCTGTTTAAGAAAGGGAATAGAAATGACCCTGGTAATTATAGGCCGGTTAGTCTTACTTCGGTGGTCGGTAAGTTGATGGAAAAGGTCCTTAGGGATAGGATTTACGACCATTTAGAAAGATGCAACTTAATCCGGGATAGTCAGCACGGATTTGTGAAGGGCAAGTCTTGCCTCACAAATTTGATAGAATTTTTTGAGGAGGTAACTAAGTGTGTAGATGAAGGAAGTGCAGTTGATGTCATATACATGGATTTTAGTAAGGCGTTTGATAAAGTCCCCCACGGTCGGCTTATGAAGAAAGTAAGGATGTGTGGGATAGAGGGAAGTTTGGCCGATTGGATAGGTAACTGGCTATCTAACAGAATGTGGAGATGCCGGCGTTGGACTGGTCCGGTACAGTTGCAGCATAACAGAAGACAGAGGGTGGTGGTGGATGGAAAATTTTCGGACTGGAAACCGGTTACCAGCGGAGTGCCACAGGGATCAGTGCTTGGTCCTCTGCTATTTGTAATTTTTATAAATGACTTGGAGGAGGGGGCTGAAGGGTGGATCAGTAAATTTGCTGATGACACCAAGATTGGTGGAGTAGTGGATGAGGTGGAGGGCTGTTGTAGGCTGCAAAGAGATATAGATAGGATACAGAGCTGGGCTGAAAAATGGCAAATGGAGTTTAACCCTGACAAATGCGAGGTGATTCATTTTGGTAGGACAAATTTAAATGTGGATTACAGGGTCAAAGGTAGGGTTCTGAAGAATGTGGAGGAACAGAGAGATCTTGGGGTTCATATCCACAGATCTCTGAAGGTTGCCACTCAAGTGGATAGAGCCGTGAAGAAGGCCTATAGTGTGTTGGCGTTCATTAACAGGGGGTTTGAGTTTAAGAGCCGTGGTGTTATGCTGCAACTGTACCGGACCTTGGTGAGACCACATTTGGAATATTGTGTGCAGTTCTGGTCACCTCACTACAAGAAGGATGTGGAAGCGCTGGAAAGAGTGCAGAGGAGATTTGCCAGGATGCTGCCTGGTTTGGAGGGTAGGTCTTATGAGGAAAGGTTGAGGGAACTTGGGCTTTTCTCTTTGGAGCGGAGGAGGTTGAGAGGAGACTTGATAGAGGTTTATAAGATGATGAGGGGGATAGATAGAGTGAACGTTCAAAGACTATTTCCTCGGGTGAATGGAGCGGTAACTAGGGGGCATAACTATTGGGTTCATGGTGGGAGATATAGGAAGGATGTCCGAGGTAGGTTTTTTACTCAGAGAGTGGTTGGGGTGTGGAATGGACTGCCTGCAGGGATAGTGGAGTCAGAAACTTTAGGAACATTTAAGAAGCTATTGGATAGGCACATGGAGTACTTCGGGATGATAGGGAGGAAATAGCTTGATCTGGGTTTCAGACAAAGCTCGGCACAACATCGTGGGCCGAAGGGCCTGTTCTGTGCTGTACTGTTCTATGTTCTATGATACCCCAGATTCAAGTATACTACCCGCAAAGGTGGCTTGGTTAAACTGCAGGCTCGATTCTCTGAGTCCCTCTGGTCCGTCGTCACGAAGGTGAGTCTCGATGGCAGCTTCTTCTTTCCTTCCTTCTCTGGTCAGTCTTCTGAATGGTCGAGGCCGCCTCCCTCATCGAGTCTTCGCTGCTGGTGTGTCTGAAAATGTGTCCCTTTATCCCCCTGCGTGCTTGCCTTTCCAGAAACTTCTCTGGCTTCTGGCCAATGAAGTCCCAGGAGGGGGTTCCAATACCCAGTGGGTTTTTTGATGTCTGCCTGACAGGATACCAGGGTCCACCCCCAGGTGTCCCATCTCCATGCTGTTGCTTACATGTAACCTGTTATGAGATGAGCTAACTGCAGGAACTCTCGGTGACAGAAAGTCTGGCCCGATCTGGGCTTCTAACAATAGGCCGGTGCATTTCAATGAGGTGCAATGATCTCCTGCTAAGTATCAGTAGAGTGCAACGACCTTTGATGGGTGATTGATGGGTCAGGCCCAGACATGTTTGTGTACTTGTACAATTGACCTGCCCGAGGTTTGACTATGTTTGATTTTAATATGTCCCAATTCTTTAATTTAGGATATTCAATTTTATCAGCCTTAAAACTGGGCCCTGTTTATATTACCACACCAAAAACCTCCTCCTGGTTTCATGTCAGTCGCACCTGAATTTGGTCAATGACTGGTGAGCAGATGGTGTAGTAGCTGTAAATAATGATTTCCTTCTGTGATACTTCAATGTTATTTGGTAGTCTGAGGATGAGCATTCATGCTACATGATGACTAATGTGTAGATGCCTCTGTGTTTCACAGATGTAAAAGCTTGGCAAATTATCTATTTGGCTTGGCAACGGGCAGCAGAAGGTATGATAAATGTAGAAAATAGTGCCTTGAGGCAGTCACTAGATGCGTTCCGCAGGTATAAAAAATGACCTGGGGAATAGCAAATAGATTTTAATAAAGATAAATTAAAACAATATTTAATAGAACAAGAAACATTAAATGGGATTTAGGCAGAGACAGATGGCAGATTAAATTCAATTTGGAGAAATGCAAACTGTTTCAAAAATTCTAGGAAGGGACTATTACTTAAATATAAAGAAGATAACATACATGGAGAATGAATAATGTCTGGGGGGATCTTGGTTGATTCAAAAAAAAGAAGGAATCACAATTATGCTCGGCAGCTGTGAGTAAAGCAAATCAGATGTTGGGATGTATTGGAAGGTAATACAGCTGACAGAAACAAGTATTAGGCCCTTTACATATGTCAATGACTGACCTAATGCCTGTTTTAGGCCCCCTGGCAGAAATTGCTTTAGGATGAGCAGAGCAGCATTCTTGAGCCTAAGTGGTGACGGCCAACAAAAGGTAAAGTTAATCGCTCCTGTGGAGTCAGGGGGAGCAGGAGTCCTCCTTCCACTCCACAACATTCTCTCACCGTATCCCATGTTCCTCTGTTGATGAGATAATGCAGTTGTCTTTCAAAGTATGTGTGGAATTTGTAGAGAGCGAACTGGAGACTTTGGCCTCATCAGTCCCTGTGATTAAACAGAGCTTTGAAAAAAATGTGTAGGTTGAAGCAAGAAAAAGGGTCATTATTTAAGGAATGCATTAACAACGGTAATAAAACCTATGAGGTAATGGGAAATGTATCCATCAGAAAGAAATAATTTACACTCATAGAGCACCTTTCCCAATCTTGGAATAGGAATGAGACACGGTAGCACAGTGGTTAGCATTGCTGCTTCACAGCTCCAGGGTCCCGGGTTCGATTCCCGGCTCGGGTCACTGTCTGTGTGGAGTTTGCACATTCTCCTCGTGTCTGCGTGGGTTTCCTCTGGGTGCTCCGGTTTCCTCCCACAGTCCAAAGATGTGCGGGTTAGGTTGATTGGCCAGGTTAAAAAAAAAATTGCCCCTTAGAGTCCTGAGATGCATAGGTTAGAGGAATTAGCGGGTAAAATATGTGGGGGTAGGGCCTGGGTGGGATTGTGGTCGGTGCAGACTCGATGGGCCGAATGACCTCCTTCTGCACTGTAGGGTTTCTATGATAAGAAATAGCAGCAGGAGTAGACCACACGACCCATCAAGTCTGCTCCTCCATTCAATACAATCATGGCTGATCTTGGGCTTCAACTCCATTTTCCCATCCAGCCTTAAATGTATTCAATGATGGAGCATTCAGAATTTTCTGAGGTAGACAATTCTAAAGATTCACAACACTTTGAGTGAAGTTATTTGTCCACATCTCAAGCCCTTTATCCCGCGTCTGTGTCCCTTTCTTTTAGATTCCCTGACCAGGGAAACAATCTCAGTGTCTGCCCTATCAAACCCCTTCAGAACCTTATATGTTTCAATGAGATCTCCTCTCATTCTTCTACACTCCAGAGAATATAAGCCCAATTTACTCAGCCTCTCATCATAGGACAACCCCTTCACCCCAGGTGCCAATTTAGTGAAGCTTCATTATACCACCTCCAATGCAAGTATATTCTCTGTTAAAAGTTGGGGCCAAAACTGCACACAGTGTTCCAAATATGGTCTCACTAAAACCCTGTATATCAGTAGCAAGACTTCATTATTTTTGTACTCCAATCCCTTTGCAATAAAAGCCAACATGCCTTTGCCTTCCTAATAGCTTGCTGCACCTACATGGTAACTCCCTATGTTCCTTGTACAAACACACCAAAGTCTCTTTGAATATCAACACTTACAATTTCTCACATTTTCAAAAATATTCTGCTTTTTAATTCTTATGACCAAAGTGAATAACTTCAAATTTCCCTGTGTTTTACTCCACTGCCATCTTGTTGCCTGCTCACCTAACCCATTCTATGGCTTGAATAACACGCTCTGAAAACAGGAGCAAAATGCGCAACATATTATTGAGCGCCAAGATATTGGGTTGTGTTCCCAGGGTAATCACGCCAGTCTGGGATACTGATACTACAGTTAACTGGCAGGTTTGGAAATTGGGAGCCTACCCATGCAATGAAAATCGAAAATCAAAGGCTAATTGTGCTCATTAAAAACTGCCAAGATACATGCAAAATGGAATAAAAACTTTCAGACTGGGATCATTTATGTTTAAGGTTTTTTTGTTTGCAATTGGAATGCAACACTTTCAAACTGCATACCTGTTTGCCATGGAGCACACGAGCCTCCTAGCCTCCCACATTTTGTAGTTGCAGTGACTGTGTGGAGTTTGCACGTTCTCCCCATGTCCGTGTGGGTTTCCTCTGGGTGTTCCGGTTTCCTCCCACACTCCAAAGAAGTGCGGGTTAGGTTGATTGGCCATGGTAAATTGTCCTTTCATGTCAGGGTAATTAGCAGGGTAAATGCATGGGGTTATGGGGTTAGAGCCTGTTGGTGAAGGCTTGATGGTTGAATGGCCTCCTTCTGTACTGTCGGGATTCTATGATTCCATGATAACACATCACATACCAGCCATCTTTATTATGTGTTGGTGTGGTTCAGGATAGAAACTCCAAAATGTTTTATGAAGCCTGCCTGAATGATAAGTTTTTCATCTTGAATTTAGCTAGGATAAGCATGAGATGTTTCACTTCAGGTATGATTCAAGTGATCCACTAGGGAGGTTTTATCAAATAAAGTTTATTTAAGAATATAGTTAAAATGTATAGTAAGGAAATTAGCAAGAACTTTTATCAATTAAAACAAGAGAAAACAATCATGATGATGTATAACCCTTAACAAAGATATCTACAATGTTCCAATCAAAACAATCCCAGAGACAAAAGGCTCCTTTCACAGGTTTAACACAGCACAGACTAATGCTCATGAGATACTGGGATTGAGGCCATTAGTTGAATTCTGCAGTCAAATGCTCTTGCGACTAAGAACAGTTTGAAGACAAGACAGCTTTCCAAAACACCAGAGTCTGGTCCAGCCCCCAACAACAACAGATTTTCACCCTTCAGAAAAGCAGCAGAACTTCCAAAAAACCACGGAGAGAAAGATTTTTTTTTCAGCTTGATGCTTCTTACATCCAACTCCCAAAACTGAAAATGAACTCTTGTCACCTGACCTGCCCACAGCTTTTTTCTCCTCCCAACAATTAATCACCTAAGGCTGTGAGCATGAATTTTAAAAAAACCTCTTAAAGGCACAATAAAATCACAGTATTAATTAATTAGCTTTTTCGAAACCCTACTACTCCCAGTAACCTTTACTACCACAAGTAAAGCTTAATACTATCAATAAAACCTTACAATTACTAATAAGTTCAACACTTTTGAAAGATAAAGGAGCAAAACACTCACCAACCGGTCACTTACTGTTTCTTTGTAGCCTCACACTTACTCTTATTACCCTTACCTCTCTCTGCATTGTTTAATCAAATTCTTGCCTCTGCTCGCTGTTTTAAAATGAGTTCTGACCTCTCCTCAATGTTTAAAAAAACTCAGTGTTTTATGTGTAAGGACAGTGATGTTTCATCTGTATCTGACTTAGTGAGAGTCTTCATTGAACTAATCTCAAGATGTCTGCTTACAGACATCATGTGACTATGGAAAGTTAGATGAGCTTTCAGACTGATGACATTTGAAAACCCAAACATTCACCTTTTCATATCAAACATAAGATACAAACATCCCCTCTTCCCTCATGAAAAAAAGGCACATTTGCAGGCATGATCCTGTGTGATAGTGAGTTCAGTAAGAAGTCTCACAACACCAAGTTAAAGTCCAACAGGTTTATTTGGTAGCACAAGCCACCTGTATAGTAAGGAAATTAGCAAGAACTTCCATCAATTAAAACAAGAGAAAACACAAGTGGCTTATGCTACCAAATAAACCTGTTGGACTTTAACCTGGTGTTGTGAGACTTCTTACTGTGTTTACCCCAGTCCAACGCCGGCATCTCCACATCATGGATAGTGAGTTACCCAGGTTACCTGCTATATATTCAATATTGTCATGAATTAACACTGGTTTGTTCAACTAGTCAGTCACTGAACATGCACTGCACAAATCATGCAGGTCTCTTAATGATAAGTATGCACCTTGATATTGACTGTTTTTCTGGGTGATGTTCCTTGTCTGGTGGGTGTTGTTCCTGTGGCCATTGTTGCCTTGGTGACTGTTGTTGTTCCATTGAAGTTGTGTGGACTCGTGATCGTCTAGGATAGATGATAATTCTGTACTCAGTACAGCTGAGATGATCCTTTCTCCCTGACCTGTTGATTGCTGTAAGGGAACAGTTTCATGCTGTGAAGGAATAGCTTTGCCAGTTGTTTGATATGTCTGCAGTTGCATTGGTATATTTGGTCATTCACTTCCACTGCTTATAATCGAGGTTACAATTTTTTGTTGCATGTGCCAGGATGACTCCTGTTGATAGCATTCAATGTTTTCACCCTGACTGGCTCTCTAATGTTCAGCTCTGGTAATGGAGTGGCAGTCCTGTCAAACTGAAATTTGGTCTTCTGTCATTTCACCTTGATCTTTTCACTCATGCCTGCTATTCTGGTTCTAGTAGCTTTTTCGCTGATGGGAAAGTAGTTTGGATGTGGCATGACTTTAGTCTCTGGATAGGACTACTTTCCATACGTTCAGACGGTGTGTTTCTCCACTCAAAAACTGTCTTGCATGTGCTAGATTTACTCAATTTGTGATGAACTCTTTGGCAATTTTCACTGCTACCTCAGCCCTCCGATTCGACTGGGGATAGGGCAAAAACGAGGTGTCATGCAGAATTCCCAATCCTTTGTGAATTGTCTGAATTTTTCATTCATGAACTGAGAGCCATTGTTATATATCACAATGTCTGGAATGCCATATCAACAGAAGTGTGCTTTCACCCATCCCACTATTTCTCCTGCCGATGTGGAAGTCAGCTGGTCTAACTCCCAGTACTCAGAGTAGTAGTCAACAGTGACAAGATAGTCAGTTCCTGCCAAAGTGAAAAGGTCTACTGCCAGCTTCACCCATGGTCTGTCTGGGATGTCATGTGTCATCATTGGCACAACAGCTTGTTTAGTTTGGTACTCATTGCATGCACTGGACAATGTGGTCTCTAATTTCAGTGCACATATTTGGCGGAGCCCTTCTCTTGTCTTTCTCAGAGTTGATTCAATTCCTTGGCGACTTGCATGGATGCACTTCATTATCTCTCCATTCAGCTCCTTAGGGATGATGTTCCTATTACCTTTGCACAAAATATTGTCAATTCATCTCAGTATGTCCACATAGACTTTAGTGAGCACAGGTATGTCCTTGATGCGCTCAGGCCATCCTTTCGTCGCTACTTCTTACAGCATTTGTAGAGTTGCATCTTGTTGGGTAGGTTGCTTGATTTGAACAAGGCACTTGACTGTCCGATTCAATGGCCAGGATTTTCTGCCCTTGTTTTCAGCAGGTGGGAAAGGTGGCGGGGTTGGAGAATCACCAAGAGTCACCAAATGGCTTTTATGCCATCGGGATTTTCCGTTCCGATTGTCCCCGCGCCCTCCGCCACTGACGTAGTGGGGTTCCCACCATGAGAGGTGCGAACCCCATTACCATACATGTTAAAATCATTAATGGCCTTCCCTGCTCTATTATCCCCCATGTTTGGATTTCCCCTGTCACTTCATCAGGGTTTACAACAGCTTTTGACAAATGGGGACCTGGCGAAGAGAACCCGCCAGGGGTGCACAGATAAGTAGAGCCCCAAGGGAGAGAGGGGCATGGCCAGGCAATACCCTAGCAGTGTACCGTGGGGGTGAATTCCCTGGGGGGTTGGGGGTGGATATGTGCATGACGGGGGTACTCCCATGTCCGTGGGGAGAGCCTCTCCCTTATTTTATTTTGTTTAGTGTAGCGGGATCTTTCTCTTTACTCCACTTACAGGCCGGTATTTGGGGGTGTGCTGATAGCTGCGAGTGTCTCTCTCTTACAGGCCTTGAAATTTCAAAGGCCGGGGAATGCTGCACTGGGGCAACTCCACAGGAGAGAGCGCTGAACCAGGCTCACCGTTTATACCTGACCGGTAACCTGATACTTATATCACACAGCCATCCCAAAACCACCGCCAAGGCCTGAGTGATTCTCTCCCTTGTCGGTGGGACAACGGCCACCCTGCACCCACTCCACTCGAGTAGGTCTCCAAGAGAGAGAACAGAGAGACTCTGTCCTTTTTATCTCCTGACCAGCAGTCTCCCTTGAGTGAGCGGGTTCGAATCGCTCAGTTCACCCTCGGTTCTAGACTCTGGATTTATGGTAAGGGATATTGAAACTGCAACCTCGTCAGAGTGCGGTGATGAGAGAACAAGAGGCAAGACGAACTCCAAACGAGTTTCAAAACTTACAGTGATTTATTAACAATAGAATCAACCTCTCCAATACCCCACCACACATGAATAAAATTTATACTTTATACTCTATGGGAGAAATGCTAATGGGTACAACGTAAAATCTTACTTTACACAGTTCAAAACAAGATTACTGAACTTTAAAATTACAATACACCACCCCTCCCCTTGCCTCAACCTCTATCCTATCTTCAGGAGCTTCACAAGGTTGGCTGGGATACTCACAATTCTAAAAGGGGTTCCTTTGTGGTGGGCTCGAATGTCTCAGTGCAGGGTGCAAACTGGGCTGCTGTTGGTCTTCACATCAGCTTGCGATTCTGGAAGAGAGCTCCATCCTGCTTGTCTGCCTCCCTCTTAATCTTAACTTCAGCCCAATTTAACAACCAACTTCCCTGCCCCCGTAGGTGATTTTCAAGGACAATGGACTTCCGATCACCGGCAGTCTCAATTTTAATTGAGTCAAGTCCAAACACAAAAGGCTGGAACTGCCTTGACCCCCGTGGGTCGTTATTTCAATGTCTTCTTAATGCTCCTCCGGAGCTTCCTGAACGGTATCCCATTGGTGGGATGGGTCTTCTTGTCTTCTGTGGATGGACTGATTTCTGTGGTCATTGTCTCCTGCTGGTCTGTTTACTGTTCGTCTGCTGGCCTCCATCTCCCTTTGTCCTTCTGATGATTAGATCACTGGTGTGTCTGCCTTTCTGGCCACTTGCATATTCAGGGGGCTCACACCTTTTTCTTAGCACAGTCCACAGGCAGGTTATGTTTGTCCTGCCGAGCCTTCTCGGAGGTTTTTATCAGCCAGCAACTTTTAAACTGTCAGGTTTCTCCTGAGTCCTTTTAAAATATGGAGGATTGCCCTGAAACTTACATTAGGTCGAGGCACCCTTTAAAAATAGTGCCCCAATCTCTTGAGAGTCAATGTTGCTGTGCAGAAAAAATCTGGGGGTGTGGCCCATGCAGTCATGCTGGAAAGCCAGGGCCGAAAACTGCCAACAGCTGGGAATCTCTACTGTTTTGAAATGAACTCTCACCTGTCCCTCTTTACCATTTTGAAATGATCCAAAGTAAAGTTTATTCATTAGCCACAAGTAGGCTTACATTAACACTGCAATGAAGTTACTGTGAAAATCCCTAGTTGCCACATTCCGGCACCTGTTCGGGTACACTGAGGGAGAATTTAGCATGGCCAATGCACCTAACCAGCGCGTCTTTCAGACTGTGGGAAGAAACTGGAGCACCCAGAGGAAACCCACGCAGAGATGAGGAGACTCCGCACAGACAGTCACCTAGCCGGAAATTGAACCTAGGTCCCTGGCACTGTGAGGCAGCAGTGCGAACCACTGTGCCACCTCGTGACCCTTGGTCATTTAGGGCTAAGATGAGGAGAAAATTCTTCATTCGGGGTGGTGAACCTGTGAAATTCTCTACTACAGAAGACTGTAGAGGTCAAGTCACTGAATATGTGTAAGAAGGAAATAGATAGATTTCTAGACTCTAAAAGCATCAAGGGAAATGGGGAGAGTGCTGAATTATGGCATCGATATTGAGGGTCAGCCATGATCATATTGAATTGAACAGGCTCAAATGGCAACTTTCCATTCCTGCCTTCTACATTTCCATGTAAAGACTGAATCATCTGACCTGCTGGAGGCCGCCATTGACCTATAAAGCTAATAACAGATCAGAGAGAATCGCACTGTCAGAAGGGACAGCGACTGTGCTGTTTGAAAGCCAGTTACATGACAGCAACCAACTGTAATGCCAAGTGTAGAAAAAGGCCATACAAGCTGCTAAAATGAGGGATTCCAAAGAAGTCTACAAATGGACGAGTAACACCATCTTTCTCCCTTGCTGTACTCAAGTTCGGAGCCCTGACTCTGTTACATTCTGGGATACATCGAAGAGATAGAGAATTTCAATTGAAAGGAACTCTGGCTTCTTATATTATACTGAGGTAAAACAGATAGAGAAATTCTGAAGGACAATTTCCAGGAGAAAAAAACAAAAACTACAACTTAAGAAATTGCCTCAGCCATAAATAACAGCAAACGACTCATACATAGTGAACTTTCTGTTTTTATCTTTTATCATTAAATCTTAATTTGACCAAAAGTTAACCTCCTCTATTCTATAACTTGTAATTTTGCATGGATGTGAATATGGATGTGTTTCAAAAGTTGGGGCATATGGTTACCTTTTTAAACACCTTTGTATGTTTACCTGGGTGGGTTTTTAGCACAATACAAATTAATCCCTTTTGTGTTTAAACTCAAGAAAGGCTGCCAGAAGTTCTTTACAGTCAGCATGTAAAGGGTTAAGTACAGACATTGAATTGACACCAGATTGACACCTTCATCCTTATTAATTAAATAATAAATCCTGCTATGATCAATTGAGGAGTGGGAAAGGAAGGGCGAGTCCTGGCATCAGTCCTCACCTGGTTGTTTCAAGCTATAATGGGAGGAAGATATGAATGTCTGTTTTGTAAAGAGCTGGGTGCTGTCAGTGTGATGGTTTGTTTCATAATGTTGTGCTTTCTCAGATGGCGTTTGTTTCTTTACATTGCTGTGGATCTGGCAGTTAGCTTGATGAAGGTGTGAGAAGCAGTGGAATTATGATATAACGGCAATATAGCATAGGTAGGTCAAGTCTAATCTTGTCACTTCGTTGGGTTCTCTGTTGCTTTGTGGAAAGAAATCTGGTAAAACGATGGCATTATTTGGAGTAAGAGCAATTATGAGGCTATTAGGCAGGAAATTAGAGGTATAAATTGGAAGGAGATTTTCTCAGGGAAATGTACAGAAGAAATGTGGCAAATATTAAAGGAAAATTTGTCTGGAGCTCTGTACAGCAACGTTCCAATGAGATAGAGGAGTTATGGTAGGTTACAGGAAGCATGGTACATGAAAGCTGTAACGAACTTAGTCAAGAAGAAAAGAAAAGCTTACAAAAGGTTCAGGGAGCTAGGTAATGTTAGAAATCTAGAAGAGTATACGACTAGTAGGAAGGAACTTAAGAGGGAAATTAGAAGAGCAAGAAGGGGTCATGAGAAGGCCTTGGCAGACAGGATAAAGAAAAACCCCAAGGCATTCTACAAGTATGTTAAGAGCAAGAAGATAAGATGAGAAGGAGTAGGACCTATCAAATGTGATGGTGGGAAAGTCTGTACAGAACCGGTAGAAATAGCAGAGGTACTCAATGAATACTTTACTTCTGTATTCACAGTAGAAAGGGATCTTGGTAGTTGCAGTGCAGACTTGCAGTGGACTGAGAAGATTGAGCATGTGGACATTAGGAAAGAGGATGTGTTGGAGCTTTTGAAAAGCATCAAGTTAGATGAATTGCCGGGACCGGATGGGATGTACCCCAGGTTACTGTGGAAGGTGAGGGAAGAGATTGCTGAGCCTCTGGCGATGATCTTTGCATCATCAATGGAGACGGGCGAGGTTCTGGAGGATTGGAGGATTGCGGATGTGGTTCCGTTATTCAAGAAAGGGAGAAGAGATAGCCCAGGAAATTATAGACCAGTGAGTCTAACCTCAGTGGTTGGTAAGTTGATGGAGAAGATCCTGAGAGGCAGGATTTATGAACATCTGGAGAGGAGTAGTATGATCAGAAATAGCCAGCACGGCTTTGTCCAAGGCAGATCATGCCTTACGAGCCTAATTGAATTTTTTGAAGATTTAACTAGACACATAGACGAGGGAAGAGCGGTAGATGCAGTTTATATGGATTTCAGCAAGGCGTTTGATAAGGTGCCCCATGCAAGGCTTATTGAAAAAGTGAAGGGGCATGGGATACAAGGGGACATTGCTTTGTGGATTCAGAACTGGCTTGCCCAGAGAAGGCAAAGAGTGGTTGTAGATGGGTCTTTTTCAGCATGGAGGTCGGTCACCAGTGGAGTGCCCCAGGGATCTGTTCTGGGACCCTTGCTCTTTGTGATTTTTATAAATGACCTGGATGAGGAAGTGGAAGGATGGGTTGGCAAGTTTGCTGATGACACAAAGGTCGATGGTGTGTGGATAGTGTAGAGGGATGTCAGCAGTTGCAGTTGCAGCGAGATATAGATAAGATGCAAGACTGGGCGGAGAAGTGGCAGATGGACTTCAACCCAGATAAGTGTGTGGTGGTTCATTTTGGCAGGTCGAATAGGATGAAAGAATATAATATTAAGGGAAAGACGCTTGGCAGTGTGGAGGATCAGAAGGATCTTGGGGTCCGGGTTCATAGGACGCTCAAAGCAGCGTTGCAGGTAGAGGCTGTGGTTAAGAAGGCGTATGGAATACTGGCCTTCATCAATAGAGGAATTGAGTTTAGAAATCAGGAGTTAATGCTGCAGCTGAATAGGACCTTGGTCAGACCCCACCTGGAGTACTGTGCCCAGTTCTGGTTGCCTCATTACAGAAAGGATGTGGAAGCTATAGAAAGGGTGCAGAGGAGATTTACAAGGATGTTGCCTGGATTAGGTGGCATGCCTTATGAGGATAGGTTGAGAGAGTTCGGTCTTTTCTCCTTGGAGAAGCGAAGGATGAGAGGTGACCTGATAGAGGTGTATAAGATGTTGAGGGGTATTGATACAGTGGATTCTCAGAGGCTTTTACCCAGGGCTGAAATGGTTGCCACAAGAGGTCACAGGTTTAGGCTGCTGGGGAGTAGGTACAGAGGAGATGTTAGGGGTAAGTTTTTCACTCAGAGGGTAGTGGGTGCGTGGAATCGGCTGCTGGTAGTGGTGGTGGAGGCGGATTCGATAGGGTCTTTTAAGAGACTTTTGGATAAGTTCATGGAAGTTAGTAAGATAGAGGGTTATAGGTTAGCCTAGTAGGTCGGGACATGTTCGGCGCAACTTGTGGGCCGAAGGGCCTGTTTGTGCTGTAGCTTTTCTATGTTCTATGTTCTATTACCCTGGGGATGAGGGTAGATCCTATGGGTTGTCTGCGCAGGGTGCTCCCACTCTGAGCTGTCAGAATATTTGAGAAGTTATTTTAAATAGGAGCAACATAAATTATTACATTAAATTAAATAATTCTTATACTTCAACAAAGTGATTCATTGGTTGATATGCTTCAAAAAGAGCATTCAGGTCAGAGGAGGTTTTCACCTAGAGGTGATCATGTTCAAGTGGGTAAGCTTTGGAATGCACTGGGGCTGGCCTAAGTTTCAGTTTCAGGAAATTTTAACACGAGTGCTGTTTATCCACTTCATGTCTGAATGATGTGGGGGCTTCGGAGAGGGCACAGAAAAGATTTACCAGAATATGCCTGGTATGGAGGACATTAGCTATGAGGAGAGTTTGGAAAAACTTTGGAAAAATTCACTGGAACGATGGAGGTTAAGGGGTGACCCGATAGAAGTCTACAAGATTATGAGGGGCATGGACAGAGTGGATAGTCAGAAGCTTTTTCCCAGGGTGGAAGAGTCAGTTACTAGGGGGCATAGGTTTAAGGTGTGAGGGGCAAGGTTTAAAAAAATTTTGGGTTTTTTGGATAATTTTTGGATAATTATTTGGATAATTTGTTTCTGTGCTATAATTTTCTTTGTTCTTTGAAATGGAGAGTGGGTGCTGACAGGGAAAAAAACCCAGACAGAAAAGGCAGCAACTTTCCTTCTAGGCCTTGAGGAGAACTACTGTACCTCCTAGCCCTAAAAAGAGCTTTTTCTCATCTACTCGGAGGGTCTTTTCATCCTTTGCAGCTGCTACTGACCTGTTTCAGAAGATCTGCATCAGCTGGGCGGCACGGTAGCACAGTGGTTAGCACTGCTGCTTCACAGCTCCAGGGTCCTGGGTTCGATTCCCGGCTCGGGTCACTGTCTGTGTGGAGTTTGCACATTCTCCTCGTGTCTGAGTGGGTTTCTTCTGGGTACTCCGGTTTCCTCCCACCGTCCAAAGATGTGTGGGTTAGGTTGATTGGCCAGGTTAAAAAAAAAAATTGTCCCTGAGATGTGTAGTTAGAGGGATTAGCGGGTAAATATGTGGGGGTAGGGCCTGGGTGGGGTTGTGGTCGGTGCAGACTCGATGGGCCGAATGGCTTCCTTCTGCACTGTCGGGTTTCTTTCTTTCTAAAGGAGATGTGCGAGGCAAGTTTTTTACATAGAGGATGGTGGGTGCCTGGAACTTGCTGCCGGGAGAGGTAGTGGAAGTGGATACGATAGGGACTTTTAAAGGGTGTCAGGACAAATACATGAACAGAGGGATAAAGTCCCCAGAAGGATAGGGAATTTTAGTTCAGCCAGGCAGCGTGGCCAATGCAGGCTTGGAGGGCCGAAGGGCCTGTTTCTGTGCTATAATTTTCTTTGTTCTTTGAAATGGAGAGTGGGTGCTGACAGAGAAAGAGCGAGCTTGCAGTTAAGTGTTGCAGAGGATTTCAGTAGTGACTAATGGGAGGCAAGGAGTTAAACCCAGACAGGAAAGGCAGCAACTTTCCTTCTAGGCCTTGAGGAGAACTACTGTACCTCCTAGCCCTAAAAAGAGCTTTTTCTCATCTACTCGGAGGTCTTTTCATCCTTTGCAGCTGCTACTGACCTGTTTCAGAAGATCTGCATCAGCTGACTCACTCAGGCCGCAGTCAAAGCATGCAATTGGGACACTTTTGACATGGTAGAACACCAATTTGCATAAATCCATGCTTTCAATGGTTATAATGTTGGCACTCCTCCAGCATTTCCCTGGAGTCTCCAGGAAATGAAAATCAAGATCCGGGACACTTGCTGCGAGTAATCTCGGAGAATAATTATAGGGGCAGTTACAAAAAGTTTGTTTTATTTTCTTTGAACACTTAAATTTATTAGTTGTGAAATTTTGCAGGTAGGGGAAAAAAGATAGTTTTACTGATGGTAAAATTAGTTTAATCATGCCTCAAAGCATTTATTCATGGGTAGCTGATGTTTCTGGAGGATGGACCAGTAGTGGGAGTGTGGGGCAGTATGGTTTAAGGCAGGAGATCATATGATTAAAGTGTCACCTATATGTCCAACGAGAGTACAGAAACCAAGATGACTGACTCATCCACCTTCAAAGCTGCGCAGGTGAAAAATGAAAGGGTCAAGATCAGAGCGGATAAATAAACTGCTGGCTTTTTATTGGCTCACCTGCACAGTTTACACTTGGAGGTTAAAACTAAAATCAACCCCAGATTTATAGAACATAGAACATTACAGCGCAGTACAGGCCCTTCGGCCCTCGATTTTGCGCCGACCAGGGAAACCAATCTAAAGCCCCTCTAATCTACACTATTCCAATATCATCCATATGTTTATCCAATAACCATTTGAATGCTCTTAATGTTGACGAGTCCACTGCCGCTGCAGGCAGAGCATTCCACGCCCTTACTACTCTCTGAGTAAAGAACCTACCTCTAACATCTGTCCTATATCTCTCACCCCTCAATTTAAAGCTATGTCCCCTCGTGCTAGCCATCACCATCTGAGGAAAATAGCTCTCACTATCCACCCTGTCTAATCCTCTGATCATCTTGTATGCCTCTATTAAGTCACCTCTTAACCTTCTCTCTAACGAAAACAACCTCAAGTCCCTCAGCCTTTCCTCATACGATCTTCCCACCATACCAGGCAACATCCTGGTAAATCTCCTCTGCACCCTTTCCAATGCTTCCACATCTTTCCTATAATACGGTGACCAGAACTGTACGCAATACTCCATGTGCGGCCGCACCAGAGTTTTGTACAGTTGCAGCATGACCTCATGGCTCTGAAACTCAATCCCTCTGCCAATAAAAGCTAATACACCTTCTTAACAACCCTATCAACCTGGGTGCCAACTTTCAGGGATCTATGTACATGGACACCCAGATCCCTCTGTTCACCCACACCACCAAGTATCTTACCATTAGCCCAGTACTCTGTATTCCTGTTACTCCTTCCAAAGTGAATCACCTCACACTTTTCCGCATTAAACTCCATTTGCCACCTCTCAGTCCATCTCTGCAACTTATCTATGTCCCTCTGTAACCTGCCACTTCCCTCCGCACTGTCTACAACTCCACCGACTTTGGTGTCATCCGCAAATTTACTAATCCATCCTTCTATGCCCTCATCCAGGTAATAGAACATAGAACATAGAAAAACTACAGCACAAAACAGGCCCTTCGGCCCCACAAGTTGTGCCGAACATATCCCTACCTTTTAGGCCTACCTATAACCCTCCATCCTATTAAGTCCCATGTACTCATCCAGGAGTCTCTTAAAAGTCCCTATTGAGTTTGCCTCCACCACCACTGACGGCAGCCGATTCCACTCGCCCACCACCCTCTGTGTAAAAAACTTCCCCCTAACATCTCCCCTGTACCTACCCCCCAGCACCTTAAACCTGTGTCCTCTCGTAGCAGCCATTTCCACCCTGGGAAAAAGCCTCATATCCTATAATACATTATTCATGTAAATTGAGTCTGTGTCTTTATATGCCCTGTTTGTGAACAGAATTCCCACTCACCTGAAGAAGGGGCTTGGAGCTCCGAAAGCTTGTGTGGCTTTTGCTACCAAATAAACCTGTTGGACTTTAACCTGGTGTTGTTAAACTTGTTACTGTGTTTATCCCAGTGCAAAGCCGGCATCTCCACATCATGAGTATTTCCCACTCAGGGGCAGAAGCACTCTTTTTGGTCTGAGCAGCAGGAGTGGATGTGTCACAGGTAGAGGGGACAGTAACTGATGCAAAATCTTGGAGTGTCGGGAGGGGTATTCAGCTGAAGTTCATCCTTCCTTTAGGAGCCCCAGGGCCTCGCCTGACTCCAGCTAGACATGATGCATGTGGAGGGAGATCAAGATGCCTCGTCCCCATGTTGCCTGTATCCTGACTGTGCCCACTAGGATGTGTGGCTATGAAGTGTGCAATCTTGCAAGACCTACTGGACCAAGGTCTGCATGGTGGCTGCATGGAGCCATGACATCAGAAAGAATGCAGATGGACTCCTCCATCATTCACTCTAGTCTGCTGAGTGACTGCTGAATCTCTGCCTGATGTTCCACCTACTCCTCTCATTGCATCTCCCGTATTGAGTTGGCGACTGGTTCCAGAGGCTCATCATCTGATTCAGACTGAATGAGTGGCTGATTTCCAGCAGCCTTCTGAGTGCCAGAAATCTGGGCTGTCCTTGCCTCTGACTGCTGTGTGGACATGTCAGCGAGTTATTCTCCAGTTTGCAAGTGTGATGATAGTAGTGCAATTGACATATATCTATATATATGTGAGTATGTATCAGGGGAATGTTTAAAAATTCAACTTAATGCTACAGGCAGTCGGTATGTCTGGTGGGAATGCAGCTCAGATTTTGGGACAGCAGGATAATTACTCATTTCAACTTTTGCAAGTGTTTATTTCAAGTAGAGCTAATGGACTTTTGTTTACCTAGGTTTCCCTAAGATTTCTGATTAGAGTGATTGACAGGGTTGTGAGATGATGTGGTTAATATGCAGTCCCGGGTCTGTGGCAGAGAGAAAAACATCTTTGTAGAAAGCAGTTTAGTTTGCTGTTGAAACCTGGTTGAAGTTAGAAGAATTTTAGAGGCTACTGGAACTCCATCTCTCTCTGAAAGCTTCAAGACTGTATACCTCATTAGAACAAGTATGTTTATGGTTGCTAACTATATTTAAATGGCATTTAAGTCTATAAGAGAAATTTTGCTTATTTGCAACTGAAACAGTGATAAGTTAGAAATTAAAGTTTTTTTTCTTTTTCGTTTTTAAATGTTGCTCAACTGTTGATAGTTAAGTTAGTTCATTTGTTAGAGTTATATTTAAGCTATGTTATTAAATAAAGTTTGTTTTACTATCAAAGATCCCTACTTTGTGAGTGGAATCGTTCCTGAAAGGAAGTATCCTTGCCTCACGTTTATGAAAATAGAATATTTGTGGAGCATTGGGCAGCATGGTGGCACAGTGGTTAGCATTGCTGCCTCACAGCAGCCAGGGGCCTGGGTTCAATTCCTGGCTTGGATCACAGTCTGTACAGAGTCTGAAAGTTCTCCAGTGTCTGCGTGGGTTTCTTCCAGATGCTCTGGATTCCTCCCACAGTCAGAAAGAAATGCTGGTTAGGTGAATTGGCCATGCTAAATTCTCCCTCAGTGTACCTCAGCAGACACAATGGTGACTAGGGGATTTTCACAGTAACTTCATTGCAGTGTTAATGCAAGCCTACTTGTGACACTAATAAATGAACTTAAAAAAATTGTTGGATCTAGTCTGGCATCCTAATGTAATTTGGAGTTCTGGTCCAGGACCCTACACTAAAAAGTGAGTCCAAGCCTTATCTAGAGATATGCTCCACTGAGGTGTGAATGTCTGTACTGGAGAAGGGTGCAGGTGTGATGGGTCTTCCTGAGCCTCCCCGTCAGGGTGTTCTAGTGGATCGGACTGGGGCTCAGCTGCCTTGTGGGCCTCAAAGTGCTTAGAAAATAGAGAATAGAGTTTCAGTTGATGAGCATATATAAGCATATGTGACTCACTGTGATTGTCAGGATTTGCTGAAGCGATGGGGCTGTGTATCATACTCAAGTTACTAGGAGAGGCCAATCTCCCCTTCCCCACATGAGCAATTCCTGTCCTCCCCAGCTATTGCCTGCACCTCCACAAACTCAGTGAGAGCAATGGTATCAACTGTCCCTTTCTAAGTCTGTGATCTTTCACTCCTGTTGTGTGTGAGCGTGGCCTCCATGAAGACAAAATAAAGGCTTGTGATAAGAGGGGTTGGAGCAGAGGTTGGGTGAGATACACCTGTTAGTGTTAAAGTCTCCCTAAAAAGGCCAGGGGATGTAATATGAAAAACAGGATCGATGGGATGGTGATGATGTGAAACTTTCCATGAGAGAATGAGTCCTCAACTAATATTTGTGTTAGATCCCTGAAGAGAGTAGACATTTGAGTACATGATGCCATGATGAGAGATTGATATTGGAGGGAGTTGAGAGATAGTGGAGCAGATGGTATCATTCATCTTCTTCCTGCGCTGATTGGTATGTTTGCTGGAGCCATTCCTGGGATACTGGACATGTCTGTGTGTCTACACTCCTCTGATCAAGGCCTCGAAGGCCTGATGGGTGAATTGAGGTCCTGCCTTCTTCTTGGAGCTTTCAACTTTCTTCTGGTGGCTGCAAGACATCTCTGCAAGTGTCCTGAAGACAGATGGGCTGATGAGTGAGATGTATGTATTGGACTGGTGCATAAATATGTCACCTGGACCTTCGATCCCACCAGTTGACAACGGATGAACGAGTTAGCTTCTAACCCACCAGGTGATTTGGCCCAATACTCGCCTTTGCATAAATGATAAGCTTCCAAGTGCGGAATCAGGCATGAATCCCTGCTATTCCAGCCAGGAGGATGGCGCTGCTGGAACTGCACCATGCTTAGTCTCCTAAATGGAAAATTTCACCCAAAGTCCTAAACTGCTATAACCTTGTAAACCTCATTATTGTAACACAAGATTTTCCTTCTTTCGAATTAACATTTGATGTGATCGTAAACACTTTTGAAAAATAATAGTAATTGAATTGTCACCTTAATAGAAGGTGTACAGTATTGGTCTCCTTATCTAAGGAAAGATGTAAATGTGTTGGAAGCATTTCAGAGAAGGCTTACTGGACTAGTACCAAGAATGGGTGGGCTGTCTTACGAGTAAAGGTTGGAAGGGTTGGTTTGTACCAGCTAGAGTTTAGAAGAGTAAGAGGCAATTTTATCAAAACCTTTAAGACCCTGTGGGGTATTGGCAGGGTGAATGTGGAGTGATGTTTCCTCTTGTCGGAGATTCTAGAACGAGGGGTCACTGTTTACAAATAAGGGGTCATTCATTTAAGACAGTGATGAGGAGAATTCTTTTCTTTCAGAGGTTTGTGAGTCTCTGGAACTCTCTTGCTCAAAAGTCAATGGAAACAGAGACTGAATATTTTAAGGCTGAACTAGATAGATTCTTAATTAACAAAGGGGTGAAAGGTTATCGGGATAGACAGAAAGGTGGGGTTGAAGTTACAATCAATCAGCCATGATCTTACTGAATGGCAGAGCAGGTTCAAGGAGTTGAGTTGCCTACTCCTGCTCCTAATTCGTATATTCGTATGTAAAGTATTAAGTTTACTGTGATATGACTCTGTTAAAAAGTACTGACAAACATTTAATGCCTTGCACACATTCTTTATCCACTGCAATAGCTATATGTTTTTATGAAGTTGTAAGTGTTCAGTCTGAACAGTGTGTTCACAATAAAATTGTCTTACTCAATACAAAGATTTGATTGCACATTTTTATAAAACATACAAAATGCTGTCACAGTCAGTGTGCAGCACAATCATAAGTTACGGCATGACACTTAACACAATCAAAGTTTATTACCCAAAGACAATCATTTGTGTAAACTAATTGCCTCCCTTCAGAAGTTTAGGAGATTTTTTTCCCTTGAATGAAAAAGGGGGCGGGAAAACATTAATCACAAATATGCAAATACAGACCAATATCCTGTTCACTCACACTCGTTAGCTTTAACTTGTCCTGCATGCTTCTTGCTGTACATCAGACCCACAAGGAGATATTGCTCACACATAGAAAGGCATAGGATAATATGAAAGTCGCTGGTTGAGTTGATGAACTAATGGGAAGTTTTCTCTTTTAACGTGAGTGGTTATATTTCCTTTTGTTTCTGCTCCAAATATTTGATGCATTTAAGTCATTTTTTTGTTGTCACTCAAAACGCAGCTGGAATTTAATGTTTTGGCAGGAATGGTCAACCCATTTTGATTATTTAAATGTGGAACGCTGTGAAAACATATGTTTTCTTGGCTTTTAGCTCTAAATGTAATAGCTGTGACAGAAGAAGGATTATGGTCTAAAGCGACAGGACGAGAGCTGCAAAATTAATTGAGTACAACAGTGACTCATGTCGAAACAGATACAGAGTGATTGATATTTATGTGTGATCAGAGTTGTCATTTTCAATGTGTTGTATGTAGCATGATTTGGTGGTTATATCTTTTGGAATTAAAAAAAAGTCTGTATCTTAAAAGAACTGAGTCAGAATGTGCCTTAGAATTTTAACTTGTATTTTTTTCCCCTTTTAACATTTGATGTCATGCTCAACTTCTCCCACACATATTGGCCACAAATCACCTCTGCATTGTATGCGCCTTTGAAATATTATACTGATCATCAATATTTTATTGTTTTATAAAATATATTGGGTAAAGGATTAACATTGGCATTGGCTTCTAATTTTATATTCTTCAGTGACAAATAATTGCATAAAATTATATTGAAATAATAATATAGATAACAGACTATTTGGCCCAAGCAGTTTATCCCCCAAAAGGGCAGTCAATTCTAATCTCACATGCCTGCCCAGTACTTATATTCTTTTATCCCCTTATTCTTCAATCACCCATCTCACTTATTCTTAAGGGTGGTCTTTGCTTCAACTGCAGCAGTAGGTAACCGATATTCAAGGCATCATGTTTCTCAAGTGGGGATCCAAACTGCATTCTGTCACACATTTGATTCAGAAACATGGCTTATGGTTTTATAAAGTTTACTATTTGCGTTGTCACTTCCAAAGACCAACGTGGGCATCCCAGCCCCCTCTCCACATGCAGCAATTGGTCTGCAATTTTAAATTGTTCTTTTATTTAAACAAGCACAGTTAGAATGTCATGGTTCTTCATTTAGAATTAAAGTTGAACGCGAGTTAATAAATATAAACTAACACCAATCACCAGTTATTTTTCAAAACATGATCAAAATGTTAATCATGATTTGGTTAAACAGACTCTAGATGCATTTATGTCTGTTAGATAAAAATATAAGCTCCGAATTGCCTTTACAAACAACCATTCATAAAGCTATTTATAAGAAGGCTGATTAATAAATAAAAATATCGTAAATGGTTCCTGTTTTATTATTATTGCAATAGCTACTTGTCCTGAAACCTAACCAAATGTGGAAAGACTCCTATTGAAACCAATCATGCTATTCACATAAATGACTTTTAAAAGGATGTATATATCAGATTAAGAATAATGGGGTCTGTAAAGATAGCTACAGATGGATGACCAAACTATCTAAGGATTACTGGGATTTCAGCCTCGATGAAATTATTGAAATGCCATCTGGACAATGTAACTGGTCATCAATGAATAATATTGGTTTTAATGTTGGACTGGCATCTGGGAGCCTTTTCTGAATAACTTTGTGAATAAGGGGGGAATTTGAAAGTCTGTTATTTGCTTGTGTGCTTTAATTTAATTTTCAATGGGAATTTAAAGGAATATTTTTCTGTGACTCTACTGCTGGTCAGAGCCTTGCTAGAAACCAATTGTCATCCCAAATCTCTAACATATGCTTGATGTTGGTGAGGCTCTATGCCAACAGGAGAGCATTGCAGAACTGCTCTGTGTCGGGTAAACTTGGTGACAGCATAAGTTGCATATTGGCTATTGGGATTAATGGACTTAATAGGACAATGCCTATTTCCTTTAAAAGTTCTCACATATTCATCTCTCCCCTCCCTCTCCTCTTTCCCTCCTACACCCAGCACTCTTTTCAAATAAGCTCTGCCATTTATTGTTTGAATTAGTTTTCAGTGCTGTTGAAACTTCCTGAGCTCACTTTCCACTGTTAATTACCTGCATGTTTAAAAAAGACGAGATACGTCCCAGACATGTGATTAGTGTGAGGCGATAGAAAATATAAAATTTTGTTCTATACTGGTTTCCTGGGAAAACAAAGTAAAGTAAAACCATAAAATTACAATACTTTTTTGAGATTTCTATTTTATCTACCCTTTTATGAGGAGAAATATCAGTGAGAGGATGTGGAGCACTTTACTTATTCCTCTTGTGAAGTTTATTTATTAATCACAAGTAAGGCTTACATTAACACTACATTGAAGCTACTGTGAAATTCCCCTAGTCGCCACACTCTGGTGCCTGTTCAGGTCAATGCACCTAACCAGCACATCTTTCAGACTGTGGGAGGAAACCGGAGCACCCGGAGGAAACCCACGCAGATACAGGGAGAACGTGCAGACTCCACACAGACAGCAACCCCAGCCGGTAATCAAACCCAAGTCCCTGGCGTTGTGAGGCAGCAGTGCTAACCACTATGCCACTGTGCCAAAGTGACAAAGTTGATGAGCAAGATCTTCCTCCGTCATGAAATGAACGATGAATTCTATATTGTTCCACTCCATAGGTTTTCTTTAATCAATGTACAGAGGCCACCAATTATCCTGTTGAATCTCCTACATGTGTTCTATTTGGCTACAACAGAAGCCTAATTAGGTCTGCTAGAAACGCTTGGAGCTATACAGTTAGTGATAATTTAAAAGAAAAGTTCTTGAAATGTTACTGTTTTCTTTGTTACCTCTATTATTTAAATAAGTCATGCGCTTGCACATTGATCTTTTGTCTTTTCTCAGAAACTCTATTTGTGATTAATTAGTGTTTTGAAAAAGTTATCACTCAAAGAGTCAAACCATTGCTGTGAAGCATATTGTATCTGAATAACTACCACAACAAAGGTGGCTTTTATCATGTTGCCAAAATAAACAGATTGCCACAGTGAAGGTGCAGCCATGTGCTTGACCATGTCAAGATCTCGCTGAGTGACCCAAAGTTATACTTTGGATGTCTACACTGCTTTAAGAAAGGTTGCATGGCCAAAGTCAAAAATTGCCACAACATGAGTGTTTCCCTTGCAGCTAACAATTATGCAGAAAAGGAAGGAAAAGGGAAGCTTGTATGATATTCATGAAAACACAAATGCTTCAAGTTTTCATTAACAGCACTTAACCTGCCTTTGCCATGTCCAAAATTCATTTATCTTTACTCCTGGCAGTCAGACCATCTGGGTCTCATTTGGCTTGGCTCAGTTCCCAGCATTTTAGCTTAGCTGTTAACTTAACAATCTGAATTTTACTCTGATGAGAGGAAACAAGCCCTCCTATAACAGACCCTATCAGGTTGCAGAGTAAGGATATTTCTTAACTTCCAACAAATTTAATGTAGGCATTTCTCATTGATGTATTTCCATTAACATCAGTTTCAGTGCAAACTTTGAAAATATCAAATATGAAAACATTTGTACCAGTGTACCCAAGTAAAGAAAAAAAGATCAAAACAATTTTTTCTCTTGAAACTGTTTGTGTCTTGCACATAGGGTGGCACGGTGGCACAGTGGTTGGCATTGCTGCCTCACAGCGCCAGGGACCCGGGTTCGATCCCCGGCTTGGGTCACTGTCTTTGTGGAGTCTGCACGTTCTCCCTGTGTCTGGTGGGTTTCCCCTGGGTGCTCCGGTTTCCTTCCACAGTCAAAAGATGTGCAGGTTAGGTGCAGTGGCCAAGCTAAATTCTCCTTCAATGTACCCGAACAGAGTGTGGCAACTAGGGGATTTTCACAGTTACTTCATTGCAGTGTTAATGTAAGCCAACCTGTGACACTAATAAATAAACTTTAAAACTTTAAACGTACAGCAATCTCTGCCACTATGCAAAGAGATGTAGCAGAAAGCATGATAATCATCTTTTGAATTTATACACCATAAGTATTATGCAGGGTTTGAATATCCCAAGAGCAATGGCAGTTCCTTTCAGTTAGCACCAAGCCTCATTACAGTACTTGGACCACAGCCTAGGCTGATACGCAGGGTGGTTTTGAGGCAGCGCCTATTGTTTGAGATACCATCTTGTCAATGGAGTACTAAATTAAGGTCCCAAATGCCTATTCAAGCAAATGTCAAAGATCCAACATGCTGGGGGCAATGCTCCAGCCCTACACACCCAGGCATAAATCGGGTTAAGACTGAAGAATCTCACGAGAGGGGCCATTACGCAATTTGAGCCAGGGAGAACCTCTTTTGGGGTTCACCCCACCCCTATGGCATCATAATCTGGTTCATGCCCTGCAAGGATGTGAACCAGATTAGCATATTTAAATGAAGATTTAAATATGCATTTCTGTGTTTTAGCTGGATTCACCTGGCTCCCGGTATTCATCGATCCGCCAGCGCAACGGGAAGCTGGCGGGAATCAATACTGATCTCCATAAATGGAGTAGTCAGGTATATGGCTGGGCAGTGCCCTGTCACTGCCTCCTGGCACCCTAGCACTGCCAGGTTAGCATCACCAGGTTGGCACTGCCAAGTTGGCACTTCCAGGGTGCCATGGCACTCTGCCAGGTTGGCACTGCCAAGGGGCAGGACCTGAAGAGGGGACCTGAAAGGGGTGAGTCTGAGGGAGAGGACCTTGGGCAACTCCATAGCAGGGTTTCGTATATTTGAGGGGGTGGCTGTTGGTCACGGTGATTGTGGGGGGAGGGGGGCGGAGGGTACTGATACCAGCGAGTGGAGGCGGTGGTCTTTGCCAATGAGTATGGGGGTGGGGGACAGTCTGTAGGATTGTCTGGAGAACGGGGGACCCTTTAAAAAGGGTGCCCTGATCTCCAAGGAGCCGGCTTTGCTGGCATCTTTAGGTCCTGCACATCTCTCTGACTGCGGGAAACTCCCGAAAAAAAACAACTTATGCCATAATTCTCTAACTTTGCCCACAGCTGGATTTCTCTGGTCCTGCTGCAGTGAACAGAGTTGTGATTGAGCACCAAATTCTGTGTTCTCACTGGCAGCAGTGGCAGGGCGAACGAGATCAGGGAATCCTGAATCCTGGTCTACGTGTGGGTGGATTGCAGTTTGGATCCCGCCAACCCACTTGGCGAGAATCGCACCGCAATTACCACTGGAAACCACACTTAGAAATGTTTTGGGAGAATTGCACCAATTATTTTCTGAACAAAAACTGTATTAATGGAAGTGAACTGCAATATATGTTATCATAGAATCATAGAAACCCTACAGTGCAGAAGGAGGCCATTTGGCCCATCGGGTCTGCACCGACCACAATCCCACCCAGGCCCTACCCTCATATCCCTACATATTTACCCGCTAATCCCTCTAACCTACGCATCTCAGGACACTAAGGGGCAATTTTAGCATGGCCAATCAACCTAACCCGCACATCTTTGGACTGTGGGAGAAAACCAGAGCACCCAGAGGAAACTCACACAGACACGAGGAGAATGTACAAACTCCACACAGACAGTGACCCAAGCCGGAAATCGAACCCAGGTCCCTGGAGCTGTGAAGCAGCAGTGCTAACCACTGTGCTACCGTGCCGCCCATTATGGAAAATAATATTTACAAACCAAGTAAAGACCTGCTCATTCACTATGGATTAAAATTGATTTTAAAAGTTTATCTGCACTACAATTCCATTTGCCAGTTATTTAAGTCAATGTTTTGTAGCTAATTATGGTGGGCCAGATTCTCCAACCTCGACCGCAGCTGGGATTCTCCTATAGAATCATAGAAACCCTACAGTGCAGAAGGAGGCCATTCGGCCCATCTCGTCTGCACCGACCACAATCCCACCCAGGCCCTACCCCTACATATTTTACCCGCTAATCCCTCTAACCTACGCATCCCAGGACTCTAAGGGGCAATTTTTTTAAACCTGGCCAATCAACCTAACCTGCACATCTTTGGAAGGAAACCGGAGCACCCGGAGGAAACCCACACAGACACGAGGAGAATGTGCAAACTCCACACAGACAGTGACCCGAGCTGGGAATCGAACCCGGGACCCTGGAGCTGTGAAGCAGCAGTGCTAACCACTGTGCTACCGTGCCACCCCTATCTTGCTGCTGTGAATGGAGATTTGGCTGAGCACCAAATTCCCTGTTCTCACTGTCGACTGTAATGGGGTGAGAACGGCCAGAGAATTCCGACCATTAATTAATGTAGTTGCTGTGATGATGTATTGAAATAGATGGGAACAAACTGGACCATTTCAATTGATCAGTCATCGAAAGCTTTGCCATGCTGAATGGCAGGTTGCCATAAAATGTGGAATGTTCAAGTGGGTGGGCGGAGATGTAGGTCATCTCAACTGGACAACTGAAAGAGAACCCCCAACAGGCAATACTGATAATACTAAGGATTTGGGATAAGAGTCTTTGATGGATGCAGGCTCAGCATGTGCCGGAGAATGCTTGTACATGGCTCGCAAGGCTCTGTTGCCCTGGATAACTTTGGCAGTCATCCTCTTGAGAGCCAAAGGCCTGGCAGGCCCCAGCTTCCTTTTTACACCTCTCAGGTTAACATTCCTCTATGGTTTGCCAAAATCCTGTTACAGTGAACCTTCGGAGGAGTAACTTGAGAGTGTGTCATGGAAATGAGGTCAAGGAGTTCCTATGGAGCGTGTGAAGGCACAAGGAAGATAAAAAACATGAATGGATACCGTGTAGTTAGAAATGTTTGACGTTATCATTATGCACATGATCACATTTCATTTGCTGTTGGTATTTAGTGTTGCATGTCTGATATTTCATTCCCTCATCAGATTGCTATGAGGCTCCCAACTTTCCATCTCTGATGACCAGGCATGAAGAGACTTGCACTGATTTCTAACACCTGTTAACTGTGAGGTGGCTAGAGGGCCACTTCTCATTCTCTATCATGCTTTCATGTTCTATGCTCTCTTCTTCTGCTAGGAGGGGTAAAAGTTATAAATTTAAGTTTATTTGTTAGTGTCACAAGTAGGCTTATATTAACACTGCAATGAAGTTACTGTGAAAGTCCCCTAGTCACCACACTCTGGCACCTGTTTGGGTACATTGAAGGAGAATTTAGCATGGCCAATGCACCTAACCAGCATGTCTTTCAGACTGTGGGAGGAAACCAGAGCACCCGGAGGAAACCCATGCAGACACGGGGAGAACATGCAGACTCCGCACCAACAGTAACCTGAGCCGGGAATTGAACCTGGGTCCCTGGCACTGTGAGGCAGCAGTGCTAATCACAGTGCCACCTTGCCACTCAACTGCTCAAGAGACCAATCAGTGAGAGTATGACATGTGTTGAACAGATGTGTGAAAAACCTTCACATTGCCTTAGGCTGAGGGTGGATCTCAATGGTGGATGGACAGATGGGATGTGAGGAAGTGCATTGACAAAGAAGGATAGGCTTACTTGTGAGGTAAGTTGACATGAGGAGCCAGATTTTGCCATCCTGATGCAGGGCAGATTCTGTAAAATGTGGGGAGAAAGATGTGGGCTGGACCCAATTCTGGGATTCCTGATGCCATTCCTATCTTCAAGGGCAATTTTCTGTATAAGGGTGCTAGTTGCAACCCCAGACTCCACAATCCCAACACCTACAGCTCCATTGCAGGGATGGTGATTTCCGAATCTCAGCAATTTTCAAGGAGTTAGAACAACATCAGAAGGCTTCTAAAGGTGACATGGTTCACAGCAGGTCAGAAGTCATGACTCACAGAGAAAGCCTGTTCTGGAGTCAGAAACCTTTTTCTTTACAGGTGAGTTTAACAGTTGTTGCTAATTTAACACATCATAAATAGGTGCTGCATGATAATTTAAGCATGTTTTTAATGTAGTGTTTGATGAAATTACTTTGCTCGTAAAAGCTAAATGGTCATGAAATTGACAAGCATTGTGAAAGTTTTCAATTTGGATATATTATCCAGTAATTCAGATTTTAATCTGTCACTTGGACCCTCTGTTTTGATCTTTATATTGATTGACATCCAGCCATCCGTTAAGCTTTTGAAATAGCCGAACAGATGCCTGACTTATGTGATTGACAGTCAATGTATCTGCTCAGCCTTTGAAGCAGTTAAACAGCTAACCATCTGTTCAGGTTATTTCAAACATTTTAATGTATTCAGCCCTGGAGGTTTTGTTGACACAGTTGTATAATGGAACCTCATTCTGAATGATAGCTGAGCTTCAAACCCCACGAATGGATTCAGCTCAGCAAAGGTTGTTGATACAGCTGTCAGTGGGTCTATGAGCTTTGTTTTGATTCAAGATTTATGAGCACCAAATAAAATTATTTGTGCATGATTTTTGAATGGTAAATTGCCTATTTTGACAGTTTAAGGATCACTTAACAAAATTAAGGTTTCTTTCCAAGTGGCTGTTTGCTTGTTCTAACAGTTTCATGAGCATTTCAAAGACTTCCCAATGTTATTATAGAGCTCATACTGTCCATGTTAAATACTGGGTAGTGGGCATGGGAGGATATAGGGGTCATGGAGACTGTGGGGAGTATGGTGGATATTAGGGGCGGCACGGTAGCACAGTGGTTAGCACTGCTGTTTCACAGCTCCAGGGACCTGGGTTCGAATCCCGGCTCAGGTCACTGTCTGTGTGGAGTTTGCACATTCTCCCTGTGTCTGCGTGGGTTTCCTCCAGGTGCTCCGGTTTCCTCCCACAGTCCAAAGATGTGCGGGCTAGGTTGGTTGGCCATTCTAAATTGCCCCTTAGTGTCCTGGGATGCATAGATTAGAGGGATTAGCGGGTAAATATGTAGGGATATGGGGATAGGGCCTGGGTGGGATTGTGGTTGGTGTAGACTCGATGGGTCGAATGGCCTGTTTCTGCGCTGTAGGATTCTATTCTATATTGTTATGACCACAGGCAGGCTGATACAGAAGGCAAAGTCACATGGGATCCGCAGTGAGCTGGTAAGATGGATACAGAATTGGCTTGGACATTGAATACAGTGAGTAGCAATGGAAGGGTGTTTTTCTGACTGGAGATCTGTGACCAGTGGTGTTCTGCAGGGATCAGTGCTGGGACCCCTGTTTCTTATAATATATGTATAAATGATTTGGAGGAGAATGTTGGTGGTCTGATGAGTAAGCTTGTGCTCATAAATCTTTCAATCAGATTGGGGGAGCTGGGGACAGTGAGGAGGATTGCCAGAGGATACAGCAGGATATAGATAGGCTGGAGACTTGGGCAGAGAAATGGCAGATGGAGTTTAATCTAGAATCATGCGAGGTCATGCATTTTGAAGGTCTAATGCAGGAGGGAGGTATACAGTAAATGGCAGAACCCTTAGAAACATTGATATACAGTGCGATTTAGGTGTACAGGTCCACAGTTCCCTGACAATAGCAACACAAGTGTGTAAAGTAGTCAAGAAGGCATATGGCATGGCATCAGTTAGAGCATAGAGTATAAAAATTAGTAAATCATGTTGCAGTTTTCCATGTTCCTTTTGTCAAGACTCTTCAGGTTCTTATATACTTGAACCAAGTCATCCCTCACTCATCTAAACTCCAGTGGAAACAAGCCCAGGGGAGGTGGTGGCATCGTAGTATTGTTGCTAGCAATCCAGAGACCCAGTGTAATGTTCTGGAGACCCACATTCGAAGTCCACTATGGCAGATAGTGAAATCTGATTTCAATAAAAAACTTAATAGTCTAACAATGACCATGAAACCATTGATGATTGTTGTAAAAACCCATCTGATTGTGGCCTACATGATCCAGCAATGTGGTTGTCTTTTAAATATCCTTGCAAACCACTCAGTTCAAGGGCAATTAAGGATGAGAATAAATACTGGCCCAGCCAGTGACACCTACATTCTCTGGACAAGTAAAAGAAAGTCTGTCCAGTCTTTGCTCATAAGACAACCAGCTCAATTCAGATATCAATCTAATAAACTGCATCTGAACCACCTCCAATGCATTTACCTCCTTAGATAAAGAGCAAAGCTGTGTACAGTACTCAAGATGTATAACTGAAGCATAATTTTATGATTAATTCCTCTTGTAATAAAGGATAGCATTGCATTAGCCTTTTCCATTAGCCATTTTGTGACACATGCACTAGAAAAGCCAGATCCCTCTGAACCTTGGAATTCTGCAATGGCTCTCAATTGAGTAAGAATGTGTATTTTTATTATTCTTGCCAAAGTAAACAACTTGACATTTCCCACATTATACTCCATCTGCCATATTTTTGCCCATTCACTCAACCTATCTATATCCATTTGTATGTATCAATCTATATAAATGGTAAAATGTCGAGACCCCAGCAGAGACCCCTGCCGGACTCCACTCATCACACCCTGCAGATCATAAAGCTCCATTTATGTACACTTTCTGTGTTCTACCAGAGAAGCTATGACATCTTCTCTGGAGCCTTCAACATGTCATTGATGAAGATGAACATCGCGCCAAGGCTATCCCCACACCCCCACTTCTTGCCGTCAAACGACCGCACAACCTCAAACAGACCATTGTCCGCAGCAAACTACCCAGCCTTCAGGAGAACAGTGACCATGACATCACACAACCCTGCCACAGCAACCTCTGCAAGACTTGCCGGATCATCGACACGGATGCCATCATCTCACGTGAGAACACCATCCACCAGGTACACAGTACATACTCTTGCGACTCGGCCAACGTTGTCTACCTGATACGCTGCAGGAAAGGATGTCCCAAGGCATGGTACATTGGCGAGACCATGCAGACGCTACGACAATGGATGAATGAACACTGCTCGACAGTCACCAGGTAGGAATGTTCTCTCCCTGTCGGGAAACACTTCAGCAGTCACGGGCATTCAGCCTCTAATCTTCGGGAAAGCATTCTCCAAGGTGGCCTTCACAACACACGACAACACAGAATTGCCGAGGAAAAACTGATAACCAAGTTCTGCACACATAAGGACGGCCTCAACCGGGATCTTGGGTTCATGTCACACTATCTGTAACCCCCACGACTTGCCTGGGCTTGCACAATCTCACTAACTGTCCTGGCTGGAGACAATACACACCTCTTTAATCTGTGCTTAACCCTCTCTCCACTCACATTGTCTGTATCTTTAAGACTTGATTACCTGTAAAGACTCGCATTCCAACTATTATCTTGTAAATTGAGTCTGTGTCTGTGTATGCCCTGTCTGTGAACACAACTCTTCACTCACCTGAAGAAGGAGCGACACTCCAAAAGCTGTGCTACCAAATAAATCTTTTGGACTTTAACCTGGTGTTGTGAGACTTCTTACTGTGCTTACCCCAGCCCAACGCTGGCATCTCCACATCATTTCTACCAGCCAGTCAATCTTCTATCCATGCTAATATGTTAATCCTGGCATCAAGAGCTTTCATTTTCCATAATAACCTTTGCTGTGACACCAAATCAAATGCCTTCTGGAAATCCAAGTAAAGTCCCTCTATAAGCTCTCCTATATCCACAGCACAAATTGCTCCTTTAACGAACTCCAAAAAATTGGTTAAACATGATTTTCCTTTCACAAAACCATGGTGACTCTTCCCGATTACTTTGGGGACAATCTTACAATTGTGCTCTGCCGGCCGATGGACGGGGTGTGCCTGTAAGATCATGAGAGAGCCGAGAAATCAGGTTCATGCCTGATTTCTTGCTTCTCGTGATCTTACCGTTACTAGATATTCAGATATTATTTAAATTTAATTAAATATTCATTTAAATGTAGTAAGCGAGCCCGGGACAAAATCTTGCCTGTGTGGCCTCACCGGAGAAGGTTCTCTCTGATGAGGTTCATGTATGGTCCCCCATCAACGGGGCCCAGACATGATATGGATTTGCCGGTAGAACTGGAGACCATTGAGGCTCTCCAGGAGGTGGAGGGAAAGAGGGTGCCTCTAGAGCAATGCCAGCCTGGTACCCGGGTATTGCCCACTGGGCATCCTGGTACTGCCAGCCTTGCGCCCTGGCAATGTTCACCAGGCATGGGCAGTGCCAAGGGGGCGAGACCAGAGATGGAGGGGCCTACTGGGGGTAGGGCCAGACCAGGACAAGCACCTTGCACAGCGATCGATGGGGGGAGGAAGGGGGGAGACCAGTGCCACTCTACAACGGCGATCGTTGGAGGGAGGGAGAGTTAGACCGCTGTGCATTTTGCACGATAATCGGTGAGGGAAGGAGGGGGTGACCACTGCTGCTCTACAATGGCGATCAGTGGGGGAAGGGACAGTAGCGATTGTTCCAGGTTGTGGGGGGGGGTGGGAGGTCGGGGGGGGGGCACTGAGGTCTGCAGTAACATGGTGGGGGGGTGGGGGTGCTGGGCCATGGAGACCAGCTATAGCAACAGAGATAGTGACAGGTCTCTGCTGCTCCCAGAGCACAGAAACCCACACATGGGCAATGGCGCACTCTGCTGCTATCAGCTGGCTTTTGAACAATTTAGACCCTATCCACTCCCCCAGCTGGCGGAAAACAGATCAAGGGTGTTTTCATTGTACAGAGTGTGTAAGATTTGACTGGTGACCTTGCTGAAATAATGGATCAGAAACTCTCCCATTTTCTGGACTTAGAACTTCTTTGTTAAGATCAACCCGTTGGATTTGTCTAAGAGCCCAGCTATGACCTCCTTAATGATCAATTCTAACACCTTCCCACAAAAGACATCAAGCTAACTGGCCTCAAATTTCCTGTTTGCTGCCTCCCTCCCTCTTGAGCAGAGGGGTTATATTTGCTACTTGCCATGTCCGATAGAACCTTTGGCAGATTCTAGTGAATTTTGGGAAATTAACTCTAATCTCACTAGCTACTTCTTTTAAGGCACTAGGATCAAGTCCATTTGGACCTGAGACTTGTCAGCCCACAGCTTCCTCAGTTTGCTCAGTACCTCTACCCTAGTGATTGGAATTTCACTAAGTTCCTTTCTTCCTTTCACCCCTCAACTTATAGCTATTACTGGAATTTCTTTGTATCTTTGATAGTGAAGACAGAAGTAAAATATTTGTTCATTTAATCTGCCATTTCCTTATTATCTACTATTAACTCTCCATTCTCTAACCAACACTGACTCTAGTTACTCTTTCCCTTTTCAAGTATCTGCAGAAAATCTTGCTATCCATTCTTTCTCCTGATTAACTTTTTAGTTATTCTCTACTCTTCTTTATATTCTGACCAATCATCTGACTTGCCACTCATCTTTGCACAGTTATATGCTTTTTCCTTCTTTAACTTCTTTGGTTAACCATGTATGATGGGCTCTTTTGTTTAGAATTTTTCTTTATAATAGAAATATATGTATTCAGAGTATTATGAAATATCCCCTTAAATGTCTGCTACTACTTCTCTACTGACTTATCCCCTAGCCTAGTATCCCAGTTCATTTCAGCTAGCTCAGTTTTCATGCCCACATAGTTGCCCTTATTTACATTTAAATTACTACTCTTAGACCTAATCTTCTCCCCTTCAAACTGGATGTAAAATTCAATCATATTGTGGTTGCTGCTACTTGGGGGGTGCCTTTACGCTGAGGTCATTAATTAATCCTGTTGAAGAAGGCTGAGACGGTAGATGCTGCAAGGGCTGTTTCTTCTGGCTGGAGTGTCCAAAATGAGGCGGGAGAGTGTTGGGATAAGAGGATGTCCATTTTGGATTTAAATGAAGAAAAATTTATACCCAGAGAATTCTGAAACTTTGGAATTCTCTACCCCAGGGGTCTTTGGATTCTTAGTCGTTGAGTATATTCAAGGCTGAGATCAATAGAACTTTGGACTGTAAGGGAGTCACAGGGGTTGGATGGACAAGCATTGTTGAGGTTAAGGATTAGTTATAGTCTTATTAAATGGTGGAGCAGGCTCGATGGACAGAATGATTTATTGCTACTTCAATTTCTTATGTTCTTATGAAGGGGTTAGGGTGATACACATGTCAATATGTTGATGAATGTGGCATTAGCCTCACAGTTTTTGCCCTTCTTGCATAATTGCATTACTTCCTGCCACGGTCTTCCTCCTTGCCTTCTTTTGCCACTTCCAATCACTCCAACCCATCATGCCTTTACACACATTGCAAATTTGAACAGCAGACCCTAGTATGTGCACATTAATTCAATCATTGCAACACAATAGTGGTAGCAACTGAGTTCACTCTTTCTACTGTACTTCATTACATAGAACAAGAGGTCACAATGAGAATCACCACATGAATGCTGGAATTCAATTTTGCATTAATTGGAAAATTTGAATCCGCTTGGAGTATACTAAATGTAAAACATTGCTTTATATTTATCACATGACAGCTGTCCTATGCAGTTAACACAAAATGAGCAAATTGGCTTTGTTTGCAGTTAGGTTTTAACCTCCATGATATAATTTTATAGAGGACTAATTTAACCACTTGCACCGCTGTTCTAAGCAGCATCAAAATAACAAATGCACCCAAACTAGCAGATGTGGCTAGTCTCCTGGGGAGACTGAGTGTTAGATCTTAGTACAGCACAATAAAGGCAATTATAAAGACAAAGAATTGTACAATTCTTTTCAGGAGTGAAAGATGAGAAAATCTTAAGAATTTTTCTGAAAAGTGCTTTAGTGTAAAACAAATTGTGATACTATCATGTTACAAATCGAATAATAGAGTTGGATAAGGAGTTAAAAACTATCATCCAACAAAGAATTCAGATGACGTAACAAACCGTGAGAACTTAGCTCAAGTGATTCACCTACAGAAGCTGAACCCCAAGATTGAGTTACAATCTTCAAATTGCTTATGAATATCTGTTATTGTTTTAATACCTACTGCTTACAATGTTCAAGAAGGGGAAAAAACACTCATTTAAAATGTATTGCATTATCCCTAACTTCATAGCTGGCTGAGACATGTGGTACATGCAAAGCATTGTTAGCAGGATTAAAGCATTGCATGCCAAGTGGAAGGGCATTATTATTTCAGT
The DNA here is from genome assembly GCF_964213995.1 of Mustelus asterias. Lineage (NCBI taxonomy): Eukaryota > Metazoa > Chordata > Chondrichthyes > Carcharhiniformes > Triakidae > Mustelus > Mustelus asterias. Next base: position 95,715,743 of record NC_135810.1, on the reverse strand, counting down.
AATGTATTGGATTATTTACTCAACAGTATGCACTATAGATAAAAGGTATTTTGGATGTATTGCAATATATTAACTTTTCAAGAGGTTCAGATGACACAAATCGTGAGAGCGAATCTTGAGCACCTACTGAATGCTATCTGAACCAATAGACAGGTTACTACGTAGAAAGATGCCGGGTGAAATCTTACTTAAAAAATGGCAGTGTTGTTTCTGGCGAGAAAACCAGTGTGTTCCTCTCCAGAGAAACCAGTCGGTTTTCTCTGTAGATCTTACAACACTCTGCCAAAATAAAATCAAGGGAGGGGGTGATTCATGCCGTGGGGGCAGTGCCTCAATACAGGCAAAGCCTGGCTGCATAGAGATGGGGTACTAACTATAAAGGGTAGCCCGATCAGAGTAGTATTAAACCCCCCCCACCCCCACCCCACCACAAAGGCCTCAGGGGCTCCCCTCCAAACACCTGATCAGAGCCAGCATTCACTCTGACTGCACTCACCACCCCCCGCCCCCCCACTCCCCACAATCATTGGTCCCTTCTCCCCCCATCATGATCATCGGCCCTTCTCCCCCCATCGCAATCATCGGCCCCTTCTTCCGCCCCACGATCATTGGCTCCTTCTCCCCCACCATGATCATCAACCCCTTATCTCCTCCATGACCATTGGCCCCCTCTCCCGTTCCCCCTGTGATCATTGACACTTTCTTTGCCCAACGCAATCACTGACCCCCTTCCCCACTCCCCAGCGATCGTTGGCCCTATCTCCCCCCACAATGATCATCAGTCCCCACTCCTTCCACCCCCCCACCACGATCATTGGACCATCCTCTCCCTTCCACCCACCTCCGCCACCAAATGACCATCGCTGGCATCCCCTGGTCATCTGTCCGCTCCTGGCCCGCAACCACATCTGTTTGAATCCCCCCATGAAGCTGCCACTGGAGCCTGCCCCTTGGCACAAGTTGACAACTGCCAGGTTGGCACTTCCAGAGTGGCACTGCCAGAATGGCATGGTGCCAACCTGGCAGTATCAACCTGTGCTAAGAGGCAGTGTCATGGGGCATTGTCAGGGGGTGCAGTTGGGGGAAACACTAGCAATGATTGTGGTTGGGGGCTGCCTGGCCATGTCCCCCTCCCCTAGGAGCTATACTTACCGTATCGCCCCCGGGGAGACCCCCACAACATGTTCACAGTGTGTGAACCTGTGATAAACTGCACCTTTTAAAAATATGATGAGGGGTCACGATAACGGCAGGGTGGGATGTTTAATTATATAAAATGCATTGTAAATCAGGTTCATGCCTGTTATGTGCATAAACTTGATGACATCGCCAGTGAGTAACAAAGAAGATCCGAAGTCACATTCCCGCCAGCAATATCTGCGACTTCCGGATCTTGAACCCCCAATAGCATTCGCATGGATGGCGAATGTGGGCTCAGGATCACCCCCACCATTTTATTTTTTACACCCCATGGGCAGGAAGCCCGGGCTGCAGGATTCGCGACCGTTGTGGGGGCAATAGACTGCACCCATGTCTCCCTCAAGGCCCTGGTGAAGGGACCAGGAAGATTCATGAACAAAAAGGACTTCCATTCAATAAATGTGCAATTGGTGTGTGACCCACATCTGGGTGGTGGTTAAGGAAGCACGAAACATTCATACAGGGCCCCGGGTCGGGTTGGTTGGTGGTGGTGGTGGTGGTGGTGGGGGCGGGGGGGGGGGGAATCTCTCCTGGGTTCTGGGGATGCCATGGTCGCTGCCAATCCATGCCACCCACTGTAGCCAGTGAATTATTTGAGCCGTGTGCTAAGGGGCATCCCCCAGTGACATCAACTTGCAGGGTCCCTCCGGTGACTGTAAGGATAAGTACACACCTGTTAGAGGCTAATCAGAGACAAATTAGTCACAGGTGTGGCGTGAAATAACATTTATTTGTGCCAATAAAAGTGCCTTCAAAATAAATGATAATATAAAAACGTGAACGTGAGACTTTAAAGTGCCTAATATTCTATTTAACTAGTGTTGCCCTTCACCTGTGCCATCTTATTGCCGCTACAACTTTTTAACTTTACATAGCATACCAGTACATTTCGATATTTCCCCAGGATGTATGTCAGAGGTGAAGAGGTCCCTACCGCACCCCGTGGGCAGTGATGCCCTTGGCGATCGTCCTCTGGAGGGCCTGTACCTTGAGGGCCCTGGCTGGCTTCCAGGTGTCTGGGACGTTTCCATGACACCCTCTTCATCCCGTTGCCCCTGAGATGCCCCAGTGTCAGGAAGCGGGGAGTCAGAAGGTGTAGCCACAGCCAGTCTCATGGATGGGAGACCCGGCACAGGCTCGAGCCCTTCCTCCTCCCTCTGAGTTCCTGTGGGCCCCTGGGTCACTCTATCAGATGACAGTGCTTCTGCAGTGAGCTCCAAAACCTCTGGTGTCACCTGGCTCTGCCAGTCCTGGAGGACCACCTGCATTCTAGCCATGTTGGCCAAGCCCTCTGGGATGACCCTCTGAGTCGGGAGCCACCTGTCAATGGCAGCAGCAAGTGTCCTCTGTGACTGGGCCACGTTCTGCAGCCCCTCAGCCATGACCCTCTGTGACTGGGCCATGTTCTCAAGGGTTGCTGCCATAGCCCGCTGTGTCTCAGCGCTGTCCCGCTGGGTCTCCTGCAAGCTCTCGAGCCTCTCAGCCATGGGTCGCAGAATCTCGAAGCCTGTTGAGGCCCTCAGCTGTGGCCCTCTGGGACTCTCCCATGGCGTGCTGTGACTTGGCTATCACAGGAACCTGGCCACTCATGGTGAGGATTTCCTGCCCCAGGCTTTCCATTGCGGAAATAATATTTATTTGTGCCAATAAAAGTGCAGTGTTGGCCTGGGAACCACACAAGTCAGGCAATGGCTGGTCCGCCTGAAAGCTTTGGGACTCCTTCCAACAGCCTCACAGTCGGTCCTGTGTTGCTGTTAGCTCGTCCTGCATTCTCTGGCTCTGTTGCACCTTATCATTTTGCAGACCCTGTTGTTGTCAATGATTGTGCCTCAGACCTCACAGGACATTTGTAATAGCTTCTATGTTATTGTTGGAAGGCTATATTTCAGAATTATACTTGACAACATATGACTAAACTATAATTTTGAAGGTCACCACCTTCAAAACATTTAATCCACAAATTCTCCAAACCTTACATTCAGTTTTCTTCCAAGAAATATGTATGCTTTTCCATTCCACTAACAATCTCATTTAGACCTCATGATCAGGGCCACACAAACAGAAAGGATTTCTCAACAAAAGCATATGGATAGATACAGATCTGGTGTTCTTGCTATGACCTCTTTATGTTCAAAGTAAAGGAGCATGTTGACATATGTGAGTCTAGTCCTTGAACAGCCTGGTCCAGTCAATAACAGCTTATAGTAAACATCAGATGGAAGACTGTAACATAAAAATATTTTAAACGGATTTTGTAATTGTCATTAAAAGACATATCTGTACACATCTAGTACCAGACATAATTAATGAAAGGGAATCATCATAATTCAAAATATGTACGTATATTGGGCTGGACTTTTCCAGGCACTATCTATCTAAAGTGACAGATGGATTTTACACAGATAATTGTGTGGTAAGCATTTAGAGAGTTCAAATAGTTATTGGGGATACACGATAAATGGGAATATACTAAGAGGGGTAAATGAAGTGAGAGATCTTGACGTACATGTACACAGGTCCCTAAAGATAGCAGTTCAAGTAGACAAGGTTGTAAGGAAGGCATATGGAATGCTCTCCTTCATTCTGGGCAGCACTGTGGCACAGTGGTTAGCACTGCTGCCTCACAGCACCAGGTTCGATTCCCAGCTTGGGTTACTGTCTGTGTGGAGTTTGCACATTCTCCCTGTGTCTGCGTGGGTTTCCTCTGGGTGCTCCGGTTTCTTCTCACAGTCCAAAGATGTGCAGGTTAGGTGGAGTGGCCATGCTAAATTGCCTCCTAGTGTCAGGGGGACTGGCTAGGTTAATTGCACGTCGTTATGAGGATAGGGCCTGGGTGGGATTGTGATTGATGCAGACTCGATGAGCCAAATGGGCTCCTTCTGCACTGTAGGACCTATGATTCTACGATTGGCAGAGGTATAGAATATAAAAGTAAGGATATAATGTTGGAATTGCATAAGACACTAGTGAGGCTACAACTGAATATTGTGTATAGTTCTGGTCACCATATTACAGCAAGGATATAATTGCTCTGGAGAGAGTGCAGAGGAGGTTTACAAGGATGTTGCCAGGGTTATAAAAGTGTAGCTATGAGGAGAGATTGGTTAGGATGGTGTCATTTTCCTTCGAACAAAGAAGACTGAGGGATGACTTGATAGAAGTGTCCAAAATTATGAGGGGAAGAGAGAATGGACAGGATAAAATTGTTTCCCTTGGTGGAGAATTCTAGAACCATTGGGACATTGAATCAAGATAAACAGCAGTATGTGTAGAAGAGACTTGAGGAAGAACTTTTTTATGCAGAGGGTGGTGGGTGTCTGGAATTCGCTACCTGAGTTGGTGTTGGAGGTGGAGACCTCCTGGATCTGCACCTTAAGTGCTGTAAGCTACAGGGCTACGGGCCAAGTGCAGGAAGGTGGGATTAAAAAGGGCATCTGGATGTCCTTGGGCTGGCATGGACAAGATGGGCTGAATGGCCTCCTTCTGTGCTGTAACTTTTCTATGGTTTTAAAGTTGTTGGATTGTCATAAAAAGTTCACAGGTTCAACCTACAAAGGGAAAATGTGCCACCCTTACCCAGCTTCGCCTAAACGTGATTCCAGTCCTCACTGTTGTGTTGACTCTTACTTGCCCTGTGATGTGCCCTAACAAGTTAATCATTCAAACCAAACAAATAATTTCATTGGATGGCAGCTGTTCAATAACAAGGCCCAACATCACCTTCTCAGGGCAATTAAGAAGGAACAATAAAGATCAGCATTGCTAATGATGCCCACATCCTCAGGATGAATCGTGGAATCATCCAAGCACGGAAGGAGGTCATTGGCCAGAATTCTACCGCCCCACCTGCCATGGGAATTGGAGCGGGCGAGGGGCGGACAATGGAAAGGTCTGTTGACCTCGGGCGGGATTTTCTGGTCTCAGGTCGAATGAGGCTGTAGATTCCCGTCCAAGATATTTTTTCTGTCTGTTTGAAATTAGTCCAGGGTTGGTTAGTTCAGAAAGTTGGAGTGATGCTCAATAGCGCTGATGGCATGGGTTCAATCACTGTACAATCTGAATTAGTCCTTAGGGCCTGCCTCTCCTACTTTCTCCATGGTGATATCATAACATTGTTGACCCAAGGTTAACAACCCTTAGATAGTGAGGACACTGCATGAAGGGAGAGAGAGAAAGATTGAATAGTCCTTCTACTCTGCTCTTCCACTGCAAATTTCAATAAAAGAGAAATAAAAATTCTATTTCAGCAGATCAGGTGCCTAATGGATGGAAACTTTTGAGCAGAGAGGATGCAACTTCATCGTGTAGAAATCTCCTCTACTGAATTTTCAATGGAGTGCTGTTGCACTGATCTCATTCACCTCTGGCAGCTAACCTGGAATTAAGTTTCCTGTCCCACGTTCAAAAACATGTTGCTGGTAAAGAAAATGAGGAAAAATAGTTAACAAGCATCACAATCATAGTGCTGTTTGGTAAGGTGTGCCTTTTGGTACCTTTGATTAGTTTAACTACATACAAAATAACCAATAATTAGCAAACTTAAAACTGATTCAGAGTCAAAGGGTTGTGTTTTTGCAGAGACAGCCTTAATCTGGCTCCCCAAGCTTCCAGATAAATAAAAAAAAAGGCACGAGGTTTGAACATAGTCCTTTTGCTGGCAGAGTACAGTTTGGTTTTAGTTTTGCATGTGCGGGCTGGTTGGTTATGGTCTGTACTTTGCCTGTTACAAACAACTCGGGAGCTTGGGGGCCTGATAGAACTTAGAACATAGAACATTACAGCGCAGTACAGGCCCTTCGGCCCTCGATGTTGCGCCGACCAGTGAAACCAATCTAAAGCCCCTCTAGTCTACACTATTCCAATATCATCCATATGTTTATCCAATAACCATTTGAATACACTTAATGTTGACAAGTCCACTACTGCTGCAGGCAGGGCATTCCACTCCCTTACTACTCTCTGAGTAAAGAACCTACCTCTAACATCTGTCCTATATCTTTCACCCCTCAATTTAAAGCTACGTCCCCTCGTGTTAGCCATCACCATCCGAGGAAAAAGAATCTCACTATCCACCCGATCTAATCCTCTGATCATCTTGTATGCCTCTATTAAGTCACCTCTTATCCTTCTTCTCTCTAACGAAACCAACCTCAAGTCCCTCAGCCTTTCCTCATAGGATTTTCCCACCATACCAGGCAACATCCTGGTAAATCTCCTCTGCACCCTTTCCAACACTTCCACATCTTTCCTATAATACGGCGACCAGAACTGTATGCAATACTCCAAATGCGGCCGCACCAGAGTTTTGTACAGTTGCAGCATGACCTCCTGGCTCCGAAACTTAATCCCTCTACCAATAAAAGCTAACACACTGTACGCCTTCTTAACAACCCTATCAACCTGGGTGCCAACTTTCAGGGATCTATGCACATGGACACCCAGATCCCTCTGTTCATCCACACTACCAAGTATCTTACCATTAGCCCAGTACTCTGTATTCCTGTTACTCCTTCCAAAATGAATCCCCTCACACTTTTCCACATTAACCTCCATTTGCCACCTCTCAGCTCAGCTCTGCAGCTTATCTATGTCCCTCTGTAACCTGCCACTTCCCTCCGCACTGCCTACAACTCCACCGACTTTAGTGTCATCCGCAAATTTACTAATCCATCCTTCTACGCCCTCATCCAGGTCATTAATAAAAATGACAAACAGCAGTGGCCCCAAAACAGATCCTTGCGGTACACCACTAGTAACTGAACTCCAGGATGAATATTTCCCGTCAACCACGACCCTCTGTTTTCTTACAGCTAGCCAATTCCGGATCCAAACCACTAAATCACCCTCAATCCCATGTGTCTGTATTTTCTGCAAAAGCTTACCATGGGGAACCTTATCAAACGCTTTGCTGAAATCCATATACACCACATCAACTGCTTTACCCTCATCCACCTCTTTGGTCACCTTCTCAAAGAACGCAGTAAGCTTTGTGAGGCACGACCTACCCTTCACAAAACCATGCTGACTATCCCTAATCAAATTATTCCTTTCTAGGTGATTATAAATCCTATCTCTTATAATCCTTTCCAAAACTTTGCCCACAACAGAAGGAAGGCTCACCGGTCTATAATTACCAGGGTTGTCCCTACTCCCCTTCTTGAACAAGGGGACAACATTTGCTATCCTCCAGTCTTCTGGCACTGTTCCTGTAGACAATGACGAGACAAAGATCAAAGCCAAAGGCTCTGCAATCTCCTCTCTAGCCTCCCAGAGAATCCTAGGATAAATCCCATCCGGCTCAGGGGACTTATCTATTTTTACCCTTTCCAGAATTGCTAACACCTCCTCCTTATGAACCTCAATCCTGTCCAGCCAACAGCCTGCATCTCAGTACTCCCCTCAACAGCACTGTCCCTCTCCTGTGTGAATACCGACGAAAAATATTCATTTAGTGCCTCTCCTATCTCTTCAGACTCCACGCACAACTTCCCACTACTGTCCTTGACTGGCCCTAATCTTACCCTAGTCATTCATTTACTCCTGACATACCTATAGAAAGCTTTAGGGTTTTCCTTGATCCTACCTGCCAAAGACTTCTCATGTCCCCTCCTGGCTCTTCTTAGCTCTTTCTTTAGGTCCTTCCTGGCTAACTTGTAACTCTCAAGTGCCCTAACTGAGCCTTCACGTCTCATCTTAACATAAGTCTCCTTCTTCCTCTTCACAAGAGATTCAACGTCCTTAGTAAACCACGGTTCCCTCACACGACTGCTTCCTCCCTGCCTGACAGGTACATATTTATCAAGGACGCGTAGTAGCTGTTCCTTGAACAAGTTCCACATTACAATTGTGCCCATCCCCTGCAGTTTCCTTCCCCAACCTATGCCACCTAAATCTCGCCTAATCGCATCATAATTTCCTTTCCCCCAGCTATAACTCTTGCCCTTTGGTATATACCTATCCCTTTCCATTGCTAAGGTAAATGTAATCGAATTGTGGTCACTGTCACCAAAGTGCTCACCTACCTCCAAATCTAACACTTGGCCTGGTTCATTACGCAGTACCAAATCCAATGTGGCCTCGCCTCTTGTTGGTCTATCTACATACTGTGTCAGGAAGCCTCCTGCACACATTGGACAAAAACTGACCCCTCTAAAGTACTTGAACTATAGCTTTTCCAGTCAATATTTGTAAAGTTAAAGTCCCCCAGAACAACTACCCTGTTACTTTCGCTCCTATCCAGAATCATCTTTGCAATCTTTTCCTCTACATCTCTGGAACTTTTCGGAGGTCTATAAAAAACTCCCAACAGGGTGACCTCTCCTTTCCTGTTTCTAACCTCAGCCCAAACTGCCTCAGTAGACGAGCCCTCATCAAATGTCCTTTCTGCCACCGTAATACTGTCCTTGACTAACAATGCCACACCGCCCCCTCTTTTACCACCTTCCCTGCACTTACTGAAACATCTAAACCCTGGGACCTGCAACAACCATTCCTGTCCCTGCTCTATCCATGTCTCCGAGATGGCCACAAAATCGAAATCCCAGGTACCAACCCATGCTGCAAGTTCACCCACCTTATTCCGGATGCTCCTGGTGTTGAAGTATACACACTTCAAACCACCTTCCTGCCTGCCAGTCCTGCGACCCTGAAACCTCATCCATGACCTCACTACTCTGAACCTCCTGTACACCGGAGCTACAATTCAGGTACCCACCCCACTGCTGAATTAGTTTAAACCCTCCCGAAGAGCATTAGCAAATTTCGCCCCCAAGATATTGGTGCCCCTCTGGTTCAGGTGCAGACCATCCTCATCAGACCATCCTGATAGTTCCTCATTACTTTCTCCATGACCAAACCTCAGTCAGTTAGAGTCGACTTGCCAACCAATCAGCACTCTTCTCCTGTAGTATAAATTGTGATGATCATTTGAAATTTGGTATTCTTGCATTTGTCCTGATGAGTGTAAGTTGAAAAACTTTGGCAACATGGCTGAAATTTTCCAGCTCTTCACTCTGGTGGGATCTTTGGGTCCCACTAATGGCCCATCTCTGCCATGGGTTTCCTGGTGGAAAGGGGTGCATTCAACGGAAAACCCCCATTAACAACAGCAGGGCCAGCAAATCCTGCTGCTGGCCAATGGTGGGCTGCCTCTGCTGCTATGAAACATTCGGCGGGTTGCACGGAAAATTCTGCCCCATGTCTCTCTTTTCAGCAATAGTCAACTCCTGTACTGTTCACAAATGCATTAGCTCAGCAGGGGCCTGCTTGAATAAACTGAAGTCAAATCTTTACTTCATTCGATTGAGAACTTTATGAGATTAGAATATGTTATCCTCACAATGATCTCTGTATGTTTATTTTGACAAGATTAAGAGGTGAGTAATGGGTAAAGCTTCTGTTAATAAAATAAAAAAAACAGAAATCGCTGGAGAAACTTAGTTAAGGATGGGGTTCCAGGGCTTCGACACAACTATGATGAAGGAACAATTATATATTTCCAAGTCGGGATAGTGAATGGCTTGGAGGGGAAACTCCAGGTGGTGGTGTCCCATGTGTCTCCTGCCTTTGGCCTTCTACATTGTAGTGTGTTTGGAAGGTGCTGTCTAAGGTTGATGAGTTCCTGCAGTGCAACTTGTAAATGGTGCACACTGTTGCCACTATGTTTTGGTGGTGAAAGGATTTAATGTTTGTAGATGGGGTGCCAATTAAGCAGGCTTTTTTGTCCTGGGTGGTGTCAAGCTTCTTGAGTGTTGTTAGAGCTTCACTCATCTCGGCAAGTGGAGAGAATTCCATCACATTCCTGACTTGTACATTGTAGATCTCAGCAGGTCTGGCAGCATCTGTAACGAGGGAAAAGTGCTGACGTTTCGAGTCCAGATGACCCTTTGTTCAAAGCATTGACAAAGGGTCATCTGGACTCAAAACGTCAGCTCTTTTCTCTCCTTATAGATGCTGCCAGACCTGCTGAGATTTTTCAGCATTTTCTCTTTTGGTTTCAGATTCCAGCATCCACAGTAATTTTGTAGATGGTGGACAGGCTTTAGGGAGTCAGAAGGTGAGTTGCAGGATTCACAGCTTCTGATCTACTCTTGTAACCATGGCATTTATATGGCTGGTCCATTCAGTTTCTGATGAATAGTAATCCCCAGGATGTTGATAGTGGGGGATTCAGTGATGATAATGCCATTGAATGTCAAGGAGTGATGGTTAGATTCTCTCTTGTTGGAGATTATCATTGCCTGGCATGAATGTTGCTTGCCACTTGTCAGCCGAAGCCTAGATATTGTCCATGTCTTGTTGCATTTGGACATGGACTGCTTCTTCAGTATCTGAGGAGTCACGGATGGTGCTGAACATTGTGCAATCATCAATGAACATCCCCACCTCTGACCTAATGATCAAGAGAAGGTCATTGCTGAAGCAGCTGAAGACAGCTGGGCCTAGGACACTACTCTGAAGCACTCCTACAATAATGTGCTGGGACTGAGACGATTAACCTCCAATAACCACATCATCCATCATCTTTGTGCTCAGTACGACTCCAACTAGTGGAGAGTTTCCCCCCCTGTTACCCATTGACCACTGTGATGCCACACTCGGTTAAATGCTGCCGTGATATCAAGGGCAGTCACTCTCATTTCACCTCTGGAGTTCAGCAGTTTTGTCCATGTTTGAATCAACGCTTTAATAAGGTCAGGAATTGAGTTGCCCTAACTGAGCGTCAGGGAGCAGGTTAATGCTGAGTACATGCCATTTGATTGCACTATTGATGACCCTTCCATCACTTTACTGAGAGATCTGTGGACAGAAACAGAGTTAACGTTTCAGATCAAGTGACCTTTCATCTGAATGCGGTTGGCAGGCCCAATTCTAGCTCTCCCCCATCTCCTAACTCAAGCTACCCACCTCAACTCAATCTACCTATCTCATAACAAAAATCTAGCCCCCAAAAGTATGTTCCACTGGTGATTTGGTGCAAGTAGATTTTCAAGTTTCCACCCAGGCGGCACTGTAGCACAGTGGTTAGCACTGCTGCTTCTTCACAGCTCCAGGGACCTGGGTTCAATTCCCGGCTTGGGTCACTGTCTGTGTGAAGTTTGCACATTCTCCCCGTGTCTGCATGGGTTTCCTCCAGGTGCTCCGGTTTCCTCCCACAATCCAAAGATGTGTGGGTTAGGTTGATTGGCCATGCTAAAAATTGCCACTTAGTGTCCCGGGATGTGTAGGTTAGAGGGATTAGTGGGTAAATATATGGGGGTAGGGCCTGGGTGGGATTGCGGTCGGTGCAGATGCGATGGGCCAAATGGCCTCTTTCTGCACTGTAGGATTTCTATGACTCTGTGTAAAAATACTGGCATTTTGGATTGTTTCCTGCTTTAGAAGTGATCTGATTTTTATTTCCATTGGTTTCTCACTTGCTGCCAGCTTGGTTGCTCACCAGGCAGTGGAGAAGGTTCATGGGCAGAAATCCTCAGGATTGAAGTAAGTAAATGTTAACTTGTCAGCAGATGTTATAAAATCTGTCCCAAAGTGTAAACCAGGTGGTATCCTCCACCTTCTCAATACAGTCTGGACTATTGCAGAATCATTTCAAGTGGCAATGATTCTGCAATTAAAATCTGATATTGATATGTGAAATACCTGTTCTAAAATGCAGGACGAAATGTAGTTGTTGCTCAGTTTGAACTTAATAAGGGAGCTTATAGAGGGAACAAATGTTGCAGAGTTTCTAGTTCAAGTGTAAAAATAAACAATGCTTGGAATTCATCTTCACTGAGAAGGCAAGAGATAGTGACCAAACTGGAACCTATGCAGAGGAAACTCCAGGCCAATGAAAGCATACATTGCTTTCTACTCTGTAAGTGTGCCTGTTTCAACAATCTATAAGCAACCTGTTATCAATTCCATTTTTGTTAAACCACCACATTTTGAAATGTTTTTCCACATCGTGCTTGGATGTATTTCCATGTCTGCAAATACATCCGTGTGCAAGAAATGAAGTCCTGCAGTAACTGTGACAAATAAGTTGGTGTGCTCCACATCAGAGTCTGATTAGTTTTTTTTCTCAGGCATGAGAACTAATGAAAACTACATGATTACTGTAACTTTACCAAAGCATTTTCTGCAGTCAGATAAATTGTGTATCCATATAAGCATTACTTGGACAGTGCAGTATGTTTATACTCCATACGTGTCTTGGGAAATGTTTCTGCATTGTAGCATATTGCTATTTTGCATATCAAAAGAATTTGTAAGAGTTCCTTAAGGTTTGTTTTCTAAGCTCATATTTGTAAGTGAACTTGGATGGTAGTTTAGTCAGTACAACGTGGCCTGACAGTACAATCTTTTCCATTGTTTATTCTGTGGATATTCAGTGCATGTTTATCTTTACTCCAATATATAATTTACCACAATTGGCATTCACAGTGAGACCAGGGCTACACGAACTTAGAATAACCATGCATAAATGGTTCAGGTTTTAAATGATAGTTTCTCTAAGTGGCATTGCCATTGAACTACTTGCACAAGAGAGCCTGAACTGTCCCAGATATTTAAAGGAAAGCCACATTAAAATACGATGGGACAGATGAATTGAATGTTGTGCTTAAAAGCTTAGATGAAGAGGGTTGGAAGGAGGTGTGCTGCACAAGTACAAGCATGACTAGTTGGGCTGAATGACCTGCTTCACATTCTATGTATGTTGTAATGTAACCACAATCCCCCAGTGAATTTACATTGAAATCTTTGAAAAGAACACATAAATAAACTTCAAGAAATGCAAATTAATTTTGTATCTTGGCAACAGTCTCTCGGGTCAATTAACTCATAAGTTACCAATTTGTTGTAGGGCTCTGAAGAACATTTAACTTCCATCAAAGTTCTATTTTAAAGTACTGTTTGCCAAAGTGCATGCTGTACTAAACCAAAAGGCTATTTAATTGGCTGCTGCAGTCTCTTTCTGTCACAAGCATTTAGGATTCTTGGAACAGCCGGTACTAATGATTGATATAAAGGAGCAAAGACCGAGGAGGTTATATTTTCATGTGCTAGCATACTCTGCAGGTTGTAAGACATTTAATATGAAAACTACCAAGTGAATTTGCTCCTGGGACAAGGAACATGCAATATCTGAAAGGGCAATGCTTGATACTGAAAGAAACATCCATTGCTTCACTGTGATCTGGTTTTTTACACTGTTATTCGTTGAAAAGTGCCCTTATGTTTGCTGACCTAATGAGGCCATTACACTTCTTTTGACATGGATTGGGAATTGTTGTTATGCTTGACCCTTTCAAAGCCATAGCCAATTCCACCCATCTGTTCCATGCTGCTACATGTGGTGGCTTCCTTCCTGGTAACTGTTGCTCCATTCCATTCTTGAAATTGAGCCAAGAGCGTTTCCAGATAACCCTCTGACAAGTTAAATACTCAACTTCTCTAGTCTTTAGCATCAGTGTCTCAGCCCTTCATTAACATTTTTAAGGTTTAAGGGTGAAAGGAGAAAAGTTTAAAGGGAATATTAGGGGGGGCTTCTTCACGCAGAGAGTGGTGGGAGTGTGGAATGAGCTGCCGGATAAAGTGGTAAATGCGGGGTCACTTTTAACATTTAAGAAAAACTTGGATGGGTTCATGGATGAGAGGGGTGTGGAGGGATATGGTCCAAGTGCAGGTCAGTGGGACTAGGCATAAAATGGTTCGGCACAGACAAGAAGGGCCAAAAGGCCTGTTTCTGAGCTGTAATTTTCTATGGTTCTATGGTTCTAACATGCAGCCCATTAAATCTGAATATTGCATTTGTCTTTATCAATCCTTTTCTCTTCACATAGAAACTTTTACAGTCAGTTTCATGTTTCCCTCAAGCTTACTCTCATACTCTATTTTCCAGAAAACAAGTTCAAGTTTATTTATGAGTGCCACAAGTAGGCTTACATTAACAAGGCAATGAAGTTACTGTGAAAACCCCCTTAACCAATCCCTTGGTCCTCCTTGGCTGATTTCTAAACTGCTCCCTATGCTCAGGTCTCTTGCTTTTCTGGCCAATTTTATGACTGTTACTTGGATCTAATACTAACTCTAATTTCCCTTGTAAGCCATAGTTTGGCCACCTTTCCAGTTTTGCTTTTGTGCCAAACAGAAATAAACAATTGTTGCAGTTGACCCTTTCCACAATCATCCCTTTAAGTAACGTCTCCCAATCTATCATTGCCAACTGACACCTCATGCCATCGTAGCCTCCCTTATTAAGATTCAGGGCCCTAGTCTCAGAATCAACTACGTCACTCTCCATCTTGATGAAAAATTCTATCATGTTATGGTCGCTCATCCCCAAGGGGTCTCGCACAACTAGATGACCAATTATTCCTTTCTCATTACATAATACCCAGTCTACAATGGCCTGCTCTCTAATTGGTTCCTCAAAGTATTGTTCCAGAAAACCATCTCTTATACTCCTCAGGGATTCCTCCTCTACGGTATTGTGACTAATTTGATTGGCTCTGCCGATATGCAGATTAAAGTCACCCATAATTACAAATGTTCCTTTATCACATTTCCTGTTTCCCTAATTTCCTGTTTAATTCCCAACATCAACACAACAGTGTGGGGGTCTATATATAACCCCACAAATGTATTTTTCCCCTTACTTTCTCTCAGCTCCACTCATACAGATACTAGCGGCACGGTAGCACAGTGGGGCGGCACGGTAGCACAGTGGGGCGGCACGGTAGCACAGTGGTTAGCACTGCTGCTTCACAGATCCAGGGTCCCGGGTTCGATTCCAGGCTCGGGTCACTGTCTGTGTGGAGTTTGCACATTCTCCTCGTGTCTGCGTGGGTTTCCTCCGGGTGCTCCGATTTCCTCCCACAGTCCAAAGATGTGCGGGTTAGGTTGATTGGCCAGGTTAAAAATTGCCCCTTAGAGTTCTGAGATGCGTGGATTAGCGGGTAAATATGTGGGGGGTAGGGCCTGGGTGGGATTGTGGTCGGTGCAGACTCGATGGGCCGAATGGCCTCCTTCTGCACTGTAGGGTTTCTATGATTTCTATGATTATCAGAGCTAATGGGGGCAATCTCCTTAAATGTCAACAAAGTCTGAAAACTGAAATATTTCACTCTGCTTTTTTCAATGAACTACCCCGCACAATCTTCCCACACTCTGTCAATTTCTTTGGCAGTTGGGAGATACAGGCCGTGGGGGGTGGGGGCGGTGGGGGTTGGCGGTGGCGGGTAGGGGGGCAGAGCCTATGCTTGCTGGGGAAGCTGGCTATAGACTGCTCAGGTCGCTACTGCTCAGGTGCCCCAATCTTCCAGCGCACTGGAAGATCTCCTGCCACCCCCTGCTATGGACATCACCTCCCCCCATCACAATGACAGTGTAACCGCCCCACAGCAACAGGGCCACCGGCATTGGGGCATTGGAACCCTGGCAATGATTCCCCCATCATGATCCCCTCATGGCCCATCCCTTGGCAGTCCCCCCTTTGCTGATCATTCCCCCTGCACGCCCCCATTGCTGATCACCCCCTCTGCTCATCTTCCTGCACACCCCCTTGTTGCTGATCATCTCTGTTGCCGATCAACCCCCCTGCACACCTCCCTGTTTCCAATCACCCCTCTTTGCCAATCACCCTCCCTTTGCTGATCAACCCTCATTGCCCCCCTCCACAGAGCTCCCCACCATGCCTCCCCCTTGAAGAGCTCCCCCCTGCTTCCGCCCCCCGCCCCCCTCTCCGTCAAGGCCCCACTTCCACTCAGGCCCCACCCATTTGAAATGTCCTGGCACTGTTATGGTGCCTGGTGAGCGCAGCCAAGATGCCCCAAGAGCACGGCCAGGTTGGCAATGCCCAATGGCACTGGCTGCCCATGCTGCCAACCACGTGCAGGCTTCAATGGCCTCTGATCCCCCCGGCGTGGCCATCACATCTGGCCACATCTGGGGACCATGAGTGATCCTCAACGGCAAAGGCATCGCTGATGAGGGGTGAAATGTCTGGGAAGCTGGAAATGGAAATTAATGAAAACATTAATAGTTAGATTGGTTTCATGCCCTCTTCGGACGTGAAGTTGATCACACCAGCAAAACCAATTCACGCCCAGTGCAAAAGCCTCACACGCCAACTTCCCAGCCCACTACACTGGTCACCGGTGCAGCGGGCCGGAAAGATCACACCAAATATCTTTCCTCACTGTTGCGTTCATTTCCTCTTTAACCAGCAGTGCAACTCCACCACCTTTCCCTTTGTGTCTGTCTTTCCTAAATACTGAATATGTTCAATTCCCGTTCCTGAATACTCTGCTGCCATGTCTCCGTAATTCCAACCATATCATACTCGTTTATAACTATTTGTGCAATTAATTCATCCATTTTATTGCGAATGCTACCTCCTAGGGGATCTTTTGCTCTGAGGTCATTAATTAAACCTTCATGCAGCCAGGGTAAATCACTCTTACAGTTGATCAACGTTCACCCACTCGCACACCCATCACATTTCCAGTGGGAGCTCGGTCACTGCCACCTCACGGGGCCCTACCACCCCCCCCGCCCCCCTCCGCACACACACACACACACACACACTTCCTCATCTGCCATGTGTCTCCTCTCCTCATCACATCCAAGCAGACACTCACCCAGAACACATGCCATGCATCCTTGTCATCTGATCTGGCATGTGCCCTGCTTACACTCTCCCCATCTGTCACCTTAAAGAATGCATTGGCTCACAATAAAAATGGGAGAGCACAGGTGGCTTCACGGCCATCTCAGGCTTCCATAGAGTGCAGGGTTCAATAGATTGCACCCATGTGGCTACACAGGCTCCATGGGAGCAGCCCCTAATATTTATAAACTGGAAGGATAATCATTCAATTAATGTACAACTGGTGCACGACCTTTGGAAGCACATACTGCGTGTTTGTTCACAGTACCCTGGGAGTTGCCATGACTCCTACATCATAACTCCCATGTTCCTGAGATTTTTGAGGGGCCAGTACATCTGGAAGGATGGCTGCTGGGGGGTACAAGCTGATGACACCGATGAATCGCCCTCAGAGTCAATCCAAGGAGAGGTACAACGCTGCTCACATCTCCACACAGCACCTTATGATGCAAATCATAGGGCTTCTGAAGATGCTGTTCAGATGCTTATAGACTGCTCAGGTGGCTGACTACAATCCCGATAAGGTTTCTCTCCTCATCGCAATGTGTTGGGCCCTTTACAATTTGGCAATGCAAAAAGATGATTCCTTGCCACAAGGTGAATTGGAGGAGGATGAGAGTTCATCAGAGGATGAAGATTCAGAGGCGCTGGAACCTCAGGAAGCTGGTTAAGGTCGGTATGAATGCAATGATGCCAAGGAGGAAGGAAGACATGGGAAACATGCCCGTGATACTATAATTTTTTTAATTCTAATGTGTGACATGGGTACACTGGCTGGCCAGCATTTATTGCCCATCCTTAGTTGCCCTTGAGAAGGTGGTGGTGAGATGCCTTCTTGAATCGCTGCTGTGGGTTAACCCACTATGCCATTAGGGAGGGAATTCCAGGATTTTGATCCAGTGACTGCGAAGGAACGGCGATATATTTCCAAGTCAGGATGGTGAGTGGCTTCATGGGGAACTTGCAGGTGGTTGTGTTTCCATGTATCTGCTGTCCTTGTCCTTCTAGATGGAAGTGGTTGTGGGTTTGGAAGGTGCTGTCTAAGGATCTTTGGTGAATTCCTGCAGTGCATCTTGCAGATAGTACACCCTGTTGCTACTAAGCATCAGTAGTGGAGAGAGTGGATGTTTGCGGATGTGGTGCCAAACGGGCTGCTTTGTCCTAGATGGTGTCAAGCTTCTTGAGTGTTGTTGGAGCTGCATCCATCCAGGCAAGTGGGGAGTATACCATCACACTCATGACTTATGCCTTGTAGATGGTGGACAAACTTTGGGGAGTCAGGATGTGAGTTACTCGCCACAGTATTCCTAGCTTCTGACCTGCTCCTGCAGCCTTGTGTCTATGTGTTAATTGCTGACGGGTTCTAAGAAGAGTAAAATTAAGTAAGGGATTATCGCCACAACTCTCCTAGCCATTCCCTTCCATCTCAGCAGATGTCCAACCGCTCACAGTGAAAACAAGTCCTGTGTTCACACTTGCCTGTCGTAGTCTCCTGAATCGCCAGGCCATGATCTCTGCTTTGGACTGTGGTGCCCTGTGAATGCACTCACTCTGGGAACTGGGAGCCCATTGGGGAACAAGAGCAATTTAGAGAACACTTGAGACATTCACCATCATCTAAAGAACAGACACTGCTGTGACTGAAACGAGGACATGCCTAGGGTTTTCCTTCTCCATGCATGTCCTATCTCCTGCCGCCAGCATTGAGGAGACATAAATGCCGCTAGAGTATCAGTGCTGATGAACTTCCCCAACTCAATGCTGTTCCTTATAAAGAACGGTTAGAAATGCTTACATTACACTCCTCAAATAAATGTTTAAACACATTTCACTGACATCACACAAGGTACGGAGACTAGTTCTACTGAGGTTGACATCATATGGATGTTAATCTCACAGTGGGACACCATCACTGATGGGAAGAATGGCCAAACCTCGACATGAGGATTTCAATGTACAAATTCACACCGCCTTCAGTTGACCAAAACTTTCACATAACTATCAAATATATTCACAAAAGTCCAATTTCTTTACAGTGAAAGCACACCTGTGACCCAACCATGATATCAAGCTTTTCTAACCCTACTGCTACACCTGGGTGCAGCCCGAACATCTGCAGCAGAGGTGGAGGCAGCCAGTTGACTGCTACATCCTGATGCCTGTGATGACCTTGGCGGATATCCTTTGATGTCCTGAGGCCTGGAGGGCTCCAGCCTGATAAGAGTCTCCTGCTCAGTGGCAGAAGTACCCTGGGTGGTCTGAGCAGCTGGAGTGGATGGAGTTACAGGCAGAGGGGACTGTGAGTGCTGCACACCCATGGAGTGTCTTGCGAGGAGATCCTTGGGATGTTCAGCTGATACTCATCCTCCCTGTGGGTGTCTGAGGGTCCCACCTGACTCCTCGTGCACCTGGAGGTAGGTCAACATGCCTCATCCCCATGTTATCTTGATAGTGCCCACCGGGGTATGTGGCCATGGAGGGCAGAGTGCAAATCCAGAAACACCTGCTGAACCAACGTCTCTATAGTGACTGCCAACTTCCCACGGTGACTTCGAGACACTCTTATGTCAGAGCCACAACATCAGACTCCATCATTCGCTTCATTTGAATCCCTGCCTGATGTTCTGCTGTCTATCATTGCATCTGCATTATTGAGCAGCTTCCAGAGGCTCATCATCTGACTCAGACTGAGAGGGTGGCTGATTTCCAGCATCTCTCTGATCCCCTTGTACCTGGAAAATAGAGAATAGAGTTTCAGTTGATGAGCATATAGTATATAAGACTGCATGTGATTCACTGCGATTGTCAGGATTTGATGAGGTGAACATAGAACATAGAACATAGAACAGTACAGCACAGAACAGGCCCTTCGGCCCATGATGTTGTGCCGAGCTTTATCTGAAACCAAGATCAAGCTATCCCACTCCCTATCATCCTGGTGTGCTCCATGTGCCTATCCAATAACCGCTTAAATGTTTCTAAAGTGTCTGACTCCACTATCACTGCAGGCAGTCCATTCCACACCCCAACCACTCTCTGCGTAAAGAACCTACCTCTGATATCCGTCCTGTATCTCCCACCATGAACCCTATAGTTATGCCCCCTTGTAATAGCTCCATCCACCCGAGGAAATAGTCTTTGAACGTTCACTCTATCTATCCCCTTCATCATTTTATACACCTCTATTAAGTCTCCCCTCAGCCTCCTCCGCTCCAGAGAGAACAGCCCTAGCTCCCTCAACCTTTCCTCATATGACCTACCCTCCAAACCAGGCAGCATCCTGGTAAATCTCCTCTGCACTCTTTCCAGCGCTTCCACATCCTTCTTATAGTGAGGTGACCAGAACTGCACACAATATTCCAAATGTGGTCTCACCAAGGTCCTGTACAGTTGCAGCATAACCCCACGGCTCTTAAACTCCAACCCCCTGTTAATAAAAGCTAACACACTATAGGCCTTCTTCACAGCTCTATCCACTTGACTGGCAACCTTTAGAGATCTGTGGATATGGACCCCAAGATCTCTCTGTTCCTCCACAGTCTTCAGAACCCTACCTTTGACCCTGTAATCCACATTTAAATTAGTCCTACCAAAATGAATCACCTCACATTTATCAGGGTTAAACTCCATTTGCCATTTTTCAGCCCAGCTTTGCATCCTATCTATGTCTCTTTGCAGCCTACAACAGCCCTCCACCTCATCCACTACTCCACCAATCTTGGTGTCATCAGCAAATTTACTGATCCACCCTTCAGCCCCCTCCTCTAAGTCATTAATAAAAATCACAAAGAGCAGAGGACCAAGCACTGATCCCTGCGGCACACCACTAGCAACCTGCCTCCAATCCGAAAATTTTCCATCGACCACCACCCTCTGTCTTCGGTCAGACAGCCAGTTACCTATCCAATCGGCCAACTTTCCCTCTATCCCACACCTCCTCACTTTCATCATAAGCCGACCATGGGGGACCTTATCAAACGCCTTACTAAAATAAGGTGATGGAGATTTGATCCATACTAGGTTTTGGGAGTGGTAGATCTCCCCTTCTCCACAGGAGTGATTGCTGTCTACCTCATCCAGCTTTGTTGCAGTCTCCTTAAATTCAGTGAGGCCAATTAATTCCCCCGTCACTCCCCAGATCTGTGATCTTTTCTGTCTATATGAAGCTTGGCCTATATGAAGACAAAGGAAAGGCATGTGATAAGGTGTGATGGAGCAGAGGTTGGATAAGATGTATGTCCCCTGTGTGTGGTGAGCCCTCCCCTGTGGGCCAGAGTATGGAGTGTGAGCAACATGATAGATATGATGTTGGTGATATGAAAGTTTCTTTGAGGGAATGGGTGTTGATATGTGTCCCCCGCAAATGAAGTCCCTGAAGAGAGTAGATGTTTGAGTGGATGCCATGCTGAGTGTTTGATACTAGAGGGAGTTGAAAAATGTCTTATCCTGGCAGAGCAGATGAGATCATTCAAACTCTTCCTGTGCTGGATGACATTTTGGGTACGATTACCAGCCATGCTAACCTCCTCGGCAATGGCCTCCCAGCCCGGAGAGTGAGGCTGGTGTGCTTCCTGGAGCCATCCCTGGGATACAGGACATGCCTGTGCACCCACACTCTTCTGACCAAGACATTGAGGGCCTGGTAGGTGAAGCAGATTGCTGCCTTCTTCTTAAGGCTTTCGGCATTCTTTTTTTGGCAAGAACACATCTCTGTCCTGAAGCTAGGTGGGCTGCAGAGAGTGAGATGTCTGTGTTACACTGGCATGTAAATATGGTGCCTGGACCTTCAACCCCTTTGATCACCTGACACCAGGTGCTACAGGTGTTCAAGTGAACCACAGTCCCGAGGCCAGCATATCACGAGAAACAACTCACTATGTATGTGAAGAAGACATTACTTAGTTTTGATGTTAGCTCCCTTGACAAGTGCTTACAGAATGTTCTTTTGCCCCAGGGATTCTTGCACATAGTTTTGATAAGGAATCAACTCCCGATTTGCCAAGCAATTTGGCCTGATACTTGCCTGTGGATAAGTAATGATCTTCCAAGTCCAGAATCGGGCATGAGTTCCCACCATTCTGGCCAGCTGGGTGGGCGCCGCTGTCACTTATCTCATAAATGGAAAATTTCTCCCAGTGAGTCTAAACATCGTAACATGTTTTGGGCCACAGCAAGGCCAAGGTGGCAGTTGAAAGTCCTCCCCTGGAAGAAAGTCCAAACTTCTCCCTCCAGGAGAATTCATAACAGGCAATAAAGAAATGGCTGAGGAATTAAATTTTTACTTTATTCATGTCTCCCTTTGTGAAGACTGAAGCAATGTGCCAGAAGTAATGAGAAAAACATGTTTTAGTGAGGAGCTAAAGGAAATTAGTAGAGAAATGGTTTTGGAGAAATTGATAGGATTGGAGGTGGATATATCTCCAGGCCCTGATAATTTTCATCCCTGAGTACTTAAGGACGTGGCCCTGGAAATAGTAGATCCATTGGTAGTTATTTTCCAAAATTCTTTGGACTCTGAAATAATTCCTACAGATTGGAGGGTAGCTCATGCAAGCCCGCTGTTCAAAAAGGGAGGTGGAGAGAAAATAGGGAACTATAGGCCAGTGAGTGTCACGTCGTCGGTACGGGGGAAGTTGCTAAAGTCTATTACCAAGGATTTCATAACTCGGCATTTGGAAGGCAGTGGTATAATCAGACAAAGTCAACATGGATTTACAAAAGGGAAATCATGCTTGACGAATCTATTAGAATTTTTTGAGGATGTAACAACTAGAGTTGACTGAGAAGAACCAGTGGATGTGGTTTATTTAGAATTTCAGAAGACTTTCGACAAGGTCTCACATAACAGACTATTATGTAAAGTTAAAGCACATGGACTGCAGGTAATGTCTTGAGATGGATAGAAAGCTGGTTAGCAGTTAGGAAGCAAAGATTTGGCATAAATGTGTTGTTTTCTGATTGGCTGTCAGTGACTAGTGGGGTTCCGCAGGGATCTGTGCTGGGACCCCAACTGATCACATTATATATTAATGATTTGGAAGAGGGAACTGAATGTATTATCTCCAAATTTGCAGATGATACAAAGTTGGGTAGGAGTGTGAGGAGGATGCAGAGATGCTTCAGCATGATTTGGACAGGGTGAGTGTGTGGGTATCTGCATGGCAGATGCAGTATAATATGGATAAATGTGAGGTTATCCACTTTGGTAGCAATAATAGGAAGACAGATTATTACTTGGATGGGTGTAAATTGAGAGAGATGGATACTCAACGAGACCTTGGAGTCTTCAGTCGCTGAAAGTAAGCATGCAGGTACAGCAGGCAGTGAAGAAGGCAAATGGTATGTTGAACTGCAATTGTATAGGGTGTTGGTAAGACCACACCTGGAGTATTGTGTGCAGTCTTGGGTGTCCTTATCTGGGGAAGGTTGTCCTTACTATAGAGGGAGTACAGCAAAGGTTTACCAGGCTATTCCTGGGATGGCAGGTCTGTCATATGAGGAAAGACTTATAAAAAGGATTATATTCACTGGAGTTTAGAAGAGTGAGAGAGGATCTCATATAAACTTATAAAATTCTAAAAGGGTTAGACAGGGTAGATTCAGAAAGAATGTTCCCAGTGGTGGAGGAGTCTAGACCAAGGGATCATAGTTTGAGGATAAGGGATAAACCTTTTCGAACTAAGTTGAGGAGAAATTTCTTCACTCAGAGGGTTGTGAATGTGTGGAATTCACTACCACCAAATGTAGTTGAGGCCAAAACGTTGTCTGAGTACAAGAGAAATTAGATATAGCTCTTGGGGCTAACAAGATCAATGAATATGGGGGGAAGGGGGGATCAGGATATTGAATTTGATGATCAGCCATGGTCAAGATGAATGATGGAGCAGGCTCGAAGGGCCGCAAGGCCTACTCCTGCTTCTAGTTTCTATGTTTCTAAATTGTATTGTTTTCATTCAAGTTTCCAAAGGGTCAGAGGGGTAGACTTCCTTTTTAATGCGCTCAAGCATAAAGCATCACCCACAGGCTGTTGGATGGGGAAGTTTTCAGACATATAATGGTGTTGCCCAATCTTCTCTCCATTTAAACTAACAGGAACAAAATAAGTGCAGATTCTATTACAGGTGTATGAAACCATCTGTCTGATTTTCCTTTATAAATTGTGGCAGCTAAACCTGTCCATCAAGGGCAATAAGCTCCTTAAGTTGCTGCAGTTTTTCCCTGTTGGTACCCTTGTACTAGTACAAGATAATCTAACTCAGTGTTCCTTGGAGGATCACATGAAAACACCTGAGACAGTGGGGGGGGAATCTTACCAAAAAATAGCAGAGTATTGTTTGCGATGAGAACACTGGCATCCAGAGAAACACCCTGGTTTTCTCTCCAGATCTTACTACACTCTGCCAAAAAATTTCAAGGGGGCAAGCTTTATGTCATCAAGCAGTGGGGCAGGGCCTCAACACGCCAGCAAAGCCCATCTACACAGAAATCGGGGCACCATCTTTATAGGGCGCCCATATCAGAACATGTATAAACCTCCTCCCCAGCTCACCATGGAGGTTTCAGGGGCTCTCCTTCCCATCCATGATCAGAGTCGGCACTTCTCTGCCCCCTCCCCACCCCCCATCAATCATCGGCATTCCCCCCCCTCAGTGATCGGCCCCTTCCCCCCCACTGGCCATCGACCCCTTTTCCCCCCCCCCCCTCCGATCATTGGCCCCTTTCCATTCCCGATCATCAGCCCCTTCACCCTTCTCCCCAACAGCCATTGCCGGCATCCCTTGATCCTCTCTGTCTTCTCCCAGCCACCGCCACATCTAAATAAATCCCCGCTCCCCCATGAGGCTCCCACTGTGGCCTTCCCTTTGGCAATGGTTGACACTGCCAGGTTGACATTACCAGATTGGCATGGGCACTACCAGGTTGGCAGGGTACTGCCTGGCTATGTCCCTCTCCCCCGGGAGCTATACATACCTTTATGCTCCCTGGGAGACCCCCACATCAGGTTCACTTCTAGGTGAACCTGCTGTAAATTGTGCTGGTGTGACATCACGTTGGCGTAGCATCAATATACGGCTGGGGGAGGGGGGGGGGGTGTTAATATCTGTCAAGGGGGTGGGTTAATTATATGGAAATGTATTGAAATTCATGTAAAACGTTATGGGCGTGAACCTGATGACATCGCCAGCGAGTGGCAGGGAAGATCCGAGATCGTTATCTCCTGAGTGAGATCTGCAACTTCTGGATCTTGAGCCCCTGCTGGCATTCGCACAGACAGCGAGCGTTGGCTTAAGGTCACCCCCAGTATTCTTTCTGGTCAGGAGCCCATTCTTCAATGGTCACCAGCACTGTAAAGCTTGTACAAATCACTGGGAGGACTTAGCAATGCGCTTTTTCACACTATAGCTTCCACTGACCTTGAAGAAAATTAACTGAATCATAAACCTTTTATTTGAAAAGATAAAGGAAAGATCAAATTGGAGCTATGTTGGTTTGAGATTGAAAACAAAAAAACTTACATAATTTGTGTAGAAATGTAAGGCTGACACCAGGTGCTACAGGTGATGAAGTGAACCACAGTCCTGAGGCCTAGCATATCATGGCGAATAACTCATAACGTATTTAAAGAAGAGATTGCTTCATTGTTGATGGCAGTTCTCTATGCATGACTTGGCAAGTGCTTACAGAAGGCTGTTTTGCCCCAGGGATTCATGCACATAGTTTTGATGACAAATTTTTAGGCAGCAGGCTGAAACACTTGTTATTGGGGAGTGAGGGGGAGGGGGCTGTTATTCTAGTCTTCAGATATAGGCTCAGTGTACTGTCTTGTCAGCTTGAGTTGTGAGTGAGTATTTTTGACCATGTCCACAATCACTTTGAATTAGGATCATGAACGGAGCTAAAAGAATGTGGAATAATCTTATTAAACAGGTAATGTGCTTGTCACAGCGGGAACCATAAACATTGGCTTATTTAAATATCTTCAATGAGTTTCCTTTGCAAAACTGGCTAGGTTACAAATACCATGGGCTCTATGGGAGTTAGTAGGAACACAAGATTTAATGAGGTTTCACTTTCAAGTATTGCATTAGAGATTTACCGCAAGCAAATCCCCAGTCAACATCACTATTGTTATGTTGTCGTTGTAAAGAAGGTGTTCACTTGGTAATTGTTCCAAAGATATGTTTTAGATACCTAAACATTTTGCAAAGGAAGTTTCCAGCCATTTTAATATTTTTTTTGCACTTTAAAAGAAATAGCCTGAAGGCAAAAGTTTGAGTGAGCAGGTTAAATTTTAATTATCACAGGTTTAAATGGAAATTTCATGGAATTAAATATTACAGCAATCTCCATCTGATTTTAAAATAGTGAAAATGCTATTAAAATCCAGAAATTGTAAATCAATGATAACAACTTTGTAGCTTTTTTCTAACCATCCGTATTATTGGATTTGAAAATAGATTAAAGTTTAAACCCTTTCTAAATGTAGACAACAGAGGCTTTTTTTTCCAAGTTTGAAATTGTGTTCCACCTAACCATCTGAAATGAAGTTTGAATATTGTAATGATTGTTGTATGTAATTATCCTGTATGTCAAAGATAAAGAGTTAATTGTTCATTGATTTATCTAAAACAAATAGTGAAATTGTTGCAGTTTTCCATCTCAACTCTTGATTCTGCTGAAATCAACTGCATTGCCCAGTTACTGGCACCTTGAGCTGATATTAGCAGCATTTAGCATGCAAAACTGCTGCAATGTATAGCTTACATTATTTAAATTTTGTGGCGAAGTTGGCTGCTCATTTTTGTTGCTTACTCAATAAGCTCTTTAGAAAGTTTCTTTACATTTATTGGATTTTCTTCTAATGTCTATTGCAACATCCGATTAAAAAGCTCTCCATGGCCAGAATTTTACAGCTCCTCCCGACCAGCGGGATATTTTGGTCCTGCTGAAGTAAACAGCAATTTAGATAGCCCACCGCATCCACTGAAGGAAGTTCCACACACCATGACGGGGCTGTAAAATCCTGACCCATGTTTCTCAGATATGTCTAAATGGAATTTTGCACAATGGCAGTGGACTATTATATTTTTGATGGTGGTTTGGTCGCTTGCCCTGTCTTGGCAGCCTGGATCTGAAATGTCTCAACTTGTTGAGACTCTGAATTGGATTTGATTTGATTGAATTGGAAAAGTATTTTTTTTTAAATTAGCATTGCTCTGTTGCATGGGACTTACAGATATTAGCACTAGTTTTGAGCATACAATAGATTTAGTGGTATACAATGGGTTTTAGTGACTTTTCTACAATTCACATTGGGCAAAAGTTTCCAGCCCTTCCCACCCATGGGGTTTTCTACTCCCGCTGATGGTGAACCCCCATGGTGTGTTCCCTGGTGGTAGAGATGCAAGGCACGCAAAATGCCATAGACATTGGTGGGACCGGAAGATTCGGCCACCGACTGCCAAAAAGTGCACTGCGAGGGTGAAGGCGTGGAAAGTTCCACCCATTGTTTTTTCATTGCTTTCTGTGTTTTACTGATTCCTTGAGAATGTAATCGTTAACAAACTTATATAATGTCAATTCATTCTGGAAGGCCTAAAATGGCTATAAATTATTGGTTAGCTGCATGTTAAAGAAGGTGGGGTGTGATAAAGGGGTGGCTAAATTGTATAACCTCCAAAAACAGCTGTGGGGATCATATTGACAATAAGCCAGTGCCCGTGCAAAGTAATGCAGGCAGCACACCAATTTCATGCCCTTTTGAATGAATCATAGAAGTATTATAGAATCCCTAAGGTACAGAAGAAAGCCATTTGGCCCATCGAGCCTACACGGACAACAATCCCACCCAGGCCCCATCCCTGTAACCCCACGTATTTACCCTGCTAATCCCCCTGACACTAACGGGCAATTTAGCATGGCCAATCAACATAACATCTTTGGAGTGTGGGAGGAAACCAGAGCACCCAGAGGAAACCCATGCAGACACGAGGAGAACATGCAAACTCCATTTACACAGACAGTCACCCGAGGCCGGGTCCCTGGCTCTGTAAGTCAGCAGTGGTAGCCATTGTGCCCCTGTGCCACCCAATGATTGCTATAGAATAACGAAAGAATAAAGTAAGGAAAGACATTGATGGCAAGGAAGTGAATAGAGTTATAGAATAGGAGACTAAAAAAATGGTTAACCATAAAGTAAGAGGAAATTTTATTAAAACTTAGTTAAATGGTTGTTTAGCGATGAATACAATGTCCATAATAAAACAGGAGAGCTGAAGGTAATCATAAGACCATAAGATATCGGAGCAGAATTAGGCCATTCGGCCAATCAAATCTACTCCGCCATTCGATCATGGCTGATATGTTTCTCAGCCCCATTCTCCCACTTTTCCCCCTAACCCTTGATCCTTTTACCAATCAAGAATCATGTGTTAGGAGAAACCATGTGTAATGCAGGTTACTGAGAAATGGAGCCTGATTTTTGTCTTGGGTTTGAGAAACATAAGTTTAACCAATTACCGATTTCCACAACCCAAGCCCTTCAACTCAAAGTCCCGCGTAAGAGATTATCGTGCAAGATTAAAGCACATGGGATGTATTGAGATGGATAGAAAACTGGTTGGCAGAGAGGAAACAAAGAGTAGGAAGTAGGGTTCTTTTCAAATTGGCAGGCAGTAAGTAGTGGGGTGCCACAGGGATCAGTGCTGGGACCCCAGCTATTCACAATATATATGAATTATTTGGATGAGGGAACCAAATGTAACATCTCAAAGTTTGCAGATGATACCAAGTTGGGTGGGAGGGTGAACTGTGACGAGGATGCAGAGATCTTTCAGCATGATCTGGACAGGTTGGGTGAGTGGGTAAATCAATGGCAGTATTATTTGGATAAATGTGAGATTATTCACTTTGGAAGCAAAAACAAGAAGACAGATTACTACCTGAATGGCTGTAAATTGGGAGAAGGGAGTGTGCAGCGAGGGAGTGCAGTGAAGGTTTACCAGGCTGATTCCGGGGATGGCGGGACTGATGTATGAGGAGAGATTAACTAGGTTGGGATTGCTTTCGCTGGAGTTCAGACGAATGGGGGGGGGGGGTTCCTGCTGGTGGGTGTGTCCAGAGCCAGGGGTCACAGTCTGAGAATTTGGGGTAGACCATTTAGGATGGAGATGAGGAGACATTTCTTCACCCAAAAAGTGGTGAGCCTGTGGAATTCATTACTACACGAAGTAGTTGATGCCAGAACATTGAATGTATTCAAGGGGCGGCTAGATATAGCATTTGGGGTGAAAGGGATCAAAGGTTATGGGGAAAACGCAGGATTAAGCTATTGAGTTGGACGATCAGCCATGATCGTGATAAATGGCGGAGCAGGCTCCAAGGGCCTCCTCCTGCTTCTACCTTCTATGTTTCTATGTTTCGATGTAACTCTGCTCCATACCTGCCATACTTTCTTTTGCCAGTGATATGGGTGGGTAGGTTTCTGATTTCCAGATTCCAAGGTAGTTTTGGAGAAGTGCAGCTTCCCCCTCCATGCTTCTTCATGCCCTCTCATATTACAGATGCCCCCTCCATATGGCCCATGTATTCGACCATTATCATTGGAATTCATTAAATCCTTTCAGAATCTGAATGATTAATAGAAGGCAAGATGATTGTAATATTAGGGTCTGGCACATATAGGGCTAATTTGGACTGAGTACAGTACCACCTCCACAGTGATGTAAGACAGCACATGACCTGCACCCAGGATCAGTTGAGTGTTGGACTGAGCCATGTGTACCAGCAAGCATGGAGCCGGCTCTTCGCTTGTAGCTATTGCTGCATATTTGTAAGTAGTTCAAAGGATCAATAAAGACTTACAGTTAACCTACGTATAACTATGCAGACTTCTTCATACTTACTGAACTATAACCAACACCGCACAAAATGGTGGCAGCTCATTGAAAAAATGCCAAACCTCGCTAAAATTCAGAGACAAATCGAAATACTGGACGACTGAAGAAAAATTCTAAACAAAAGTTCAGACCTGGAAAGAATCTCCAGAAGCAGAGGTTCAGAGGAAAGATTACCAAGATAAAACTCCAAAGAAAAGTTTGGAAGCTTAAGGCAGAAATTTAAAATTCCTTACTGCAGCAAAATACTTAATTGTAGTTCCTTTGGAAGTCTAGCTTCAAATTCCAGAGTGCAGAGTCAGCAGGGTAGGCTAACTCCTTTAAAACTCCAGGCTACAAGTCTTTGTAATTAAGAGTTAGAAATGCGGTTAGAGAGAAACCTGTTGCTAAAACCCAATTCGTGAGTCAGAGCCTGAACACTGCAGTCATTAGTCACTGAGTCCAAACTCATCAGAAATAAAATGAAAGAGGTGTTAATTGAATATTTTATGAACCTTGCGACTATTCAACCCGATAAAAGACAAGCAGAAGCTAGGATTGCTAGAATTTGAAGGGCTTGCAAGTGAAAAAAGTGAAATGCTGAAAATGAGAACTCAGTATTTAGCTGATCCAAGCAGCCATTATTAAAATATTTTTTCAAGCTGAGCCCCATCATCATAGCAGAGTTCTCCAAAACCAGAAAATTCAGGAAATCCTCTGGTCTTCAAGTGAATGGCAATGTCATCTTGAAATTCAGAAAACTCTTAAAGCAGCACTCACACTGTTAAAAATGTAACCATAGATCAGAATTCCCCTCATCCAGAATGATTTGAACTTATCCAAGGGCCAAATCTAATGGGAAATGTGGCATCTTTGAGAAGAAAATTTTTAAACTACCAGAGTACATTATGTCTAAGTAGAAAGTCAGAAAAATGAGGAACTTGCAGAATAAGTAATCCTAATGCAAGACACTGAATCCTCAACCAGCTTCAATAAAATATTAAAAGGCTTTGATGATTATTTTAATAGTCAAGTTGAGTGGCATGCAGAGTTTAAAAAGAGGCATAGAAGACCCCCAGCAAAGCAATGAAAGGAAAAATAAACAAACAAACCACATGAGCGCACCAGAGAGGCAGGAAACTTCCAGTTGTCACAAAGATATACCCTTTTGGAGATCCTGACACGTTTCCAGAACTTCAACAGCAGTTGGCAATGAATTACATGAAATGCTGCAGAGTTTGCCAAGCTCCAAGCGGATACTGAAGCCATGAGAAGCATGATGACAGAGCTGAAAAAAGTTAAGACTTCGCCAGAGACAGAGTGGAACCAAAATGAAGGACAAGGATAAAGGATGAGTATCAGAAGTACTGAGTATTGCAAAAATGCCTGAAACAGGAATAAGAATTGCTGATGAATCAGAACAGTTGGTTAAATGCAAAATCTTGTTGGAACTTTGATCCGGTCTGAAGGACATGAAAAATGAGTTGCGCAGCATGGAAGACCAAATCCAGACACTAAAAGCAGAAATGGAAAATAGTAAGAAACACATTAAGGATCTGACAAGTGAATTGAAAGCATCTAAGATGCAGTTTGTATCCATGGGAGAAAGATTCTGAAAGGAACTGAACGCCCAGGTGAACTTGTTAAGCTTGGATATGGATTCTGCAGATAACTCTGAAACAAAGTTAACTGAACTCATCAGAGTAGAACTGAATGAAAAGATTAGTAGGCTTGAACAAAAACTGGAAAATGAAAGCATAAACAAATATTTGGGTAAAATTGTGAACCAAGTGGACACAAAGGTTCAATTTTTGAAAGGTCAAGTTCAAGGAAGATAATGGTGGACGCATGGAAAAAGAAAGCCCGAATCCAATCTATGAGTGAATGGAGTGAACATTCCCTCCGGAAGGAATGGGCTAAGCCTGATATCTGATCAAAGATGACAGATTGGCCACCAAGAAAAACATAACACTAAAGAGTGTGAGAAGTGAACCAGATATTGAAACTCGAGTATTTGAAACACTAAGTCTTAAAATTTCAACTTCTAACTGGCAAATTCAGCCTGGAACAACTGAGACTACAGTCCTCCAAATGGCAAGAGAATGATACCTGGAAGGGTGGTAAAGCTTCCAGACTGTTTGAATTGTTAAGTCAGAGACTTGGAGTTGGGTGGGGTGGGGTGGGGGGGCGTGAGAGAAGAGGTAGCATGGAAATATATTGCAATTATATTTGGGTACGGACTTGGGAGGAGATGTAGTATAACGGTGTTTGGGTTAGCAAGGGTTAATGAGGGACTAGGGAAACATTACCAGCTACATTATGATGTAGAGACTCACATGATGGTAGATTGCGTGTGGAGAGATGTTGACATAATGATAGGATCTAGTTGAGGTAAAGATGTGTATGTAGTTGCATGTTAACAATGAGCCGTTTATGTTCAGCCACACAGCCTCCAGACATCTTAGTGAGACACCAAACAACCTTACATCAATCAGTGATAGGAACAACAATGGAATCTTACAAAAGGAGAAAATAGAAGAACATCTAGAAACAAGATATATAAAATGAAGCATGGATTTCAAAAGATGAATGACCAGCCATATTGAATTTTTTGAAGAGGTAACAGGGAAAGTAGACAATGGCAATGCAGTAGACGTAATTTATCTGGATTTCGAAAAGGCCTTTGACAAGGTGCTCCATCACTGACTAATGGAAATGATAAGTGAAAGTGGAGTCAGTAGACAAGTGGTAGAATGGATTGCAAGCTGGCTTCAAGACAGAAAGCAGAGCCTGGGAGTAAAGGATAGTCATTCGCAGTGGCAGAAGGTGAGAAGTGATGTTCCACAAGGATCAGATTGAGGAATAGTCACCACTGAGAATGATTGTAACAAATTACAGGAGGATATTAATAAACCTTCAGAATAATAAAATAAAGTTCAACAGAGATTAATTAATGTAAGGTAGTAAATTTTTGTAGAAAGAATAGGAGGAAGGTCATTTATTACTTGGAAGGTACAAGTCTAAGTGGGTTAGAGGAACAAAGGGATGTTGGAGTACACATGCACTATAATCACAAAAAGTTGCACCTCTAGTTAGCAAGGCCTTAAACAAAAACTAACCATGAGGTTTTATTTCAAGAGATATAGAATTGATAAGGAGGGAAGCTGTGTTGTATTGAACCTTAGTTATAGCGCACTTAAGAATACTGTGTGCAGTCCTGATCACCACATGATTAAAAGAATATAGAGACACTGGCGAGTGTGCAGAGAAGATTTAAATGGATGATACCAGAAATTTATAAGGATACATGCCAGGAAAGGACTGACAGGCTGAATCTCTTTTCTCTTGGAAAAGAATGCTGTCTAGGGATGACCTAACTGAGGTATTTAAAATTCTGAAGATTTCTAATAGAGTGCATAGAGAGAGAATGTTTTCTCTTGTGAGAAAGAACATAACTAGAGACCATCAATTTAAGATCGTCACCAAGAAATGCTATGGGGAAATCAAAAGAAACTTCTTTATCCAAAGAATGAGAACCATGTGGAACTATCGTGGGGATTGTTGAAGCCGATAGTGTAGATAGTGCATTTAAGGGAAAGCTAGGGAGGCATTTTCAGGAAAAGGGAATAGATGGTTACATCGATAAATTTAGACGCAAAAAGATAAGGGAGACTCGAGTGGGGCATGAACTCCAATATGGATGGGTTAGGCTGTTTCTGTGCCACATATCTATGTAATCCTTTGTAAAACATTAGTAGAGTTGTGTGAAAACAGTACTTGAATCATACATAAAGTACTTGCTAATCTTAGGAAACTACTTTTTCCTAATATAAGCAACTCAAGGGAACACCATTTGAAGCTTTTGTAAACTTTTTAACGTTAAAGCTTAAGAAGATGGCTCTGCCAATGCCATTTGTACTACCTGCTGTGAAAGTGAAGCATCAGTGACTATCTCAACCTCATGATATCACATTTAACAAAATGTTCAACTGAGAGCTCTTGCTGTTCACACTGGGGATATTTTCCTCTTGGCACATTAGAATTCTCTGTATTATAATGCACTTCTACTTTGTCACTAACACTAACCAGAGGAAAATATACCGTCTGCAATTTGAAAGTTACACTGTCACAATTTATGTGCGTTGTAACTGATGTGTTCTGTACATTCATTCTTCTCAGGCCAGCACAATTTGATCACTCATCTTCTCTCCCTTTACAAAACAGTGTGAGATGGTTCATAATGACAACACCTGTAGTAGTAGCTGTAAAGGAGTTCTATCAATTTTAAAATGAAGCATTTCATTTGAGCAAGTCCCAGATAAGTGTTTACTATCTAGTTATATTATCTTAATCTAACTCCATGTATGCTCTTGTTTACTGAAAGCATGAATATATCCCTTACCTATAACAACCCTAAATATTATTCAGTTAAAAAATGCCTGTTTGGTTGTGTTTTACTGTGGGTAAATGAATAACTTTCCCCACAAATTAGAAGTGGGGAAAGTCATTTTAGCCATGTTTCAATGAAATTAATGTGTGTTTTTTTAAATCTTAATATGCAGGTGTATGGCTGAAGAGGTGACATATGGGCTAAGACCATTGACTGAATGGTTTGTACATCAATAAGACTCTTAGCAACATGGTAAAGTCAGGTATCAGGCCCTTGGTTTAATATAAAATGCAGCGCTGCTCATGGTTCCTGCACACTTGTGGATGCTTCAAATAAAGAAACTGGAATGGAATCAGCACACAGTGCAAATCATCAGAAGTTACCCATTTCTGCAGCGGTCATGTGTTTGGATGCATTGACATATACCCCAGAAGACGAGCGTTTGATTGGTTGTGAACAAGAAAGATCATATAAGATAAGCAAAGCTGAAAGTAATGATCCCACAGGAGAGGGCGGTAAAAGCTTGGAGAATAAGAGTTCCCCTACACTGTTCTGTGTAGAGGAACCTTTGGAACCTTTGTGTAGGGTGTCCAAACACCCCAGCACGAAAATAGAACATGCTGGAGATTGCGAGTATGGAGTCTTGCTGCACCCAGCAGAATGGAATGTGGAAAGTAGTGATGAGGAGTTAGATTATGCCTCAATCCCTCAGGTAGCATCATCTGATTCTTCTCCAAATAAAAATGCTTACAATGCAGTAAGTCAGCTAAAAGTCAAAAAGTTCAGATCACGTATTACTGCATTTTCAGACAATGGGTCTCAAACTGAATGTATGCCTAACAAAATCACTGAACTCTATATTTGTGAAGCATCAGATGAGTTATTTGGACCTACTTCTACTCAAGATAATTTCACGGTGTTACCGCACAGCATGGGATATTTGATGAGAAAAAGAAAGCGAGCAGCCAGCGGAATTCAGAATAGCAATCTTTCGAATGGAAATACTTCTTTCAGCCAGCTTGGGAAATGTACTGAAAAGGTTGAGATCTCTGAAAAAGACAGTCCACAGATGCAAGAAGAATCAGGAAAAGAGGTACGAATTATAATAAGTGCTATTGCACTTTGTTTTAAATTGAGTTATATCATTGCTGTTGATTGTTTAATAATGTGTGCAAAAAAATATTGAATATCATGTAAAATTGAAACACATCAGCATGGGTTATTCTATGGAAAGGGGTGCATGGACACAACATTATGCCTGAGTGAACCGTAGATTGAATGAGGAGTTCAGAATTTGGTTCAGATGAGAATTCAGGGCAGAGGGACAAAGAGATGCTTCTTTTTCTATTTTGTTCAGCCCCCAGTGGTTGGCAAGTTTTCTTCCTTGTCTCAAATCTAGGTGAGTGCAAATTCCTATTAATATATCTGTGTAAATTATTAATTAATTGACTAATTAAATAAAGTTGACCAGATATGGCAGGGTTGGTGGTGTGCTGTGACTGCAGCATGGTGGAATCTGTGGAGTGCACTGCAACCCCAGACAATCTGCAGAAAGTGTTAGTAGCTTGGGCAATTTCGGCTGAGTTGCTGGGCTGGAGTCTGAGTTATGGACATTGCAGGGTAACAGGGAGGGGGAGAGTTGCCTGGATATTTTGTTCCTTTGGAAGGACAAACCAAAGAAGAACGTACAGGGTAAATGGTAGGACTCTGGAGAGTGCAGTTGAACAGAGGGATCTGGGAATACAGGTACAGAATTCCCTAAAAGTGACGTCACAGGTGGATAGGGTCGTAAAGAGTGCCTTTGGTACATTGGCCTTTATAAATCGGAGTATCGAGTATAAAAGTTGGAGTGTTATGGTAAGGTTATATAAGGCATTGGTGAGGCCGAATTTGGAGTATTGTGTACAGTTTTGGTCACCTAGTTACAGGAAGGATGTAAATAAGGTTGAAAGAGTGCAGAGAAGGTTCACAAAGATGTTGCCGGGACTTGAGAAGCTGAGTTACAGAGAGAGATTGAATAGGTTGGGACTTTATTCCCTGGAGCGTAGAAGATTGAGGGGAGATTTGATAGAGGTGTATAAGATTTTGATGGGTATAGATAGAGTGAATGCAAGCAGGCTTTTTCCGCTGAGGCGAGGGGAGAAAAAAACCAGAGGGCATGGGTTAAGGGTGAAAGGAGAAAAGTTTAAAGGGAATATTAGCGGGGGCTTCTTCACGCAGAGAGTGGTGGGAGTGTGGAATGAGCTGCCGGATAAAGTGGTAAATGCGGGGTCATTTTTAACATTTAAGAAAAACTTGGACGGGTTCATGGATGAGAGGGGTGTGGAGGGATATGGTCCAAGTGCAGGTCAGTGGGACTAGGCATAAAATGGTTCGGCACAGACAAGAAGGGCCAAAAGGCCTGTTTCTGAGCTGTAATTTTCTATGGTTCTATGGTTCTAAGAGGCAGTCACTCCCCTTAGATTGGGCAGTACCTTCGAATTAGTCGGTGGTCAGGGACAGGAAGGTATGACTGCAAGCCAAGCAGGTAAGGATATACTGATGGAGCCTTTGTCCAATGCGTATGAAGTGTTTGCCACCTGTGTTAATGAAGTGGACAGCAATATGGGTGAACGGACTGACCTGCCTACTGTGGTGAACCATAGATGGTTACCACTATGGGTACCTGTACATATGTTACTCTTGTTACTGTTGGGGTTAGGGTTTGGGTGTTCCACCTGTTATTATTGTTTATGTGGTACACTCCGTTCGGCTCCGCCTTCTTACAGGAGTATAAAGGTCACTGCTACTTCCTAGTAGCCCTTAGTCTGGGATAATATTGTTAAGTAGTGTGCCCCAATCTTGTTGTGAATAAAAGCCTTTATTCCCGGGTACGTCCTAGTCTCCCGTGTGAATCAATCGCGCATCACCTACTTTGCCCAGTAAGCTCTCCCCAGTAAGGGCTGAGCATGGAGTTTGTGCAGCATGATAGATAAGATGTTGGTGATGTTAAAATGTCCGTGAGACAATCAGTGCTGATATGCCCCCACCAATATTGTGTGAGATCTCTGAGCAGTGTAACCCTTCGAGCGCATGCTACCATTATGAGAGTAAGAGATTGGAGTGAGTTGAAGGTTGACTTATCCTGGAGGAGTGAATGAGATCATTCATCCTCTGCCTATATTAGATTCCAGGATCACTGGGGACCATTTCTGGGGAAGGTGGGACCTATACAAGTGGGACGGTCTACATCTGAACCAGAACAGGACTAACATCCTTGTGGGATGTTTTGCTAGTGCTGTTGGGAGGAGTTTAAACTAATTTGGCAGGGGGACGGGTCATAGACTGTTAGCGGAATAAGGGCATGGAATCATACAGCAAAACAAACAAGGCAGAAGGAGTGCGGCTGTATTAGGTTTCAAGGGAGTAAGGCCAAGCTAGATGGCCTCTACTTTAATGATGTGGAGATGCTGGCGTTGGACTGGGGTGAACACAGTAAGAGTTTTAACAACACCAGGTTAAAGTCCAACAGGTTTATTTGGTAGCAAACACCATTAGCTTTCGGAGCGCTGCTCCTTCGTCAGATGGAGTGGAACATTTCCACTCCATCTGACGAAGGAGCAGCGCTCCGAAAGCTAATGGTGTTTGCTACCAAATAAACCTGTTGGACTTTAACCTGGTGTTGTTAAAACTCTTACTCCACTTTAATGCCAGGAGTATTGCAGGCGAAATGGATGAGTTGAGGGCAATGATTGACACGTGGAAGTGTGACATATTAGCCATCACAGAGACATGGTTGAAGGAAGGACATGATTGGCAATTCAACATTCTGGGATATAGAATCTTCAGGCGAGAAAGGAGAGGAGATGAAAGAGGAGGAGGCATTGCATTATTAGTTAAGGAGTCAGTAACTGCAGTATGGAGAAATGATATCTTGGAGAGGGCATCAAATGAAGCTTTGGATAGAGCTTAGAAATAAAAAGAAGGCAGCCACATTGTTAGGTATTTATTATTGACACCCAGATAGTCAGAGGGATATTGAGGAGCAAATATGTGCTCAGTTTGTGAAGGTGTGTAAAAACAATAATAGGGTTATTATATTAGGTGATTTCAATTTTGCCAAAATTAATTGGGATATACATAGTGTTAAGGGCTTGGATGGAGTAGATTTCTTGAAATGTACACATGAGAACTTTATAAATCAACATGTAGAGGATCCAACAAGGGAGGAGCTGTGCTGCCCATAACAAGCTTAAATTGTACCATGTTGTGATCGCTATTATTAAAATGGTCCCCCACCACCTCCTCAACCACCTGGCTTCATTCCCCAGAATGGTGGGGGACCATTTTAGTAATAGCGATCACAACATGGTACAATTTAAGCTTGTTATGGGTAAGGAAATAGACAAGCTGCAAAAAAAATGTTTTGGATTTGGGGGAGAGTGGATTTTGGTAAAATAAGACAGGATCTGGCCAAGGTAGAATGGGAACGGCTACTAATGGGAAAATCTACAGAAGAACAGTGGGGGGCATTCAAAAAAGAAATGGAAAGGGTGCAAGCCCAGCATGTTCCCTCTCGTGAATAGGTAGGATAACAAGTCCAGAGAACCATGGATGGCCTGAGATATTCAGGATACAATGATAAGGAAAAGATAGGCTTTTAAGAAGTACAAGGGGAGCAAATCAGTGGAGGCATTAGTGAGTGTAGAAAGTGCAGGATAGAGCTTAAAAAAGCAATTAGGAATGCAAAGAGGGTATCTGAGAAAGCTCTGGCTGCTAAAAGTATGGAAAATCCCAAGATATTCAATTGGTATATCAATGGGAAGAGGATAACCAGGGAAAGGGTATGGCCCATTAGGGACCAAAGGGGCAATCTGTGGGTAGAGTCAGAGGACATTGGTAGAGCGTTGAATGAATATTTCACATCTATCTTTACCCAAGAGAATGAGGACAATGGTATGGAATTCAGGGAGAGAGACTGAAGTTCTTGAACAAATTGACATAGGGGAGGACAAGATATTGGAGGTGTTGGCAGTCTTAAAAGTGGATAATTCTCCAGATCCAGATGAATCATGATCTAGGCTGTTGTGGGAGACAAAGAAGGAGATTGCAGGGGCTCTGACCCAAATTTTCTATTTCCTCTCTGGCCACGGGGGCAGTGCCAGACGACTGGAGAACAGCTAATGTGGTTCCACTATTTAAGAAGAGTTGTAGAGATAAACCAGGGAACTGCAGACCAGTGAGTCTCACGTCAGTGGTAGGGAAACTATTAGAGAAACTTCTGAAGGAGAGCATCTATCTCAACTTGGAGAGGCAAAGCTTGATCAGGGATATTCGGCATGGCTTCGTCAGAGGGAGGTAATGCCTAACAAATTTGATTGAATTTTTTGAGGAGGTGACCAGGTGTGTAGACGAGGGTAGTACAGTCGATGTAGTTTATATGGATTTCAGTAAAGCCTTTGACAAGGTCCCACATGGGAGACTTATAAAGAAGATAAATTCACATGGGATACAGGGTAATTTGATAAAGTGGATTCAAAATTGGCTCAGTTGTGGAAAGCAGAGGGTAATGATAGAAGGCTGCTTTAGTGACTGGAAGCCAGTGTCCAGTGGCGTACCACAGGGACCTGTGTTGAGCCCCCTATATTCGTCATTTATATAAATGACATTGTTGACTATGTGGGGGGTAGAATTAGTAAGTTTGCGGATGACACAAAGATTGGATGGGTGGTCAACAGTGAGGCGGAGTGTCTTGGGCTACAAGAAGATATAGATGGAATGGTCAAATGGGCAGATAAGTGGCAGATGATATTTAGCCCTAAAAAATGTGAGGGGAAACACTTTGGAAGAAGTAATTTGACGAGAAAGTACTCAATAAATGGTAGAGCACTAGGAAGTTCTGTGGAGCAAAGGGACCTTGGCATGTTTGTCTACAGATCTCTGAAGGTAGAAGGGCATGTTAGTAGGGTAGTGACAAAGGCATGTGGGACACTTGCCTTTATCAATCGAGGCATAGATTACAAAAGCAGGGCTGTGTGCAGTTCTGGTCACCACATTATCAGAAGGATGTGATTGCACTGGAGGGGGTGTAGAGGAGATTCACTAGGTTGCTGCTTGGGATGGAAAATTTAAATTATGAAGAGAGGTTGTGTAAGCTTGGGTTGTTTTCGCTGGAGCAGAGAAGATGAGGGGTGACCTGAGTGAGGTGTACAAGAGTACGAGAGACATGGACAGGGTGGATAAGGAGCATCTGTTCCCCTTACTTGAAGGATCAGTCACAAGGGGACATAAGTGAGGAGCAGGAGGTTTAGCGGGGATGCGAGGAAAAGCGTTTTTATCCAGAGGGTGGTGACAGTCTGGAATGCGCTGCCTGGGAGGGTGGTAGAGGCGGGTTGCCTCACATCCTTTAAAAAGTATCCGGATGAACACTTGGCACATCATAACATTCAGGGCTATGGGCCAAGTGCTGGCAGATGGGATTAGGTGGGAGTTCAGGTGTTTCTAATGTGTCGGTGCAGACTCAATGGGCCAAAGGGCCTCTTCTGTGCTGTGTGGTTCTATGATTCTGTGATTCTAAGAATTTGGAAACTTTGGAACTTTAGCTTCATTAGAAGCAAAATGATGTTTTATGTAAATGGAACCTCTATATGCAGAGTTGAAAGTTTCCTTATCAGTGTTTGGGAAGGTATATCATCATTTTCTTCGGAGATTGCAACATTTTCAAGCTTTTTATGTCACAGCGAATAATGGGTTGGTATTGATTGAGAAAGGTTAGATCAAGAGCTGTCTGTCTTTGACGTTTCATGTAATTCACTTATTTTTACTCTCAAGGTAAAAGGGGGGAGAGGTTACGCACAAAATTCTGTTATTTTCATAACATTGTTGAGCGTGTTTTAGGAAACAATAGTTCCTGAGCAGTTGCAGGGATCGATTCTCTCCAAAAAAATTCTAAGTGTCGAATTTGCGTAAAAACTGGGGTAAGTCACGCTGGTTTTTTCAGCGGGAGTTTCAAAACAAATCTCCCACACTCTGTGCATCACACAGGGCCCTGGCGTGAATCAAGCTAAAAATCAGTGGAGGGTCTATTCCTGCTGGAGAGGCTGGCAGTTGAGTGCTGAGCAGGCCACTGCGAATGCGCCGATCTGTCAGCGTCGAGATTGGCACATGTGCAGTGGCCCCTGTCTGCTGGCCTCTTGATCACTGGCCAGTCCCACAACCCCGCATCACTGGCCATGCAACTCCCCCCATGGGCCATTTGCTGCCCCCCCCAAACATGCCTGGGACAGCCTTGAGCCCCCCCCCCCCACCCTGGGGGCACCCCCTGGCACCTGACCCTCTGGGGGAGTCCTTGATTGCTCCCCTTCACTCCAGCAGAATCAGGCCACCAGCTTTCCGCAAATGGGGAGTTATAGTAAACCCCGCTGGAGTGAAATACTCCTAGCTGGTGGGGAGAGGCTATTGGGCCCAGAGACTTCAGGTCTGGGCCCGCTAATGATATTAAAATTGTATGCAAATTCACAGTTAAATTAATTATGCAGCTCCGCACCGATTTCCATCACGGAGCTGATGACGTCAGAGATCCTTCTGCCAGGGACACGTGGAGGCCGTGGCACCCAACAGGAAGCCCACGAAACGGCCTCCACTAGAGCCTCCTGGCTTGCTGTGCTACAAATGCAGTGCAGCGGACTGGGAGAATCGTCCCTGTTATATCTGCTACAAACCTCTGAGGAAGACACAAAGCCATTCCATTTAAATATAAGCGCCCTGTGTATTTTTACATGTCTGATTGGCAGCTCTAGGTTTAACAGGTATATTTGTTCTGAATATAAACGTGTTGCCCAGAAATTGCACAAATTGGAAGTGGGCCACCAAACATGGTAGGAATTGAATTTAGGGGTGGTTAAATTTAAGATAAATCGCACTGGGTTAATATTCTGCATACGAACAGTGAAGTCCAAAGAATTCCAGAATATTGGGCCTTAGCCTCATTATGGTTGCACAGAGCACTGTAGGGAATTCCCATTGACATCACCCCACGTCGGCGGGAAACCCGCGGGCAGGGGTGCGCTGCTGGCAGGACCAGAGAATCCTGCTGCCGTGAACGGCCGGAGAATTCCGGCTGATATATCTGCAGTGCATTCAAGGTTCATTCAATTAATTCATGGGATGAGAGGATTTCCTATGAGGAGAGATTGAGTAGAAAGGACCTATATTCTTTGGAATTTAGAAGAACGAAGTAAGATCTCAGTGAAACATAAAAGATTCTGAGAGAGTTTGACAAGATAAATGTGGGCAGACTGTTTCCTCTGGAAGAAGAATCTTGAACTGGGGGGCAAAGTCTCAAGATAAAGGGTGGGTATTTAGGACTGAGGTGAGGGAACTGTTCTTTACTCAGAAGGTTGTAAACCTTGGATTCCTCTACTCAGAGGGTAGTGGATGATCCATCATTGAGTATATGCAAGGCTTACATAAGTTTTTGGACTCAAGAGAATCAAAGGATGTGTGTCAGGCATGGAAGTGGAGTTGTTACAGATGTGCTATGATTCTACTGAATGGCGCAGTAGGTTCAAGTGGTCTATTTCTTATAAGAACATATGTCTTGGTTGGAGCTACTGACTGGGTCATGACTAACAACCATGTGGAAGGAGCAAAGATTTGCCTTCAGGTCTCGTCTGAGAAATGGAATGCAAGAAAAATGTCTGGAATAGAAACCACAAAACATAATAAGAAGTGTGAAAAGACAAATCCAGGCTCAACACCTGCTTGATAGAGAAATGTTTTGTTTCTCTGGAGGGTTCCAATTTTTTCTGAGGTTGCCAAATGGATGCTGCACTGTTAGTCACCAATTTCAGAGAGTAGAATGTGGGCCTGGGATGGTGGGAAAGTGCAGTGATGGATCCTGGGATGAAGGGTGGGGATGAGAATGGGAGACAGCAGGTCAGATGATTTTTATGGGGTGAGGAGGAGCATCCCTACTCTCGTGCCTCCATAGAAATGAAAGAATAACATTTTTAATTAACTCTTTGTTGTGGCAACAAATGGTCACAGTTGAATTTGGATGTGCCAGGAATGTAACTTCCCTTCTGCTTCCTCCCTCAAATAAGAGCATGTAGGTACAGCAAGCAATTAGGAAGACAAATGGCATGTTGTCCTTTATTGCAGGGTGTTTACAATACAGCAGCATAGAATTCTTGTTACAATTGTACAGGACTTTGTTGCGCCCACACCTACACTGTCATGTTCAGTTTCAGTCTCCATATTTAAGGAAGGATATATTTGCATTGAGGCAGTGGGATTAGAGGCTTGTCCTATGATGAGAGGGTGAGTAGATTGGGCCTATATTCTCTGGAGTTTAGAAGAATGGCAGGTGAGCTCATTGAAAAATACAGTATTCTAAAGGGTCTTGACAGGGTAGACACTGAGAGGATGTTCCTGGTGTCTCGGGAATGTAAAACATTGGGGTACATTCTCACGATAAGGGGACGATCATTTCGGACTGGGATGAGGAGGAATATCTTCAATCAAAGTGAATCTTTGGGATTCCCTACCCCAGAGGGTTTTGAATACTGTATTGTTTATTATGCTTAAGGCTTGGATAGACAGAAGCCGGAATTTTCCTGCCTGCCACGGGAATTGGAGCGGGCGAGGTGTGGACCATGGACAGGTCCGTTGACCTCTGGCGGGATTTTACAGTTTTGGGACGAGCGAGGCCATAAAATCCAGCCCAGATTGTTAGTCTCTCAGGAATCAAGGGATAGAGAAATTGGTGGGAAGGTGGAGTTGAAACCAAAGATCAGCCATGATCAAACTGAATGGAGGTGCAAGCTCGATGGGCCTTATAGTCTACTCTTGCCCCTATTTCTTGTGTTCTTGTCAGCACCCTCACCTTTATTGTCACTGTCATTAATATCTAAATAAAGCAAGATTGCAACAATGCAGTGTAATAGCCTTTATATCAAGATGACAAAAATAGATTTGTTAAAAGAAAGCCAGTGAAAATCAATGGCATAACGTACATCCAGCCAGGAATGAAGAAAACCTGCATCAGCCATGTTATACTCTTTCTAAGGGCCCAGTTAATGCAAAATCAGATACTGATTCATTCTGTAAATCTAGCAATAAGAATTCAGGGCCTGAATCTTGTGCTCCCACAGGTTTTAAGGTGGATGGCATGTGAAATAGAAGGAACATGATTCCCTTTGGGTTCCTGGCCACCCCAATCTCATAGTGATTTTACACTGGGGTAGGCAAGGCATCAGACAGGCCACCCGCCCTTGCCCCAATTGTGGCTTTTGATTGGGCACTTAAGGGCCATTTTCCAACCAGCCTCAATTTTTAGGCCAGTGGGAGGATTTCCTGGTGTGAGGGAAGCCTGGAAATGATTGGGTTTTAGCCTCGGGCAGGGAAGTTGGGGGGTGCTTCCTTCAGAAGCATCCTTCTAACTTTGAA
The DNA here is from genome assembly GCF_964213995.1 of Mustelus asterias. NCBI lineage: Eukaryota > Metazoa > Chordata > Chondrichthyes > Carcharhiniformes > Triakidae > Mustelus > Mustelus asterias. Next base: position 95,671,195 of record NC_135810.1, on the reverse strand, counting down.
CATTCCCCACTTAAGATCCAGTGGCCACTGGACCTCTCTTCCCAGCCCAGCCTATCCACCAACATGCCAATTGCCCACTTCTCACCTTCCCCTCCCCCCCACCTCTCCCCCAGGCCTTCCCTAACCTCCCTGCCCTGAGACTCCGAAAGTTTAACTTTCTGTTCAGTCCCGAGACTTGTGCTCTGTAATCTTCATGCATTTCTTCTTCTGTTCACTTCAGCTCCTGTCTCTGCAGGGACTGGAGAGTAGTCGATCAATCAGCTTCTTCACTAAGACAGGACTTCCTCCTGAGTGAGGGGTAGAAGTCCCGTATCCAGCCAATTGACACCCATTCCAGTTTTAAATGGCTATGAGGCAGGCAGAGCCGGTGGGGATATATTCCCTGACAATTCTTCGAATGGCATAAAGAAAAACCTCTCCATCTGAAATGTCCTGGTCCAGGTTTATTTATCCCTTGGCTTCAAAAGACCAACATTCATTTAAGAATCACAAGAATTGTTACAGTGCGGGAAGCGGCCATTTGGTCCATCATGTCTGCACCAGCTCTCCAAATGAACAATTCACTTAATGCCATTTTTCTGCCTTTCCCCCCGTAACCCTGTGCATTCTTCCCTTTCAAAATTACTCTATAATTTGTCTTTTAAAAAGCATTTAGTCAGTTACATGTGTAAAATGAGTATAGAGGGATATGTGCCAAATGCGGGCAATTGGGACTAGCTTCGGGGTTTAAAAAAAAAGGGCGACATGGACAAGTTGGGCCAAAGGGCCTGTTTCCATGCTATAAACTTCTATGACTCTAAATAATGGTCTGATTGCCTTTAGAATAACTCAATTGAAACTGCCTCCATCACACCCTCAGGCAGTGCACCCAGACCCTACCCACTTGCTGTGTGAAAGAAGTTTTTTCTCGTATCACTTTTGCTTATTTTGCCAATTACTTTAAACCTCTTGTTCTTGATCTTTTCCGGAATGGGAGCAGTAGCTCCCTATCTACTCTGTCCGGCCCTCTCATGATTTTGAATACCTCTGTCAAATCTCCTCTGGACACAAATCTCCTCTGGACCTTCTTTTCTCCAAGGTAAACAGTCCCAATTTCTACAACCTATCTTCATAACTGAAGTTCCTCACCCCTGGAACCATTCTCATTAATCTTTATAGGTGGCACGGTGGCACAGTGGTTTGCACTGCTGACTCACAGCGTCAGGGGCCTGGGTTCGATTCCCGGCTTGGGTCACCGTCTGTGTAGAGTCTGCATTTTCTCCCTTTGTCTACATGTATTTCCTCCGGGTGCTTCAGTTTCCTCCCACAGTCCGAAAGACGTGCTGGTTAGGTGCGTTGGCCATGCTAAATTCTTCCTCAGTGGTACCTGAATAGGTGCCGGAGTGTGGCGACCAGGGGATTTTCACAGTAACTTCATTGCTGTGTTAATGTAAGCCTACATGTGAATCTAATAAATAAACAGCCTTCCGAAAGTGCGAGAACTAGATACAATTTTCCAGCTGAGGCCATTCAAGTTCTATTATGCTAGTTCAACAGAACTTCCTTGCTCATGTACTCCATGTACCTAGTAATAAAGCCTAGGATATTGTATGCTTCATTAACTGCTTTCGCGAACTGTCCTGCCACTTTCAGTGACTTATGAACATATATACACAGAATCCCTACAGTGCAGAAGAGACCATTTGACCCATCGAGTCTGCACCAACTCTCTGACAGAGTGTCAGACCCAGGCCCACTCCCCATCCTATCCCCACAACCCCATACATTTCTCATGGCTAATCTGTCTAACCTACAGACACTAAGGGCCCTATTTTACCATTTTGATTCCAAGTGCTGGGCGAGCTTGAAACTGGAAGCGTTTCAGATCCGACTTTTAGACCCGTTCTCAGGTACTCCCATATGCACTCTGCCTGAAAAGATATCAGCAATTCCGAATCGTGCTGCAGTAGCCTGTGGGCGGGGCTTAACGCACCCGAAATCTTGCAGCTCCGATCGGCGCCTCCAACTGCGCATGTGCAGAAACAAAAATGATAGAATGTGGCTCCCCTGCCACATCGCTCCCGGGCTGGATAATACCTCTCCCTGGCCCCTACAGACATTGCCCCACCCCCAAAACATTACTGACCCCCTTATCCCCCCACCCCTTCTGCCACTCAGACCGATCGCGGGCCCCTCCCCCCCTTATCCCCCACCAATCTCAGGCAGAGTGGCAGCGGACCCTGTCTTCCCTCTCACTGATCACAGGCAGAATGGCAGCGGAACCCCCCCCCCTCCCTTTTCCCCACTGAAATCAAGCAGAGAGCCGTCAGACCCACTCCTCCCCCCCCCCCACCCTCACCAATCTGAGGCAGAGAGCCGTCGGATTCTCGGCACTTACCTCCTCACTAACTGGAGCGCCCGAATCGGACTTCTATGGAGAATCTGTTTCATGCCGATTCTGGATAGGTGAACGCGGTGGTAAAGGGGGAAGTGCTGGTAGGGTTGGGCGTGCAGCCCATTAAGTCAATTTAAATGCATGCAAATGCATTTAAATGGCCGTTGTGCCCGTTTCAGGCGCGGTCCCAATCATAGCCATTTTCGAGCCTTGGTAAAGGGGGAACTGGTACGGAGGTGGGTGCAGATCACGCTACCCGCCTCACGCCTGACTTTACCAAGTTTTTATGTCCAAAATGGGCACAACATGATGGTGAAATCGGGCCCTAAGGGGCAATTCAACATAGCCAATCCACCTTACTGGCATATTTATGTTCAGACACCATTCTAACTTGAACCTATATTGCTTTTCCTTCATTGTCACTGGGTCAATATCTTGGAACTCACTTCCGAGCAGCACTGTGGATGTACCTATGCCAGATACACTGCAGCAATTCTAGAAAGCCACCACTACTACCTCCTTGTAGACAATTAGGGTTGAGCAACAAACGCTTGCTTCCCAGCAACACTCACACCTCATGAAAGAATGATATGTTGTCCCCAACACATAGCTGGTCAGAATAGCTGCTATGTAACCTGTGCTTTAGCCAATCAATCATTTTCTTTCCTTCTTGGGTCTACTGATTAGCTGGAGAGTAAAAAAATCAGCACAAGCAAGAGATGGCCATGATTTGTGGTACAGTGGCCAGGATCATTGAAATTCATGGGCTGAAAATTGTGTTTATCATTCAATGTCAGGTGCTGGTCACAGCTTTCTCTAACTGTAAAGCTAGTCCAGCTCTGGGGACTCAATTAGTAGTCAGGATATGGTTTAATGAATCCCACAGCACAGATCCATGGCATGTTGATGGCACATTGTGCTTACTCTTTCCTCCAAATTCTGTCAAACCCCCAAACCATCAAATGCAGTGTTTAGTGTGATGTGCTTGTTCTCACAGGGCGTTGTTTCAAAAGGCAACTTCAGATTTACATGCTGGTATTTTAAAATGTAATATACTTATCAGGATAAAAGTTGAAAATGTATTTTGGTGAACCAGTTTTTTATTCTATTGCAAAGAATTAAAATGTACCAGCTATGGAATTTGTTCCACATAATCTTAATTAGTTCAATGATTCTGTAAGACCAAGGTTGAAAAAATTCAAAGTTATAAATAACTGGGAAAAGGATATGTGATTCTGAGATACGGTGTCACTATGAATGTGATCTCAAGTATTCACAGATGCAGTTAGATTCATTCTCTGGATGGTGTTATTGAAGCGATATGTCATTTCACATCATTTATGAATCTATTCTGAATCTATTACATGTGTCAGTATAAAAAAAACGAACTCACAAATGCTGAAGCGATTTTGTCCTTCAGATAAAAAGAAAATAGAAAATTCTATTTAAAAGAAAGCAATCATGATTTTTTTTTTGATGCCCAACCCACTAGAACAAGAAATGTGTAAGTTATTTTCACATTGCAGCAAAAACAACTCGCACTGCGCCTGTTCATGGAATGTTGTGTGGTCACTTCATGTTTGTCCTTAATTCTGATAAATACAACCAAAAGCAGTTGGACAGAGTTAGACATGGTCTCTGCTCCATTTTTCACAATTCACTATTATAAATAGAGGAGGAAGAACTGATGAATTTACTTGTTTCATTGCAAGATGATTCCCGTCATTAAACGGGCCACAAATGTATTTCTGCTTCAATGCAGAGTGAATAAAATCCTGCCCAAACAATTTTCAAAAATTTAATTAGGGGCTGCCTTCTCTCAAAAGTTTGAGGTCTCATTATGTTGAAGTCTGAAACTATTTGACTGGGTTATCATTATTCAGTCAACCTAAGACTTGTCTTCTCTACATACATTGCCATTCATCTGACTGCATAACTATTCTATCCTGACCTCCACTGAAACTGTTCATAGTTTGGCTGCGAGGGAATTCTTTCTTCATACTGATGTTTAGTTAAACATGTGCGGCTGGAACAAATTATTATTTTTAGTTTACTGCATTTTCCACAACAATTGTTTCAGTAACTTCACAGGTTTAAAATAGAAGCAAATTACATGTTCCAAATGCTGAGTGAATCAGAATGCCCTGGGTTGTTACCATAAATTAGGACTTGTTCAGTTGCAGTGCATTCAGCAGTGCAACATTTACAGATCCATTGTTCATAGTGTTGTAATATACCTTCACACCTGTATCCTAGTCTTTTGTGATGTATACACCAGGCCAGATCCCTCTGCATCTCAGTGCTCTGCAATCTTTTGTTAATAGGCTTCTTTTTTATCCATCCTGCCAAAATGGCCAATTTCACAGTTTCCCACATTATACAGCATTTTCCAGATCTTGTCCACTCATTTATCCTTTCGATGTCCTTTTGTAGCCTCCTTATGTTCACTTCACAACTTACTTGCCTACCTGTCTTTGTGTCATCAGCAAATTTAACAACCGTACCTTTAGTCCCTTCATCCTAGTCATTTATACAAATTGTAAAAAGTTAAAGCCTGCAGGACTGGCCCCAATGGCATACTACCTGTTACATCTTGCCAGCCAGAAAAATGCCCATTTATGCCTACTCACTGGGCGGGATTCTCTGGCCTCCCCACAGCGTGTTTCTCGTGGCAGGAGATGGCATTCCGTTCATCAGCAGTGGGATCTCCTGGTCCCACTGTTGTCAGTGGATTTACTATTGACTGCACCCCACGCGGCTGGGAAATCTGTGGTGTGGATGGGCCATCGGCAGGACTTGAACATCCCACCGCCATGAACAGCTGGAGAATTCTGGCCTCTGTTTCCTGTTAGTTAGTCAATCTTCTATCCATTCCAATGAACTTTGTTTTCAGCAATGACCTTTGATGTGACACCTTATCAAGTGCCTTCTGGAAATTGAAGTACATTTCATTCACTATTTCCCCTTTATCCACAGCAAAGAATTCCAATAAATTGGTTAATTATTATTTCCTTTTCTCAAATCCATGTTGACTCTGTCTGGTTGCTTTGTATTTTTCTGAGTGCTCTGCCATTATATCTTTAATAATGGCTTCTAACATTTTCCCTATGCCAGATTGTAAGCTAACTAGCGATAGTTCCCTGTTTTCTGCTCCCCTCTCTTATTGAAAAAGATATTTGCCATTTTCCCCAAATCTAGGGCATTTGAGATAATTAAAGCCAGGCATCAACTATCTCATGAGCTACTTATTTTTAGACCCTTGGATGAAGTCCACCAGAACCCAAGGATTTGTCAGCCTGGAGCTCCAAAAAATCACTCAATACCACTTCCCTGATAAGTGTAAATTTCTTAAGTTCCTCCTTCCCTTCCATTTACTGATTTACAGCTACTTCTGAAATGTTACTTATATCCTATATAGTGAAGACTGATGCAAAATACCTGCTCAATTCATCTGCCATCTCCTTATTTTCCAAGATTAATTCCCCAGACTCACTTTCTGTAGGATCAACGCTCACTTTGTTCACCTTTTTCTTATTTAAGTATCTTTGGAAACTCTTTCTGTCCTTATTTATATTTCTAGCTAACTTTCCTCATACTTTGATTTTTCTCTTATTAATCTTTTTGTAATCCTTTGCTGTTCTTTATATTCTGTCTAATCTTCTGACCTGCTTTTCATCTTTGCGCAATTATATGATTTTTCTTTAAGTTAGATACTGTCTTTAACTTTTTTAGTTAACCGTAGATGGTGGGTCCTTCCCTTGGATTTCTTTTCCCCATCAGAATATATCCATTCTGTGTATTCTGAAATATCCCTTTAAATGTGTACCACTGCATCGCTATTGACCAATTCCTGAACTTCACTTGCTTTCATGCCCTCATAATTGCCCTTATTTAAGTTTAAAATATCAGTTTTGGACCCAATCTTTTCTCCCTCAAACTGAATGTAAAATTCAATTATATTATGATTGCTGCCACATAGGGATGCCTTCACTATGAGGTTATCAATTAATCCTATCTCATTGCGCAATACCAAGTGTAGTATAATCTGCTGTCTGGTAGGCTCCAGAATATGTTGTTCTAAGAAACTATCCTGAGGATAGTCTATGAACTCCTCACCTACAATACGCTTGCCCATCTGATTTTTCCAATGTATATGGAGATTAAAATCTCCCATGATTACCACTATACCTTTCTGACAAGCTCCAATTATCCCTTCCTTTATCTGTCCTACTGTGTATTTATAATTAGGGTGCCTGTACAATATTCCCAAAAGTGATTTCTTCCCTTTCTCATTTCTCATCTCAACCCAAACTGCATTTACATTCTGTTTCCTGAACTTAGATTATCCCTGTTTTATGTGCTAATACCACCATTAATTAACAAAGCCACCCTTCCACCTTTTCCTAATTTCCTGTGCTTCCTAAATATTGCATACCCTTTAATATTCAGGTCCTAATCTTTGTCATCCTGCAGCCATGTCTCTGGAATGGCAACTGACCATAATTACTTATTTCTATTTGCACTATCAGTTCATCCATTTTGTTTTGAATGCTATGCACATTCTGATACAGACCCTTCATCATTTTATTATTTTTATAACGTCTAGCCTTATCTGCTGATTTACTCGTAGATTTGTACTCTCTGTTCCTTCTTGTCATGGTCTTTTTATCACTTACCATATTAGCACTTGTCTCTACGCCTTGGTTTACCATATTTTCCCAAATTTGATCCTTTGACCCCATTTAGTTTAAACTCCTCTCTACTTCCCGAGTTATGCAGCTTGCTAGAACATCAGCCTTAGCATGATTAAGATGTGCATCATCCCAACTGTCCAGCCCCCACTTTCCCCAGTTGCTACCAGTGCCCCATGAACTGGAATCTACTTCTCCTACACTAGTGTTTGAGTCATGAATTCATTTTTCTAATTTTATTTGCCCTATGCCAATTTGCACATGGCTCAGAGATCCAGAAGATGCTGTTGAAGGAGCTGTGTAACTTAGAAATGGTACACACTGCTGCTGCTGTCATGTGGAAACATGAAGGGTGATTCTCCCAAAAAAAAAGTCAAATTCATGTAAAAACTGGAGTAAATCCTACTGTTTTTTTCAGCGGGAGTTTCAAAATGAATCTCCCACATTGTGTGCACTGCGGAGAGCACTAGTATGAATCATGTGGTAAATCAGTGGGCGGGACCTATTCCCACTTGAGAGACCGGCAACATAGCGCTGAGTGGCCTTCTACACGTGCCAATCTGGCAGCACCAAGATTGGCAAATGCACAGTGGCATCGCACTACAGGCCTCCCGATCGAAGGCCAGCCCTGTGACCCCCGCATCGCTAGCCCTTCCAACCCCCCACCGCTCAATCGCTGGGCCCCCTGAATATACCCAGGCCAGCCCCGAACCCGCATCGATGCCCCCTCCCCACCCCATAGCCCCAACCTCCCAATCCTCCCCACCCTGATCCCCTCCACTGGCATCCCTGGTCTCTCCCCTCGCAGTCCTAACTCCAACCCCCCAGCAGGCTGGCCAGCCCCGATCGCTGGCCTCTCTCCTTCCTTCTGTCACACAGCCCAAATGCAGAGTGCCATTGGGACCCCCCAACCTACCGATCGCCCCCCCCCCCCTTCCAGAGGCCCTGCCCTTATCAGGCACCATCCCCATTAGACCCTTCCTCCTTGGCACTGCTCTATGCTCAGTGGGCAGTGCCAAATTGCCCCCTGGGCATTGGCACTTTGCCCCTTGGGCAGTGCCAGAGGGACCAGGCTGGCACTGCAAAGGTAGCAATGTCCAAGGGAAACCCCCCGTGCCTAACCCACTTTGGGGCATTGATGGCCCCCCTTCACTCCAGTGGGGCTGGGCCACCAGCGCCCCACAAGTGGGGATCGATACTAAATCCCGTTGGAGTGGAACACTCCTGGCAGGCGGGGAGATGCTAGCCGGCCCAGAGATTTCAGTTCTGGGCCCACTAATGATATTTAAAAGAGATTTAAATTAGCATTTGCATAATTTCTTCAGCACCTCGCCAATTTCTGGCACAGAACTTACAGCGCCGGAAATCCGGTTGCTGGAGAATCGCAGTGGCTGTGGTGCCCAGCGGGGAGCCCGCAAAACGGCCACCGCTCAAGTCTCCTGGTCCGCTGCACTACAAAAACAGGGCAGCGGGATGGGAGAATCATCCCCATAATGTTGTGGCTATAGCAGAGACCTGGCTCAAAGAAAAGCAGGATTGGGCAGTTAATATTCCTGGGTACAAGGTGTTCAGGAAAGATCAGATAGAAATAAAGTGGGGAGGGGTTGCAGTATTGATTAAGGAGAATATTGCAGTGATGCTGAGAGAGGATGTCCCAGAGGGTTCAAGGATGGAATCCATTTGTCTACAGCTAAGGAATAAAACAGATACAATTAAATTGCCCAGTGTAATCTATAGTCCACCAACTAGCAGGAAGGATGTAGAGGAACAAATTTGTAAGGAAATTGCAGAGAAATGCAAAACTTATAGGGTAGCTATAATGGGGGACTTTAATTATCCAAATATAGACTGGGATAGTAGAAGTGTAAAGGGCAGAGAGGGGCAAGGATTCCTCAAGTGTGTACAGGAAAGCTTTCTTTTCTGGTGTCCAATCCAACAAGAAAGGAGGCACTGCCAGACCTGCTTCTTGAGAATGACCTAGGCTAAGTGTCAGTAGGAGAATGTTTAAAGGACAGTAATCATTGTTTCACACGGTTTTGCTGACTGTGGTAAAGGACAAAGAACAATCCAGAGAGAGAATAATTAACTGGGGGAAAGCCAGCTTCATTGGGGTAAGAACAGATGTGGGCCAAATGAGTTGGAGTCAAAGGTTGGCAGGAAAAGCAGTAGATGAATAATGGGCTACCTTCAAACAGAGGTCTTTTAGGCAGAGTCCAGATATATTTCCTCAAAAGGGAAAGATAGGGCAAACAAAACCAGAGCTCCCTGGAAGACAAATGATTTAGGGCACCTTTTTACGACCTTGTCCCTCCCGACTTTCAGCGATACCCTTCAGAACTAAACATGATGCCGCTCTTTGTCTTTGCCTCTCTCAAGGTTACATATTAATATTGATTCTCGGTATCGGCACGAAGCACTGTATTAATATATCGATGTATTCTTCGCACAGTCATAGGTTGTTACCGCAGGAAGAAGAAGAAGCAGCCATGTAGTGAATACTACCCTGTTAATAAAGTTCCATTATGTTTAACCCTCCATGCTTCCTAGCATCAATTTTCCAATATACAACATGCAACATAACCTCCAGGGCATCATTGATGTGAGCAGCACAATGTCCCATCTGGGAGTTAAAGGGCTTCTAGCTCCTTGCTGGAAATCCTGATAGAATTCTGGAATCTTCTCCCTCAACAATAATAATTGGACATGTTGTTTTTAGGTACTACAACTGTACTTTTAAGCCTCTGCACTGGAAATCCTGTCCTCACTCTTTGCACAGCTACACTTGGTGCACAGTAATGATATGCTGATAAGGAGGCCTTCCAACTGAGTGGGTCTTCCTGACAGTGCAACTTCAGGCCTTAGATTTCTGCTATTGAGTACAAAATGAACATCCTTGCTTCTTTGATCAGCCAAGTGTCTTGCTCCAAATATGGGGAAGGATATGGTGGAACCCCTAGAGAGGGAGGAGGGCCTGGAGAATCAGGAAGGAGTTCCTGCATCAGATTCTCAATGTCAGGAAAATTGTCTCCAACTAAGTTTTGGGCCAGGAAGTGTCTGATGCAGAAATCCCGCCTGCTGGTGGTGTGAAGGCAATTAGGATCATTCATGAGCCATTTAAAGCCAATTATCTCTGAACCCACCAGAATTTAGAGGGGGGGGCGGGGGGGGCGGGGGGGGGGGGGGGGGGGGGGGGGGGGGGGGGGTGGGGGTGGGTGAGGATTGGGGAGAGGGATGTGCCAAAACAGCAGGTGGCATAGAATCATAAAATCCTACAGTGCAGAGAGAGGCCATTCGGCCCATCGAGTCTGCACCAACCATAATCCCACCCAGGCCCTATCCACATATCTATCCACTAACCCCTCTAACCTATGCATCCCAGGACACTAAGGGGCAATTTAGAATGGCCAATCAACCTAGCCCACACATCTTTGGACTATGGGAGGAAACCGGAGCACCCGGAGGAAACTCACGCAGACACAGGGAGAATGTGCAAACTCCACACAGACAGCGACCCGAGCCGGGATTCGAACCCAGGTCCCTGGAGCTGTGAAGCAGCAGTGCTAACCACTGTGCTACCGTGCCGCATGGTGGCACAGCAGGTGGCATGGTAGCACAGTCTATAGCACTACTGCCTCGCAGCCCCAGGCACCCAGGTTCAATTCTGGCCTTGAGTCACTGTCTCTGTGGACTTTGCAGATTCTCCCCATGTCTGCGTGGGTTTTCTCCGGGTGCTCTGGTTTCCTTCTACACTCCAAAGATGTGCGGGTTAGGTGGATTGACCATGCTAAATTGTCCCTTAGTGTCAGGGGATTAGCAGGGTAAATATGTGGGGTTATCGGGATAGAGCCTGGGTGGTATTGTTTTCGGTGTTGGCCCGATTGGGCCGAATGGTCTCCTTCTGCACTGTAGTAATTCGAATTCTATTTCTAATTCTAAAAAAAGCCACCCCTCTTTCTGGTACTCCCTCTACATGACCCTCTTTCTGGTTTCACATCTGTGCTATGGAATCCAGAGGTGATTTGGAGCTGGGCTTCGTGTTTTATTGACAGCAGCCGCTGCTCCCAATGGCGCTATTAGCAATGGAGAATTGCCAGCCTCTGACTGGCCAGAAACTTCATTGGGGGCTTAATTGTATTGAAGAACTGATGCTGACTAGTTAAGTGCCTGATGGGCATTTAATTACACCTGGCCTCCCTTTGGGAACAATATAGTAGAGGGTAGGGGGAACCTGCATTGCTGGGACAACATTTTCCAAACTCAGCAAGTGTGAAAGAATTACAGCTAATGTTTCTGGTTGGCTGACATGGCGCACACATACATTTTTGCATGCTGCAGAGGGAAGATCAGAAACTGCATTAAGCAGAGACAGACGAGTATAAAAAGGTGTGCGGTACTTGTTCTCGAAACTCTGTTCTTAATATGGATGTATCTTTAAAAAATAATAACTTCTATGCTTGCCTATTTCAAATTTCTTGGCCCCATTCTAGTTTTGTTGGCAGGAGAATCTAAAACGCAATGTGATTTGGAGAAGTTAAAGAACTTCATAGGAATTAATATGTTGCTGACGAGTATTTGCTTGTTATCAATTCAAATACAGCAGCGTTGGCTACAAAACAAGAATGAGGGGATGAAGCTGTGTTAATTGGCAACAATGTACTTGCCTGTTTTGTACAAACAAATATTTCAGGGCTTGGTAGCTTTTATCAAAGCTTTACTCAAGTATTTTGCTTATGATTACATCCAAGAAAAATGTTTATGTGAATAAAACTTCATTAGCTGAACATTGATATGAATTTATTTAATCCTACTAGATTATTTTTGACTAGACACCAGACACAAAAACATTTCAATCACATAATTTGTTCTTTGTTTCTCATAAGAGTACAGTTGGAGCCCGTTTCAAAAATGGCACATATAAAGTTCTGAATTGTGGGCTAAACCTGGATTCAGTCACAATGTTTCCAGGGTTTGCAAGACACACCTTGAATAAAAGTTCACATGTCACAATGCCTTACTGAACTTAATGGGTTTGTGCTATTCTGCTTGAGCAATAACCTGTATTTGTTTAGAATACTGATAAGGTCATGGTACATGTGCAATGTCACACATTGTTATAACATAGGTACTGTTTGCTGCTACCTTATATTGTGTTATGAGGAGTGCTTGAGACTTTTATGTTTAAACATGAACCATTTATTGCTAGTCTTTAACCATTCACAGATCCAAGGTATGGTTATGGATGGAGATGTTCCATGCAGGCAGGCTGCTTACAGAAGTTCTCTCTCGACTGTCCTTCCTCAGAGTCTCACATGACTCAATACATCATGCCCCAGGTGGTGCTACTCTCCAGCCCCATGTTAACCCTTGCTCTGCTGAACATATTTACATTACAATGGCACGCAGGCACAAATCACAAAAACTCCCTTTCATCTTCAAAGAAAACAACTTTCCTCCGTCTAACAATACAATATTTAACTTGCTATCCCTGACCCCATATCTCAAGTTTCTGACTTTATAAATTCAGATAATCTTGAGACTTGGCAGTTCTTCCATTTCTCAGACCGTAACGTTTGGAGGAATGATAGCCACATTCCGGAAACACTGCTATCTTCATTTGATTCATTTTTTGAGCCACTTTGAGTTGCATTTCTCTTTGTTAACAGCTTGTCTGCTTTGTTCAAACACTGTGAGTTTGTCTGGTTCCTTCAGAAGGAAATGTGCACTCTGTTCATCCCTCAAGTGGAATTGAATTTTCTTTTTCTGAATTGTCCGCCATGTTCTTGCTGGACGTATACGTTTCACAAATGGAACATTCATTTCCACTTGTTTTACAACTTGAACCAAACATTTGTTTACTGTTGCATTTGCAAATCGTTTTGCAAGTTTATGATACTTGTCATTCAGTTCAATGATTTTCAGTACATCTGAGCCATCCAGTGCTTGTTCTTCCACCAGCGACTTTTGTTTCAGTGTTGGATTTACAGTTTTCAGTACTATTTCTGTCAGTTCTTTATCTGCCTGAAACAGAACATCGTCCTTGTCATTCATTTGCGGGGAAGATGCTGAGTGGGGGATCTCGGGGGGGGAGGGGGGGTGGAGTCGGGTCACCTTCATGCCTGCGGCGGGGGAGGGGGGGCGTTATTCTTTTATTTGTGGGAAGGAGGGTGGATGCCCCCCCCGTTCAGTGCAGGGGGCGGGGGGAGACAACATTTCATTTTTTGATGGGAGGGGTTCATGTCTCCGACCGTGGAGATCAGGGCTTCCTTTAATAACGGCATCCCAATCTCGGAACAGCCAGGCTGGCGGACAGATTCCCCAAAATGGCCTCACCCAGCATCTTTCAGGAGGATGAATCCCACCTGACAGAGGCTCAGCACCAGGGGGAAACACTCCTGTTTTCCCGTCAGCACTTTGCTTGAAAACGGGAGAATTCCACCCCTTATGCCTTATTGGTTATCAGGAAAATCTTACAAGACGAGGGTTTTTCAACAGAAACTGCCAACATCATCCTATCTGCTTGGGGACCATTGACTGGGAAGCAGTACACTATTTATATCAAACAAGAATTGTTTTTTGTAGTAGATGACAAAATAATCCACTGCAAACATCTGTGGAAAATGTTTTGGAATTTTAACCTCATTATTTCACAAGTTGCTATGAACACAGCAAAGTCAGCTTTGTTTGTCTTTGTTGTGTTGCCACAAGTGCACACATTGGGCTCACATCCACCAGTCATTTATTTTATGAGAAGTGTGTAGAAACTGAAAGTTCATGCCCATTGTGTCTGTGACAGCTGAAAGACAAGCCACCCAGACTAATTCCATTTTCCAGCATTTGGCCCGTGGCCTTGCAGGTCAGGTTACAGCACCTCATGTACAAATTGAGACATCTTTTCAATGAGTTGAGAGTTTCTGCCTCTACTATCCTTTCAGATAGTGAGTTTTAGATCCCTACCACTCTGGGTGAAATTAATTTCCTCATCTCCCCCCTAATCCTATCAATCACTTTAAATCTATGCCCATAGTCACTGGCCTCCCTTCTCAAGTAAATAGGCCCTTCCCATCCACTCTCTCCAGGCCCCTCACAATTTTGTACATCACAATCAAATCAACTCTCAACCTCATCTGTTCCAAGGAAAACAATCCCAGCCTATCCAATCTTTCTTCATAGCTGCAAATTTCCAAACCTGGCACATACGGGCGGCACAGTAGCACAGTGGTTAGCACTACTGCTTCACAGCTCCAGGGACCTGCGTTTGATTCCCGGCTTGGGTCACTGTCTATGTGGAGTTTGCACATTCTCCTCATGTCTGCGTGGGTTTCCTCCGGGTGCTCCGGTTTCCTCCCACAGTCCAAAGATGTGTGGGTTAGGTTGATTGACCATGCTAAAATTGCCCCTTAGTGTCCTGAGATGTGTAGGTTAGAGGGATTAGTGGGTAAATATGTAGGGATATGGGGGTAGGGCCTGGGTGGGATTGTGGTCGGTGCAGACTCGATGGGCCAAATGGCCTCTTTCTGCACTGTAGGGTAGCTATCTATGATACATCCTCATAAATTCAAACCGCTATTGCCAAGATATTTTTTTTTCCATTCATTCATGGGATGTGGGCATCAATGGTTAGGCCCGTATTTATTGCACATTCTTAATTGTACTTGGGAACTGCTGCAGCCCACAGGGTGCTGGTAAGGAGAAAGTTTCAGGATTTTGACGCAGTGATAGTGAAGGAACAGCAATGCTAAGTGGCTTGGCGGGGGGGCACTTCCAGGTGCTGGTGTTCCTATGTGTCTGCATCCCTTGTCCTTCTGGATGGTCGTGGGTTTGAAAGGTGCTGCTAAAGAGCCTCAGTGAGTGAGTTCCTGCCATGCATCTAGTAGATGGTACACTCTCCTGCCACTGTGTGTCAGCGGTAGAAGGAATGATTGTTTGTGAATGGGGTGCCAATCAAGTGTGTTGGTTCGTCCTGGATAGTGTTGAGCTTCTTATGTGTTATGTTGCTTGTTCAGTTCAGTTTCTGGTCAATGAAAACCCCCAGGATGTTAATAGTGGGGGATTCAGCGATTGTAATGCCATTGAATGTCAAAGGGAAATGGTTAGATTCTCTCTTGTTGGAGATGGCTACCTGGCATTTACCACTTGTCAGTACAAACCTGGATATTATCCAGGTCTTGCTACATTTGGACATGGACTGCTTCAGTACGTTGAGGGGAGACAATGGCCTAGTGGTATTATCGCTAGACTATTAATCCAGAAACTCAGCTAATGTTCTGGGGACCCGGGTTCGAATCCCGCCACAGCAGATGGTGGAATTTGAATTCAATAAAATATCAGGAATTAAGAATCCACTGAATCGAAACTAATGTCGATTAGTTACTAATGTCGATTGTCGGAAAAACCCACCGGGTTCACTAATGTCCTTTAGGGAAGGAAATTTGCTGTCCTTACCTGGTTTGGCCTACATGTGACTCCAGAGCCACAGCAATGTGGTTGGCTCTCAACTGCCCTCTGAACAAGGGCAACTAGGAATGGGCAATAAAAGCTGGCCAGCCAGCAACGTCCATGTCCCAGGAATGAATGACAAAAAAAGGAGTTACGAATGGTGCAACATCAGCGAACATCCACTCCTCTGACCTTATGATGGAACAAGGTAATTGATGAAGCAGCTGAAGATGATTGGGCTGAGTATACTACCCTGAGTAACTCCTGCAGTAATGCCCTGGGACTGAAGTGATGGACTTCCAGCAACCACACCATCTTTCTTTGTGCTAGGTATGACTCCAACCAATGGAGAGTTTTCCCTCTGATTTTCAATGATTGCAGTTTTGCCAGGACTCCATGATATCACAATCAGGTAAATGCTGCTTTGGTGCCAAGGGCAATTGACCTGATGTTGCAGTTATATAGAACGTTGGTTAGGCCACATTTGGAATACTGCGTCCAGTTCCGGTCGCCACACTACCAGAAGGACGTGGAGGCTTTGGAGAGAGTGCAGAAAAAGGTTTACCAGGATGTTGCCTGGTATGGAGGGTATTAGCTATGAGGAGAGATTGAGTAAACTAGGGTTGTTCTCCCTGGAAAGACGGAGGTTGAGGGGCGACCTAATAGAAGTTTATAAAATTATGAATGGCATAGATAGGGTGAACAGTTGGAAGCTTTTTCCCAGGTCAGAAATGACAAACACAAGGGGTCACAAGTTCAAGGTAAGGGGGGCAAGGTTCAATACAGATATGTGGGGGATGTATTTTACACAGAGGGTGGTGGGGGCCTGGAATGCACTACCAAGCAAGGGGGTTGAGGCAGACACGCTAGGATCATTTAAGACTTATCTAGATAGCCACATGAACAGACTGGGAATAGAGGGATGCAAACGGATGGTTTAGTTAGGAACACATGATCGGTGCAGGCTTGGAGGGCCGAAGGGCCTGTTCCTGTGCTGTATTGTTCTTTGTTTGTTCTTTGACCCTCACTTCACCACTGGAATTCACTCTTTTATCCATTTTTTAATCAAGAGATCATGAGATCAGGAGCTGAGTGACCCTGGCGGGACCAAAAGGAGCCTCAGTGAGCAGGTTATTGCTAAGCAAGTACTGCTTGATTGCACTGTTGATGACCCCTTCCATCAATTTACTGATGATCAAGAGTAAACTGTTGGAGCGGAAATTCGCTGGGTTGGTTTTGTCCTGCTTCTTATGTGCAGGACATACCTGGGCAATTTTCCACATTGCCAGATAAATGTCAGTGTTGTAGCTGTACTGGAACAGCTTGGCTAGGGGTGTGGCAAGCCCTGGAACACAAGTCTTCAGTACTATTGCTGGAATATAATCAAGGCTCATAGCCCACAGCAATGTATTTAGTGCCTTGATATCACATGGAGTGAATCAGATTGGCTGAAGATTGGCATCTGTGATGCTGGTGACCTCAGGAAGAGGCCAAGATGGATCACCCACTTGCCATTTTTGGCTGAAGATTGTTGCAAATACTTCAGCTTTATCTTTTGCACTGATGTGCACTGATCATACGACATGAGATGTGAAGTCTTTGCTGGACTACCTCTGAGAGCTTTCACCTGTTTTTTCGCTCATTCTTCAAGAATTGTCAATCAAACCATGTATGTTATAGAACCATAGAATCTCTAGAATGCAGACGGAGGCCATTTTGCCCATCGAGTCTGCACCAACTCTCTGACAGAGTATCTTATCCAGGTCCTTTCCCCCATTCTATCCCCATAACCCTCCTCGTTTATCATCCATCTAAACTGCACATCTTGCGACACTAAGGGGAAATTTTTAACATGGCCAATCCACCTAACCTACACATCTTGGGATACTAAGGGGCAATTTAGCATGGCCAATCCACCTAACCTGCACATCTTTGGACTGTGGGAGGAAACCGGAGCACCCGGAGGAAACCCACGCAGACACAGGAAGAATGTGAAAACTCCATGACAGTCACGCAAAGCGGGAATTGAAGCCAGGGACCTGGCGCTGAAGCAGCAGTGCTAACCACTGTGCCACTGTGCTGCCTTCCTGTGCCATTGTGCCACCCATTTATTCTTCAAGTAAAATGACCTCTTGAAGCAGAGCGAATCAAGGAAAGCTGGTTGCCAACTTGTGCTGAGGGAATACCCATTAAGCTCATGTTTATATGTCTGTAAACATTGCGAGAATATTTGATTCATACTGAACATCTTCAGAACAGTGAGATATATCTCTTTGTGAGTTTCAGAAGGCAACATAAAAGAATGAGCACAGACTCTATAGCTAAATGGATACATCGTATCATAATCAAAGTTGGAATCAACACAAATGCATTCAAGCCTCATTCGACAAGAAGAGCAACAGCATCTAAAGCTACTTTATCGTCATAGAATTCCCACAGTGTAGAAGGAGACCATTCGGCCCATCAAGCCTGCACATTCAACAATCCCACCCAGGCCCTATCCCCGTAACCTCACGTATTTACCCTACTAATCCTCCTGACACTAAGGGGCAATTTATCATGGCCAATCAACCTAACCCGCACATCTTTGGACTGTGGGAGGAAACCAGAGCACCCGGAGGAAATCTACGCAGACATGGGGAGAATGTGCAAACTCCACACTGACAGTCACCCAAGGCTGGAATTGAACCTGGGTCCCTGGCACTGTGAGGCAGCAATGCTAACCACTGTGCCACCGTGTTAGCCACAATCTCAGTAATGGACATTATGTAACAAATCGGATTGAGCAGTAAAAACATTTCCAAATATTCTACAAAAGCCCACGAAAGAGATTGTGAATACATTTGCAACAGCATTCTTGCAGGACCAAAGTACACTGGTACTCACGATAATTAAGGCACATGCTTGTAAGTATAATGCGATTTCAGAATTAAACATTTGAATTGTTCTTTGGGTTTTGAATTGGAAGCAATTTGATCCTCAAGATAGGAAAAATGCCTGAGAGAGTGTTTTTTTTTCTACATATACCTGGAGTTGCAACACAAACAGGTGAAGCTGTTTCTTACATGTGTAAAAATCTATGAATTGCGTCAAAAGAATTTGACTACATCTGTTATTCATTGAGCTGCCATTGTGAAACCAGAGTTTGCTTTGAAAGTCCCACATGATTTTGAACTTGCACCATAACGAAAGATGGAAAGATTATACAAGAATTTACCTGTTCAATGTTTGATCTTCTTTTTATGAGGTAGATAGAGTGAGAGATAATGTACGCTCCACCCCCTCCCATGGTTTTTCACACAATTTTAAGTTGACATGGAATTGTATTGATCTACGCAACAGGTTATGTGTTTTCACATTTACTTTGTTTCTGATCACATGCTGCGCCACACTTCACTGCCTAGTACAAAAGGAAATTCAATAGTTGGCATTGATATAGTTCATAAATTCTGCTCTCACTTTTAAGACTGGCTGAACATGCATGAATGGGATCTCACATATCTCAGTCCACCTACCTCATAAAATGATCAAACATCGAACAGGTAAGTTCTTGTTTAATCTATTCATTGCACTGTAAAGTTTGACAGCACTGCTTCTGACAGTTCCATGTTGAATGAATGAAAGGGGCTGTATCCTAGCCTACACTTTGTTAGGTACTTTCTTCTCCATGCTCCTGACCTTTGCTTTCCCTGCATAAATGGAAACTGTTTACCTGCATTTTAGGATAAGTGACAATCTCTACAATCTATCCAGACTGAACATGAAGACAGCACATCTTGATAAGAGAACTTCTCTGCGCTGATGATACAGTGCTAGTTGCTCACATGGAAACTCAGCTACATGAATTGTCTTTCACATGCCCATAACTTGTTCTTCCTTACTGTTAGCATCGAGAAATCCATGGTAATGAGACACAGTGTCGCATCTCTATCCGTTATTACACTAAATACACTGGAAGTGGTTAGCAAGTTCTGCTATCTTGTATCCATGATGACAGACATTAATACATGTATATGGAAAGCAATTATCATATTTGGCCAATTCAGAAAATGTGCATGGAATGACATCAAGCTGACTCTTGGGATTAAGACGATGGTTTATGAGATCTGTGTTCTCAGCACCTCGGTGTATGGCTGTGAAACATGGACTAGCTATCAAGAAAGGAAGTGCAACAACTTTCATCATTACTGTTTGCGATGCATTCTGTGGATCTCAAGGAAGGGCAAAATTATGACTGCAACTACCCTCTCAAAGACAAATCTCCTAAGCACATTGGCATCCACTAAGCAGAGGCTCCCTCACTGTTGGGGCACATTTGCAGGATGGAAAGTGATCGCATTCCTAAAGATTTTCTGCATAGTGGGATGGCTGGAACCAGACAACCAGTAGGATGCCCAAAGCTTTGCTTCAAGGTTGCTTGCAGGTGTGACATGAAGGTCTTAAATATCAATTTTCATACCTGTGAAACACTAGTTATTGACAGAGCAAAATGGCGACATCACCTGTGGGCTGGCCTGTAGCTAAAATAGATTGGCAACAGGCAATAACCTACAATGAAACTTGGTAACCACATGTGGCACTTACAGCAGAACCTGCTTCCAAGGATTGACCTCTTCAGCCATCAGCAAATGAAGCACCCGAAGCCCAATGCATTTGATGTGTTGCATGTCCATCATCTCATGCAGTTGGGAGAGTTCTAACGCCAATTCTATATGATCAACAATATGGGAACTTCAAATGTTCTCAAGTAAATTGTTGCAAGTTTTTGGGAGACAGTTAGCTTGTGTTAGACAGTGTTTTTGGCTGCTGATACTGCCTGCATAATGTCATAAACTGCTAAGGGGCTTCTGCCAAAGCACTTTTGGTTTCCTTCTGGGAATTTCACTGTATCTAATGGAAGAGGAGGAGGAAGTTCAGCAAATAGAAGAATGCAAAACTGCAGCTACAGAGAGAGGATACAACAGGAGAAGAGGAGCTTACAGCAATCTTTTTCCTCCCAATGTTTATAGACCCAGGACCATGGTGGGGCAGTGCCTAAGGAAGAGGTTTGGATAACTACCTCTGTACAGTGTGGCTTACTCATGTGACCTCTGATGTCATTTTATGTAAATGAAGGTTTAGGGCAGAAGCCATTTTACACATCATACAGAAAAGGGCTGGATTTTAGATCCACTTCCATGGTGTATTTGAAAGTGCGGGAGCACGTACAGTAAAGTGGGTGGCCTTCCCGCCAACCTTACTTGTCTCCCCTATTATGATGGCCACTTAAGGGGCTCATTCCACCTCCCCCGCGATTTTACATGTTCAGGGCAAGGCAAAAGCAAAGTGGGTGGCCAGGCAACTTTTGTTGCATGGGTTGCTGTAGGACAGGAAGGGGAGATACCTCCATAGGAGGGGTAATGGAGGTACCATACCCACCCCCCCCCCCCCCAACCCCTACAAGATTGTATGAAATGTTTATAAACATTGAGGTTAGAAACAAAATCAAGTACTTGAGATGCATTCAACCGTGAAGGGAAAGAAAATCAAAAACAAACAAAGCTCCTGCCTGGTGTGTAATTGATCCAACCTGCCAATCAAAGGTGAGCTAAAGATATGGGAGCATGAAATTGAATTAACACAAAGGTTTTTGAGGCATTTGAGCTTTTCAGGAAGACTCAGAGACTTACAAAAATTACATTGTTAAAAGAACAGGTCAGGCGGAATGAGGAGGTTCTTATGGCTTACTGGATCTGCTCTGGAGCTGTCAATCAGAACAGCTCAAAGTGACCAGGACTGCACCTGTGGCTCATTCAGGCTTCAAAAAGGAATCACCGGAGTGAAACTGACAGTTTCTGTCAGTCTTCAAAGGGGTCTTCTCACACCTGGTGCTTCTGAGAGAGGGAAAGGGCAATCCCTTCTGCAGGATGCAGTGCTGCTGGGATTTTGAAGACTTCCAGCTCCTTCTTGTCCTTTGAAGGACAAGAATGAAGATTTTGAACTGAAAGCTGCTTGTGATCATGATGCTAAGAGTGATCGCCATTTTTCCCAGGGCTACAAGGGACAGTCCAGCAATGAGACATCCATCCCAGGGGAGAGTCCCGACGTCTACCCCTTCTCTCGTCCGAGTCCACCCAATGCCCAGGGCTCTTGGGAGACCCGCCCTCTGCAGCTTAGCAATGGCAGAGGGGCACTTGGACAAAGCACTTACCTCTTTGCCCCCCCGAGACCAATGTGCCAGTCAGTGTGTCAGTGCCAGGGTGCTGGGGCTGTGTAGGATTGGCACTGTCAAGGGATGGACCTGAGGGGACCCCATCTTATGTGTGTGGGGGGTGGGGCGGGGGAGGTGACCTGTTCTTTTAATGGTTGGCTAGAGGATGCCCCTTTATGCTGAGAGGCTGGGGACTCTCCTTGCCAGTGAGGGTCCCCATGTCTGTGGTGGGGGTGAAGGGGGACCTGTCTCTCAATGCTGAGATCTGATCTCTCTGAAACTGGGCTGGCCAGCATGTTTTGCACGATGTATACTTTCAGATACTAAAGGTGGGTGAATCCCACCTGACAGATGCTGTTAACACCTGCGGGAAACGTTCCAGTTTTCCCGCTGGTGGGAGCACTTAGGTTGCACATGGGATAATCACACCCCATATTTTTCTGCAGTTTACCAAAAGGTATTTATAAAAATAATAAATTAGTCTAATGTATAAATTTCACATCTTATTGAATTTGTTCAGGCTTGACACATCTTGTGGCCCTAGAAAATGCCAGAGGCTATGAATGTGTAATGTGGATGATATTTTCACTTTACCTCCTGTGTCCCAGTGAGACATCAGAGCTTTGTTTAGAAGAGAATCCAGAAGGCAAAGTGAGAATTGAGTCATTGAACGTAGTCAGTAAAACTGCAAGAAACAAAGGCACAATCAGCGGTGAGTCTTGAAATGCAAGCTGAACGTGAAGAGCAAAACCACAGGTGGATTCAGAATCGCACAGACTGAACTGAACAACAGACACATTTAGATTCTATCCAGCTATATTCAGATCAAAGCAAGAAAAAGATTGTTTGCACCCTTTGATGCATCTTCCAGAAAGTTGGGTACATGGCACAAAGCGAAACTCTGTAAAACTTGATCTTGATGTAAGGTTATGGATTTTAATAAAAGCAAACTCAATCCGTTTGCCGTAATGTTGCTGCAACCTCTGGGGAAGTGATCTTGCTGGAACACCTGCTGCAGCAAGATCTGTTCTGCAGGAAGGATGACAGCCGCTTTGCAAAGCAATCTGTTCCTGGCCATTTCAAGGCCTGAGCCATTAGTCAAATATTCCTAAAATACATCAAAATATCTGATAAATGGGTCTCACTTAATACATATATAATTTTCAGTTCAAGCAGGGAACATGCGGCCATTAAAGTGCTATATAGTTTAGATTTTAAATGTGATAAATCTTCCGTTGTTATGAGCCCACAGAAAGTATATGCTTGTGAGGGGTGTATATAGATGTAATTTGTTATAATTTATTTTTATTACTGAGGGAGTCATAGGTAACAGATTATATGTCATGGAGGGCGTAATATAATAAACACAATTCCAGAGGAGAAAGTTTATGCAGGATGTCAGTGAATCGAAAGAATGGAATGAAACAGAATTTTCCACTGAGTGAAATCCTGCATGTTTGCTCAAACTTAACAGCATTTTTCCTGCTCTTTCGGAAGTGCCATGTTAACAACATGAAATTGCCTTGTCTGTAAAACTATGTTGCCAATTGCTGCAGCTGTCCTGGTATTAAATAACCCAGAGAATTGTGTAAGAGTCCCTCGTTTATAACAAGTTGTTGTTAGGGTCAGCTAATGGAAATGTGGAATTACGCTCACCTTGTATATCTTTTCATCACTTCAACTTCATGAATTATTTTGTCACAACTGGCAATAAAGCTTGTAGGACCAATAACAGCAAGGGGTCCAGCATTAAGATAAAAACCAATTAAATCAACAAGCTGCTTATTTAAGATACACTAATAAATATAATTAAAAGTAGTTAAATTGAGCATCATATTCCATTTAGCCAAATTTGTATTTATACCATTTTTGACATCTTGAGGGCCTGATTTAGTTTGGTGAAATTGGAAAAACAGAGGGTGCATTTCTGCTTTTCCAACATTAGATGTCAGTGTGATTTGTAATGCACCAATTAAAAACAGCAAGATTTCAGGAGAAAGGTTAAAATAGCAAGACTTCGGGACAGAGAAATTAAAACAATGAGACCTCGGGACAAAGGTTAAAACAGCGAAACCTCAGCAGAGTGAGGTAAAACAGCAAGAACTCGGGGCTGAGAGATTAAACCAGCAAGACTTCAGAGAAGGAATGTAAAACAGCAAGATCCTGGGGCAGGAAGGTTAAAACAGTAAGACCTTGGGGCAGAGAAATTAAAACATCAAGACTTTGGAAAATGAATGTAAAACAACAAGATCTCAGGCCAGGGAGGTTAAAACAGTCCAACTTTAGGACTAAGAGGTTAAACAGCGAGACTTTGGGATAGAAGAGATTAAAACAGCTAGACTTCCAGAAAGGTTAAAACAATGAGGTTTGAGGATTAAAATAGCGACTTTGGGAGAGTAAGATTAAAACAGCGAAACCTCAGGACAGAGGGTCCACATAGCGAGACCTTGGGACAGAGAGGTTAAAACAGCAAGGTCTTGGGGCAGCACGGTGGTTAGCACTGCTGTCTCACAGCACCAGGGACCTGGGTTCAATTCTGGCCTTGGGTCACTGTCTGTGTGGAATTCGCACATTCTTCCATTGTCTGCTTGGGTTTCCTTCTGCACTCCAAAGATGTGAGGTTAGTTTGATTAGCCATGCTAAATTGCCCCTTAGTGTCAGGGGGACTAGCAGGGTAAATACATGGGATTATGGGGAAAGAGTGGCATTGTTGTATGTGCAGGCTCAACGGGCCTAATGGCCTCCATCTGCACTGTAGGGATTCTATGATAGAGAGGTTAAAACAGCGAGAAATTGGGACAGAGAGATTAAAGCAGCAAGACCTTGAGACAGAAATTAAAACAATGAGAAGTTGGGATAGAGGTGTTAAAACAGCAAGGGCTATATGATAACCTCCATGAGATCCATGGGGAATCACTGATTGATCTCCCTGTGGGACTTGTTGCAAAGTTACTACATGTGATCAGAGCACATGGTATCAAGAGTAGAGATAAATGGATAGTTTTCAGGTTAGCAAGCTGTAACTAGTGAAGTGTCACAGGGATCAGTCTGGATGTTTAATTATTTACAATTCAAAACAACGACTTTGTTGAAGGAACCAAATGTATCGTTGCTAAATTTGTTGATGACGCCAAGTTGGGTAGGAAAGTAAGCTGTAAAGAGGAGGTAGGGAATCTGCAAAGGGATATAGACAGGTTAAGTGGGTGGGAAAATTTGGCAGATGGAGTATAACATGGGTAAATGTGAACTTGTTCATTTTGGTGAGGAGAATAAAAAGT
Organism: Mustelus asterias; assembly: GCF_964213995.1. Taxonomy (NCBI): domain Eukaryota; kingdom Metazoa; phylum Chordata; class Chondrichthyes; order Carcharhiniformes; family Triakidae; genus Mustelus; species Mustelus asterias. The sequence goes on along the minus strand of NC_135810.1, from coordinate 95,646,226 downwards.
ATACTATTTAAGTGGAGAGAGATTGCAGAATTCTGAGGTACAGAGTGATCTGGGTGTCCTAGTTCATGAATCACAAAAAATTAGCATGCAGGTATAGCAAGTGAGTAAGAAAGCAGATAGAAATGTAGGTTTTTATTGCAAGAGGAATTAAATATAAAAGTAGGGAAGTTTTACTACAGGGCCTTGGTGAAATCACATCTGGAATATTGTGTACAGTTTTGGTCACTTAATTTGTAAAAAGATATAATTGCTTTAGAATCAGTTCAGAGAAGGTTCATTGACTTATTCCCGAGGTGAAGATCTTATCGTTGAAAGGTGAATGGGTTGAGCCTATACCCACTTGAGATCAGGCGAATAAGAGGGAATCTAATTGAAACATATAAGATCTTGAGGGGATTTGATAGGATGGATACTAGGAGGATGTTTCCTCTTTTGGAGAAGATTATAACTAGGGCAACATTTTAAGAATAGAGAAATCCCACTTAAAACAGAGATGGGGATTTATTTTCTTCTCTGCAGGTTACTAACCTGTGGAATTCACTTCCCCAAAAAGCAATGCAGGCTGGACCATTTAATTTATTCAAGGTTGAGTTTGATTTTTGATAGGCAAATGAGTCACAGGTTCTTTGGGCAGACAGGAAAGTGGAGTTGAGACACAACCAGATTATCTGTGATATTATTGAATGGTGGAACAGGCTTGAAGGGCCGAATTGCCTACTCCTGCTCCTAATCCAATGTTCTTATGCTTCAATGTTCTCCCTCCACCACCAGGGCGCAGTAGCAGCAATGTGTACCATCTACAGGGTGCACTGCAGCAACTCACCAAACCTCCTTTTGACAGCATCTCTCAAATCCACGATCTATAGTACCTAGAAAGACAAGGGCAGCTAACACATGGACTATCATCACCTGCAACTTCCCTCCAGGTAACACACCATCCTGACTTGGAATTATATTATCATTCCACCGCTAGATCCAAAATCTGGAACTCCCTTCCTAACAGCCCAGTGGACATACCTACACTAGGTCATCTGCTATTGCAGCTCACCACCACATTCTTAAGGAGGAATGGACCACAAATTCTTGCCTTGCACACACACTCACATCCCAGGAAGGAGTAAAAATATAAAATTTTACAACCTATTTAAAAAAAACTGATGTGCTGGTTTAATTATGAGGATCTGATTATTGGAATGATTACATTTCAACCTGGGAATTTCTAGTAAAATATTAGAAAATGGTCTCATTACATGAAATGGGACATATCACTGTGGGATTGACTTGCTGTTTGCAGTAATTTTCTGGTATGCTTAGTACTCAGGAGCTAATATTAGTTGTCACCAATGTTCTTTCTAAGCTGGGTAGCAACCCAGCAAAAGTTCTTGCATAGAATATGTGACCAGCCTGCGCCTCAGGGATTGGTGCTGGGTCCATTGTTATTTGTCATTTATATGAATGATTTGGATGAGAATTGAGTAGGCATGGTTAGTAAGTTTGCAGATGACACCAAGATTGGTGGCATAGTGGACAGTGAAGAAAGTTATCTAGGATTGCAACAGGATCTTGATTGATTGGGCCAGTGGGCTGATGAATGGCAGTTGGAGTTTAATTTAGATAAATGTGAAGTGATGCATTTTGGTAGATTGAACCAGGGCAGGACTTACTCAGTTAATGGTTAGGCGTTGGGGAGTGTTATAAAACAAAGAGATACAGGTTCGTAGCTCCTTGAAAGTGGAGTCACAGGTGGACAGGGTGGCGAAGAAGACATTCAGCATGCTTAGTTTCATGGGTCAGAACATTGAATACAGGAATTGGGACGTCTTGTTGAAGTTGTACAAGACACTGGTAAGGCCATACTTGGAATACTGTGTACCGTTCTAGTCACCCTATTATAGAAAGGATATTATTAAACTAGAAAGAGTGCAGAAAATATTTACTAGGATGCTACCGGGACTTGATGGTTTGAGTTATAAGGAGAGGCTGGATAGACTGGGACTATTTTCCCTGGAAAGAAGAGTCTTACACGTGATCTTATAGAGGTCTTTGAATACTGAGGGGCGTGGATAAGGTAGATAGTGAACATCTTTTCCAAAAGATAGGGGAGTCTAAAACTAGAGGGCGTAGATTTAAAGTGAGGGGGAGAGATACAAAAGTGTCCAGAGGGGCAACTATTTTACACAGAAGGTGGTGAGTGTCTGGAACAAACTGCCAGAGGTAGTAGTAGAGGGAGGTACAATTTCGGCTTTAAAAAAACATTTAGACAGTTACATGGGTAAGATTGATATAGTGGGATATGGACCAAATGTGGACAATTGGGACTAGCTTAGTGGTAAAAATTGGGCGGCATGGACAATTTGGGCCAAAGGGCCTGTTTCCATGCTGTAAACCTCTATGATTCTATGGCTCTATGTGCATGTTGTCCCCAATTAATTAAAAAGGTGCCGGAATGAATCAACTGCACAGTTCAAAAATAAGCAGCTTACAGGTTGGGCATTACCATCTATTCTGCTATGGGAAACCAAGTAAGAAGTCTCACAACACCAGGTTAAAGTCCAACAGGTTTATTTGGTAGCAAATACCATAAGCTTTCGGAGCAATGCTCCTTCGTCAGATGGAGCTCCATCTGACGAAGGAGCATTGCTCCGAAAGCTTATGGTATTTGCTACCAAATAAACCTGTTGGACTTTAACCTGGTGTTGTGAGACTTCTTACTGTGCTTACCCCAGTCCAACGCTGGCATCTCCACATCATGGGAAACCAAAACAGAGGAGAATTTATTTTTAAGGATACCAATGATTCTATGTATGCTATCTATTATAATACATCAAAAGGTATCATGCATTCATGCTCTTCCTGCAGATATCAAACTTTATTTCAACTCCTGGAATATTGTTTCCTTATACATCTTTCCATCACACTATTTCTATCACACCTTAACAATATATATCCACACAACCTGTCTGTTTACTGTTGATTGTGTTA